>NC_068952.1:37821063-38535428 GCF_026419915.1 Harpia harpyja
AATGAAACTTGTTTCCTTCAATCATTTGCAGCTACTGTTGCCCAAAGACATAGTCTTTTCTAGTGATACCAATGCTTTAAGGACAAGTATGTACTGTGTAGGAAAAAGGGGTTATATTAAAGGGAGGAGCAAGATCATTGGTTTGAGCCCCATGATGAAATTGCTCATGCAGCTATTAACAAAGCATCCTCAGAATGCTCCACCAGCTCCTGTGACAATTCCCGGGTCAAAAAGCTAGGGGAAAAATATCTAGAGATAAAAATAAATTATTCTCACAGTACTCTGAAAAGTTCTGCTAACAAAAGCACCCAATACCTCATAGACACAAACAGAATAAAATCCATATTAGTGCTATATGGGGCTTTAACACTACCAATTTCAAAAATCTCAAAGAAATTTTGAACAAGATCAGCTTATAGGAATAATTTTAAGCAGAAAAGTATGAACAATAACTGGGAATTGCTTAAGAATATTTTCAGTTGTTAGTCAAGAAGCTGAAAACCCATAATCCAAAAGGAAGGCCACACTAATTAGAAAAACAGCCTGATAGAGAGTGAAAAATTAAAGTAGCTGTTTAAAATATATCTAACTATTGGAAAATGAGGTAAATTGGCAGAAATTAATGTAAAACAGAAATTAAGACTTCAAATTTATTAGGAAGACTAAAGGCTGTAATGAACAAACAGAGTTGTAGTATTAATCCTTTTCTAGTTGTCAGTGGTAGAAATGTTAACTGTAGTATGAAAAAGATAGAACTGTTCAGGAAATATGCTATCAGATAAAGCTTGAATAGAACATCAAAATGAGAATATCAACATTTTTCCACATTCAGTACATAGGTGAAAAACAGAGGCTCTATTCATACTTTACATATATCATAGAGAAATCATAGAAAAACATCTTGATGTGATTTTAAGAGGTTATCTAGTCCATTTCCTGACCCCAAAATACCTTTGTCTGTCACGACAGCTGTTTGTCTAATGTGTTTTTACAGACCTCCAGCACTGAAAACTCTGCAGTCTCCTTTGGTAATCTGTTCTAGTGTTCTACTATTCTTGCCCTTATAAAGTTGTTTCCCATCTAACCTTTCCCTGTATCTTTTATTTCTTGCTCCAGATTAAGCCCACTGTTTATTGTCCAATGCACTGTGGGCACTGAGAACAGATTATTCCTTTCATCCTTGCAAAAGCCTTTTACGCATTTGAGCACTGTTACTATGCCCACTTCAGTCTTCTTTTTGTTAGGTGAGACAAATCCAGTTATTTCATTCTCTCATCATAGGTCATGTTTTCTAGACCTCTGATAATTTTCGGCACTCTTGTTTGGATTACCTCCAACATTTTCACATCTTTCTTGAAATGCACTGCTCAAAACTGAACTCCAGCTGAGGCTTTAACAGTGCTAAGCAGAGCAGAAGGATTATTTCATATGCCTTGTCCTGTTTATACATCCCACTGTGATGTTAGCCTTTCCACAACATCAGAACATTTCTGACTTGTGTTCAACCTATGATTCATTCAAACCCTGAAATGAGATTCTAAAAAACAGCTACCATCCTGGGGTTTTTGGTGGCTTTTTTTCCCCAATCTATATCTGTGCGGCTGATTTTTTCTTATACTTGTTCCTACTGAATTTCATCTAGTCTTTTTTTCAGACCATTTCTTCAGTTTGCTAAGATCATTTTGATTTCTCTTCCTACTCTTCTAGCCTCAAATCAGCTGTAAATTTAATCAGCATGTCCTCTCTTCCCTCCTGAAGGTCGGTCAGTCATGCAAATATTGAGCACACCTAGATCCAGGGCAGCACGCGACTGGGTATGTCCTCCCACTGCCCCTGGACCATTGCTAACAACTGCCTGGACATGCTATCCATCTGATTTTGTGTGCAGTTTATACTCAACACAAGATTTCCTTAGGATCCTCGTAAGATGGTCAAAAACTTCATTAAAAGGAAGATATACAACATCTTCAGTGTATTCTCTGCTCTGTTACTATGTTAGAGGAAGAAATTAAGCATGATTTGTTCTTGGCAAATGCCTATTAGCTCTTGGTCTGATGAAATAGTTTCCACTTTGACAGAAGATACTAAACAAAAAACTACTAAAACTTGACATTTCAACCAGTGAATAAAGGTTAACTTGCATCCAAGATTTTAAAAAGAGCCGATTGAGTGTCTGTTTAAATTGCAAATATTATTTTCCAGTAAGTTTGGAAAGAGTAGGGAAGTTCCAATAGAAGAGAAAAATCCTAATGTCATGCCAATATTAATAAAAGATAAATAGGATGACAGTTATGGTCCTGGTCTTCCCAAACATTAGTCCAGCTATCTAAACAACTGATGAAGGAGTTCATTAATAAAGATTAAAAGAAGGTGATACAACAGAAGTCAACTAAGACGGCCTTTATGGGAAATTGTATTTTCACAAAAGACTTTTTGTATTTTAACCATAGTAACATTTTGATTGATAAAAATGCAAAAAATTCGTACAATATTGACAAACTTTTGTAAAATGTTTGACATGCTAATGGGTTCCACTTTATTAAAAAAAAACCACAACCACCAACAAAACAAGAAAACCATAATAGAAAACTAGTTAATTGGTAGTAACTGAAGTGTAATTGTTCACAGGAAGTCATCTCTGAGTGGGTAGGTTTCTGTGGGGGTCCAGAGAGGATGATCTGGCACTAAAGTGTTTTCCATTTGTATTGCTTTTCTGGGGAAGCATGTGAAGTCATTCCTGACAAATTTTCAGGTGACAAAATGATAATGGGAGTACTGATAAGAAAGTGGAAATTTCCTATAAGCTGGGTATAAGGAAACCATAAAAGTTTTGAAAGATACCACATATAAAATCATGCATTTAAGAGCAAAACCTGTATCAGAATTATATGAATATGTCAAATGTCTCATAAAGCCCTGACTCTGATCAACTGCAAGCCATGGTGGTGAATGTCTCATATTGCAAGACTATAGGTAAAGAATAGCATGTTCCATAACTGCATGAATAAGAATATATCGAGCTGAAATATGGAGGTTTTTACTTCTGTTCAAGGCATTCCTGTATTTGGCACAGTTCTAAAAGTAGTGTGTCTGATTCTGGTCATTACAATGTTGGTTAAAGCATGGGGAAACATGCCTTGTTCTTAAAGTCTCAAGAATTTCTGAGATTTATTTTTAAAAAGAGATAGCTAAGAAGTCACTTGATGAGCAAAATGTTAAAAAAAAATCCCCACTTGCATACAGTGGGGATTTTAAGATTATTATTATTATTATCCTTTGAACGACTTTGTCATGTTTCACTGGTTGCAAATGACACAAGGAAAAATGAAAATGTGTAAGTATATAGAATATAAATGTGTAAATACTGTGTCTTCATACTAAGGGGAAACTGGCCAAACTTTTCATAGGTTTACAAAACTGGAAGTAAGGAAAAATAAAAACTTTACATTTATAGTCCTTAAACTTCCATATTTTGTTATATAATGTGTAATAAGAAATGCCTGAATTTCAGTCTCTGTAAAATGGAAATAACCTTTTATTTCCCCCATTTTATTGCCTCCCCTTTTTTTCAATGAGTTCTGCTACAGATTCTTAGCTGCTTTCTGATATTCTCTTTTACCTTTCACATGAATTAATTAACACAGATTTTTTCATTTGTTTCTACAGTGTCTCAGATGAGCCTGTAGAGAAGGGCAGAAAGCTGGCCAGGATGCAAGCTCATTGAGTGTATGATTTATATGTGACTAATATGTGTCTTGCACAATCTCACACAGCTTGAGCAATCAATCTGAAGTTGATTTTTGAGGCCCCTCAGAAATTAACTCCATACCTACCTGTGAAAAAATGACTGTAGGGATTAATAGCGATGGTATTTGTGCTCAACCTGTTAGTTCTTCCAGACAAGAATGAACAATAACACCATCTCTGATGAAACCACAAACAGTGCAGCCCGTTTGTTTAAATACACCACAATAAGTCATGTAGAAAAGTACATTCTTTGGAAACAAAAATGAGCTTGCAGTTTTTTCTAACCTTTTGCAGACATAAACATTAGTCACTTTCTGAGATTTTTCCTGTAATCTGTCCTAATTATATGTGTACAGTATGTTTTCATCATTAAGAATATGAACTAAACTTGCATGGAGGGGTTTTTAAACTGCCAGTATTGAAACAAAACCACATTGATGTACTGTGAGTGTTCTTTCTTTTGAATTCTACCTCAATGCTCTATTTATGAGAGGCATATTTTTATGAACGCTTACAACTTGCACAGGATTTTTGTTGTTCATTGTGACTTTTTCCTTTTGATAATTTAGAAGGGTATCAGTTGTCAATTTTTACAGCTTCCATCTCATCAGTTTTCTTATAAGACATGATACACCCAAAAGACACTTCTGTCATTTACGGAGAGCTTTAAAACCAATAGATGAAGAACACTGGTTCTCTTAGAACTCCCAAAGGCTGCTGAGCCAGCTATAGCTCTGGGAACAGGAGGTATCATTGACTGATTAATCCAAAAGACCAATGATGCATTTTCACAGCAGAGATAATCCATTTCTGGGAATCATGAAAGAGGTATTAGGTTTTGTTTTCAAAGACAGCTGCAAAGGAGATGAAAGGAAAATGCAGGGTTAGGCTGACTGACAAGATGACAGTATTTCCTATGCTGCTTGAATAGCATCTCATAGCTGTAATGTTAATCTTGGGAGATGCCTCTAGTAATATGTTCACAGTAGAGATGACAACAGAGTGCCAAATACATACCTTAAGTTAGGTGAAGCCTGCCAAAGCTAGTTCTTTATGATATCTATTCATTTTAAAACTGAAATCCATCAGCACAGAAGCCCCAGAACAGACAAGAAGATTTGATGGGAAATCTCTTCACTTTCACCACATCCAGGAGCTAAAATTCACCACAAAGTAATAGAAAATGCTAAAAAATCTGGACATCTAGGCTTTGGTACATTGGAGCTGTTCCAAATATTTTGAATGAAAGTGAATGAACATGCGCCCAGGTCATTTAAATGTACTTTTACATTCTGGTATGTCATGTTTGGTTATTCCCAAAAGATGCCTGACTGTTTTAGCAGAGGAGAGGTCACATGATATGTTTGCTGTTTGGGGAAATAGTGCATCTTTAATACACACCTATCCTGGGATCTCTGATATACAGTGTATTAGATTAAAAAAAGTTATTTCTAGTAGGTTATGACTTAGGTTGAAAAGTTAAATGCTAGGAAGCCAGGAGAAAGTAGATTTACATATATCTACAGAACTTATTTCCCTTCACTTGTGCATGTGAGGCACATAAATGTATTGCCATGTGATTAAAACCAATGCGTAACGTGTATGTCCACAGCAACACTGCTAACTTGACCATGCTGCTTTTGGTGCCTAGAGTCGTACCTCCACGTTATGCCATATGGCTATATCACTTGCAGCTGTTGCTGGCCTGTGGCAATCTTTAGGATTCAGTTTAGCATTTTTGGATTCTCGTTCTCTTGCTGCTGCTGCTGCTGCTGCTGCCTTAAAGCTTCCTAAAACACAATTCTGTTACTGCGTTATGTTCTCTGGCAGTGATCAGAAAAAAAGTAACATTGGGAGTTGAAGCTCGGTCTTACACATAACAACAACCAGGTTAACAAATGTGAGCAGTATGAGGGTCACAGAGCACTTCTACGTCAGAGATAACTCACTACCTTAACCTGCTCAGAAAGGCCCCCCCCAAGTGTAGTGTCCATCAGACTCCAAACCTGACTAATGTCCGAGAGCAGGTCACCCAGCTGTACAATGAGTTTGTAACCCACACCCGTCCCTGTAAGACGTTCCACTTTTCAGAGAAACTTTTTTTTTTTTTAAGAGAACTGTTAGTTTATTCTGGGGAAACGGAAGGGGACCAAAAAGCCCTTTCCCACTTTGCTGAGCTGTCCCTGGGACAAGAGAAACAACTTCCAAAAAGAACAGAGAGAGAAGGCAGGTGGCAGATGCCTCCCACTGCTACTGCTGTCCCCTCCTTCTTCTCTAGCTATTGCAAGCAGAACATGTGAATTTCTGCTGTTTACTTAGTTTACATGGCACTCCAGTTTGGTTTGTCCACTTTAGATTTCATATTGTTATTCTTTTCTCTCCTCTTCTCCAATTCTGTTTCTACAGAAGCAGATATCTACTATCCTCTCTCATAAGCAACAATAAAATAAAACGAAGGTTTGCCTTATGAGGAAAGAAAACATCTGCCTTTAGCTGTATGTCACCCTCTTTATTTCTGAGAGATTTTTTGTAAACCAGAGCAAACAATGAACAGATTCTACAAAAAGTTCTTTCACGCCTTCCCAGAGGGCGAGACAGCTAGAACAAATTTGTCAGCATGGTATTGTAAAGTGCATTCCTGGAAGCTACTGGGCCCCTAATCCCACCATTTAAAAGTACCAAACTGCAAGGCTGAAAGACTTGAATTGGATAGTTTAAAGTTGCAAGGTTTTAAATTGCTACAAACCGAAGTCCAACAACTGAAGAGAAAAAGAATCATCCAGCCCCCCCCCCGCCCCATTCTGTTTACACCCTTCCTTACGCCTGTCTACGGCTCTTATCCACTACAGTCCCCACATCTGTAAAAAAGGTTTTCTGAAAATGTCTGTACTGAATGACTTTCCACTGTAGCAATACATCGAAAGGTATTTCTGATTTGAGAAATCCTAATAGTATACATGCATATTTTCTGGAATTAACTTAAATATTAGCTATCAAAATGTTTCTGTTCAACTTTTTGTTTTCCAGATGCCTTTTTTATGCAAGACAGATTTTATTTTTTACAAATAATTACACTTTTCAATATCTTCTCTCCTCAAAAACATAAAAGCTTAGAACTACTGGATCAAATTTAATTTGCAAGTAAAAATTATTCTTTAGTCAAAGAAAAAGGGGATGGGAGAGGTAGGGTCAGTATGAAAAGCTGAAGAGGGGGTAGAGGGGAAAGGAGGATGCAAGTTTGAGATCATCCCTGATTGTTTTCCTTTCCATGCAGCTGAGTACTTTGAGATTTTGGCTGAGAAAGAAGTGCTGAAATGCCGTGACCAAAACTGAAATTGTGGTGTTTTTGGAGAGAGTAGAAACAGGAAGGATTAATAACCTTACAAAACAGCCCTTTTCTCTTGAGACTTCCAGCTTAATTTTCTATTTCCAAGTCTCTATATTCTTTTCAGCTTGAAGATATACAACAAGACTATCGAAAGACTATTTCATATTGCAAGATAAAGCAATGCAGTTTTGCATAAGAACAATGTAAATGTGTATGTTCTTACGTGCCAGAGAGATGTGACTGTTGTATGGCAAAGCTCTGAGAGGTTACATCTCAGCTCTAATTTGAGAGCAGATGCATACAGAAAAATAGTCAGGGCTGTGAAAAGATGACCGAGTTTCACAGAGTCCTCAATGAACTACCACAAGAAGATGAACTCTGCAGAAATTTTGCATCCTCAAGACTGGGAGAGGTTTGGGACTTCTTTCTCTGGAGCAATACTTACTTGACCCAATTGCTTATTTTAATGCCTGGGTCATGCCCATACCACACAGCACTCAGTTGTTGGAAGCCATCAAGAACTGCGTGAAAAAGAACTAATTTCTAGAATACATGCATAAAAGTTTTCCGGAGCATACCCCTTCCTAAGATGTGTTGAAATCCACAGCTGAGGTTCTAGTTTTCATACACTTCTTTTACTCTCTGGTCTCAATTTCTTGATTAGCTTTGTCCTTACAGCACTAGAGGGAATCACTTGACTGCTGTGTTACCAGCCATTTTGCCCAGAGCCCCATCTGGTTTGACACAGCTTGGCTTGATATGGTTTGACACATCTACACGAACAGAAATTTGAAGATCTTCCTCTTCCCTGGACACACAAAACCTTTGTGGCTACATGTGTATTAAAAAGCTAAAACCAGCTAGGGCCCATTCTCTGGCCCTCAGACCAAGTAAGTTAGACTAGCCGCTCCTATATGTCCAAAAACAGGCTGGCCACATCCAATCTGATTATTGCTAATGGTTGCTGGCCCGTGCTTGCTCCTGACTGTGCCTAGTTATGTCCCAGGAGCTCTTCTAACAATTTCACAGCACAGATGGTCAAGGTTGAGAGCTTGTGCCCATCCTTGCCTATGCCTGTTTGATCTACCCTGTGTGTTCCTTCTTAAGAACATAAAGTACGTTTGATGGAAATCAAAATGTCATCAACCCTAAATGATGGCATCTGCTACCTGGATGTAGGCACATGATTTACAGAACTTTGGGGCAGCCAAATAAAATTTAAATATATTTGGGGTTAATGTTAGGGGGTTTATTTGTTTGTTTCTTTGGATTTTTTTGATATCTGGGAAGATCAAAGGAAAAAATTATCTTCGCATATTGTTTAGTTCCTCTGGAAACAAAATGCTTTTGCTTCTGGGCACACTTAGTGAAAGCCAAAGATACAAGTTGCAAGAAAACTGAAGCACTGCTTACAGAATAGGTGTGCTCACCTTTTTTCCTTATATAGCCCCAGTTAAGGAGATTTGGGTGCATCTTTGCTCTGTGATCAAGAACAGCGACATTTTTGAACTAAGGCTTGTCATGTGCTAGCAGAGATCCTTTATCCCAGGCTGCTGAAGCTATTCCACTTATATACAACACTGAGATGTTTTGTTTAGGTCCGGGTGACTATGAGCAACTGTGTTCTGGTTGTTAGGATGGGCTCTGTGGTTAGGAAGGCCCAGTTTGGAGTCCTTGTTCCAACTGGATATTTGACATTTTAAAACGGTTGTTTTTACAGCTGTAAGTCCTTTAAAAATGGATTACTAGTAATCCTTTAATGCAAAAAGTTTTCATTTGCATGAAATTACTTTTCTGGATTGAATAAATTTCTTCTTATCCCAATTTAATCTGAAGATAGAAGCTGCAGTAAAAGCCCTCCTGCTTGCTGTCTTAGAGACCATTTCTCTTCACTTGCCTGGTCACACAACACCCCTGAAGCCACTGGAGCACTTGCTCCTGTGAGAACCAATTTGGGTTTACTGTGGCGGG
This sequence comes from Harpia harpyja, assembly GCF_026419915.1. Taxonomy (NCBI): domain Eukaryota; kingdom Metazoa; phylum Chordata; class Aves; order Accipitriformes; family Accipitridae; genus Harpia; species Harpia harpyja. The sequence continues at coordinate 37,830,110 of NC_068952.1, forward strand.
TAAGCAAGTGTTGTGCTGGGCCCAGGCTAAAGAGGCCCAGGTGCCAAGTTACCAACATGGCGTGCAATTCGGCAGGTGGCCCCAACTCATTCCTTGTCCCAGGGTTCCTGTCTGCTGCTCTACATCACTGAATTAAACATATATGTAGCTGTCTTTAATGCAGTGCAGCAGTGGTAAACATGAATAGTCAACAGCATGAGGCAACAGCTCTGCAGACCACTCCCAGTGCATGGAGCATAGTTTGGGAACCACTGAACTAACCAAAGGTTACAAAGGGCTCTGAAGAGGTAATTGCTATGTCAGTGCTAAGTATTATTATTATTTTGCTAGCTAGCAAAACCCAAAAGATAATGATATGATACACAATACATCATACTGTACCGGAAGACATACTTGTCCTTGGTTTTGGTTAGTTTTTCTGGAATCAGAAATGAAGGGGAGCCGTATCTTTCACTGCCCATAAAATGAGAACAGCAGAAAGAGGGTTCAGACCTAATACACAACCGGTAAAGAAACACACATGAAAATGTCAGGGGAAAGAATGCTTGTGAACAGTACCTGGCCAAGATTTGGATCCTACTGACCCTGGCTTGTCCTCCAACAGCACAGGACCTGCGGCATCCCCCACTCCCTCACGTGCAGAAGCACTTGCAAAGAAAAGCCCAGCTTGGGGAAACACAGAATCTCTGCCTTCTCACATGGCTGCTCCTCACCCTGGAGACAGTGACCTTCACATTTACCAGCATATACTGGTGAAGATATTTTTGCCAATTAAGTTAATAACGTCTGGATTTCTATTTGTTGCATATAATTTCTATTCTCAGAGGATTCCTGCACAGCTAGGCTTCATACCTCAGCTCTCCCCTGAACTATGTAAAACATGAATGGTCTAAAATCCTCACTTTGCAGAACAGGAATTGCACCACAGAAATGAAGCCCAGATTTTCAAACTGGATTAGGCATGTCATTCTTTGCTGGATTCCAGTGGGTGTTAGGTGCTTATATATATCTCTGAAACTTGAGTGATGGGCTGGGGATCACACAGAAAGCTACTGGGACCCCTTGGAATAGTTCCCAGCTTCCCTAAATCCAGATTGAACAATCTAAGCAGTGGGATATGTTCACTGTTCCCCACTTCTGATCTTTTAAATTCATATTAGTAAGCTTTTATTTGCAAGCAATAAGGCCAAGGAACTCACTGGTTTTGAAGGTTGACAGCAACAATTTTACTGTAATCACAGAGCTGCATGCCCCAATGCTATAAGGAAGACATAAAAAAAGGTATGACCTGCGATGAAATTATTAGTGTTGGCTCTGTGGTGGATATACAGGGCAATATCAGAAATGCTGGTTAAATGTTGTTTGCATACTGCACCCCTCCCTTAAGCACCAACCTCTAATAATACATCGCAAGAGAGCAAGTCAGCATACAGATGTCTGATAATCAGTTATTTTGTGGGTTGTGCATGGCCTCGCTGAGAGTGGGTCCAATCCCACACAGGCAATACTAATCCTTGCAAATACAGTCAGAATCTATTTGCAGATAAGGGCAGGAGCAGTCAGTACCAGTTCAGGTTTTTATGGTTATTTAAATACCCAACAAAGAATCTGTAATCCCAGTCCTGCAATTACCCTCACATGAATGGAATTCAGTAATAATGCCTCATTCTTAAAGGATACTTTCCAGCAGTGCATCCTGAGTGGCTTTACAAAGGGAGACACGTATGAAAAGCCGGTAGTCCAGACAGGAATAAATCCCAGGCAACCTGAGCTTGATGTGCTCTTCTCCAGTGCATTGGGGGAGCTATGAAGAGGCATGCAGGAGTGGAGTCATGGCTTCTGCCTTCAAATCCACCATAAAACCCATTTCACTCATAATCATTTCATTCTGTACATCATAAGGGCTCATTTATGTCACCAGGAATTGCTTTTCAATCAGCAGCTGTGAATGTATTTTACCTTATTTTTTTCAAAATCTGCCTATGGAAGAAAACAACATTTACAGTTACAGAGACAGTGAAAGTGGAGACACCTGAGCCATGCCTTCCCTTACTCTTAAGCCCTGATTCTTCCCACATATGAATAAGCTCATACATAAGGAGTCATAGCACTTTATTAGGGTGTTTCATACTTCAAGCTAAGTCAGAGGAATATAACTCTGCTTACAACAGCATTCAAGTATTCCTGAAGTGACTCCAAAAGTTAGGGGTACAAGACCTACTGGAATTTGGGAGCCATGCTCATTAATGCTTTTCCACCATTTGAGTGTAAAAAAGCCACCCATGACTGAGTACTAGGTGGAAGAGCATGAATCATTTATTGGAATTACGTTGGTTTGGGTGAGTAGAGTAGATATGGTTTGTTTTGTCAAAGAGGTACTAAATAGTGACTTCTGAAAACCACATTCCCCTGCCCACCCCATTGTTATTAGGATTTCTTCCAATGGTCATTATAATGTCTGAATGCTCAGTCTGGCTAAAAAAATCCATTTAGTTTTGGCTAGGGTTTTCAATGGGAGCTGGGTGGCTCAGACTCCAGGGAAAATCTAAGCTCTTATTGAAGTACTTAAATTGTAATCTTTTCTAGGACTTGGAAGCATTAGCTCTGACCCATTTCCCATGAAACTGGGATGAAGAGTCAGCTTTGTCTCGCCCTTTTGCAGTGCCATCTAGTCATCCCATGTCTCTTCTCTGCCCAGTACTGCAGATAGAATTTTTTGGTTATGGGCATCCTTCCACATCTGGCTGCATCTGTATTAGCTACATGGGTCAACTCGTCCCACTCACAGCTGTCAGTTCACTCCACTCACCCCCCTTCTCCTCCAGCCCTTCTCATACCACATACCCCCGGCTGGAGGTTACTGCTACTTCTAACCTCTTCCCCTGAGCTGGTTCAAAAAGGAGGGACCTTTTCGAGGAAAACGAACAGTTCTGCTTTAGGAGATGTGCATAGCTGTTCTTTGCCAGTCCCTGACCGAAACAAGGCACAGGGCATTCACAACCATGCTGTCAGCACAACCGTGGGGTAATGGACTGGAGGCAGCAATTTTTTGTACTGCACAACATCAGCTGCAGGTCAACTTTGCCTTGATACTTCACTAGCCTGCTTGTCTGTGTATCTCATATGTGTATAGTTTACATATATGTAGTTTACATACATATATGTCTGTGTATCTTATATATAAGATATATATGTGTGTGTATATAAGTATACACATATATATAAAAAATATGTATGTTATTGTTTTTTCAGTACACCAGTCAGGAGAATTACAACAGAATTGTCTTTGCTTGATGAAAGGGGGAAAAAAAAAAAAAAATTGAAAGAGCTCAAAATTGCCAGGCAGAATGGAAAATCTTTTCAGAAGACAACACAAGTGTAAGCCCCCAAATAAAAGGGTGTGTTGCCAGGAAAAATTACCTTTGAGCCAGTGTAACAATGACAACAACATGCAGAAACCAGTAAGAAAACAAATAGAGAGAGAGTAAAAGAAAGGCTCTAAAGACTCAGAAAGAATAAGGGTACAAAGAGAACTCACGAGCTAACTGTTGTTTTGTAAACCTCTGAGCTGAATAACTCAAAGGTAAAACTGCTAAAAAAGTGCAGATGCTTTAGCATCAGTTCATTAACCTCTCTTTCCACACACTCTTACAAAAGATACAGAACTGAACCTGGATCCCTAAATAACATGAATATCATCAGCTGCGGGGAGTATTTTCAGAAGATACAGATGAAGAACAAGGCTGCAGTCAGGCTCATTATCTTCTCTGTAGGCTGGAGGTAGCTCGTGCATGGGACTTTACTACAGCGTCAGTCACCTTGCAGTGAGCTTCAAAAAAAGGGTAGCCGATGGTCAAAGCTCATGCCTGAAGGGGTCCATTGCAAAAGAGGGGGAAGCTCTTACTAGTCCTACTGGGCTTGTACCCAGCTGGACACTGCAGACGTCTGTCCACAGGCATCTGAGCTTCAGTCCCACGGGGCACTGGGGAATTGGTCTGGTAGCAGGGAAAAAAGTGGCAACGTTGGCAAAGAAATTAAGAGCACCTCTTATCGTGGTGTGCTCCCTTCTCCTCGCAGACAGGCTGCAGGGAGTTTGCCATGTCTCCTTATTGGCATGCTAACCTGACCAGCATGCTGAGGCCTGCAAAGATCCTATATGCTCTTGGCGGGTGTGTTTAAGCCTCTCCCTGCACAGACTATGAGTCTGGCCAAGGTGATGCTGACCTATCCCCAGTATATTCCGTTTTATTTTGTTGTGCTGTGAAGCCTCCCCTGAGGGGCCACACAGAGGCTCAAAAGGGGTGCAAAAATAGTGAGAGAATCTCCTGGAGGGACAGAGAGACCCAAGGGGAAAACGTATTCCTCAGGCACCAGCCAGAGCCAGTGAGGCCCAGCAGCTGGTGTCTGTCCCCATGGACCCCTGAGCTCCAGCAATGACTCTTCCAGAATTCTGGCTTCTTCCGTGCTGAAGCGAATACCAGCTCCCAAAGAAAATGAGGGAAAAGACAGCCGTTGAAACTCCCCCATAGGGAACAATACAAGGTTTGGTATTCATCTTTAGTCTGAAGAATTGTATCCTTATCTGAAACTCTTGTGAAGGCTCTAACCTTTTGTGTGTGCACAGCTGGTCTGGAAAGCTCATCATCTGGTTTTTCATGAAAGTCTCAGGGATCTTGCTTCTCTCAGGCCTGCATATAACATGATGTTTCCTCACGAAACTGTACCCTTACATGTGTCGAATGCCTCCAAACCTCAATAGTTACTATTGGTTTGGGGCAAAATTCTTAGGGATGAGGGATAGAAAAATCTCCAGTTTTCAACCTGAATTATCTCCCCACCAAATCCAAACTTCCCACAGCCTTCAGCCGTTCAGCCATTTGCTAAGCACAACTTGCTTGCATCAATGCCCATTTCATCCAGATTATTGTTATTTTCTGTTTGCTTTTTTCCAGGCTGGTTTAGATTCTCCCTTCTCTTAACCATACAAGCAGACTCTTTTTCCTTCATGTTTTGGTTGGCAAGTGGTGTGGAAATCTTACACACCCAGCCGCTTCTGAGCAAGCCTCCAGGATAGGTTGTCATTGCCACTGGTATTTAACTGTCAGTGGCAAGTACTATGGCGATACCTGAGGGACAGTAAATACTTAATTTGACATAAAACTTTACTCCAGGAAGGTGCTTGACATTCTGGCCCCTGTTAAATGCCTGCGTTTGTGCTCCGGTAGATGAAGGCCCTGCAGAATTCTGTATTTTCCTTGGAGTCAGATTTAGGAGGGATGTCTGGCTCATAGGCTGATCCAGGCTTGTTTTCCAAAGTTAACTTCATGTCATTTGGAATATATTATTCAAAAAATCACTAGTCTGAGAGAAAGAGAGCCTGAGAATGATTAAATACTTTAAATAAAAGAAGACAAATAATGTGAGAAACTACCACTAGCCTATATTTTACTATTCATTACATTTCATGTTGGATGGTTTAATTAATGAACTTGTCTGCAGCTAGTTCCATACAGAAAACGTCATGCGTTTCATTATTTATTTGCTCATTGGTGTGGTTTCTTTGTTTTGATTTTTCGTTTTGTTTAATTTTCTTCTGTACCCCCAGCCCACTGAAGGCGAAGCATGATTTTCAAAAGGCTGTTTATATTAAAAAACAGCAACAAAGCAACAGACCAAAACCACAGTCCTGTGCTCATCTATAGCTAACAGTTAATAATAGATAAACAAGGTCTAATAAAATAAAAGCCTACATGGCCACTTGCCCAAAACACAGAACAAGTCAGATTTGGAGGTTTAGAAAAGCTGAGTTGTTCATTCTCCTGAGCACACCTCTGGAGCTAAGATAGTCACTAAGGAAGGGAAGTCACAGACCATGTTTTGTAAAAAACATCATCCCACAGAGTTCCTGAATCAGCCAGGCAAAAGCAGAAGTGATTACCAAGCATACAAAAGCAGCTATATATTTCTGTTAAATGACTTTATATTTACTCTTAAGTTAAAAAATATTTTCAGAAGCGGCTAAGTGATGTCTTATTACAAATAGGTAATCTGTTAAAATAAATTAAAGGTAAAATGTATGAAGACTGAAATCTCCAGGTCAATATAACCTCTTCAGTCCATTTTTTTTGCAGAATTCATTATATTTTGAGAATAGAAGCCTGGGAGCTGACCTACATAAAGTCCGTATACTGATTTAACTAAATCAGCCTAGAGTTTGTATGACAAAAGTGAATCAAATAGATACTGTGTAATAACCTATTCTGGAATAATTTCCATTAGAAATACTATTCTGAAATAAAAGCCTCTTTATTCCACAATTGTTTGGATGCTATTGAAATGGAGGGTTCTGGTCACATTCCTCAGTGCCAAAAAGCACTTAAAAACCTTACTTTGTCATGTGCAAGAGATGCGAATTGAGAGAAGTGGTTTATTGCTGAAGATCCAAGACTGATTACAAACATCATTCTTTATTTGCTTGTTAACAGTTAATTGTCTATACAAGTACCAAAATGATGAAAAATGTGCTATATCTTAATAGCTGTGGCTATATGGAATTGATATTTAGATGCAAACTTACACTTCTCAGTCTTTAATACTGAGCCTAAACTGCTTCACTTCTAACATACAAAATTATGGCAGGAGAGTCACAGAGATGCACGTCCATAACAGGGAACAGCTTAAACTGTCTCCACCAACATAATTAAACTGGTTCTGAAGCTGTGCATAAGGATGGTTGCTGCTGCATTAGGAAATATGTGGTCTATTCTCACAGCTCCTGACTCACTCTTGCTACTTCCACTGACTTGTTCTTCAACCTTGGACTTTATATCTCAGTCTTCCTGTTTCATAAAAATGTACTTAACTGTATGAAATGTTTTAAAATTGCTATAGGAAAGATACTGCTTTAGGACAAAGTAGTCCATATTACAAAATCTTCTCTTAGTAATGGACTAGCCAAATGTCCTGAGAGTACTGTCATTTTTTCTTACTATCACACAGGGGTGTTGGGAGGGAGCAAAGTGTTTCTTAGCCCTGCTTATCTCAGCATTTCTGTTTCAATGCTACCTTGAAACGAAACAAAGGTGGCTGTGAGCCCAGGGCTAAATGAAGCCAGACACAGACCATGGACAGCAGGTCAAGTCATGTCAAAGACCTGATAATAATAAATGCAGGAGAGAAGGAAGAGGATTTAACCTGGTCTAAAATACTTTACAGTCTAATGATAGACATATACGTCGTCTCTGCAATGTGAACCATTGAGACCCATGTTCACGTCACCTCTTTCCACAGTTTCCTGTTATTGATGTATTTACAGGGATGGTTTCTGAATGATACAAACCACCACAGGAATTACAGAGGAAAGAAGAAAAAGGACATGCCCTGTCCTTCCCCATCAGATTACCTTTCCACTATCATTTTATGGAGGTACCACCTTCCTGTTAATTGACTTGTTTTTTCATGTATAGATGTCAAGGAATAGATTTTTGCAGACAACAACATGATGAATTCATTGAAAAGTGGTGCTGTATAATGCAGAGCCTGTATTTAAAACTGGAAGCCCTAGGCTATATATGAGGGAGAAATATCTTGTGTGTAGGTTTTGGAACAAAGATATACACTCAGTCCGCTCTTGTGCCCCAAGACTTCATTTGTCTTCAAAGTCATCAAAAACAACAGTCAAAAAGAGTGGCACCAGAACTATTCAGAGAAATGCAATGAAATAACATAATTGTAGTAAAAGATTGGAATATATTGTGCTGGAAAACTATCAGGTGAAGCCAGGAAGGGAAAATCTGAAAGGAAGAAAGAGAGGCATATCTTATGCCCTATTCAGTGTATCATGATAAAAAGCAACATTCAGAGACCAATATAGTTAATCTAAGATTATTAATCTCTATGAAGATATATCACTTATGGAAATACAAGGGAAGTAAGCATGCTTTGGACAAAGAAGGCTAATTTTGACTCTATTGAAATCAATACCAAAACTCTTATTGTGTTCCGTGGGTTTGCATTTCATCCAAAGCACTCTTCCAAGTCTGCTAATGTGCAAACCACTTGGGCATGCAAAGAATGCTGAATTAGCAGCCTGTATTTTAACATTACAAAACTTATGGTCTTGCCGAAAGTAAAAGGCAGGTAAGATGAGAGGAAATGGCAAGTAATTTGGGGGGAGGGACTAGTTAGAGGCAAGTAAGAAGAGAAGGCAAAGTGGAAGAGGAATATTTAGTTATGATTTACGACAATACCAGAAGTAGATAAGCAGCTCATGATGACAAAAAAAAGTGGCTGGCAATACACAAAGTCTCCACGGAGAACAGAAATGTCATGTGTGTGTTCAAGTGAGCTATCAATGAAAGTGATAGAAGTCAGCACCTGTAGTATCCAGTGTTCATGCTTTAAAACCAGTTTATCCATGGTGTTTCTTTCACTATGCCAGATTAGAAAAATGCCAAAGTGACATTTCTCAGATGGCCCCAGCAGAAGCAAGCTTTGCCATGTAAGCAGTCATCCAGGGTCCAGATTAGAAGGTGAGGAGGGTGGCAGAAATTGTTGTGAGCCACATAAAAAATTGTGGCAATGTCCACCAGTTTTAAAAGTGGAGTGGGTTTATGTCATCTGCAGGCATCAAAATGCAATCAGATCTTTTCTGAGTCCTTTATCTTCATATGCTTCTTTAACAGCTCATAAATACTAGCCTGCACATGTGGATCCTCTGTGGAGGGAAGGCTTGGGGATGATGAGGAGGAATGAAATGAATGCACCTGAGTAATTCACAATAATCTTTGGGATCAGAGAGCTGGCTGTGATGGAGATGCCACGGTTCCCAAGCCAAAGGGGAATTCTGCCTCTCACTGCCTCTCAACCAGAGTCAAGCTGGCTAAGAGAGCCAGACCTATTTTGTGTAAAGCCACAGTGCTGGCACAGTTTCCTTAATTCTGGATGAAATTTTCCCAGGAAATTTCACTGATGTGGACAAGTTCCCAAAACACAAAGACCACACATTAAAATACCGAAAAGTTAAGATTGGGCAAAGGAAGGGAGAATAAAGATGAGACACTCCCTTTTGTTCTAAATGCATCCAAGGGTGGCTTTGGGGCTTTTTTCAGTTTGGTTTGGAGGTGAGTTTTCTTTTTTTGGGGGGGAGGGGATGCAGAATGCAATATTTTATCTGTCCAGAAAAGACCAACTACAATTCAAGTGGCAAGTAAAAAGACCCTAATTATAGCAGCTGTTGGGATGAACTAAGAAATTCTGTCTTTCCTGAATTTTTTTCTGTCACTACTACTGATGGTTCAGCTTCTCTGATAGGAGCTCCGTAACAGATATAATGCCAGGTTACACTATGTGCAACATTATCTCAGTATACTCAGAGGAAACAAGAATAGAAAAGATGTTAAAACTCCAGTCCCAGCTGGTGCTGTATCTACACTAGCACTCCAATGGTAGCACTACGATAGGAAAGAGAAAGAATTATTGGCAGAAAAAGCCCTTTGTCTACATAAACCCTTGGAGAGTTCTGCAATGATGACATTTAGATGTAGTTCTAGAGGCAGTCAGCAATGCCACTTCTGGAACTGGACCATATACCAACAGGCAACAAGTTGCAGAAGCTGGAGACTGGGAGTGGAGTCAGATATGTTTGTGCAGGGGGTGTGGGGGGGGAAATCTCAGCAGCCCCCAAAACCTAAACTCTAACAGTCTAAAAGATTAAAGAAAAAAAGAAAAAGATTCATAGAATGGTAGAAAAAGAGGCTAAAAGGGAACATGAGATTATGTTTGCTCCCCTTGCATCCCCTTGCCCAGGTGAGAATCACTCATGCCTGATTCCTGTCTAAGTGTGTGAACATCATTAGAGTGTCTCCCTTCAATGTTTTCTAGTCTCACAGACACTGAATATACATAAGTCTATCAACCTTGCAGTCAATTTACAATCTAATCACTTTCATTTAAATAAGCTATAAGTAATTTCAGTTACTATACTGATGAGGTATGCCAGGTTTTTTTCTGATTGTTTTACATTCACATTTTCCCTATTGAAAAATATTACAAGAATAACAAACCCCCCTCTCCTTGTAGTTTGAAAGACCCACACAAACAAAAGAGAGAAATCACTAAGTGATTATTCACAAAAAAACCCCAGCTCAGCTGACTCATTAAGTACTGTTGAGATGTTGAAATCCAGGGAAAACTCTTTAAAAGCCTTTTACATCATTTTATTGTTTCAAGTGGACTTCAGATAGTGACTTCCCTGGTCCCCCATGCACAAGCCTGGACAGCTGTAGCCCTGTTGCCTCCAAGCCTGCCTGTGTTGCAATAGGCAGCCTGGTCACTGCCAGCACAGCCGATGGAGGTGTCCTTCCATGCCCCTTTGACAGTTCAAGCTAGAAACACCCGGGGCAGCAGCACGAAATTTTGAACTTTGCAGCAGAGTAGAGTCTCTGGGCTATGGGAAAACAATATTGCTACTGTGGTATTTGAACTGTCTGGGTCTCATACGTTATTCCGGTACCATATGAATTACTAAAATCTCCATTTCAGGCCTTTAAGAATCTATTTTTCAAAACCTACTTTCTCCCTCAGGGTTCATGTGAACCAGCACAGCAGAGCAAGTATGTGTGTGGCTTTTTACACTATTGTGTGATTCTGTTTCAAGCATCCTTATTCCCAGGTCTTTACAGGCTACTTTTGCCATGAATTTTCTGTTTCCCTTTAGAAACAAACATTGAACAACCTAGGTTGGCATGAACCTCAAAAGATCATCTGGTCCAACCTTTAAACAACACTTGCTGTTTTCCTTTTACCATTTACCAGTATTTATCTGCCATTTTGCAAGTAGTTGAATGATTATGCAAATTCTAAAAACTCCCAAAACAAATTCTGAAGGCTTTGTGGTATTTTAAACAGGTAGTAGAAAATCTGTGGTAACATGACTATCTACCGCTGTGCAAAAGACAGCGACAATTCCAACTTTACTGATGGCTGCAGAAAGACTGGCCAAAAAGCTTTCAAGTCCTCCAGCTCCTGGTCCCATTAACCCAGTTGGCAGTCTGTTAACACAGCAGTCAGTTGAAGAACAGCTTCTGGCAAATGCCAGCGCCTTTGCTACAGTACAGTAATTGTGCTTACCAGCTCTCAAAAATACTTGGCTTTATAAACAACTGCTTCACTAAATGCCTATAATTTCTCTATCTGAATTTGAGCAGAAATGCATCTTTGCACACAAACTGCGTTGTCTCACGTGACAGGTCAGAGCCCTACATCATACAGGAGAGGGCTTCATTTGGAAAAAGTCTTTCTAACCGTACCGTGCCCTGGCTAGGGTCACCTTGCAATGAGTGGTCAAGAGGAAGTTCCTCTGTTAATGTCCCCAGCCCCTCGTCCTGTCCGAGCTTCCACCAGACCTCCTGCAGGCAGTTGGTAATTGCTGTTGCTTGATTTACTTGGTTAGACTCTTCCAATGAAGCACACAACAAAGGTGACCGTGTCTTTATTTGACACCTAAGGAAAAACAGTGTTAGGAGACCTTTTGTGTTAATTTAGGGTTTTATGACCTGATACCCTAGTTAGGACCGTATCTGAACATATCCTTAGTTCAGCCTTAAAGCCCAAACACAAGCCAATAGATGCACGAAAATTTACTTAGATTTAGTTGAACTGAGGTAACCGTCCATACAGACTTTCTACCCAGACAAGATATTTCATAATAATTTTATTTGTTTCTGATGCAGGGAAGGCCTTATTCAGGCTGAATGGAAACCAAGTTTAAACTGGAGACAGGAGGACAGGAGATCCACAGACTGTGAGACCATAAAACACCGAAAGACCATGTTGTCTGACGGGGCTTACACATTTTCAACAGCAAAATCACATCTTCTGGAAAAGTCGCCCAGGATTCATTTGAATACTACAAAAACAGAGAATATTCTACTTCCTTGGGTTGTACTGGGACTGATCACTCTCTCTATTATCCCATCCCCAGGGATGTGCCCGATGCCGGGGCTGGGGCTGCCCCAGTGCCCCCCCCGGCTGCCCGGCTCCTGGCCGGGGCAGTGGGACAGGCCCTGGCTGCCAGGCCCTGCCCTGACGGACCCCCATGGGCAGCCCCCCCGGCCCTGCAGGGCCCTGACACTGGCAGATTCATGAGAGTAGTACTGGGCGGTTTTTCCCCAGGAAGATACCCCTTGCCAGTTAAATTTCTTCCCTATTTGATTATCTAAGCATATTGTACTGTTTCCTGTTCTCCTTGCATGGTAATTTTAGGAGCATTCAGCTCAAACTTTTCTCTGCACCTTCTCCAGTTCTGAAAAGCCTTTTCAAAGCTGTCAGTACACAAGCACACCCCTGCTTTCCTACAATCTGTATCCATATCGGAAACAGAGATAATATTAACTCCCTGTTCATCTTCACAGGTAAGAAGCCAAAGGTCTTTTTAGAAATGGCTTCACCCAGAGACTCATATTTGTCTGTTAGAACAATGTAATAAATGCCCACCCTGATGTTCACGTATGCTTGAGTAATGTGGTTTGAAAGCCATATTGTTACTTAAAAAGGTGCATTTTGCTGTGGAGACAAGGTCCAGACCTCCATTTTCAAGTCCCTTTTATGCTCACGATGCCTGTGTTAACTTTAATGGTGATGGCCTGAGGCTCCTAAACCTGGCAAACACGACCAGCTTTTCATCTTCATAAAAATGAGCTGAGATCGTTCACTGACTTTTCCATTGTTTATCAGCCCTAGTAAATATTTGTGGGTGTCCCTATTCACAAACTATTTCATATTTGCAAAGGAGTCTTTCCAAAAAAAGAGCAGGGGAAAAAAATAGGGGAAATATCTGGAATGCCAGCGGTAGTAGCAGCCAGTGCAGTGAATGCGAGGCAACTGTAAAGTTCTCTGTGGTGGGTCCGTTGCATCTTCCTATCCCGTTCACATTGTCTTTTCTGTATCAAGGACAAGATTGCCAACTAAAACAAAGCCTTTACCTTGCAGCTCTATTTGCAGACATAGTTGACTGAAGTTTGCTTCTGGAACAGTTTAAAGTAGCCAAGAAACGGATAGGCAGTCCCAACCGTCGTAGATACTGTTTAAAGGCTCAGAGCCATTTTGTCTTGCTCCTGACCTTCCCATCATGTAAAGGAGAGCTGAGCTGTTTCAAGAACATGCTCTTCTTTAGTATGGAGATTCCTGAGTATGCCATTCATAGTCTTCCAGTCTCTGACGGAGATTTAAAAGCACTGACTCTGCCTTTGCTGAGAAAGTGTCCAAAGAGTCCCTCAAGTCTATGCTCATTTCTAGGGCCTTTTAGCTACAAAAGTGTTATGCTGTACATGGAAAGAGACAAAAGAAGTGTTACTCTTTGATGTAGTGATGTTCAGTTTGGGCCAAAAATCAATAGTAAACGTGAATATTGTTGTTGGGAAGTGTCATCTTGATGTTTTTTTTTTTTGATGTTTCATTTGCTTTCATCATTACTGGCCAGATTAGGCCTCCCAGAGCATAAAGTGGTATACATCATACGGGATCCATCCCTCGTGCTGCAGCCCTCATGTTGGCCAAGGAAGACCAAGGTACCTGAACCACAACAGCTATGTGGCAACAACTCCAAATCCGATCTTGCTGGATTTTTTTTTTTTTAATAGAAAGTTCATTTTTCTATGCAAAACAGATGCTTTTGCTTCATCTGCTCCAGATCACTTTTTTTTTCCCCAAAAAATAGTTCAAACAGAACATTTTCAGCTAGTCTCCACACTTTGCAAAAACGATTATGCTTATGTTTATTCTTCTCTGGCAAATACAGCTAAACTTTGGGTAAATTTTTCCCCATTCCCTTTTGTCTGTGAAAATTTATGTGCCATTTCTTTAAATTTCAATTTTTTTTTTTATTCTGCATTCCTACCTATTAGATGGCTGCAATGGGGGGCCTCATAAGAGGTTATAAAACTAAATTAGTTATGCCAGTCATTTTAAATATTGGGTAGTTAAATTATTACTACTAAAATGTGTTTTAATTCATATTAATAAAAATTAATCCCATTTATGGAAAACAAAACTGCTAGAACAAAACCAAACAGAATGAGCTAAAAAGACCTTTCAAGAGGCAAAAATAGAAACCATTATTACTTTTTCCCTCTTAATCTTCTGTCGCTCAACAAAACCCCCACGATGTGCTGTCCAGCACTGGTCCACACAGTAAGTATTAACACACCACTGCTACCAACTGCTTGATAGTTCAAGTGGTTTAGGTTTATGCTACAGATTGAAAGGTCTTACATTCTTCCTTATCATATTGTTCAGGTTGGATTCAGCATATTTTTACTAGGTGGAAGTGCTGTTTTCAGCTTGCTCTTACTGAACAAAAAGAAAAGGTAGGAGTTCCATGTGAAAAAAAAAAAAAAAGTAACCAAAGGATATTGCAAGTGTCAATCTCAGTGCACTCAGAATTATTACTGTCATGTCTCAACCGTGGGACCAAACCATGTCCTTCTGTGCATACATGCACAATTACATGATTTTACACAACAACCCACATGTTGCTTCTTAGAAATCTGGTTTTATCCACAGCACAGACAGCAGGGCAGAAAAGAATTTATTAAAAGTATCTATGTATATGTAAATGATATTTTTATATAATACATAATATATAAATATTTATATTTTAAAGCACTGCTCTGGGACTTGGAGAAATTGGGTTTTCTTTCTGGCACTCCCATGAGTGTTCTGTTCAGCAAGGCTATAACAATGCCAGCATTTGAGGATGTCAGAGTAACAGGTTGCATACCAACCTCAACCACAGTATTTCCTGTTTTTTGCAGTCTGTACATGGTACTAATGCTTGGCATTTTTGCATGATTTTAGGGAAGGTGGGAAGGAGGGAGGGATATTAGGAGACAGAATTTTGGCAATAGGTGTGCAAACTCAAATTCAGGAAGGTAAAAATGAGAAGCCCCGAGTCCCACTGCAGGTCAGAGTGGGAGTAAAACACATGCATCTTCGTCATCCTTTTCACTTTATGAAACAAATCTAAGTCTCACCTCTAGCTGCATACTCTGTCTACTTGGGAATATAAATTATTGTCACAGCTTATGTTGGCTTAATATATCTTGGTTGCTCATGATGAAAGGAGTCCTTTTAAAGAAGCCTAGGTAATATTGGTCTTGTTCATTATGCTCTCCTCCAATGTCTTTCCCAAGATGATAATACTTGTAATAGAACAGTTGTCATTCTGAGTTTTTCATTACTTCCCTTGAGATGGCTGTCAATGCAAACAGCCAAAATCATGTAGCAGAAACTGCATTGCTGTTCTCCAAGAGATCCCAAGTTACCAGCATGTGGTTCTCATTTGGAAAGACTGAGAAGGAGCAGTGTTCTCGTAATAGCTCCAAACAAAAAACATTTACTTGAAACTGGAGAGTACAGTGAGAGGTGATGTCCTCAGGAATAGTTTTTTTCATTTTTAAGCTGAAAGTGGTAAAAAAAGATGCATTCATTTGCCAGCCTTAGTACCTGCCAAGATATAAAGGTCGCCTATATGACCTCAAGTAACTGAAGAAACACAACCAAAAATGGGAGCATTTGCATCAGTGCATCATGGTATCAGATTGAGTCCATATCCTGATTGAAAGTCAAGTGTATTTAAAGGTTGATAAATTCTAAAGCATTATTTAAGGTCAATATTTTCCAGGCTGCTGCCACATACAGCAACTTTAAAACTATACTCATCTAATTGCCTTACCTACAGCCATGAAACCCTTACAACCTCCCCTGGTGTCTAAACATGACCATAAAATCATAATAAATTTTACCATTCCAATATGATTCATTGTTTCTATTTGACTTTACTGGTTATACATAAAACATCAGCCATAATTCTGAAATCTCCACAACATTACTGTGTAGTATAAATGTAAATGCTGTTAAATATAACTCTGCTACAGAATAACATACATATAAGTTTTATGTGCCTAATCCTTTTCTAGAATAACAAATATACATGGTCTGAGTTAAAAGGAATTTATTGGCCAGCTTCAACATCTGAAAGATTCAGATCCCAGACCTAACTTATCTTTGGTTTCCTCCTAAATTAGAGGACTCAGAAAGCAGAAATGATCTGACAAAGCAAGAAGGCAGAGAAGTTTATATCATAGGTAGCTTACCCTTAATAGAAAAACATTAGTGGCTATGAAATCTCTTAAGGAAATTTGGCTAAATAAGAGTGTAGATCAGGACAGAAATCATGGGAATTAGGTCTAGGACATGCTACTGTCTTAAGCTTATGGCACTGGAATGTGTGAAAGAGGTGGTCTTGCTAGGCATGATATTATGAGTTTCTGACAGCAAAAGACAGAATCAGGGAAATATTGTGGAGTAAAAGGAAAGATTTATAATACGTGGCAAATAGTTCAGCATCTTATGAAAAAAAAAGAGCTGTCCTGAGGTAAGTAGAAGCAAGCCATATTATTTTTTAAAAGAGCCAAATTTTCTGCTTTAAAAAAATGTGGAAACTCAAAAAAATCTAACTTTTGTAAAGAAAGTTTTTGTTTCTGAGTATATGTCTCCTTTGGCACTGAAATTAAGTTCAGTCTTAATAAAGTCTTTTAATAAAAAAAAAAAAATTAAAAAAGAACTGCCTTGAATGACTTGATAAATTTTTCTTTTTTCCTTTTTCAGTGAAATTTCCCCCAGTTGGCCCAAATAAGGATCACAGAGTTTAAAAAAAAAAATCTCAATTTTGTTTCCTATAAAAGAAAATTATTTCCCATGCTGCCTGTCTTCTTCCATGTTTTTATTTTAATTTGGGTACTTTTTAATTCTTTGATTATTCTGAAAAGGGAAGACTTTCAGCTTGCACAGAGATCAGAGTTTGAAGTGACCATTTTGTTCTTTTTACTAGCAATATTGTTGATTACTCAGCTGATTAATCCCTTTTGGCACTAGTGTAGATTATTTCCCAGGGCCATAGCTTGAGATGGAGAGTCAGAGAAAATCATACATACTTTGTGACAGCAGGCGGGAAACCTATTTTTCTTGTATGGATTTCCTAAAAGCGGGGACAAAAAATAGTTCCCCAAAGCTTTCCTGAATGTGCTGAGGCAGGGTGCGTATTCCAGATGTGTAGACATCCCACACAACTGAGATTGTCTAGTCAATCAGCCAGAGTCTAACCTGCAAACATCAGACTTGTAGAGCTTTATGGGGAGTTAAGCACAGACAAGGGAAGCAAGGCAGGCGGTGCGAATTAGAGCAGATCCATAGGTATTGGGCCTGCTCTGTGTTTGAATTAACTAAAACAAATCTCTAAACACTACAGAACAGCTGTGCAAGAAATAAATTACTTTGAGTATGAGAAAGTCCAGAATTTCACTCTTTAGATGGATTCAGTACAGTATTTCTTGGTCATTCAGGTCATTTTGCTGTTCAGGAATGTTATAAACTATGATGAATACACTAATAAAATATGTTTTTATTATTGAATTTTTTCTCAGTGTCTCAATGCAATGTACAGTCCTGACTTTATTATGTTTCTGATGCTCCATGACACAGTATAAATGCAGTTATCCCGATGGCATACCAGGATGGGCACAGAAGGCACCTTCAGACTACCAGGTGGGTATTCAGAGGAGAAATCTGGGCAGAAGGAGGAAGAAGTACATATAACTAATTACAGTAATGATAAAACCCCAACCCTCCGCATAGGTTCCACTGGGAGGTAGAATAGGATGGGGTGGGAGTGGCAGCAGGGATTTCTGCCAGATGTGGAAAGCAGAGAGAGGACAATGCTGGCTCACTGCAGGATGCCTGTTTTCCTCTTACCAGTTTTGAATGACTGCCAGGGAAAGAGTATACTCAAGAATATCTCTCCCTCGAGTGCCTGTGTTCCTGACAAGTATGAAATATAAGCAGGAGGGCTTGGCTATACCTTCAAAATGTGAAGCAGAACTAGTCAAAAAGCTTGAGTGTAATCTTTCTACTAGTAAAGCAGATTTTGTCCAACAGTTATCATGAAAAATTGTCTAGTTATTTTGTTTTGAGGTTTCCAATAGAAAGACAAAATACCAAATTAGGTCTCAAGGACACCAAAAGTAAAACTTTTTTTTATTATTATTTTCTTACCCAGTAAAATATTTGAGGTATTATATCCCCATCTTTTACTCTCTTTTTTTCTCCAGTGGGATTCCGCCTGTCTTTTGTTCTAATAGTTAAAACAGCAAAAGGGAAAATAATTCAGTTTCCAGTCAGAAAGACTTTTTACATCACCTCCGCTCCCCAAAAAATTCAGATTAGAAAATAATGCTCCATTTTATTATTTCTAATATTTCAAGTGGAGAAAACCAACTCCCTAAGAAGGCAATGCTCTGGCTAGAACAAGAGGAGCCAGATTGTCTGACTCTTCCGAACACGTAGAGAGCTCTCACAGGCTACCGGTGCTGTTGTGCAGTTGCCTTGAAGGAGGGACTAGGAAAGCAACTCCAGCCTTTTCCCTCTCTCACACTCCTGCCACCCATGGTGCAGAGTTCAGTTAGGCATCTTCAAAGAGAAAAGGTTCAGACAGAGGGACCATAAATCTATCTGAAATTGTTCTCGTGGTGGTAGATTGTTAGCCTACTGGCACGCCACTGGGTTTGGCTTTGTTTAACAGCTTGGCATTCTACAAAAAAATAAATCAGGCCTTTAATTTAGACGCTAACTTTATGCCTTCTAGTTTCAGTATTTTCATCCAAGATGTTTAGAATGTACCCATTATTTTTGCAGATCACATAATCAGATAGTACTAATAACAATACTACCTAATTGGCTTTTCTTTTGGCTAAAGCATATTTCTCTAGTCCTAATGATTATAATAAAATATAATATGTGTCGATTGTTACACAAGAAAAGAATTAAAGAACCTTAATAATACAATGGAGCTTTGTTCCTGCTTAGGTATGAAATTCCTTATTTTGACACAAGTTTGTGGAGTTGGAGTTCAATGTCGTCCCAATTAAACTAAACCTGCCATAACTTCAGCAAAGCAGTGTTTGCAAGTGACTGGCTTTTCTCCTTTGAGAGCAAACATGGAGCAATATTTCTCTCATACCCAAAGTCTGGATTCGACTCCCTACGGATCTGGTTTCTGTGGCTGTTGTATCAAACCTGAGTCTGACTGTAGTGAAAAATGTCAGGTTCTGTGCTATATGTGAGTCACAGGTCTCAGATTAGACTGGAACTCTGTTCCTCATCTAAGTATATTGTATCTCCATAACAACGTAACAATTGTTGGCAGATTAGTAATAAAAAAACCACACTGTGCATGAATCCCTCTCTAAATGGGTCCTGGGAGAAGATCTGGTAGTTAAGAGTAAGGACACAACAGGAAAAGATTACCATCAGTATAATACCAATGCAGCCGGCATCTTTTCTTTGAGAAAATGCTATGCTCTTCACAGCACAAATGCAAACAAGCTCCTGCGCAGTTAATTTATTATGTTTCCAAAAAATTGTCTTGCCAGATTACAAACAGAATAGCAACAGAAGAATTAGGGCAACTGTTCAACATAAGGCGTGGAAAGAAAGTATGGAGATCTTGGAAAGAATAATTTTGTTCATCATCCTTCTGTCCCAACAGAAGAAAACTAGCATGAAATTTCTTGAAGCTTATTTTGGCTGTGAAAGAATAATTGTACTGTGTTGTCCATAGGCTGATTATGGTTTCAAATTCATTTTCAAGCGTGTACTGCTCCCTAAGCAAATCTATTTACAGGAATTAAGCAAACCACATACAAAATCTATTAATTAGAATTTGTCCAAGAATGAAGGTGAGATTTTCTAGCTCCACTTAATTATTGAAATGTAATAAACATAGGCAAGTGGGGAGGAAGTTAAAGTGGATAAAAGAAAGCCAGGCTCCCAATTCATGTTGTCAGACTTATTCTTTGGGCAAATTCCATGCGTACTTGTTCTCTGCTTCTGTACAGAATGTAGCTGTTCTTTTCACTGAATTCTGCTGAGGTGCTGCAGGGCTTAATTTCTTTTAAAATCCATTCAGATTTTCTGATGGTATTGCAGAATGGTGTGTATTAAACTTGGTTTGGAAGTGCATATAAATACACACTCTCAGCTTACCTGCACTCAACTGCCTTAAGACTGAGCAAAATTCGAGAGTGAGGTGGACCCACCTCTTAGCAGACTCCAGTTAAATTGTGCCAGTTAATGTCATGTCTGAATTTGGTCCACTGTATGCAGACACCTTCAGTACACTTGGCTAATTATATTACAAAAATATAAGAACAGCACCTTGTGTGTAATGCAGAGCAGACCCACCCTTTCCATCTTGGGGGATGCTGAGCCATGCCATCAAATTTTGTTCAAGATCTGGCCAGACCCACCTAACAGAGATAAACAGGTCTCGCTATGAATTACACCTGGTTCTCCCTTTCCTCTAGGTCAAGGTTGTTGCCCTTCCACTCTTAAACCTGGCAGCTTTGTGGGATAAATTGTCCTTAGTGCTCAATGATGGAATGTAGCTTGGAAAAGAAAAGGAGAGACAAAAGCATGATTTATTTGTAGCGAGAAAACCATCATTAGGCAATTCAAGCACTGAAGTAAGTTTATTCCAAAGTGTTATGAAACACTCAGCTTTAGAGCCCAAATTGACGTGTCCTTGTCCAGGTGACAAATCTCATGCCATGAATCGACTTGAAATTGCTACTTCTGTCTAGCTTCCTTTCCTTCTCTAGCAAAGTATGTTCGCAGATCGTCCTTGCTGAAGGGACAAACATAAAGTGCAGATGTTGCCATTTAAGAGAAATGACTAATCGCAACGGAGAGGCTTCTCTCTGCACTGGAACGGGAGTGTGGATAGAACGGATACCAGGCACAGGATCTATCTTTAGCAGTCATGGAGGGTTGGGATTTCTTCTTCACAAATTGAATTAGACACAGAAGAGTGATCGGGCACTCCAATTAAAACTAAAGCAAACCTCGCTCAGTAGGAGATAAATCATGGTAAAGACTTAGCTGAAGAGCTGAGTTCTGCTGCCTTCCTGTGTGTAGAAGACAACGGACCATTTCAAGTGAAAAAGTTTCTCATGTCACTGGCTCACTACCTTCAACGAAAACTATAGTGGCATTGGGTGAATGTTTCTTAGAACTTAGCTGAGCAGATCCCCTTCACTCTGGTTTGCCAAATATCTTGTCAGCTACTAGGAAAGGTAACTGTGGCTGCAATGTTTTGGAAAAGCTATTACAGTCTAAATGCTCATTGATTTTTCAGGTCTGCAGGATGGTAGGAAAACAGTCATTTCCACTAGCCTAACAAGATGTTAGAAGAGATTGTTATCTAGAACTATTTACAGATTAATGTACCAGAAGTAAACATGGAAGCTGCTTGTGAGATGCTGGAGCTGAAGCACAAAAACACCACATCCAGTCAACTCCCTGATGAGTTCATTTCATAATTAACACAGGCAGGATTAGAAACTAGGTCTCACTCCTACTGAAACCAGTCATCGTTTTCTCTACTGAGCAAGACAATTAGCACAAGATTAAGGCACTTAGCACACAAGCTGAAACTCGGTTCTCTACAGGGCCAGGTGGAAAAGCTATGTTTAAGTCCTCATTAAACCCTTATGGATTCTCATGAGATCAAAGTCATTCATTTACCTCCTGTCAGTCCTGAAATCCTTAGGCCTCAGACAGAGAATCATTCTGACTCTCCTGGGTGTAACACAGCATAAATTTGTAGATGTGAACAGAAGACATGGCTTCATGAAAGTTAGGAAAGTTAGGTATCTCGTACTCCTCATATAATTCTTCACAGTATGACAGTAACAACATAATGCTGCTGAGGTGGCTAAACCCTGTGCCATGGCCCCACTGCTGCCATGGGAGAGGAAGGGGGTATTCCATCAAATGGCTGGATATAATGATGTCCCTTCAGGTGATGTATATAGAAAGTACACATCTAGGACACACTCATCTTTGGAGTTTTATCACTGAACAAACACATACTAGTGACAGTTTCTGTATTTTTAAGGGTAAAAAAGAGAAACACAAAGGCTCCAAAATAACTGTGCAATAAGTTTGTAGATGTCGCATTGAACAAAGCCAGGAAGGAACGTTTTACTAACCTAAACTGATCATTGTATGTCAGGTCATGGAGAAGGAAAAGAGAAGAACAGAAAAGAAACTGTTTGATTTTTCTTTTTTAGTTGAAAGGCAAGACATTGTATGTTAGTATTGGTTAGGAAAAATATGTAGCTACTTGAATGCTATATGATTGCTCCTAGACAAAGACCAATAATAAAGTTTTTCTTTAGAACAACACATTTCTTCCAGAGTTCCCAAGTAATCAGTGCAAACACCTCTGCAATTCTGATGTTGTAAAATAATAAGATCCTAAGCAGCTTGAACAGACTGAATTCTGAAGAACTGCTGTGTTACTGTCCCCCTCAGCACTAACAACAGTAAGCTTGGATATAGTGCACCAGCCAGCTCTCATTTATAAGTCCTGTTTGGGAAATTATGCTTAATGTTAATAAATGAAACAATAATCTAAACCACAACAGACTTCTGGTTTCATTTTACACAATAAAAATCTTTTGTGAGCTAGTGATAGTGTATTTTATAGACACTGGGACAGCAGCGGGGCGACAGATGCTTCATCTGGAGGAAAGCTTTGAAAGACGCTATTATCAGCACTCTCTGGCTAGCTGAGCTTTGATATTTTGCTATAAAATCAATCAGTGAATGCAAGTTATGCTTTGAGACAAAGAATTCATATTTGTGGTGCTAGGCACCACAAGAAGAGACCTGATTTTTTTTAAAGAGTACTCAGTCATGCCTTTTGTAGAAATGGTTAGAAAACCTGAGCACCACAGCATGTCTTTAGATAGTTGTTTTAAAGTGTCTAAGTTTGAAACATTTTGTTCCTTCCTATGAATTGTTAGCCGGGTCTCCTAAGCAAGTGTGATGTGTTTATGTGTATTCCTAATAAATTTTTAACTCCTCAGACAATTCCAGGGCAAAGGAGTGAGGATCTGCAAGATATTGTTTCCACAGGTCTCTTTAAAGTTGTACCTTATTAGATACCAGGCAATTCAATCACATATGTCAAACCATCAGAAATCAGGCCCTATCCACTGCTCACAGAAATACTCATTTTTTTTAGAAGCCTCTTTCCAGTACTTACCTGGTTCTATGTCTATTTATATAATTAGCTTCATGAAACTTGTTTAAACTCCTCCATTAAATGCCAGGACCTCTTTCCATTCCTGGGAAATGCATAAACAAGTTAATGTAAGATGTGGCGTGAGATTCCCAGCTAGACATACATGGGTGAGTCCAGATGTAGGATCTCAACTGTCTAAATCTGCAAGCCTTTCCCAGAGTGTCTCACTTAGCAAGTGCTTCAGTAAATTTCTGTTTGGTCTGGTGAGTTGCAGTGATGAGTAGCTCTCAGTAGGATCCAGGGCAACTTTGACTGCTTACGGACAGGGAACAGGGGAACGAGCAAAGTTTCTTTGGCCAACTCCATCTCTGTCGGTCAGTGGGTCCCAGGCCAGTCTCTCAAAGCTTTCATCCCAATGCAGTTACATCTCATTGCACAAAGGCAAATAAAATGAGAAGCAAACCTAAGATTCACAGTATCGGTCAAACCAAGAATGGCTAGTATTTGTTTTTCCCACTTCTAGCTTTCAGCTAACGAGAAAAAAAGTGCCATTGGGCTTTGGTAACAACCAAAAGGCACAATATTGTGCAAACTTTTAATCTTTATTCATTTTAAAGAGAGGATGAAACAAACATGAAATCTAAAGTAACATGCCTGAAACTAAATGTTGCAGCCAGTATTTCCCTCTGGAAAACAGAGGCAAGATCCAAGTCCTACAAGTTAATCTCGCCTCTAATTAAAAGTTATGTTGAAGATTTCATTTTAAATGAGTGGCATTAAAGGTACTTTACCTTTCTTCCTCTGTATTACACGTCTATTTTGAAATTCACAAGCTGTGAAAGCCAAGAAGAACCACATAATCCACAGTCTGACTTCCTGCCATAGGGATCTACATAGACCCTCACTACTCACTGCTTCTCCAGGTTCAGCATTCTGGCTGAGTCAGTGAATATCTTCAGGGATACACCAACCTTGATTTAAGAAGTGAAATTCTGTCCCCACAGAAGCATATGGAAAGTCTTCCCCACATCCTGCCTGTATAATTACTACCTAAACATTTGGCTATGCAAACTTGCAGCGAATATGAAGAAATACAGAGGAACCTAGTAATATTTACTTTGCACATCTCCATGTTTGGGATCTGCAGTGATGTTGTTTGATGAAGTGGTTGGTCTCTAGAGCTCTGAGTAATTCTTCATTTCATTACATGTGACCAGATATAGATTCAAAATGACATACAAACACTGTAATCTAGCAATCAGCAACGCTGCTACAGATACCAAAACACAAACCAGAAAACTTACCAGGCTGCAGTATCAGTTAATTTGCAAACTGGGAGAAATCAGATTTTCCAATAGACCTCATGGCAGAACTGATTCTTTTCCAAGGTGCAAGAATAAGCATTAGCAGATGAAAATGAGTTGTAGTGGATTCATGTGTAGTATTATACATACTACCAGTATTCTCTGTCTACAGTGGTAGTCTCAGACTGTGAACTGTATCTGCTCATGGCCCATGGACTGTTTCTAAGAAATCCATGAAACACAGTCAAGAAATATCTACTGTCAGTACCTTGTATTGACTCAAACAGAGAAAGCATCTCCTTTGAAAAAAATGAGATTTACAAGCTGAAAAAGGTTAGGAACTTATATTTTAGGAGTCTGTTGTCCTACTCCCTGAATTAGCAAATTAATAGGACAGTTGACCACTGAAAGAGAAGACAAGCTGAGACAAATGGAAGAGAATTTGATGTAGACTAAAAAAGAAACTTCAAAAACACCCACATAAAAGGATTATGAAAAAATAGCATTTGTCCTAAGAATGTTACAATGAAAATAAATTTCATTCACTGTTTTTCCATGAAGAATGGTACTGCCTGAATCCATATTTGAGTTACCAATCTGGTGAAGTATACAGAATTGCTTACTATAAAGTCACAAATGTATAACATGCTTTCACACCTGCTGGCGCAAGGACATTAGACTCCAATCTAGTGAAACCCCTGTGTAGTGTTGGAAGCGTTGGACTTAACTATACTATGTCCCATATTTGGTGGCCCTAATGACCATAGTAGGTGGGAGTTTCTCTATGTTTGGAAATGTAGATTATAGCCTTAAATTAAGAGGACAATAGATTAGCACTAGAGGGTGTCAGTCTGTTGCCCAGAGCAATAGAATTGGCAGGTGTAACTTCTAAACCTGCAAATAAAACGCATTTTCACTGCAGTACAGGGTGGGCAGAGAATGGATTGAGAGCAGCCCTGAGGAGAAGGACTTGGGGGTGGTGTTGTTGACCCAGCAACGTGTGTTTGCAGCCCAGAAAGCCAACCGTATCCTGGGCTGCATCAAAAGCAGCGTGGCCAGCAGGTTGAGGGAGGGGATTGTCCCCCTCTACTCCACTCTGGTGAGACCCCACCTGCAGTACTGCATCCAGCTCTGGGGTCCTCAGCACAGGAAAGACATGGACCTGCTCAAGCGGGTCCAGAGGAGGGCCATGAAGATGATCAGGGGCTGGAGCACCTCTCCTATGAATACAGGCTGAGAGAGTTGGGGTTGTTCAGCCTGGAGAAGAGAAGGCTCCAGGCAGACCTTAGAGCAGCCTTCCAGTACCTAAAGGGGGCCTACAAAAAAGTCAGAGGGGGACTTCTTACAAGGGCATGTAGTGATAGGACAAGGCGTAACGGTTTTAAACTGAAAGAGGGTAGATTTAGATTAGATGTAAGGAAGAAGTTCTTCCCTCTGAAGGTGGTGAGACATTGGAACAGGTTGCCCAGAGAGGCTGTGGCTGCCCCATCCCTGGAAGTGTTCAAGGCCAGGCTGGATGGGGCTTTGAGCAACCTGGTCTAGTGGAAGGTGTCCCTGCCCATGGCAGGGGGGTTGGAACTAGATGATCTTTGAGGTCCCTTCCAACCCAAACCATTCTATGATTCTATGCCTCTGCTTCACTTATCTTTTTCCATGTGTTGCTTACACTCATAATCCTGTTTGAAATAATTTCTAGTGTTTCGTTGTCCTGGTTTCAGCTGGGATAGAGTTAACTGTCTTCCTAGTAGCTGGTACAGTGCTATGTTTTGAGTTCAGTATGCGAAGAATGTTGATAACACTGATGTTTTCAGTTGTTGCTCAGTACCGTTTAGACTAATGTCAAGGATTTTTCAGCTTCTCATGCCCAGCCAGTGAGAAAGCTGGAGGGGCACAAGAAGTTGGCACAGGACAGAGCCAGGGCACCTGACCCAAACTGGCCAACGGGGTATTCCATACCATGTGACGTCCCATCCAGTATAGGAACGGGGAAGTGGGGGCAGGGATTCGCCGCTCGGGGACTGGCTGGGTGTCGGTCGGCGGGTGGTGAGCAATTGCACTGCGCATCATTTGTACATTCCAGTCCTTTCATTATTGCTGTTGTCATTTTATTAGTGTTATCATTATCATTATTAGTTTCTTCTTTTTCTGTTCTATTAAACCGTTCTTATCTCAACCCACGGGTTTTGCTTCTTTTCCTGATTTTCTCCCCCATCCCACTGGGTGGGGGGGAGTGAGTGAGCGGCTGCGTGGTGTTTAGTTGCTGGCTGGGGTTAAACCACGACATTCGTACAACATCTCAGGTTTCACCCCAGTTCATGACCTGGAAAGTTACCTAGAACTTGTTGCTATACATCTTGTATTTTAGTTGTTCCCAGACCACAAGAGGAAAATATAACCAAACACAAACCTCCCGTGTGATGTATGTACTTGTCAGGCAGACAAACAAACAAAACTTGCTTCAAGTCAGCCGAGACATGAGTTAATGATCCTTCATTTTTATTTTCTGGAAATATTTTTTTCTGTCTTCTGGTGGCCAACACTCTTTGTCAAACCTGACCAGAACTTGTGCATAGCTTTTTGGGCTCAAGTTTGCTATTGACCACAAACTTCACCACAACTCTACACAGTCAAAAAGCTTTATGGTAAGCCTTCAGTCTCTCTACTTTTGCTGAGAATTTCAGTATGAAACTGTTTTCAGAGTAATTAACTAAATTAAACCTGAAAACCGTTATAAAACAACCCATATTAATATTTTTTTCTTCAGAATCAGTGCCCAAGGCTTTCCAGAACATGCGCAACCCAGTTTGTGTTGCAAAAGGCAGATTTGCTATGCTCTTGGAAACAGATGTGTGTATAGCCTGGGCTGCCAACCTTGTTCTGTTACTGGAAACTGGTTACTAGAAAACTTGTGCAAGGATGGTGAAACTCAACTAGAATATAAGCACTGCATATAACTTCTGTGGCTCTATTCAGCAGGACAGTTTTTATCCACTATTAGAAACAGCGGATAAACCTAATTTGCTGATTGACCCTTAAATTTTAGATCATGCGCTTGCTCCTAACTCAACTTTCTTAAGATCCCTCACTTTAAATCTTAGAATTTGCTGACTTTTCTCAATACATGGATCAACATTTTTTCCTTCTGATGATGGCCTAAACCATTACATCAGTACAGATGTCTGGATTACACATTAGATACTTTGATCCTAGCTTCACCCATGAGAAAAAATAAAATTAAACTTAAAAAAATATATCTGGTCCATAAAACCAGCATTGCCTTGTTCATGAAATCCCTATCTTGGATTCACATACTCCTCATTACTCAGAAAGTCAGCCAATAAGCACTGATACATTCCTTTGCATCTGGGGCCAACTATGCCCTTGTCTGAGGTCTTAATGTGAATTAAAGTTGAACTAATGGTTGCCCTAATGCAGTGCTGGCAAACGACCATTTCTCCTCCCTGCTCATGGAAGCCAGTCCTTGCGCACTTCTACAATACCGAGTAAGTCCCATCTGTTTCATCTGTTTGTTCATGCCCATACTTATTAAGCCTGATGGAAAGGCTGCTCAGAGCCTGGCACTGTTTGTAGGGATGCCTCGTGCTGGGGCTTGTCCGGAGCCTCGCTCAGTGTCTGAGCCCACAAAGCCATGATCTGAATCAACGGCGCTGGAGCCCTGCTTTGAAATGGACCCAAGCACCACATTTAAACCTGGCACCTCCCCAGATGTGCATTTAGCCCGTCTAGCAGCACCCTCCTGACAGGTTTTTAAGGCAAAGAGCATAAGGAAGAACTCCACGGCGAATGGACTCTCACAGAGTAACACACGCGCTGCGCTGTCGCCTGAGGGGGAAGGGGGAATGATGGCAGCACTTTGCAAACAGGTTAGCTCACGACCTCCACTCATTGCGCTGTCAGCCCCGGGTTCCAGGGAACTGGGCATACTTGTATTTCGGAGCACCTTAACTCACTACCTGTGAGAGCATTTGTACGTTGACTCTCACAGAAATGAGATGTGATAAAGTGATGCTGCCATTCCCCTCTCAAACCTGGCTTGCTCTTTAAATAACACCGTGCTCATTAGAGTCCCAGGCTCTGGGCTTGAACACTGGCTTAATGTTCCCAGGGAACCAGAACACAGCTGGTCTGCACAGCATCTTAGAGAAAGGTAGGGATCTTTCTGTGGGAACAGAAACCTGCCTGCCTGTTAGGTTGTCTGAATAAACACAGGTTTTGCTATTAACCACAGCACTGTTTATTGGAGGCAATTCACAAAGGATATTAGACAGCGGGCATTATCTTTATATGCAGAAACATCTGTACGCATTTTCCTGTAGCAAATGTATCATACTTCACTATCTATTAAACGTTGTTCTTAAAAAACTGAGTTGAAAGTTCACCAAAAGGCAAGCTTAAGACTAGCACAAGAAGGCATTTTACAAGTTTCCACATGTAGTTTTGCCTTTGCACTTCCACCTGGATCATTTGTATTCCACTCCTTGCTATCTTTGAAACAAAGGCTGTCAGCCACATCCAATTATCTCATAGTTTTGTGATATACTACAACCACATGGGGGTCAGGATGAAAATAGTCAACTCCCTTATATTTATGGCAGACACTCAAGCAATGGGAAACTCTTTTGTGAAATCCTGTAGCATGACAGAACCATGTAGTAGATCAGCACAAGCTGAATTTTGCTCATGGAAATGTGTGTAAAAGATGGTAAACATTAATAAACCT
Organism: Harpia harpyja; assembly: GCF_026419915.1. Lineage (NCBI taxonomy): Eukaryota > Metazoa > Chordata > Aves > Accipitriformes > Accipitridae > Harpia > Harpia harpyja. Next base: position 37,859,301 of record NC_068952.1, read on the forward strand.
TGTGATACAATGAATCCTCTGGCAGAATTTAATTTTTCTTTTCCTAAAATAGATGGATTTTTTTGCTTTCATTGTTTCTTGTTTTAAAAATAGCAATTAATAGAATTATGATGGAAGCTAGATATAATCTAAATGCATGAAGAGCAAAATGTGAAAATACCATCAGCAAAGCATTGTCACCAATATACTTGTGCTGCATTATCTGTCCTGTTAGGTCTCTCTCAACTGCGTTTTCTATTGTCCAGAAGAAGATTGGCAACACTATTCAATATAGACAGCAATTGGTACGAGTGTGGTGTTTCATGGTGTGAAAGACTGTTTCAAGCCCACAAGAAAAAAAAACACAACATAAAATAATAAAAGATACACTAACAGTTGCAATCAACCAAGGCTGCTCAAGTACCCATTACTGGCTTCTCCCCTGTGACAAGGCCTATATACTAACAATACAAACTAAAGCAAGACCTATAAGGGAAAATATCTCTGAAACTTACTGTTTCATTTCTATGGCTCAGGCCACAATGACCAATTTCTTAAGAAAAATCCATCAAAAGTGATGTTGAAAATTAAAATTGAAAACAAGGAAGGTGGGGAGGAGCAGAATGTGTGATGACTGAGTCTCTGTGCTCCAGTATTTATTTATGTGTTTAGCTTCTAGTTAAAAGTAATGATCAGTGCTTCTGACTAAACAACCATGGCATTTAGACCATCTCTTCACACAGACGCCTGATTCGTACTGGTGCCTTGATCCCTGTTTCTCACTGTGAAGAGGACGCTGAGCCCTGGGAAGTGGCGTGTCATAGATTTCAGGAGATGACGAACCTTTCTTTCTATTTCAAAAAGGTAAAACAGAGCAGAGGCTCCAGATTTTAAAACAATCTTTTTCTCACGCACACACACCCGCAACCAGTAAATCTGTGCCAGTTGTCATTTTCTTGCCTTTTATAGCTGTACCGCCTGGCTTAACATGAAAGCCTTCCAGGCAGAAATTGTCCCGAGAACCACCGTATGGACTGGCGACGCTGCTTACTGCCCGGGCGTACGTTCTGGACAGCTAAAAGTCTCTGGGCCTCGAGCAGCACAGCAGGCACCGGTTGTAAGACAGGTTGGCTGGCCACGCTCAGGGTCAGCCTCCTCCTCCTCACCGGGTCCCTCTCCCTCATCCTCCTCCAAGCTGTGCGTGGGTATGTAGCCCACGCTACCTGGCCTCTCTCCCAGCTGTGCCCAGGTGAAACCCCTTCCCAGCCTCTCCTGAGAGCTCTCCCAGCCTGTGTCAGTTTGCCATTTGCATTAGGACAGCATGTGATGATCTTGTTCCTTCACCTTCTCTACTGCCCCACTGAAGATCTGAAGCGTAAGGCATTTCTTGTCATTAGCTATTTTAAAAGTCGTTTTGTGGATGAATCTTCAAGCCTAGTGAAGTCAAACTTCTTGTCATCAGGACTTCACAACATTTGTTACCTTGAAAATAGTTCTAGTCTGAACCATGATATTGTCCCTAGACACCAAAGCTTTCTTGAACATATTACTTGCACTCCCTTTCTCTGCCTTGTTCTCTCTCACACGCAGATACAAACCTTTAGATTAAATATTTTGAGAAGTATTTAAATAATTAGTTTTTAGCCACCCCAAGAGTGAACATAAAGGCAACCACAAAAAAAGACAATGGGAAGCCAGCACTTTCTTGTAATCCTTTGCCATCAATGTGTTGATTAAAGAAATGTTAAACTGTAGGGTATCAGCCAAGCCTGTAGAGGATCTATTGGTACAATGAATTGAAATAAAAAACTAAAAAAAAAAACCAAACCTAACTACACTTTGCTTGCATCTTTACTGAATAAGAAATACAAAAGGAAATTTATCTTTGTTGTGGTTCAGATTTCCTCATCCTGCTCAAATCTGCTCTTAATTTAGAAATATGCTGGTTTCTGCTTTCACATTTTCATTAAGTGTTGCTTAGACTTCCTGGATCTAAAGGAAGCCTTAGGATTGGCCGTGAAAACAAATGTCTCTTGGAACAAAGCGATGGAGCCACTGGGATACTGAGGACCAAATTCAGATCTTATACATGGACAGGGAAGCAATCCAAGGGCAGGCTGGACCTCCTGTATAGGTCAGAAAGTGATGCTGAGCGCAGGAAAAGGAAATTTGAGGTCTCCTTTTCACCTGTGTCCCTTCTGTTCTTTTTCTCTCCTGGGTCCCTCAGACTTTTCCTCCTCATGGAAGTCTTATGGGCAGTTTTGTTTCTTTCTCTTTACGATTTCTGTGCTTGCTTTGTTTCCATTCCTCTTTCCTCTGTCATTCCTCCCCTTTCTAGCTCTCCTTCCTTACTTGTTCTGTCTCCTTGTTTGCTCCTCCTTCACTCCCACGTGTGGCTTTAGCATGGAGCTCTGGCCACCCTTCTCAGTTCCCCTGTGGTCTCTCCATGATCCTCCTTTAATTCGTCTCCTCTCCCTGTTTTCTCTGCTTCATTTTTTCTTCCCTCTCTTTTTTTTATTAGTCTTCTTTAAACTGCATATTCTTTTTTCTTCTACTTCAGCACCTCATCCTTCATATATTTTGTCTTGCAAAATATTTCTTGAAACCTATATAAAGCAGCAACAATACAGTTCAGGTTCCTGGGATAACAGCAAGAGAATGGGCTAGAGAACAAGGTTCCTCCCTCAGTGCTGAGCGTTCAACACAGAGAAAAACAGTACAGACTGAGAGAAGAACACCTCCCATCTGCAGAGCATTAAAGAGCTGATGTGTGCAGACACTGCTCCATCATACGGTGCTGAGCAGAAAGAGGAATTGTTAGGTGGAATTTAACTCAGCACATGCATCTGTTAACGGGTGACAGTATTTCTCAAACACTCCTCAGCTGAGACTTGCATTGACTCCCGCTCGGTTGAAGCACGACGTTCAGACGTTCTGTCACTCTGAGTATGGATTTATTTGATGGATTAAGAAGCAAGAAGTTAGGGTTTGTCACTGGTGATACAGGGCAGGAGTTTTCAGTGGATCACAGCCCACCAGGGTACAAAATCTGAGCTATGGAGTAATATCCTGTAATTTACAGTATCTGTCATCATGTTTTCTCTTGTGTTCTTTGTTCTGGGTCTTGGTCCCACTGGTATCCCAGCCTGGGGTCTCAGAAGACTGAACCCAAGCTGTGGGTTCAGGAAGACTGCCTGGGGAGCTACGCGCCAACCGAGCTAGAGCTGCTCCTCAGGTAGTGGTCAAAGCGGGGTTTGGCACGCGTCAGCCTTGGAGTGAAATGACTGGTAAAAGATAGAGATATGCTAGGGTATTATTTTAGGTTTGAGGGTGTTTGCATTCAGTCCCATGGCAGGCTTGTTTTGCAAGCTGGAAAAGTGCTCTTTCTATGTCTGCAGGTCACTAATTCACACTGCTTCAACTGTGCTGCATAGATATAAACTAGTATAAATACCCTTAATCATACTGCAGTTTTCTTCATTTTCTCTGTGCATACAGTGCTAAATCCATCAGTTCATCAAGCTCCAGTCCTGTTAAATGAAAATGTAGCATTTCTTTGCCTCATATGGGGATAGCAAGGTACTCAAAGACTGTAAATTCAGACTCAAATGAAGCATAAATTAATGTTTGGAAACCTGACTTCTTTCAAACAAATATGATTTCATTAAAAAAGTTGGGGGAAGAGCAAAAATGCTGCTACCTTCCACAATATCTAATTTGGGGATAAAACTGGTGTCAAAATGCTCCTTTTCCGTGTTGACAATTCATGATTTTTAGATAAAGGAAAAGAAGTTTCAACATAAAAACAACCACTAAACCAAAAAAGACTTTTAAAAGTGAAATTTCATGGAAACCCTCAATCACATGAAATCGGTCAGTCATGGTTTAGTGAAAACAATGTTTCTCAATGGAAACTTCATTCATCGCTTTTTTTTTTTTTCTTTTTCTGAATACTTAGAACAGATATAGGTATCCTCATGGATGTTCGTCAGCTACTGAGTGGGCTTTCTAAATCTTTATAAACTTTTATTTGTGGTGTTATACAAAATTGCAGCCTCCCTTCCCCCTACAATCTCATAGACTGTGCTAATCTTTTATGAGTGATTTTCTTCATAAAGTACCTGTTTAGCCAAGAATGGATCCCATGCCTGTGCAAGGAAGAATTCTGTATTTGATAAGAAGCAAGCAATCCTATGCACTGAATTGATGTCAAGAGTAAAAAGAGTCTCTAGGGAAAGGATGCCTCAGATGACTGTATTTTATGGAAAAGATTGTTCACATGCACAGAATGGACTCTCACTATCTTCCCTGCCAATAGGCTTTGTATTCCAGCAGTGACGTTAGTCAGAGGACAAAGTGTATGACAAAATAGGGAAGGTGAACATAGGAAAGGCAAAATATTGCATATATTTCTATTGCTAAACTAGATAAAAAACAGACTTCTCTCCCTGTCACCCCCCCCCATTGGATGTTCTAGAGAAATGTGTTGTTCTGAATGCTTTCCACATGAGCTTTTGTTTAAAGAAAAAAATAACATGTATTATTTATGCTTTTTGAACAAAGGGCATATTTTCACTTATCAAACTTGACATGAAACAATTAAATGGGACAGAGTACAGTTTGTATCAGTAATTTACTATAATCATTCTAATGTTTCAGACATCAATGAACGTAGCTGGTTGCTGTTTAATGTCAAAGTAATTACTCCAAAATGACATCAATTTGCCATCCTAAAGAAATCAAAAGTAATAAACCTTTCACTTTCTGCATTAAAGACTCTTTCACACTAGTTTCTATAACCTAGTTATATAACACACTAGTGTAAATATTTAAAAGGGACAACTAAATTATCTTTGCCAGGGAAGATTTCTTAACCTCTATTAATCCATCTTTTATTGCTACTGTAAAAGGAAAATATTAATTCAATCCATCAAATCTTGGACAGACTTATCTTTAATGATGCAATCTATATTTTTGTTTCTCCTTCCAGCTTTCTAGGAATGCCTGCTTTCTCCATTGGCTTATGGCACTTATGAAGGGCAAAAGCCTGGTCCAAATGAGAAAAGTACAGTGTATTCCTTGATTTATATGCAGCTAGTATTTAGTTCAAGTCTTCTCCCCTACGCTTATATGAACTGATGCTTTTTCGCTCTCTTATTATCTGAAAAGACATTAGCAAGAAAAATTGTCATTCTGAGCAATCATCTAGGTCCCAGTTCTGTAAATTGAGTCTCTGAAAGCTAGGCATTTTGTTAGACTTGGAGAAGACTGAGAATTAAGTGATTTTGGTAAAACTGGAACTATGAAGTTGGCCTACTTCTAGGGCTGGGAACAAGATGAGAAAGTTAACCGAAGTGTTGACAAAACATGGAACATTTCTCACTGTGTGGCTTGCTGACTAATGGACGTTGCAACAGGCTGGACAAATCATTGAACACATACACATTTTTAAAACTTAATAGTCTTCTACTTACAACTTTATAAAAGCTCTAAATAAATCTGTTCAGCAATAGCTGGAACTAGAACAAATATTGGTCAATGAGAAGCAGAATATAAGTTGTGCTTTCAATAAGAACAGAATTAAAATTGAAACTAAATTGTTGCACATGGGATAGGAAAAAAACTGCAACTAATTAATTACTGTGGAACTAAATAAACACTGGTACCGTAGCGTGAGCCTAAGGGCCTATCTACATGGATTCCTTTTTGGTATCAAGGCCGTGCCTGGTTACAGCTGGAAGGGCCAAGATTTATCTGAGTTTAAGTAACCTGTGGGTATATGGGAGATACAGGAACCCAAGGTGAATTTAGCAGGCTTTCAAGTGTGTTCCAGTCAGGGATCTGGACTCTAACTAGAACTATGAGAACTCAGTACTGCTTATAACCAAGTGGTGTAATGGCTGGATATTGAAATGAACTGTAAATGTGACGACACAGAAATACGTACAAAGATGAAATACCTCATGTTTCAATCATTGCACAGTCATTAAATGACTCTATGTTGTAGAAGTCTTTGGATACCTAAGAGAATGCCTATAGCATTTATTTGTGTTTTGGTAAGTGTTTAAGGCTCCTCATTACATAATCAAGTGACTAGTCCAAATTTGCCTCCCCACATACCCTCCCAGTTTAAATAGGCTGCCATTTCAAACCACGGACATGGCAAAATATTTGATTGCCTACATTTATATTGTTGCCAAAGGTCACAGTGATGGAATTAGATGCTTCTTACAAAATGTTGCTATTAACCATATTGTGCCTACCTAAGCAGGTGCTGAGTATTCTCAGGGTTTGCCTCTCCCCATTATTTCCAGTCAGATTGAAAGTTGCCCAGCAGCTCACAGTCACACCGAGGGGAAAAGGTGTGACCTCTACCTATGCCACATTGCACTTTGCTGAGAAGAGGCAAGAGACCAAGCTGAAGCTATATGGAGTTAGTAGCAACAAAGGATCTGGCCTCAAAATCACTACTTTAAGAATGCAGTGGTATGAATAAGGCATGAACCAACTCAGAAGAGAATTCATAAAGGAGCAAGGGAAGAAAAGAAGATGGACACAATGTGAGGTCACAAGGTTTCTTGTAAACTCAACGCAGTGGTGAAGTCACCGCTGTGTGTACCCATTTCCAAACATGGCTGTCTGTGTTGCAGAAGAGAAACCACCAGCATAGTTTGATAACATACTGATCTTTAATCTTTAATAAAGAAGATTAAATTCAAAGTTTAACAGCATAAAAGAATAACAATTAATTTTTAAAACAAAAATACAAGATAACACACAGCTGCATCTTGGTTCCTCCTGCTGCCAAAGCTTAGAGTATGTGATTTCTGGGGTACAACTCCACTGCATACAGTGTTTCCTATCACTTCAGCATATGTTGAAATTGAAATGAAACATTTTTATTTGCAAAAAAGCTTTTCCAGGTACAAGCTCAAGCCAGGGTGCTATTATGATTAGCTAGTCACATGTCAGTTCCCACACGTTATTTAAACAAACCAGAATGAAATCACTGCTTGTTGCAACATTCCTGCCTTTCCCTGTCAGCTCCTAGATGCCAGCAGTCCCTCTACCACTGCATCGATCAACCCAGCTGCTTGTAACTCACAGTTGTTCAAGAGCTGAACCTCTTTTACTTGGGTCCCCTGCTCTAAATTCACATCCGCAAGTTCTTATTCCCTTCACACACACATACGAAAAAGCACTGGGGGCAAAAATGACAGAGAAGGTATGAAAACTTGTGAGAACTTCTTTCAGACAGCGAGGAAAAAGCCTCAGGCAGGGCCGATGCGAGCAGCCCCTCCTGACAGTGATGTTCATAATTTGTTCAGCTTTACCTCCAGCAGAGCCTGAAGCAAACCAAAGAGGTGATGGGGGCAGCCAGGGTGAGGGGAGGCAAAAGCTCAACAAGGTGTTTAGCCTCCCCTGTCTCTTTGTAGTTAGATTTGCAATTCTGACCCATACAAACTCTGCTCCTGCTTTGCACTGACCACAGCAACATGCTTTCAGACCCAGGCTGAACCAGACTGGGGCGACGTTACAATCCACCTTACTCCTTGTTGGTTTGCTGTATTAATAACCCAAGTGAAAACAAACAGGGGAAAAAATCCTACCAAAATTTATAATGGAAGGCACCTCAAAAATGGATAAAAGGATACATTTTTCTACAAGTATCCCAACTGCAGAATAACTGTTTTCAATCCATTAGTGGTTGAATTCTCATTGCATGACCTTTGGAAAGCATAATAATAACAATAAAAACAAAATGAAATAAAATATTGCCACCAATGAAAAATCTGTTCAGTTAAAAACTGCAAAACCAAGTCAACAGCAATTTACGCACTTCCCTCAGTCCTGCAAACCTGAAACATCCAACACTGCTTGGACACAATTGAGAATACAGTAGACTTTTCAGCATAACTCTACTTAAATGACAGTATTGATTAAGAAAAACAAGGCATACTATTGAAACCAAAATACATAGAATCAGGTTTCTATGCTACTGTTCGCCAAAAAGCTATTTTTAAAAAAATGGTTTAAATGCAAACTTTTACATCTCCAACACGTTTTACATATTTCAGACAACAAAAGAATACACATACATTGTATGTGATAATTTTTCAAAACTAGCCATTACATTTTCACAGATTAAAAAAAAGTCTGTTTAAATATTTCATTTCTACAAAGTGAATTTACATTTTTAAGTACAAAGTGCAAATACTACAGTTGTTTTTATTGCCTTTTGGTGAGGAAATCTCCCACATGTCAAAGAGATCTGCCTTGGATCAGTAAGCTGTTCACCCTTGCTTCTTAGAAACTTGCTGAAAGAAAGTTGGAAAACTTTGCGTTATTAATGATGTTTTCAAGTAATCAATTATAAACATTTATCTCTATTTTTCAGCAGTGTCCACATGCCACTATCAGAACAAGAGTTCTGCACAAATATAGATTGGGAATAAAAAAAGCCCTGCCCTGTAGTCCTTCATGGCATCTACGAACAAGGGTATGAGCAACATCTTTACTATTTCTTACCTATAGCCTCTTTAAATCTATACCTGTCAAACACACAGTACTAGCAACTGCCTGGGCAAGTCCCTGGTGCAATATACCTTTCTATGGCATGTGATGTATAAGGAACAGGCTGCTGGCCAAAGTCTTATGAACGATCTATAGTTTCCTTGTAAACTTTTTGCTAGGCTGCGAAAGACCCTCTGGGTCTCATTGACAGCGCGTGTGCATGTATATGTATGTGTGTTGGACAGGGTGGAGCTGAGCAAGGGAAATATACCTGGCTACTCCCCCAGTTCTGTCCGGTCCATCACGTATTTGACCTCTTAGCCCAACCACAGCTGAGACTGAGTTAGCATATTGGTGTATGTATCTATATCTGCTGTCTTTCAGTAAGCTTGTACGTGCGCGTACACGTACAGATGTGCACGTATGTAAAAAAAACTTCAGAAATACAGCCCTAAGCACATGTAAACGTATATATAACTGAACTGCTGCAATAAACTAGTAGAAAACAAGCTCTTGAGTGTCCATCTCCTGAGCAGTGCAAATCTGATCACTCCTTCTTAGGTGGGTGGTATACTTTGAGCGGCTCCTACCCAGCCCAGTTGCTTTTCAATAACTTCCTTTCAAGTGAAAACTTTTGTGAGGAAAGCCACCTTCTGCATTTGCAGCCTTGTATTGTTCAAGTATGAAACTGGCAACAGATGGTATGCTGAGGCAGCCTTAATTCGAGGCTATCATTTGTCAGCAACAGCTTTTAAAATAATTGGTGCTGAGTCAGCAAAAATATTGGACAAAATTAAAAACCATAGACACTCTAGGACACTTTTATTATGGATTCTGCAAGTCAGGATCAAATTACAAGAAAGGGGAGAGGGCTTGTCATGCTTCAAGTGTAGTGCACGTGTGCCAGTAATTGCCATTATATAATTAAAATAACCCCTTTGAATGTTTTTGAGTTCCGACAGGATAATTGTTTTCAGGCTGCCTTGTTTAAAGCATAAGTGATTTGTGGGGGGAATTTGAAAAGTTAAGACCACAAACATTTGTTTAAACAAACAGAAACTTATCACATCCCTCTAGCTGTGAGAATATTTTATATTCCATCAAAGGTATGTAGGAGGTCTCTGGTAGAACCCACAACCAATGTTGAGCTTGCCTTAGGAAGTGTGAACCTAACATCAAACAAATCGGAGATAAAGCAAGGAACAAACTGACTAGCAACAATGAGAGGAAGATTTCTCTTGGCTTGTGGGGAGGTTCACCCTGGGTTCACTTTTTAACAAATTAATCTAGCTTTCTGATAGATGGGAAGACATTACCCATGACTACGGTTTTGGGATGATTTTAGCCAAATTCCTGTTTGCCCAGCTGCAGGGTTACCTGAGCTGTTCTTATAATATGTTTATATGAATATTTTTAAAAACAATTCATCATTGACTGGTGCTTTTGTGGGCATTAATCATTTAATTCCTCTAACTGATACAAAACTGAGGCAAGAATGGTATGAAGAGAATTCTTTACTAGACCATCCAAATAACTGGCAGCCTCACAAGTCCGTCTTCAGACCCATGCAAAAGTGATAGGAAGTTGTGCCCATGTTGTCCAGGAAACTGAATCTTTAGGATTAATGATTATAAAAGTAGACACACATAAATGAGAAACCCTTTTTTAACCTTTTTTCCTGAGCTTCCACTTAAGTCCCTCCTTTTCAATGTGTACCTTTCCTTGATGTAAAAACTCTGCTTTTGTGCTTTTTGTAGCTCTGAATGCCCTGAGTAGCCAAAACTCCATGAATGACATATGCTGGTGTTATTCAGAAAAACAAAATCAAGTCTTTGCAGAAAATGGATGCAAAAACAAATCACAGATTATGTTCTCAGGGCACTTGACATTTTATTTGCTACAATCATTCTGCAGACCTGACCAATTTTAGTTTTAACATACATCAGCAGACTGATGCAAATCCTAGTTCTCCAGCATAATTTTGCTCAGCCAGCAAAGGCTTTTGAAAGTGACAGCTCTTTTCTCTACACTAAGATTTTGAAAGGTGTTTAAAGTCACCACATAATAATTCAGTGGGGTTTGTGAAATGTGTAGATTTTCATAGGGCATGGAAAATGCACGGCTTTGTTCACAAAGAGTCATTTCAATCCATGTAATTTTGTGTCTGTAGTGTGACACACAGGAAAGTTAACGGAATTCAGTTAAAGCAAAAGGTAAATGAAGATAAAGCAGTGCACATTTAAAAGTGTATGGGAATGCTGTCATTCAGGAAAGCAGAAGACTCGTATGAGGGCTCGGTTGCACTCATCTAATTATCACTAACCTATATGCCAATTTACACTTTACCAGGAACACCCACATGCAGGCCTAATTCACTTTGCGTTTATGCACATTTACACTGCGCCTGTAGCTGACTGATTCAGCTTTCCTTAGAAAGAACTTAAGTCAAGATTTGTTCATCGGGATGCTGCTCTACATTTTCCCGGCAAGTCTGCAGAATGGCAGATGAATGCAGTTTGAAGCTGCAGTGATAACTGCTAAAACCCCCAGAAGTTCAACTGGGCAAGGCAGGAATGGAGATCTTGCTCTCCTCAGTACTCACCTGCCTGCTGGATGAAGTGCTCTCAGTGTTGGTTTTAGGAGCCGCTAAAGGAGGGAAAAGAAAACATTATAAATATGGTTCGCAAGTTATACGTAGCATCCCCAGGAACTGAAGCCCTCATTCTGAAAAGGTATTTTGTAGAGCAGGGTAACTGCACAGCTTTCAATAAATGAGATAAAATATTTCAGATCTTTCACCGAAACATCTACTTTTTTCTTTCCTCAATACAGGTGTGGCTTCTTTCATGGAGTTATATGAAAGTTGAATGACAGCATTTCTTGCCAGTTATTATGTGACATCTGCTTAGGACAGATTGCATCTAGTCAGTATCGAGCATTTCAAACTTATTAAATCTTTAGTAACAAATATAGCCTATTATCCTGGTGGGAAAGAAGCATGGACAAGCAGACTGTCTGGAAAGCATTCACTTTGCTTAAGGATATTGCACAGGAACAGCTCTACGAGCCAAAGACATTGTTCACATTTAAACTGTAAAACAAGAAGATTATCGCTGGTTTTTAAGTTTCTTCATGGTAAAGTCCAAGACAGTGCTCTACGCGGGGAAAAAAACCCAGCTACATGACTCTGCTGGCCCACTCAACCTCATGAGCAAACCTGGAATGCTAGGGAGAAACTCGCTGTCTTGGTTTTCTATGTCAGTTTGCTAGGCAGTTCAGCTGTACTGGGACAAAGGGGAACAAAACTGGACCTTGAAGGATACTGCAGCTACTAGTATGCCCCTGAGAAAGGACATTTTGCAGCTCTCTGGCTTTTATATTGCTTCAAATGGTTCTCACAAGACACCTGGGACTCCCACAGAATGATACAGAGCTGCTGCCGCCTTATCTCAGCTCCCACCTCAGGTGACGGTGTCTCACCTATTCCTAGAAATACAACTCTAGCTGTAGTGAAGTGGCGATTGATTTCTTTTCTGCAAGTGAAAGGATTGTCAGAAAGGAAATTTCAATTATCAAGCAGGAGAAACAAAACAGAATGCTGATATTCCAACAAAAGCAATTTTTACTGTCTTCTCTTTAAAAGTATGTATTTCTAGGAAAGCAAATAATTATTTGGTTTAGAATTTTTTTCCAACTGGATGCCATTACTTTTTCGATGCAAAAGTTCTGAGGTATTTTTTCCTTCCAAAAATTAATGTTCTCGTTATTGACTACATTTTTTTTGGAGAAGCTCTGTTAAAAATCTCCAGTTATGGTGAACATAATTTTTACTTTAGCTAAAGCTGTGTGTGATCTTCATATAATTTCATGCATCTTACAACTTCTTCTTCCAAAACAGGCAATTTATCCTAATCTTTGTTTTTTCACTGGAATGGCCACAGGAAAAACTGGGTTTTGCTTTGAGTCTTGCTATAGCTTTCCTTTACACCCAGGGGCAATGATTTTGGACCCCAAATTCATCTACAGTAAGAGACCAAGGAGTGCCAGCTACAGCAGGACAGAAGTGTCTTGAATCAGATGTTAACATATGAAGTGACCATAATGGCCTCCACTTTAAAACACTAGGCTGCTGAATGGTGTAGATGAAAAAGAAGCTGTTTCTTTTCAGTTTCCGCGTTTATGGCATAAAGATAACAACAGTCATCCACCTTCATATACTCATTCTTTACCTCTGTCACCTAAGTGAAAATTGCAAGGTATTATTATTAGGCCCACAAAAAAACCCACAGGAAAAAAATCCTGGATTTGATGTATTTGTTTTGAGAGGTCTGTTTCTGTGAGCCATAGACAATTTACTTTAGTAGTACAATGTACAGCTATTCTGTCTTTCTGCAGTATTCCCTTTCTAGACTTGAATACAACCAATTTTGTGGAAAACATTTTATTTCTGACTGGATTTCCCACTTGACTTGCTTTTCATTTCCTATGACACCTTTGTTTTACTGCCCTGGCTTCATTTTAAGGTCCCAGACAAACAGAACAATTTGCCTATGTTCATGTTCTACAACTTCTTACAGCATGGGGATCTACTGTTGTTTAAAAATATTTTTTTTTTAATTCTTCCTCATTTTCAGGAATTGTGTGGTTGAACTCTGTAGAGACCATTACACACTGCAGTTAGTTGTTCCCCTTTCTACCAGTTTGGCAGCAAGGTAAGGTGGCTGTGTACCAGCAGTTGTTCCACCTGTTTGGCAGATGACTACATTCCTCACTGTATCTCTAAACCTCATTTGAGAAATGAGAGGTCATTAGAAAGCTCAACAATGTGCTTCCTTCCCAGCAGGAATCCAAAAAGCACAGGTGTGATACTTCCACTCATTCAGGACATAGGACTGTAATAACATTAAACTGGCTTTTTGATGACTCTTTATGTTATCGTATCCTCTTAGGTTTCCTACTGTAATACATTTAATGGTCAGAATCAATGGGAAGTTTTTGATTCTGTTGGAGCAAAGTGATGATTTGCCTACACAGAAGCAGTTTTCCTGCCATCTGCCCTAAGCTACAGCTGCATTAGCTACAGACAGGTGTATTCTTTTATTTTCTATACTTCTGGCATATACAAATATCAGACTTCATCAGATTTGAAGAATCTGGTGAAAAAGATAGTTAGAAAAGATTCTTACTATGGCGTTTCTTTGTTTCTGCTTTACCTTCTTCTTTTGTCACTCCCAAGCAGCCCATTAATTCTTGAACTGACAAGGACTTATCGTTGTTCACATCACAGTATTCCACAAACTTCTTCACACATTTTTTGGGTTTTGATTTCTTTCTTAGGAATCTCTTAAATGGCTTGATTTCTTTCTTGCCAATATCACCACTGGAATTTTTATCTAGCTGTTTGAAATACCAGTGGACCACTCTCTCCTCCAGAGTATGATTTGGATCAGGCTCTGAAACCCTGAAACAGAAAACAAGAGTTTAATCTTAATTCTGATACATAAACCTCAGTTTATACCTTTATCTCAGAATAGTTAAATCACTGTCAGATGCTTTGTTACATAAACCTCCCTGCTTTTGGACACTAGCTTCTTGTAGTGAATCCCTCTTTTTTCACTTTTGCCAACTGTATCCTAAACTTTACACTAAGGGCTGGAATCTGCTCTTAGTTAACTCTCCGAAACTCTAGTGAGGTCAGCATCATACTCAGAAAACAGTGCTTTCCCCTTTCATTTCCTGAAACAGAGAAAAGTGAAGAGAGAAATAAAAGAGAATAAAACAGTTTCATAGATGGCAGACACATTAAAACGTGTAATATACCCAACCCAAGTAGGTCAACAGTCAGCATTGCCAAATACCTAGGCTCCAATTACAACCCATGATGGATGCTCTTAGAGATAAAACACCTAAATGTATTGAATTACAGGGTAGGTTATAACAATAAATGCCACCTCCTCTTCAGAAGGTAAGCACCTGATCTGCAGACACCCAAAGTTTGACAGCACTTAGGCATTTTTAATTCTACCTGTGACTGTTGATAGCATTGGTTTGTTTTACAAGCAACTAGGCAAAATATGAATCAGGAAGGTAGCACACATTCATCAAGTAAAGCCCGAAAGGAGAACAAAGACTGAGACACAGTTGCACCAGCAGCTACAGATAAACTCTAAGCTGTGCTGTTGCTGAGAATTCCGCTATCAATGCCTCTCTGTTTAGTGGATATAGTCCACTGTGGTAACTTTGAAGTAAACTCTCCTAGATAGATTCTTAGAAATTTACCCTTTGTAAAGGCAGAAGAAAAATTACTTCTCAAAACCCTCAATCATTCATTCATCACTGCCAGACACACAAAGACACACAAAACGGATCTGAAACCCACCGGCTAGAAGACAATGATGGATCAGAGACTGCGTGCACCATATCCGTGGACAATGCATCCAAAACACTAGTCAGGAACTCATTCTTCTTGGCCCCAGGACAACCTAGAAAACCAGATTTTTTCTTTTCTTTTTTCCTCTTTTCACAACATCTAAACTCCAATGATAGTTCAAACTTAGAGATCAATGTGACTCCCTGTACACAAATTCCCATAAATTGTGGACAAGCTCATAACATAATTCAAAGACAAACGTCTAAATTCAGGTACGTATCTGCAACATAAAGCAGGAATAGAAAAACATCCTTTTGAACTCAAGCAAGTGGGAATCTGTTTTGCATACCATGGGTCCCCTTCTTTCAATTTTGGCTGTTGTTTTTCCCTCTTTAAGATATTTTTTCCATGGGTGTCACATTTGAAAAGAACAGCTTTGAAACAACAGATGTTTGTACGTGACACAGACCATTTGAAACACGGACTAGAAGCCCATAGCACACCACTTCTTTCAGATTTCCACTTTTGCTCCTCTGAACTACCATTGGCTTTCTCAACACACATTCTCTCAGTGCAGTGGTTTTCCTCTCTGTAAAGTAACAGTCAACTCCTTGCCTTTTTCACTTTTCTCTTGGACAGGGGTTAACTCCCGCTATACAGCACCCAACCCAATGGGATGCTGTTAGTCGGTACTTTGGTTCATACTGTGGGATCCTATGGTGATGCTAGATCATCCTCATAGTTACATTCCCTATGCCACGGAGTTGTCTGAAAGAAACTGACAGCACGTTTCAGACCCATAATACATCAGATAAATATATACTGAAAGATTGACTCCTAGAGCAGTGCAGCTGGAACAGATAAATTCATCTGACAAGCGCATGGATGTTGACACATGGAGGTTTGCTTATACAATACACCTGCTTCCTCTCCTCTTCCCTAGAGCCCTGAGCCAAACACCAGGTCTTCCCCTAGCCCTGTAATAGCAGAGTTCAACTCTAGGATGATCCACGAGCAGTGACATAGAGATGATAAGCTTGAAGCCAGAGCCCGCAGCAGGACTTACACAGACAATTCTGTGCTGGAGGCCTGCTTACCCACAGTTCTGTTCGTAAGTGAAAAAGGGAAATGCTTTGAAGTGTTGTGGAAAAAGGAAGATTAGTCAATCAGTGGGGATTCGTTGTTTCATTACACTTCTTAGTGACCTCTGGAGCAGGCAGTAGGATTATCTGAGCCTGAAAAGCCTCATCTTGCCCAGCAAATTATTTTTTAATACATCCCATGTTGATCCAAGGAAATGAACCTGTGTTATATTAGCCCTTAGCTGTGTTGCAGTAAGAATAGCTCAGCTATTATGTATAGCAGCAGCACCCACTACATATTATTGTCTAACACATTCATGTAGTTATGAGTTCCCTGTCTCTTATGTGCTTGCCTTCGGCACCAGGGACATTTTATTTCAGTAACTGTGAAAGGAGTATAACAGGAATTCACTGAAGCAAGTTTCACTGCACTAAAAGTACACATCTGAAACCAGTTGTCACTCTCCGAGATATGTTCCTCTTCCCTTAGCCTTTAACCAGTTGTTTTTTCCTGCTACAACTGGAAAAAAAAAGAAAAAAAGAAAGAAAAAAAACCCCAACCCAACAGCTATGGCTATAATCCTAAATTTGAGTTCCGTGAGACAAGCACTTGAGCCTTCTCTGTAAGGCACAGAAATGAGAAGGGTGGCAAGAGATTAACAGGGAAGGACAAAATACAATACCGACAGGTTCCTGGCAGCATTCCATGCATAATTTAAAAGTATATTCTCTAGAGCACAGAGCTTGCTGGTAAGTAAGGCTCAGACACTGGGACTGTGGACGTAAATCGTGCATTGAGATTTAAATGAACCCACAGAACTTTGCGAGTCACAAAAGCACATTTGCCCAGAGATGAGCAGGCAGAGCCCAAGCAGTTCCCATGCAGAAGGCATATCCAGCTGTGTTAGCGTGGCAGCCTGCCTGAATCACACTGCAAAGTCTCTGAGCAACCTACTGAGCTCAGCACTACATCTTGCTAGCAAGGGTACTTGGCCTGCGGACCAGAGCTGGTTCTCTTCAAAGGACAGGCAGAAAGAGGTCTGTCCAAGCCTCTCCATGTAGACCTGTCTTGAATGATACAAGCTTTATCTATTTCATGCTGGGGTTGTGTTACTGTCATCAGGCAGAAGCCTGAATCCTGCTCCAAACATGAGTTGTGAATTGATACAGGGCTCGTGGAAAATGCAGACAATAATGCCTCAGCGTATAACAACGCAGTGCAATTTGGAGACAAGGCAATTTGACTTTTTTTCTTTCTCTGTCCTTTTTTGGATATATAATAATGTTAATATCCAATTTTATTTAGGAGCTCCACCTGAATTTTTCATGTTAGTTATGAGTGTATTCCTGAAACATCTGGAAGAAACAAAAATGTATGTTTTAGGTAGTTTCCACTGCTGTCCAGGGAGCTGCTGAGTGTACATATGCTACAGATGTAGACATCAAAATCATGACTTAGCTTGCTATTTATGAGATACAGCTAGGTAGGGGAAAGTATCAACTTCTAAATTCACAAGAAATCACGGGGAAAAAATTCCATAGTTTAAAGCCTGTCTCCAACAATTTTCCCTAAGATTCAGAAAGGTTTCTAAATGTGTATTGCATAAAGTTGCAATAGCAGCTAACAGCAACAGAAATCTTCTCATAGAAAAGAAATCTCGCTGTTAAAACAAATACAATCGGCTGCTGTGAAACATTCTAAATTATAACTCTACTACTTAACGTAAAATGACACCCCACAAAATCCTCACCAGTTAAATACAGAGAAAATATTCAGTTTCTCCCAATTATAATTTTTGCTGATGTGTGGGCAATCACACAGCAATTTACCTTACAGTGAAATCTCTGTTCTTTGCAGGTGTTATTAACTCAGAATAATTCTCTGGAGGCTTCACGCTGAGCTTTAATTTGCAACAAACTTGTAGGTGAAATGGCAAGACTGGGGGAGCTTTAGCTTGATTGTAATGAATAATTCACTCTTACAGGACTAAATGCAGAAAGGGAAAGACTAGTCTCTTATGGGAGCCTTATGCTTCTCACTATGGTTTATGTGCTTCAGTTTCTTCTTCTGCAGCTGCTTGTCCTGTGTGGATTTGACAGCTTACATAAATAATAATTTGTTGTTAAAGGGTTGAAGTTGAAACCACATGGAGTTAACCTACAGGTTCAGAGACGTAACATGGAGTTGAGTGTTTGCTTTAAGGATAGTTTTACCCAGAGTAAACCTTAGACCAACAAATACATACCACAAATGATGGGAATATACAAACACCTCATTTCAGCTATAATATAAAGGTAATCAAAGAATCGTCATTATACATTATATATCTCATACGTACACGTCTCTCTATAAATGCATCTACCTTTAGTACTGAGGAGGGATTTTTGGAGTTAAATCTGTGGGGCAGTTGTCTATAAACCTTCTAAAACATGCATCCAAGTGCCTTGGAGCTCCCTGCTTGGTTGATACTAATCTACTACTGTCAATCTTGGAAGATTATCTTTTATAGCACATCTGAAGTCACGGCTAGAAAAGTATTTTGCTCATTTCTGTAAAAATGCGAATACAATAGACAAGATTAATCACTTTAAATGGGAGTTTACATTAATCTTCCTGCAAGAGAGGGAACTGTCTTGAGTCAGTCACTCAAGTAATTAAAGGCATGACAACTTCCAACTAGCAAATCTAAAGCTTCTTTTTCATTCCCTATTTGGTAGCATGAACGTCAACCCTAGCAGTGCACTCAAATACAATGACCACTGAAATACCTCTGAAGATTATAAATAAGTTTTGATCTGCCAAAGATGAGAATGATCAGAACTATTCATGTTTCTTTTGCAGCTTTGACTTCACTGAAATATAGCAGGATACAGAAGAAAATGATTTAACAAAGTTTGTCGGTGCTACTGGTTATCCTGGGAGAGCAGAAAATACAAGTAAAGTATTTTTTCTTGGACTTTTATTCTATACACACATATATGTCCAGTTCATGAGTTCATTTCTGTTGATCCATATAAATCACAAGTTTGTGTTTGTCTAGATGTACTGAGGGCCCTCCTCATTTTTTGGAGGACATCATGAGCTCTTCCTAAGCCCCATTACAGCAAAAAAGCCTTCAAAAGATGGGAACTGAAATTTGTAACTCTGCTGGAGCCTAAAAATCATGGCTTCAACAGTCAGTGGTTTTATGTCTCATTGCAGTTTTTCCCTTACCGCACCTCCCAGTAACCTCTCACAAACAGTAATTATCTACCTCTTAGTCTGTATCCTAGAGGTATTGAGGACATTATCATGTCTCCTTGTTAACATCCCTCAGGTATTACCCTTTTTTTTTCTTTTTTCTCTCAAATATTCTTACCAATTAAAAGAATTAAGTTAAACTTAGAGCCAAATTCTCTTTTATCTGTGCTTACCCAAATTTCAGAAATAATAAAGTAGAACAGAACAGATGTTAGCTGGAGGGGAGCTACAGATCCATTGCTTTGTAGCTCCAGATCTCTATGTCTTACAGGGAAGAAGTATTATTTCTGGAGAAGGGCATGAAGCAGATTTCAGTTCTCCACATATATTTAACTTTATTTTTGTTACTATTTTAAAATGACCTTTCTGTTCTCATTTCAGGGGGGAAAAACAAAAGAGTTAACAAAGGATGCTCTCTCAAGGCCCTACCCTTCAATCCCAGGCATTCATATCATACCAAAGTGCATTGAGGGGGATTTGTTGAACTTGAGCCTGCTGAAATGAGGGGTCTCACCCATAACAGTTATTTAAGCTCAGTATAAAGAAACCCATTCAAAAGGCATTCATCCCAACTACCTTAGACTTTTTCTTAGAATAGGCTAGGATCTCCCTTAAAATGTATCTTCTTCCTCATTAACTGCTGAGGAAGCCCAGACAGCGAACTTACATTCCCAGGTGGTGTAAAAATGCTTGTGATGAATTCTGTATGTATCTGTTTTGTAAGTTCATTTAGGCTTAGACTACTCTGTTATTCTTCGGGTAAATGTGATGGAAAGAAGGGATAATGTTCATAGCAGAAACACATACGATGTTATAAACAGTTTTCTCAGGCAACTGAGCGGCAAAGGCTGGGGCATTTGTTGATAGGAAAAGCAGTTCATTACATTTATTTCAGTTCTTGCAATATTATTGTTAAACAAGAAAAGGAGAATCAGAACATCACAGCATAACACAGACAATGCGAAATGACTAACTTTTGATTGTCGCTTTTTCGTTTGGTTTTTCCTCCATGAGAGTTTGAAAGGCTTTTGAGAAGCGAGTTTCTTGCTGCTAACAGGTCAGAGATGTCACTGTGTGAGCAGGCAGGGATGAACCAGCGAGAACACTGTAACCCTCTCAGATGCCATCCAAAACTCAAAGCAGAACGTGAGAAGGTCTGTAGACCTTATTTGCCTTTTTAAAACATTCTCTTGTAGACTCTTACCTCCCTAGTTTTGACTGGGAACAGGAAAAAGGTCTGAAACTCAGATGACAAGGGGCTCTTGCTCCTTTGCTGCCTAACTGGACACAAGGCAGCTGATGTTTTTATTAGGTAGTCATTGCTTACACAACATCTACCCCAGTTTTGGAGGCCAAAGACGTTTCAGTATGTTGAGAAGAATCTGAAATTCTGAGCATTTAGGTTCAGCCTGTGCCAATGCAAACTCCTAACCTTCAGAGGCTTGTCACGTTCTGTTTAACGTGACCTGCAGTATAGCCATGTGGGTCCAGCTCCAGTGTAAGAAACACAATGTATCTGACTGAAGTGTAACAGGAACACAAGTCAATCAGCCCACTGATTAGGACACAGAGAGAAGAGTTTCAGGATTAGAAAGGGGCCCCAAAAAAAGTCCAGAAGAGAAAAGCAACTGGATCCAATTTTCAAAAGGTTATACTTCTGCTTTACATACTATATTTCATGACTGCCTGTCCCTGAGATATACAGCTGGTACTTCTAACTGCAGTAACACTTTCAACCATAGCTTATTAAATTGAAATATTCTGGAATCCAGTTTTGTATAGTATGGCAGGCATCTGAATCTCCACATTATCACTTTGAGAGTCTTAACAATTAACAACCAATATTACTTAGGGAGTCAAAATGCAGTCCTTTTTAGTAGACATTTATTACTTCCAATTCACTTGTATTTTCATCATGCTGTTATGTTTCCTCTCAGGAGATGGGTATGAAATAACCGTATTTAATTACCTCCATTTAAATATCCATTAAAAAGGAAAAGCTATTACAAAAAATGTATGTTGTTACAATTATGGAAGTGACCTCAGAAATAAGGTGCATAATTCTGGTCTCCTGCTGGAAAAATTGAACTATGGGGAATTACTTAGTGGGGATGTTTTTTACATTACTTAATTAATCTAAGCAGCCCGCTCCTTGGAAACGTGCATGAAAAACAGTCTTTTCTACAAACTGATGTTGATTTTAACCTTTCTGGATATGTCTTACTGAGACTTTTACCATTGGAGACAACAGCTGAAAATCCCAAAAGCATCCACTCTCAGCTAAAGCCACAAAAAAGCTCTCTATCCAGATACTAAGAACCAGCGGTCATTAAAGCAAAAAGATGAGGGAAATTCAGAGCTGAGTTAGAAACTGTCAGCCCAGCAGCACACATTTATATAAGAGCTATTTTCAAAGAGGATCTGCCCACAGAGTGGTACCAGGTTTTCAGAAAGAAGAGCAGAACCTTCATGCCAGTCTGTGGTTCTTACTCTGCCGTAACATGGGATGGATGGAGGTGTAAGGCCAGCACTCCTAAAGACACCTTTCAGTCCCTCAAAGAGTGATATATACCTGATGGATTTTTTCAAATGCACCTTTGAAACGCTGCGTGTTTCAATTTGTTTTTTAAATCCAAGTGTAGATGGTACACAGCAACCCTGACCTGTGGCGCATAAATGGGGAGTCCCACAGATGCAGTGACTTGGTGTCTCTCTCTCCTGGAAATGAAAGCAGTGGCAGAACCACCAATTACAAAGCTAAGTCACTGCTACGAGGGCACAAAGCATATTGTTGGATGGTGTAGGATGAGCTGGAAAAGGCGATGGGAAGGCAGGAGCAGAAAGGAGGCAGAAGATCTAGCTACATTGCAAGCAGTCAGGTGAAGTATTAGAATCTTTACCCATGCTTTACTTTGCTTATACAGATACCTACAAGTACTGAATTTGAATTAGGAGACAAATTTTCATCAATGTTATCTGATTATTTTTTCTCCCTCCCTCCCATAACTGGCAAAAGAAAGATTTAGAAATTGGATTTCCAGCACAGAGGGGAGCTGGGAAGAGGGGTGGCAGGCATGGCTATTTCTTGGAACATTAACTATATACTGAATTTTAACTCAGAATTAGTTTTTACAGAAGTGATTAAAAGAGGTTTATAAAATGGAAATCCTGGAAGTAAGTGAACTGAAACAAGAGTCAGCAAGAACCACGAAAGCATTACTTGAACACTATGGAATGAACCAGTCCTTGGAAACCTGGCATCACAAAAATCTCCCTCTGTCTCTATATATGTAGTATTTAATTTGGGACTGGCAGTTGTGTTACCTTCCTGGACACTTTCCATTAAACATGACAGATTTCCTCTGCAAATACCATTTCAATCTCACTGGCTAATCCTTTGCTAAATAAAAGAGCTGTAAAATTACTAATACAAAAGCATAAATAAAGCCTTACAATTGCTCAGTATGAAACTTTTACAAGGTATGATATTATGCAAGAATGAAACGCCCTTAGTTCCTGCTGAAGGAAGTGGGCATACTATGACTGTCTGAAGACTCAGGCCTTAATAATTAGACACTATTCATTTAATTTAAAAATGAAGGTCCATTTCTAATTCAGCATTATCCAGCTCACTTCTCCAGGGTTGACAGAGAGAGATCTCTGTAGCTACAGCAGGTTTCAAACCAAGATTCTTTGCAAATTGACCTCTATTTGGAACGGATCTCCCCAGCCAAATATAACACTGTGTACTTCATTAAATCATAATAAACTAATGTTCAAGTAATGATGAGCTTGACTTCATCTAAAAAAAACCAGGGCAATTCAGAGTTAATCATGCCACCCTTAATCTGCAACTTACAGTAAGCACTGAGGAAATGAACACACAGCACTTGGTAGCAAA
Source organism: Harpia harpyja (assembly GCF_026419915.1). Classification (NCBI taxonomy): domain Eukaryota; kingdom Metazoa; phylum Chordata; class Aves; order Accipitriformes; family Accipitridae; genus Harpia; species Harpia harpyja. The sequence goes on from NC_068952.1 coordinate 37,882,388, forward strand.
GATCCTGCAATGACAGCAGCACAATGGAGTAAATTAAAGATGGAAATGAATGCAATTATGGTTCTAAAGTGTCTGGCAGCAAGGATGCAATGCAGCTGACTTCACATAAAACAGTTTACAGCATGCGGTTTGATTACAAAGTGCCTTGGGTCATTTTAGAGAGGGGCAATCCAATTCCATGATAGCACTCCATTATGGATTGTGAGGATGGTTTCCTCACTGGACCACTACACTGTATGCTAGTTTCATCACGTACAGCATGATCTGATTCCCTCGTGTGCTGCATGTCCTGCATTAGGTCAGGAACCCAGCTAGGAATATCCTGCAGCCATGCCAAGGCCTGGATTTCCTTGTATTTGTGCAGAAGCCCACCCTGTCAACTCCACAGAGGTTGTGGAGGTTAATGCTAATCGGGTTGCTCAGTCAGTCACTTGGTATTAACAGGTAATATCCGATAGGGCTGAGGAGAGAGGCTATTGAAAAGTGAAAGCCATCTCAGGCTTCTTGACCATGGGACTTGAGAGGAAAGAGAGAGAGAGAAATACCCTGTCATACCCCTCCAGCAGTCAGGCTTGGTCTGCAAAAAACCCATGACCCCATTTTATACCCAGGTTGATGGGACATGGACTGCTGCAAGACTGAGCATGTGTACACAACTACAGGAGCACGTGTGTCCTGTTTCTGAAGCAGGCCATGAAATTATCTGCTGCTGCGTAAATGGAGTAAGATGGAAACAAAACATCACGTTATATCTTTGTGCCCTGGGCATTGCAGGGGATAGGGGAAAATAGAATCTGAATGTACAACAGCAGCATCCCAAATGCTCATACCCAGGAAAACTGAGTCCCTCCTGTGCGTGTATAACAACCTGATTTGCAGCCATGCATTTTGCTTGCCTCTTGGTGAATGGAACTGAAATAATGACTCTGATTATAATTTCTACACCCCACATTTCCATTCTAACTCTCCTGTGAATACTTCTTTGGTATAAATATGCATACTTTAATGTTGATTTAGTAAACAGCAGTCATTTTCCATCTCAAGTGAATGAATGTAAAGCACTCATTCAAAATTAGAGGTCCATGCTCCATACTTGGAGATACCCAACACTGCAAGTTCTAACAGACACAGACTTTCAGTCCACGAACTTCATATGACTGGAGTAAACTAAGTCCTCTGCAGATGGCTATAAAAGGGTTCACATGCTAGATTGTCAAAAATCAATAGGTGGTCTACTGCTGGATAAAATCAGAAGGCAGAAGAGAAGGTAATAAGAAAAAAGATCCTTAAACCTTTAAAAATGCCTGGGATTAGATTAAGAAATTCAATATGTGTGTGTGGATTACAAGGACAAGATAAACAGTTAAAACCCATCCATTTCTGTCAACTGATATAAGCACATTCACAGAGGGTTTTGCAGCAGGGTTCATGTGTGCCATCACAAGGACCAAACCTTAAGCCAGAACAATTTCTTTGTGGGAAGAAGAAGGACATGAATATATGGTAAGGGTAGCGAAAGGAGGAGACAAGCATGGAAATTAGAGAGAACCAGGTAGAAAGCCAGGGGAGAGAAGACAGGCATGGAAACCAGGGGGGAAAAAAGCTCCTTGAAGTTTCAAGCAAACTCACACGGACCGCCTGTGCTCTGACACAGACACCTCTGACAGCACTGACACTGACAGAATATTAATCTTCCTCCCCCATTCTCCTCCAAACAAAACTGTAGTTCACTGAGATAGCTCTGGCGTTCATATGAGTAGGCTTCTGGTGGTTTTGTTTGCTCTGCTTCTGCCAAAGCCATGTGGATAACATGGCTGAATCTCTGCATCTTTAGCTGCATTTTCAGAGACAGAGGGTTTTTATATCTTCCTATTGCTTCTGGCGCTCTCGGTATGTGACCACGAAGTAGTTCTCTCTAGGGCTGGCCAGGAAACAACAATTCCATCATGTGGAAAGTGTCAGGATTGGGTAATTTAGATTTTACTCTGGTGCAGAATGAGCTTTTTTTTCCCCCTTTTTTTTTTAAGAACAAAACACCCCATCCCATCTTGGCCAAATAGCTTGGTGATGAGGGCACGCAGCTGAGATGGGGGAGACTGAGGTTCAACTCCCTGATCCAAACCAGACAGAGCAGGGAGTTGAAACCTGGCTTGCTGTTATCCCAGCGGAGTACCCTAATCTCTGACACTAAAGAGTCAGGTTCAATTCCCCGCTCTGTCTGGTTTGGATCAGGGAGTTGAACCTAGGTCCTTTCCTCTTCAAGTGAGTGCTCTAATCATCGAGCTATTGTGTGTCCACAGAAGGGTTCCTTTTGTTGTGAGCAAACTCTTCAGAACAAAGAGAGTGTCAGAAACCACTTCTATTGCTACATTAAAACATTTTCTTCAGAAAAATAACAATAGCGTCAGACTGGACAGCATGTTCTTTAAGTTAGGGCTGAATCCCCAGCGCAGGAAAATGCAACCAACATCTTCCAAAAAGGCTGGCAAGTAGGTCAACAGAGTGCTCTCGCTAGATAAAATGAATACATGAGCTTCAAGAAAAGCATGGGCTTCAGTGCTTTGCTGGATGAAGGCCACTGCACTTTGCACACCAAAGAGCTGAATTCCCAGTAAATAAGTTTTTTGCCTTGCCTGTGTGGGACTAAAGGCTTTCTGCCTTACCAAACAACAGACTTGTGGGAACTGATGATTAAGCAGCACTTTATCATTCTGCCATACTATAAGCCACTGTTTAAATTTTTTTTCAGCAGTGCATATACACAAGAGAAGCCTGTTGTTTGATATAGGAACTCATTAAGGCTGTTGGATTTTAATTTCTAACTTTAAATGCATTCTATTTAAAATTGAGTATTTAACTTGTCTATTATTCAAGATAGATGTTTCACTCAGCAGACATAAAGAGGGTAGACAATACAACTTCCAGTGGGATAAAGTTGAATTCAGAGCACAGTGGAAAAAATAGGGGAGCTGGAGGGACTCAAACATTCAGACATCATGGGAAAGAGCAAAAAAAAGGAAAGATCATTCATAGGGGCAACAAAAGGCATAGGGTACTCCACTGGTTCTATCTCAATTTGATAGTTATTTTTCCATTCACAACACAGAGTACAAGCTTCATTTCAGTTGCCTTTTTTCTTTTAATGTAAAAGGTTTTGTTCAATTGTCTAAATTCTAAATGGAAAGGGAACTTGGGGTTCTCACACAGTACCTTCAAAAATATCACCAAACTTTATGCTTGATGACATGACTTAGTAAAGCACCTAGGATTGTCTGTAATATTAAGTGTATCGGGTTGTTCTGATGCCTGTGATCTGCTGGAGCAGAATCAATATGATCTATGAATTTCATGGATGTATAAAGATAGAAACATGTATCCAGAAAAGGGGAGAGGATGGGAGTTCCAAATTCAAGTTTTACAACAATTTTGCAGACACCTTTAGTTTTTCTGTTTTCTGTTTTTCCTGCATGAAAAGGATCACTTTTCATCTCTCAAGCATTTGAGAGATTCCATTAATGCCACTGATGTGTTTTGAAATGGTTACCAGGAAACACTGCAAAAGAATATAACTGCCTAGCTATCACAGCATGTTTTAAGAATAAATTCCTCTACTTTTATGACAGGCATTTATCTGTAGTCTCCACTGAAAATATAATGAGTATAGAATGTCCTCACTTTATCTGTCCTGTGTTACAGCGTTCTGCTTTATCTGTAAACAGAGATAAATCACAAAGGCGGCAGCTGGGGGGTAGAGGGGTTGGGGAATGAATCTTTTGCTGTTGAAGAAAGGAATTCAAATTTTGGTTTGGTTACAAGCAAATTAACCAAATTAATTCCTACTTGTCTCCAAATTACAAATGTTACTAAGGGAAAGTGCTGAAGCTAAACATCTGAAAGAAAAAAAAAATCTGTGAGGGGAAACCTGACTTGAGCCTATATACAGGGTATTAACCCTTACTTTAATATAAAATACATTTGTAAATAAATACTTCAAAAAAAAAAGTATTTCTCCATTAGGACTGAAAACAGGCCCACTTATGAGTGCCATCTGAGATATAGGGCATACAAGGTACCACTTTCTTTCTGCACAGTTGAACAATTTTTTAAATTCATTGTAGAAAGAGGGAAAACTTCAGCATCGAGACATTCACTGTATCCCATAATGAGCTCACTTTCTGTATATCAGCCATATCTTCCTGAATTAAGAAAATGGCATAACATTACAGTTAGATTAAGATCCAGTGGGTCTAATGTGGTGGTTTTTTCACCCTCTCTCCAGGAGACCAGGTTTGATTTGGAATGAGGAGTCCAGGTTTAAAAGACTCATTCAGGTAATAGTTTTGTCGTAAGAAATGCATGCCTCTCCTCTCACATAAACCAGAGTTTTCTGACCTGCTTCCCAGGCTAACTTTCCTTTGGCGGATTCTAAAGAATCAGAGCAGTGTGTATCTGTTCGCATTCCTTCTTCCCCCCCAGCCTTCCAAATGAAGCGACTATCAAGGGAAGCCTGCCCGCAAGATACCCCACAGCCAGATATGAACGAGAGCTAGCAACAACAAAGCATTCACCCGAATGCTTAGCTAGGTCTCCAAGCTTAAAGCTCAAGCAGCTGAGGAATTTAGCAAAACAAGGTTTCACTGTAGAATAAACCATACAGTTCTTACTCTCCCAGAAGAGTCCTGCTTTCCCAAATAACCCTAGTTTCACCAAGCCACCTGCCTATGTCAGGGAAATTAATGAACTTCAAAAGTAAAAACAACTCGTGATGAACAGTGAGCCCTGTTTTTCTAAACATCGGAAATGCCAGCACCACAGCAGTGTGCCTTCTTTTTTACCAAGCCATACAGGGAGCTGTAAATTAAAGCCTGATTCCTGGACCTTACATGTCCAGCCACTGCACAGCACATTAATCTCTTTCCTTGATTCAGCTGCCAACTTTGCAATAAGGTTGTGTGATGCATGCCTTGAACCACGAGCTTGGCTCCAAGAGAACTGTGCACCCTGTTAATACAGGGGTCAAAGTACCTGTCTTAAGAAATCCAGTTTTTATAGGAACTTCAAATGAGTGATTTTTTGTAATCCCTATTAGATTAAAATTTTCCTATTGACAAACACATCTAGTGAAAAAAATGCTACGTATAAATGCTGCACAGCTCATAGAATCAATGAAATGGGCTTGTAAACACGTGAGACACAGATGTTGTGGCTCTGTTTGCCTTGATGTTTTTAATCAAGAAGCAAGAACAAGGGACAAAGAAACACAGCAGACAAAGGATGAAATCAGCATTGTGTCAAAGAAAGTGGACAGTCAAAACAGCGAACATGATTTCAAACAGCTCATAACAGATTGGCATTTTAGTGTTTGCAAAAAACTAAACTTAGCTCAGCTTGCAATAGGAAAGCATTAGAGTTTCACGAAAAAAATAGTAAAAATTAAAGTAATTCAGGAAAAAAGTCATCTTTTTTTTTTATAAAAGAGACCAGCTCCCTTTGATTCAGTAGGAACCAGACTAAGTTCAGTCAGAGAAACATACTTGCTTTCAAAATCTGACACTGGGATTGTATATCTAATATTAATTATTTTTATCCATGACTTTGGTTCAAATCAATATGGCAGTGTCAATGACATCTAGAGCATGAACTCTCTGTAGGTGCTGTTTACGTAGTTTAGATAATCCCAACCTCTACAGTCCAGCTGGTGTTCTAATTATGCTGAAGTATGCTTTGCACAAGCAGATAGGAAAACTTGGATTCCAATAAATGATTAAGGAGGAAGAGAGATATTTACCGAAAGTTCTTAATTAACTAATTGTCCTGGCTTGCCAGGGGAAAAAAACCTCATAGTGTATACAGAAAGTAGTCCTTTGATATATATACAGTGTAAGATGCATCAATCATATTTTTTCAGAAGCAATTTTCCTGCTCTTCTAAGAGAAAAGATGTTGAGACACAGTTGTAAGGGCTGGAAAGTTAAATTTTCTCTCATGCTTAAGTAGACTCCAATTTGTTAATAGGTCTTCATGGGAAATCTGAAAGATAAGTACGCAGAGCAGATACAAAGGGGTGAAAAATGTGGCCATTTCTAGTGCTGCACATGGTAACCCACCACTCAGTAGCTTTAAGATGCAGGGAAATCATTGATAAATGGAGAGTGTGGATATGCTCGAGGAGTCACATCATATGTGCAGTGAACCTGACATCGCCTGAGGCTGTTGAGCTCACCGACACAGCACCGAGGAACTCTTCTACCCCGGCGGAATGTGTCACACAACAACCTCCAGGCACATACATGTGCCTACAGGAAAGGTGGGCTGGCCAGAGCACTTCATCCCACTTCTGGTGGGGGAATAGTTCAAAATCCCTGCTGGGTCCCACTGACAGGGAAAGACGCAAAGAGCTCATTCATCACGTCTCGCCCCCAGCCCAGCCTCACACCTGAGCGAGCTGGCCTCTGTCACACGTGGAAAGAATTGATTGTCCCAGCTCATCTCAGCACAGGGGTGCACACAGCTGGTGTCACCCCAGCCTCACCTCCCACAGCCCCTCCAGAGTCCGGCATCTGGGCTGGCTCGCTCCGGAGCGGGAGAGAGGGACGAACGCCTGCTCAGCTGTTTGGAGAGCAGAAGACACGACATTGACACTCTGGGTCACAGCATCGCTCTCCAGGAAAAGGTAGTGTTTGTGAGAGATACCTGGACCGTAACACTGACACTTCTTGAAACCTTCTGACAACCCCTGCTGCTGAACCTCACTTATTTCTTCCCTTCTCTGAAACAAAAAGCAATAAAAATACTAATGAAAAGGTGAGAGTTCTCTACTTTACACTAAGCTCTCTGTAGGGAATGGTAGGTATACTGTCATGGTTATCAGTGTCATTTGTACCACTTTAAACCCTAACAGAACCGGTTACAGTGAGATTATTTTCAATTCAAAGCAATGAACTAGAAGCAGAATTTGAACCATAGTTTTATAGATTAAATAAAATAAAAATCTTCTTTAAAGCAAGTAACTGCCAACCATACCAATACACTATTATAAGCATACCAATACACTATTATTTACCAAGTCAATTACAAAGATACTTTCAAGCAGTTACCTATATATCATCTGGATGATATGAACTAATGTTAGAGGAAGTACTGACATAATAGGTATTTACTTATTTTTCTTATTCTTAATAAAATGGCTTTTAACGAATTTTAAAATTCTGATAGCAAAACCACTGTTTTCTTAAATTTGAATAGTACAGTCGGCTTGAATGAGGCTGAGGAAAAATGTAATTTGTTTCTTTAAAGTATGTCACAAGAGTTCGTTACAAACAGCAGAAATAGGATACAGTTCACAGAATGGGTTCGGTTCAATTCAGTACATGAGAAAACTCTTTATTGAGCTGGCTTCAATATATTGATAAGTAGAACCTGATTAAGACCCTTTCATAGGAGGGTGAGTTGAGAGGCATAAGAGGATCTCTGTGTGTACATATGTGCATGTTAGTATAAGCACAGATGTAAATTTAGGGCTATGTAAGCTATCATATAAAAGCTTTTAATCTGCATAAATCAGAAACACATTATTCCTGCGTGGTGAAATTACAAGCACGCATCACCCCAAACAAACACCAGTAGAAACTATACCCCAATGCACCTTCACAAACCCTGTACAAGCACATGTTATTTAGGGAAAGAAGAATCCAAAATTCTCTTGTATAAATATTTTAGAGAGTTTTAAAACATTTTATTGGGAATATTTTTTGTATCCTTCCAGCTCTTTCTTTGATACTGTGAATTCAGCTATACAGATCTCAGAGGGAGATAAAAATTCTAACTAATAAAATACTTCTCTAAATAACTTAAAATTGACTTTCTGCATTCAAAGCCTAATGGATCAAGTACCAGATATATTGAAAAATTTCCAGTGGTGGAAATATGTGCTACATATCTTAATGGAAAACCAGGAATCTTCTCTTTTCTGTGGTTCAGAGATCTTGTTTCATGACCATTTAAATATTACTTCTCCGAACTGAAATTAAGGGGATGGAATTCTCCAGCATACATGAAGGAGTAACCCTTTTTAGTCCCTGGTGATTATTTAGATGCACACATATACAAATACATACACAACTAATGGAGTTTTTCACAATGCCTTCCTGCTTGAAGTGTTCAAATTGAGACACATAGGAATAACGGCAAGTGAGACTGTAGAACTCAATGCCAAATACAATTTATATGTTAAATCCAAAATGCAGCATATTCTTTTCACCACCAGATATATAGTAGCTGTAATACTGCTAACTACATAGTTGAATATGCCAGTCAATAGCTATGCCTAAATTTTGCTTTTCTCTTCAGAGCGCTAGCTAAATTTTTCAAACTCCAGGTTTATTTTCTGTGAACAAATCTGCCCAGCTCTAGTAAACATTTTCTGTTATAACTGTGGATGGCTACAAAACCTAGGAACTCAAACTCTTTGTTATCAGTACTTTTCCCTGTTATACAGTTCACAGCACAGAAGGGTCTGTAGTGATGAATAAGTCATAAAAAAAGCCAATGAATATTCACTCTGATTCTTAAATGAATTTGATTCAATAACCTTTGCTTTGCATTTAACTGTGTTCCAAAGCTAAATTCAAGTTGGATCACTACCAGCAAATCTGGATTATGTACTCAAAGAAGCCAAAATTCATCGTAAGGATGGATTCTGTAACTCTCCAGTTAGGGAACAGGAGTAGTACCCTGGGGCTGAAAAACTCTGACTTTCCACAGGTTCTGAGTGACTGCATCTCATTTAGCAATCAGAGACTACATAGCACGCAGAATATCAAGGGTTATGGAACCAACCTAAACCTTCGTCCTACAAACACTTATGCCTGGGCTTAACTTTACAACCACATGTAAAAGTTCCTTTGATTTTAATGGAACTAATCACAAGAAGAATGTGGGTAAGTGTTTGCAGGATCAGGGTTCAGTGGGTCATGAATTGTATTTTAGGAATATTTACAATGAATTGCTTGTGGATGACTTACAGACCAAGAGGCTTTACCAGAAGACATTTCTAGATAGCAAACAAATTCAAGAACTTCACAAGCATAAAGGGCAAAATTTGTGAATAATTTATTTCCCCAAATTATTCATGGATTTTTGCCATATGCTAACATCAGGAATCTATGAACAGTAGCACTCCTGCTGAGCTATAGAGAAGCAAATTTCTGAATCTTGTGAAGCATTCTGAATCCGTTGAAAGAATTCCCAGATGTTTGTATGGAGTAATTTCATTTCCTCCTCGAGGGCTCTCAGTTGTGGAGGCCTACAAGTTGTATTGAACGCGAGGAATAACATTATGTATTTGAAAACCTCTGAGATAGTCTTGTACACAGTCATCTTTGTGAAAGAGAATATTTCTTCTACACCTCTTCACTGAGCCCAGAGAAATGCCTTCTCCGCTCTCTAAATACCTGATGCAAAAAGGGACCTGGAGGAAAGCCAGCTGGCTTAAGCTCAGCAAGTGTGAAACGGAGGTGACACATGTTGGCAGACTGAAGCACTTTGAGGAACTGGCAGGAACTTTCACTGCCTCTTCAGTCGATGGCATGTGTCCACCCATTGTCCAAGTGGCTTTGCAGTCAGCTAGACTGCAAATTTTCCAGGCATCGTTTTGTTATTCTGTGTTTGCACAGTGCCCAGAACACTGGGATCCCAGACTACACAGCTATAAACTACTGTGATACAAACAATTAACTATACTAAGCACGGAAACTTCCCCAGCTCATGTCTGGTCCCAGGTTCTCCATATTAATAGTAGCAGGTAAACCGTCCTCCATCTGTGGCTGCACCACAGTGTGCACGTCCTTGCCAAGGAAGTGCGCTGGGTCCTTACCAAGTATAGCACTTTCCTACCAAGACATAGCACGTATAGTCAATCATGTCTTTGATCCCGCATGTCTGGGAGGACATAACCTGGCATTACCTTTGAGCCTCAGCTGGAAACTCTGCTTAATACCGATATTTTACTTTCTAAAATAAAACCAATGTCACTGAGAGCATGCAACACTGATTTTGCCTCTTACACTGGTGACCAGTTCCGCTGGTCTTCTCAGGTAAGCCATGAAAAAACGTGAAAAGTCTAGAAAGTCTGAGCATCGAATATACTCTCTGTCAGAGACAGCCTTTTTCTCAAAAGTAAGTTAACAGAAAGATTAATGCAGCAGGCTAAAATCAAAATATTTTCTTCAGAAAAATATACCTACTGATGTGAGATGAGAGTATCAACAATTTTTACTATATCTTGTTCATTTTCCTTGACAAGTGAGCTAAACTCATTGCTTGACACTTTCAGTCATTACTCATCAGCCAAAACTGATGTTATTTCTGTATTATACATTAAATTACTCAAAATGTTGGGAAGTCTTACACTAGCTTAATTTTACACAAGCCCTAACCTCATAACTGCCTCGATTTCAAAAAGTCACTGTTTGATACAAAACACAAAATTACTAGGGTGGTTTATTATCAGTACAGGGTATTTTTCAAAGTTGCTGGGAACTGAAAATCCCACTGAACTCAACGGGAACTAAGTGCTCATTTTATTTGAACACTGAAACACTTCTCCAAGTGACTAAATGCAAAGAATAAATGCCTAACCATTGTTGTTCTCTCTTGAAAATATAGCTGCAGATATACATTCATTGAAAAATGAAAATATTTGTTTTTCCCTGTCCACAGATTAAACACGAGAGCTGTTTCTGCCGGATAATCAAGGAGAACTTGTATCCAAGTACGAAAACACAAAAGAACGCTATCCATTTTGCAGGGAACAGCCTTACAAATCAATGGCATGTTTTTATTCAGTTTATACTCTATCAGATGAAAAAGGAGAAGCCCCATACCATGCGTCTTAGAGAAAATAGTGTCTTATGTGACTCCCACTCACTGTCATGATAAGGTTCAGGTGTCATTTTTCATTATGATTACAGCCCTGGCAGACTAAAAGGTTTTCGCCTTTTCCATCCAGTTATATGAGTTTTTCCTGCCATCTTTCAGATGGTGAGATGATAATGATTGCAGGTACTCTGGCAGAAAACACTGAGCTTATGCTACATCAATCTTTCCCTCTTCTTGTGTTGTTTTTTCTACTCCTCACCCAAGAACTGCAAACCGGTTGCCCCAAGTTATTATGAGATACCTCTCCCATGTCTTCACTGTACCAGAAATTATTTCAAGATTTTTTAAATGCATTTCTTGAAGCTTAGTAGCTTTAGGAATACAGCATCAAAGTTTGTTCAATGAGGGCAAATATTTTAATCCCTTTCAGGTTCCAATGTGATCAAAGTTTCACTCTGCTTATGCTAGGATTTTATACTTGGCACAGACAATACCTCAGTATCTATAGTCATTTACTTACAAGCAGCTGTTTTAAAAAGCACTGAGGTATTTTCACTGTAAACTTCAGATTTATTTTAAAAGACAATAAGTATAGTGATTTTCTTAATACTCACATGCATTTTCTTCAGAGCCCTCGCTAAAAGAAACAAAGCTGTTTAACATGCACTGTTTTGCACTTTCTTGTGGATTTCTTGATTAGGCTAATCTCTGCATTAAAACATTTCACATAAATTCATTTCCTTCATCTTTTTGGTATTAGAAAAAAAGAATAAAGATAAAAGGAAGGGCTCAGCTCTCAGTTCTAGAGTTTCTCTATTTATCTCCCAGGAGGGCTCAATGCTACAGGCTTTTGAGCAGCTGAATGCTGACCAACAGAAATCTCTTGAAGTACAGAGCATTATTAGTCCAGGTACAGAGGCTTGGGGTTTGTCATCAGTAAGCAGGGCTGAGCAGTCTACATGGAGTGCTAGTTTAAGGAGAATGAAATTTAAGATTTCATTAGACTAAACTGGTTTCAGGGAGCCATTAGTCATTCCTCTCCCCGTCCCCCTGACCCGATATCCACAGTGTAGATAATATTCCAAATACTTAAGTGAGATAAAGGAGTATCTGAAAAAATGCCATTTTTCAAACAGGTGCTCGCATACCCTATTACTATTGTGAGACTTATTTCCCTGCTAAAAGCACTTCGGAGTGGAACAGTGCAAGAAAAAATGCTGCTGTGTGATCCAATTTCAGCTGAATACCATCGACCACAGCAGAGACAAAGCCAGGCTGTATCTCACTGCTTGTGGAATACCACAGCTGTTCATTTCCTGATCTGTTCAGGTAAGGTGGCAATTACGTCATTTAACTTGAGCTATCAAAATATATTCAGCTACTGATGTTAGTCGTACTTGCTCCCTCTACAGTCAATGGAGACAGGCACTTCCAGAAAGAGATTCAACCTAAAACACATACCAAAGCAACACACAGACATAGTTCTAGCATAGGGATCTGAACTCTTTGAATATGCCTATATCAAACTGTCTATTCTACCTTTAGATATTACAAAAATGACCATTTGCTTGAATGGGTAAGAACGAATGCCTTACGGATATTTTTCCCCCCTCTTTAGTGTGATGACTACAAGCCTATGGTAGATTTTCCTGCTCTGCTGAGTGTGGTTTGACTAGTAATGCACTCTGAGTTTCATCCAGGAGGGCTGTGTATTACATCTTCTCATTACAGGTTAATCTGCCATGGCATGACAAAGTCTGTCCAAACTTTCACTGTCTTGCAAGACCGCATTTGCTTTTAGGTAGGAAGTTTGCTGTTTCAATCATTGTTAATGGGTGTGCTCCTTCCTATAAGCAGTTCAGAGATATCCAAGCAAAATTACACCATGTGGAGGTAGGGAACTGCTAAATATAAGCACAGATTTATAAAGCGGCTAGAAACTTTTCAGTAAAAGACAAAACAAAAAATTAAACCTCTCTAAATCAGCTCCATGAGTTAATGATACTTATGATAATGAGATTGTTATCCATGATGCTGTTCTGGTTTTTAAAAGAAAAACGAATGTGTTCAACCAAAGCTTTTTCATTGCTGGATTTAGAACACCGTATGTATTAAATTATGGATTAAATGTATGGATTAAAATGTAGAGATAAATTAAAGTTAGGAATTAAAATACCTTTCTGAAATGCCTTTTTTCAGCTTTACTGAAGTTTTATGGCAGAACGGGTTTCACTTAGTTTATTACATCTCACTGAGGGAAAAACAAGTATTTTTTATGCGTGTGTACTTGTATATGTAAATACACATTCACTCCTAGTAAAGATGGAAGGAAAGGGTCCATCTTTATCAGCATCAACGGCAAAATCATCAAGTGCAGGGGGCAGCACTTGTCTACATATTTACATCACCGATGGGTAAACCAACACAGCTTCAAGAGGGTCAGTGGAACTTTTCTGACGTCCACTCAGCCTTCAAAAAGGCATTTCTAGGGGCAAGCATTCTCTCACTTAATCATTCTTTGGCCCAGAAGGCAAAAACCACAATCAGAAACCCATTTGGAGAGTGCTGGTGCAGAGAGGGTGACTGTACAGCTGGGAGGTGACAACCTCCCTGAAGCCAGCCAGGCACAGGAGAACGTCCTCCCTTTCTGGGCACGTGTCCCATTGCGAGCAGGACCCAAGGGCACAGAGCAGCACAGCCGGCAAGGCTGCTCTGTGTAACAACGGATTTGTCTGGAAAGGGAGGACAGCAACAAGCGAGGTGAGAAACAGAATTTATATTCTTTGGCGTAGCCTCCAGCATTTTTTTTAATGCTGAGAAGCAAATGAAGTCATTGTTTATTAGTCCTAATATAGCCCTTTAAAATAAACACAAAATTATAGGTTAATATTAAGTAGAGCAATGAATGAAATGCTATTGCTGAGCCAGTAGCATCACCTTTAATTAGCCAGCTTTTCTCTTTTGCTAGCTGTGATACAGCTGTCTCTTTCACTGGCTCTTTACTAGTAGCTCAAACACTTTCACTGTAATTTTTTTAGACAAATTCACACACAACTGGAAGTTAGAGCAGCTCTTAAGTTATGTGCTTGAGCATTTTTTTTGTTTCAGATATTAATATTCCTGCTTTAGGTTGGGGGGAAGATACTCTTTTGTTAAGAAATGACTACAAATTGAGGCAAAAATAAAGCAATATGAAGAACTGTGGCCAGACCATTAGTAATTAAAGACAGGATGGGGAGATGGACAGAAGAGGGTGTGCAGGAAATAAACATGATCTGCAGAGCCTTGAAAAATAACTTGCAGGCCTGCCTTCCTCTGGAGCAAAACTGCCCGCTGGGAGACTACAATATAATCATGTAGCCAGACAATAGGGTAATAATATTGAAGCTACTCAATCCAAAAGCCCAAGCAAACTGTTGTGGGTTAAAGAGACAGAGTCCTCCCTGGAGGGTCAGCTGCTCTGAAGCCACAGCAGTGGCCTCAGGACTTACTGCTGCAGACCCCCCTTTTTATGGGGGGGTTGACCAGTAGACCTAGGTAGTCATGAGAATTACCACTGTAGGCCAATGTCCTCCCTAGGGCACCAAATAAGTACTCAAATAAGTACTCAGTACTCAGATAAGCTTTTTTGTTACCATGTGGGCACTCTGCCGCTCAAGATAGCAGAGGGCTGGAAAGCCAGGCTTCCTCCTGGCTAAACTACGGCTTTGGAAGGGGAAGCAGCCATTCCCCTGGCCCCCCCCAGCACTACAGGGCTGAGGAGGAGCAAGCCTAGCCTGCCAGCACCCCTCTGCACCTCGCTGTCGAGCCTCACGGCTCCCGTCCGCCCTGCAAGACCTGCCAGGCTCCGGGCAGGCCTCCTCCTTCATCCCTGCCATGCAGCTATTCTGTTCTGCCATCGCTGCCGTGGTGGTTCACGCCGGCTTTGCCCCAACATCTCCTGGTCACAGTTCAAACACTTAACTTGGCAGGTCTGCTCCATATAGAGCCCTCTTGCCAAGTATCTCTCAGTAAATAAAGCAGTATAGGGCTCAGGACGATAGTTACAGGCTTATTCAAAACAGCCAGCAACTTCAAATGGTTGTTTGACAACTCAGAGCTTTAAGATTCAATAGCAGAAAGGGATATTTTAAATATTAGCTCATGCAGCCAAAAAGCTGGTTACATCATAAAAATATAATCCTTTTAAATCACAGCTCAGTGGAGAAAGTTACAGGCCAATTGACCTAACAATTTGAAGCTCATGGGAAGTCAGGCATATGTATATAATCTGCATTGTGATCAGAAATACTCAATTACTTAACTGATACCCTTAAAGAGAAGCAAAGTTTTAATTATTCAAATGTTTAAGAATGTGTAGTAAGGTAAGATTATCTTCTACTCGGTGCCAGTATGGGACTACACAGAGGAAACGAAGAACGTTTCACAGGTGTGAAACGACAGTAAGCGGGGTGAGGCAGACCAGTGGTGATACCTCAGAGTTTTAGCTGAGAAATAGTCTGGTACCTTATGAAAGCTGATGTGCTCATAGTCAACAGTGGAGTAACTGTAAAAGTATAATGGAACATACCTCAAAAGGAAAAGCAGTTAAGCCTCTATCACTTTCTTTTTTTCAAAGGTGCCTTTGAAGTAAGACACTTTATATGATAGCTGTTTGGCTGTGGGCCTTGCATCATCATGGTTTAAGCGTTTCCGATTATTTCTCTTTAACTTTGGAAAAAGAAGATGCACTGCCAACAACCAAAAGAAAACTGTACTTATCCACACATAATTCCCCCATAACATAAATCATGAGTTTTGCTCCACAAAATATAAACTGTTCAGGGTCAGTCCTGGATTATCCCACCAGAAACACAGTAAATAAAACCATTACAGTAGGAAGAAAATTGACAGTTAGAATACTTTTGTTTCTCTTGAGTAATGCAAATGTGAAATAAACAAATCAGTTAAACAGCTCTCATGCATGATTTTGGGGAGAAAATATTAACTGCTTGATGGCCAAGGTTAAACTAAGCTTCCGAAGATTCATAGGACAAAACAATAGCAGAGAACAGAATCACTAGTAGGCTGTGACCTGTAGTTCAACACAACCACAGTTAAGGAAGAGTTTTAAGGGAATACTTTTGTTATTAAGTTGATTGACTATACCAGGGACATGCACCAAGACATTTCAATTAAGTAATATTTTAACATTCTTAGGTTGACTTGAACCGTAGACTATCACAGTGTTGACACAGTGATCAGCGGAGTTTACGCCCTGGATGGAAAGCAATGGGGTTTGGGTTTGGGTTGCGGGGAGGAGGGGGCAGTGGTCTATACTCTTGTCTAAACTGAGAATTCGAAATCTGTCTTATAGAGGCTGAGCAAAGATGCCAATTTTTCTAATTTGGATCCTTCTTCTGTCACTGAATAAGCCCTAGACATTAAAAATGGAAACCTTTCAGATGCTTATTAACTAGTGCTATCAAAAACCCAAAACACTCAACCTTTTGGAGAAATGCTCTGGGATCGAAAATTGTAAAGAAAAGCATCTGAAGTGAGGCTTTTCAGAAAGCTGCAGGATTGCCAGGAAGGACAAAAATAAGAGTGAAATGCTGATCTTATTTCACCAGTAGAAATCTACAGTAACTTCAATGCAATTGATGCATTCTACTGAATTCCAGCTGGGTTAACTGAGATCAGCATCTCAGGAAACGGAAATATTCAGCAGTGAAGAGCTACGCTATTTTGAGAAAATAGAAAAGGGAGACTTTCAGGACTTTTAGTAGATGGACTTACTGAATCTGCACATTCACCCAAGTCAGTAGATTGAATTACTGTTACAGTTTATAAGGCACTGTCATTTCCAAACTACCGTTTCCCCTCCCAAATTATCCTTTTGTATGAGAGGAAGTATCACAGCTATAGGAACTTCAAAAAACATACTATGTTAAAGAAAAGAAGAAACTCAAACAAGCCAAAACTAAATGTAAATAAAATTAATGGTCTGACTTAAAGCCACAAAACCACAGAAACCCAGTAATGTCTGAAAATCCAGCTTGACATTGTGTCCCTCTCTCAAGCTTGTGTGCCTTTTACTCATTTGGATTTCTTTTTTTTTTTTTCCTGCATAAAAGATAAGAGTACTTCTAATTAAAGAATTTTGTGTGAGCAAAATCATATTTCCCATAACACTTTTCAAATTTTTCCACTTATTTTCCAAATTTCAGGTCTTGGTAATGAAAATTGTATTACAGAATAACCCAGACAAATTCCCGGGTCAAGTAAGAATACAAAAATCTTCAACTATATAAAGGATTATCCAAAGTTTATCCAGCCCTCACACACAGCGGAGCATAAAACAGAGCCTACTTGCATTCGATGCATACTTTTTAAATAAGAAAAAGATTTGCCCTTGAGGAAAATTAGCCAAGTGGTCTGGCAGTGTCTCAATATGCTATCATGTCTTGCTCTTTTATATATCCAAGCCCCTTTCTTCCAGGTTGCTTAGAGCAGAGGCAAGACTAGCTTTATGAACAAGTAGTTTATCCATTTTCTAAGGCATTGGTCTCTGAAGCGGAGTGCACGTACCCCAGGGGGGATACAAGACAATCAATTGAAGTGCAGGAAGAAAATATTTTTTTACTAGTAATAAATAAAATTTAAAAAATTAAAATTGTGGTTATTTCATCTTTATTTCATCCTTTTTTAATTTCTATATTTGGGTATGTTCTACAATGTACTTAATATATTAGTACAGTAGTACATCTATATAATTTATAAATAAATATGCATCTATTGAGGGTGCATGCTGAAAAATATCTTACTGATTATTAAAAAGTAATGAATGCATACGGTGCTTGAAAATACATTCACCCATAGACCCAGCCTGAAAAAATACAGTCACAGGAACCAATATTTCTTCAGCTTGGCTGAATTTGACCTATTACCACTCATGATTTTAGGAAAATACAGGGGCACCTACACCTCATTCCATCATATTACAGGTTTAGCTTAACCAGCCTTCATGCTATACCCGTTTACATGCTCTTGACCAGCTTGTGTAGAAAACTGAATTTCTGTTTAACACACCAGTTATCCAAAAGTCTGAAATAAACCATTCAAGACCACAGAATATGTCAGTTCATCACAGGGCTTCCATTTTACTGTATAACACACGGGAGAACGAAAGGTCAAACTACAAACGTTTGAAAACTCTGACCGTGAGAAGAATAAAAAAATCCTTCTGTTTCCCCAGTATGTGACATTCTCTAGACTCCATTTTGGGTTCATTTTCATTATCTCGGAATAACTAGTTTCTGAGAAGGATCAAAACCACAGGTAACCTCAGAAAAATGCTTTGGCTTTAAAAAAAGGACTTGAAATCTAATGGGAAGAATTATTATTATATAACTTCCAGCCCAATCTAGCAGATACAGGTGGCTTGGATCGTTCTTACAAACATTAGATTAGCCTTCAATTTCAGATGCTTTATATTAAGTTACCCTTAGGATGTGACGATATATTCTCAGCTCGGTTTAAATCAGTGGGAATTTTGCCACAGACTCCAAGGGGCCCTTACCTTCTACAATTTTGCCTTAACAAGATATCAGTGTTTGCCAAAACGTGCATCTTGATTTATTTGCAAATTCTTGCTAAAAATATTTGGCTTAACATGTAATGGGTTCAAATTTTCAGGTGGGATAAATCAGCGTAGCTGCAGAACTATGCCAATTTAATCCACCTGAGGATGTACCAGTGGGTTTTATCCTATTTAAGATCATTCATAGTAATAAAGTAATTGTTTTAAAATCTTCCTGGTTTTACACGGCAGGCAGTCACAGTGGTTTCACCCAGGGCTACTGCATTTTTGTGGGTGTAAGCTGCAAATCAAGCAAACCCATTCTTTCAAAAATGTATTATTCCTTGAAAGTAAGTACACAATTAACCTATATTTTTTATTCAGTCCTGGCACCACTCAGTAATCAGAGGCTGTATTTAAATTTAGTCAACACAAATGCAAACATGCCTTTGCAACACTGCTTACAATAGAGAAACTTTGAGTAACAGTGGTTCATTTCTGTTAAAAAGTTGATTCGTGTTAGCCATTTGTGCAATTTTACGTGTTACTTGTTAACAACTACCCACGCCTGTGCAAGATCCTATTTCAACCTCCTTTTTACAAAAACCAATCTAAAATAAACTCAATTCATTATTACTTAATGTAGTGTTTGTATGATAAGAGAGAAATTTACCAGTTGAGGACTTGGGCATTTAATAGACTAGTTGAGAGAGAGAAAAGAGAAAGCCTTAAGACAGTGAAAGAAAAATAAACACCTTAACACAACTGCAACTGTGAAGTAACCTCTTCCCCCTGTTACTTCTATAGGCATGTATTTACTCCATGCTGCTGCAGAGTAGAAGAGGGAGGTTCTTCTAGCTAGGCCCTAAGTATTTAAGAAATGTTAGGAAATTTTGGTATTTGCCTTATTTTAAAATAATATAAAGCATTTGGAAGTCAAAGATTAAGCAACGGAAGATATGAGAGAGCAAATCCATGTCATACATAATAATTTATGATAATTATGAACTCACATTGCTGCAGTAGTTTGTTGGACTAAAGCTCACATAATGCAAAATACCATAAAGTAGAAAAAGAAAATCAAAAGACCATTGCCTAACTTAATGAAAATGAATTTATCAGGTAGGAGATTACAGCACGGAAAGTTCTTGTTAATTGTTTCACTGGAAAATTGTCTTGACTTTGGATAAATCTTTGTTACTGTACTGTATAAAAGCACTACCAGTTTGGATAAGAAATCAATGTGTGAAAGCTTAAAACCCTTCACCTGCCCATCATCCCTCTAAGATTCCAGCTAGCAAACGCTTCTTCAACATTTTTAGCAAAAGGTATGCGTGATCAGCAAGTGACGTCTTTTAGTGCAAAACTTGTTTCTTCAGCTTCTGCTCTGCTATACTCTGTTCTGAGTGCAAGTTCTTTACACTCAGAAAAAACATACATGAAATCAAGTAATTACCCAAGTCTGTAACTATGCAAGTGCTGTTTGAAATAAATTGTTGAAGATGACCAACTTTCCATTGGTTTCCATGGAGTAAGGACTGTAAAATGTGATAGAATAGTTTTGGTTGGAAGGGAACTTTAAAGGTCATCTAGTCGAACCCCCCCTGCAGTGAGCAGGGACATCTTCAACTAGATCATGTTGCTCAGAGCCCCATCCAACCTGACCTTGAATGTTTCCAGGGATGGGGCATCGACCACCTCTCTGGGCAACCTGTCCCAGAGTTTCACCACCCTCATCATAAACAATTTCCTCCTTATATCTAGTCTGAATCTACCCTCTTTTAGTTTAAAACCATTACCCCTTGTCCTATCGCTACAGGCCCTACTAAAAAGTCTGTCCCCATCTTTCTTATAGGCCCCCTTTAAGTATTGAAAGGCTGCAATAAGGTCCAAAATATTTCCCAAATGATCCCTGACATACCTGCCAACTTCCCTGAAGTTACAACAGCAGTAACTTCAGTAAGCAAGTACTGACTGATGAAATGATGGATACACATCATCAATCTGACTGTCAACAGAGGTGTGTTTGCCACAAAGTTTCACATATCTGAGGATTTATGTGGCACATATGGTTCTTGCTGAAATCTGTGAGCAGCTAAACAGCAAAACTTCAAGTCAGGCATGCTCCATCCCTTTTTTGTGAAGGAAGAGAAATGGAGACAATTTGGTAAGAGCCGTGAAATTCATGTCCCAAGGTGAATTTTTAGTGCAAATTAGCTTTTCATCTCTTAGTGTATATACATGTTCAGTATCTTAAGTGATAAGCCATAATGCAGAATGAGTACCTCACTCATTCAACCCTATCTCCCACTGTCTCTTTCATAAAGTAATCAAGATCTACCTAAAAAACTAACCAGATTTTCTGCCCCATTACTAGTCCTTTAGAAGGCTGTTGCCTCACTGCTTTAATAGTTGGAAACCACTTTACAGCTCCCAGGTGAAATTCATTCAGGGTAGTTCATACCTATTTTTCTTGTGCCCAAATCGTCACAGAGGAAAACAGTTTCTCTCCCAATATTGCCTCCAGACCTTGTCTTGTTTCTCAAAATGAAGCAAATGCTAGCTGCCTTCTCTTGGAAAGTAGCTGCTTTCCCTGATACATTACTGCTAGCTAACTTCTCCTGTGTATCCATTTCCCTGAACACAGATGACCAGAATTGTACCCATGGTTCTACAAAAAATCCAGAAAAAAATAGTAGGGCTATCTAAAATGGCACGTACGTTTCCTTGTCTGCCTTGTCTGTCTTATTCCTGTCTGTCTGTCTGTCTGTCCCATCATACCTAGCTAGATATGGGTTTGGGTCACACTTGCCATTTTTACAGCCACAGTAATTGGACAGCTTACAGTTAATCCTATGATCGACTTCTTTCTATGTAGAACACAACATATAATTATATATGGTATAATAACATATTCATATTTCTTCTTTTTTATTATACCTTGTAATTAAATTTATTTCATGACAGAGGGTATTAATGTGTGCTTCATTCAATATGCATTTCACAACTGATGGGCATGTTTAGTTCAGAATTATTGTCTAGATGTTTCTCTGGGTTGCTAAACTGAAATATTTTTCATGCCACAAAAAATCTGCCCACATAATTTGTTTGTTTCTGGTTCTTTACAATAGCTGACAGTAATTAATAATTTCCTCATAACGTGTGCAATATCATTAAACCTGCTACACCTCAAGTTATTCAAACATATTAAAAGGTCATTTCAAAAATGAAGCAAGTCTACTGACATCTGTGTAGCTCAACTATCCAGAGATAAGATCTCTCACACGCTTATAAAAAGTGTGAAAAATGAAAAATCTAATTAACACCAAGGTTTGTTTCTACAACAGAGAAATTATTCTGAGGTAAACTGACAAGAGTACTCTTGGAAAAAAGTAAGTGATGATACATTTTTTAGACTGATTTGAAGATAGAGGCCAATTTCCCATGAATATTGCTAGAACAAGGATTATGAAGTACTCGTCAAGTTGTTCTGGGCATATGTGCCGACTTCTCTAGTATGACAACAGCAAGGAATAATCCCAGTAGGTAAATGTGACTGCCTTTAAACTACTGAGAAAAATGAGCCTTACTTTCTCTGACAACATCCCAAGACCCATGTTTACATACATTGTTCCAAAGCCAAAGACTTCAGTCAGTGGCAAATCTATATAGCATACCTAAAAGATACATTGTTTTGATATAGAGTAAGAAATTGCTTTATCTGTTTCACTGACCTTGAAGCTGGCGTCCTTTGTACAAGTCCTTTGTTTTGGTTGGGTGAGCTCTGGCACCGTTATCACATTTAGGTTGTTCATACCTAAAGAACAAACGGGGAGAGAATAAAACCACCAAAGGTTAATTTGATTTAGAACTACTTCCAATTTTGTAGTCCAAATTAAACTTGTACCTTCTTTTATTCAGGGCATAAGCTTGTTTTTCATTCAGAAGGGGCAATGCAAATTCATCTGCCTATTTTCCACTTACCTCAAAGAAGCCAGCACAACTTTATTCTTCTGAGGTTGATACCAAACTAAACAAATATTATCTATTCCAAAGCCCATTCTACAGGGAGGAAAACTGAGGAAGGAAAAAACTGTGGGGAACTGCTATAAAGTAATACATAATAAAAAATAATTTTGAAAAAAAAAATCAAAAAAACCACAAAATCAAAACCAAAGTCAGGCTCTCCTCCCACCTACCAAATCAAAAAGGCATGACCAATGTGACAAATTCTGACATCTGACACAGTATTCATGTTGGGAAACACCAGAAAAGCAATTTCAAAATCCCAGCAAGCCAGGTACTGTAGTTAGCTACTACTGCAGCTCTAAAGCCATGTGCTACTGTATCCTCTCCAAAAAAAATGTTAGTTTGCATAAGAAGGGCTAACCATGAACAGCTAACATTTTGAACAAGAGTGAAGAACTGATGGGGTTTCCAGAAGGAAGGGAATTGGGCTGGAGCTGCTTGCAATGGATTGTGAAAAAGGCTGAATCTCTACCTGCTACTTGAATATTCTGGTTCCTTTATGCTTTCTGAGTTTACTTAAAGTCACTTTGTTAGTCCAGCTGGTAACAAGAAACTCTGCTATTTGTATTTCCAACAAACATTGACTTACGCAACGCCACTACTAATATCTTTCATGCAAGACTGGGAGGCATGGAGCATCTGCTGCTGAGTCTCTCCTTTTTGTTTCTGTCCCACTATCGATGCATGGTGGTTTTTCACTCAACTTGACAAAATCTCCCTCTGAGAAATTTTACTTTTTCATTCTCCTAAAGTAGTTTGAAGCTGCAGAATTCAGTGTGTAGCATTTCAGAGAAAGTTTCAATTCTCAGTTAAACACACTTAGTAATATGACTTGTGTCCACATACATGTGTGTGCACATACATACTTGTTCACTGCATCTGGGTTCTTTCATATTTTATACAACTGCTCATCTTCCTTTGAAATTCTCCTATTCTACGTTCTCCAAAATGACATTTACTGAGAAGCATACTAAAATGTCTAATTAAAATATACTAATCCAAATTTTTGGAACAAAATATTCTTTTTAAAAGCATTAAACCATGGCTATGTCCTGGATCTAGGCCAGACTGCCCCTAAGACCAATACCTGAGTATTCTGATCTTAATTGTCAGGCAGAATGAAAAAAAACCCAATATTATTTTTCCTTTGAGTGCTTAATTTATTTCCGTATCATCTGATGAAACTGCCCACTGGCCCATCAAACTTTGGCTCCTGCAAGCAGGTACAGTGTTGTTTTCATGGACATGGGAGAGCTAGAGGCACTTTTTTTTCCCTAAAGAACAGCAGGAATAGAAGCTGCTTTGATAGCATGGGTTGGATTCAGATACCTGATGGGTGACCACTTCAATCAGCCAAGAAAAGAGTGAAAGGGAAATCTCTGAGCAACACTCACTAATGCAGTACCTGGCAACCAGCCTGGTCCCCAATTAATCTGATACCTGACTCTGCATTCCTCTCGTCCTCTTCCGTTATTGTTACTGCTCTGTGCCTACACTGCCTTTTTTGGCCTCTACTCTTCTACCCTTTGGGCTTTTATTTTTGTTAAATACACATGTAGTTCATCATATACAAACTAAATCTATTAAAGCCCAGTAAGTGTTAAAATGCTGCAATGCGAAAAGTCTACATTTAACTCTTTAAAGCAACTGGAGAAAGAAAATGAATCATTAGAAATTTACCATAAAGGAACAGCCATGCTAAGAACTGATAAGAAAAACACACTTGCCTCAGTTTTCATGGGGAAAGAGTGGGAAAGGGATAGCATGTCAGAATGGAGCACTGTCTGGTTAAAAATAATGTGGTCAAAAGACATGCCAAGTTACTCTTGAATTTTAAAGGAGAAAGAATCCCTAGCAGTGGATGTGTATCTAGAGTCGGCAAGGGCTTATGAAGGCTGCTTTATACCTCTGAGCAGTCTGCTGGGAAGCACTGAGATTTAGTGAAGTGTACAAAGCAGTAGAGGATAGAGGCTTTCACAGGGATTCTACAGTATGGGCAGCCTCATGAAGCAGCTGATTTATGTTCTTTTTTAAGTTTAGAGAATCTTGTGCAAGTGGATTGGGGATTACTTCGCCCATGATCCTAGCTGCTAAAAAGTCGCCTGTGAGAACACAGACTCATGGCCCTGCTGAGCAAAAAGGCTGAGGGTCACGCTGTGATGTCCAGGAGGCATTGGGAGCCAGCTGCTGAGGACCATACTGACAGACTTTGGGGGGAATGGTTGTTTACCCTTTAAATGCATTATCATCTTTTAGTCAAATGGATGTTTCCTCTAGGCTTTCATAAAAGCCAGCTTTATACCACAACTTCACATATTTCTTGGGAGTTTTACTGTCTTAAATATCCTAGAGTGGTTCTTCATTCACATATCTTTAGTTTAACTCTAGAATTTTTTTTTTTTTTTCTGGAATACCTTCAATGACAAATCATCTTTTTTTCAGATGACAGCACATTAGAAGGTGAATGAGTATTAATAACTTCCCTTCATTTTGGGGGTCTAATTTAATGTGACTACTATTTATTGTGGTATTCAGAGCCTGATGATATGACAAATTTCATCCTCATGAATGTATTCTAAACAAACAACATGCAAAATGCTAAGCTGTTTTGGCAACAGCTTCCCAGATCTGTCTATCCTTTCACTGTTGTCCCCTAGTGATTTGATCCAGATTTGCAGAACAGAGATTCCAGGATGCTATGCATCCTTCTTGCTACCAGGAGTACTAATGCTATCAGTTCCTGCTGTAGAGTTTTAACAGCTACTCTTCCAGTTTGTATTTTGCAGTGGAAAGCTGGAAGATAGCACACACCATTTTGCATTAGCCTCTGGTTCTTTAAACTAGGGAAGAGTCACATGTTCATTCTTCCCAGTCTATAAGAAAGAATTACAAAAAGACAACTGCATATTCATCATCATATTCTGATCCCCCTTTACTTCCCTCTGCTAGGGAAAAAAAATTAATTTCATCAATATAAAGAAAAAAAAAACCCAAGACATAATTCATGGGATTCCAGCCCAGCTAAATCTTTCTCAGAAATGAGGTCTAGACATTCCTCTTAAACTCCAGGCAGTAATCCCACCTGCTTGTTTACCAGGACTGTAGATTCCTAAATACACCAGTCATTCTTTATTTAGTATGAAACTCCTAAAACTGAGTACTCTACTTACCCATCTGTGCTCAGAAATGTCCTCTCCAGGGATATTACTAAATATTACTTCCTCAGAGCTTCACTGGGAACTGCCCTTGAGTCCAGCAAAGCTGAACAAATTAGAAATGGCCAAAGCCACAGCAATTGGTCTTTTGAGTATCAGTCAACAGGCAGAGCACTCAGCGAACAAAAGGAAGATTTGTGTCTGAACCATATGCATGAAATGATTGAATTAAATTTGCCAGACTTCCAACTCTGGAGACATACAGCACAGTGAGAGACCTCCCTGCCACCTCTTTTCCCACAGCTGAGTGACTGTAGTTGCCAAGCACAAGAGGCCAGCAGACCAAACAGGAAAAAAAGATGACCAAGACTGATTCTAGATCCATAGATGATTCATCAAGGGGTTGGGAAGAATTAGAATTCCAGTCTATATGACAGTAGAAGCCAAAATCACACCTATTGCATGCACACTATACATATGAATAGGAAAGTGAGTTGGTTGACTTTCAAGGATCACCACCTCCATTTTCATAAATCTCGATGTGCAGGATGAACAAGGAGTACCTAGCAAAATTCGGACTTAAAAAGGAAGCATACAAAGGGTGGAAACAGGGTCAGGTGATACAGGAGGAATATACAGACACTGTCCAAGTGTGCAGGGATAGGGTTAGGAAAGCCGAAGCCCCCTGGAGCTAAATCTCGCAGGGGGCATGAAGGGCAACAAGAAGAACTTATTATGCACCTATCAGCAGCAAAAAGAAGACTAGGGAAAATGTTGGCCTGCTGCTGGGTGGGACAGGGGACCTTGTGACAAAGGACATAGAGAAGGCAGAAGTACTCAATGTCACCTTCTCCTTGGTCTTGTAAGAACAGTCTTCAGGAACCCCAGGTCCCTGAGACCGGTAGTAAAGTCTAGAGCAAGGAAGACTTACCCTCAGTGAAGAAGGATCAAGTCAGGTATTGTCTGAACAAACTGGACATAGAGAAATCCATGGGACCTGATGGAATGCACCGACAAGTGCTGAGGGAGCTGGCTGATGTCATTGTGAGGCCACTCTCAACTATATTTGGAAGGTTGTAGTGACTGGGGATGGTTCCTGGGGACTGGAAGAAAGCAAATGTCACTTCTGTCTTCAAGAAGGGCAAGGAGGAGCTGAATAACAAGCCAGTCAGCCTTACCTCAATTCCTGGGAAGGTGATGAAAGCAAATCCTCCTAGAAGCTATTTCAAAACATATGAAGGACAAGAAAGTGATTGAGAGTAGTCAGCATGGATTTATGAAGAGGAAATCATGCTTGGCCAACGCTGCAGCCTTCTATGATGAGATGACTTGCTCCGTGGATGAAGAGAGAAGAGCAGATGTTGTTTATCTTAATTTTAGCAGGGCTTTTGACACTGTCTCTGATTACATTCTCATAGACAAACTGATGAAGTATGTGCTAGATAAACTAACAGTGAGGTGTGTTGAAAACTGGCTGAACTGCCAGTCTCAGAGTTAGGATCAGCAGCAGAAATTTCAGCTGGAAGCCAGTCACCAGTGGAGTGCCCCAGAGTTCAATACCAGAGCCAATATTGTTTAACCTCTTCATTAATGACCAGGATGCTGGGATAGAGAACAACTTTAGCAAGTTTGCGTATGATACAAAATTGGGAGGAGTGGCTGATACACCAGGGGCTTGTGCTGCCATTCGCAGGGACCTCAACAAGCTAGAGAAATGGGCTGGAAGGAATCTCATGAAGTTCAAAAAAAGGCAAATGCAAAATTCTTGCACCTGGGGAAGATTAACCAGCACAGGATAGGGGCCAACCAGCTGGAAAGCAACTTTGCGGCAAGGGCCTGGGATTTCTGATGGACGCTGAGTATGAGGCAGCAATGTGCCCTTGAAGCAAAGAAGACCAACAGCCTCCAGAGCTGCATTAGGAAGAGTATTGCCAGCAGGTCGAGGGAGGTGATCCTTCCCTTCTCATTCGTGCTGGCAAGATATATCTGGAGTGCTGGGTCCAGCTCTGGGCTCCCCGAACAAGATGGACATGGACATACTGGAGTGGGTCCAGCAAAAGGCCATGAATATGATTAAGGGACTGGAGCGTTTGACATAATAAGGAAAGTGTGAGAGAACTGGGACTGTTCAGCCTGGGGAAGAAAAGGCTCAGGGGGGATCTTATTGGTGTCTATAAAAATCCAAAGGCAGGGAAATAACAAAAACTAAGTCAGACTCTTCTCAGTGATGTTCAGTGACAGGAAAAGAGGCAATGGGCATAAAATGAAATAGAGGAAATTTCATTTAAATGTAAGAAAAAACTTTTATTTTTTTAACTTTGATGGTAATCAAACACTAGAACAGGCTGCCCAGAGAGGCTGCGGACTATCCATCCTTGGAGATATTCAAAGTCCAACTGGACATGGTCCTGAGCAATCTACTCTAGCTGACCTTGCTCTGAGTAGAGGGGTTGGACTAGAGAATCTCCAGAGGTCCCTGCCAGTCTCAACTATTCTATGATTCTATAATGATACTCATAAAGAAGAACTACAAAAACATCAGCAGAAGCCCCACTGCTTGATAAGCACAAGACGATGATTTGGACTCAAATTAGAGAATAGCAACTAAGACTCCATAAAATTATTTAAACTATAATTCAAAGAAGGATTAGCACTAAAAACAAGAAACAGTGACAGAAGAAGAGCAGAAAAGGGAGCCTCTGAAATCTCTGGAGGACATCTCTAGGTCCTCACACAATATGTGTACTGATCCTACAGTTTCAGGACCAAATTGGATTATTTTGGTTTTGACAGTTTATAGATCTCAACTTGCCAGAAACAGCAGATCAACAGTAACTTTAAGTCATGCTCACTTCAGCTGTTACTGTAATTGGCACAGTCTAGACTACAGTGTAAACAGCTATAAGTAAATTAGCACTTGAAGAATATGTGAAAAACACTCCCCAAGAATATAATACTTTACAGCAAGTAGCTTATAATGTTTTTTCATAAACCTTGTGCAAATGATAAAAAATTCTTTTTGCTTAAGCTTCAGAAGATTTATGTTTGCATCAAGATATCCATACTGCCCATCAGCTTTATATGAGCTTCTATAGCATACTTACAAGGGCCAAACCTCAATAACCAGCCTAAATAACATCCTTTGGAATCTGATACTTGCCTTGCCTACATCTGCTCTATGTGGCTCACAACATTTTATCATATATCAGGCTCAGATGAGATGACTGAACTCCAAGCTTCTATTAATAACACACTAAAATGATATTTCCTCTCTATGGGTTCCCAAGCAGTTGTTCCATCAAAACCAGTCATATGAAATAGTTGAGGAGGTTGCTGGAAAAATAACTGAACATTTCTGAGGTTGGATGTGGTTTCTGTATAGACCATCTTACTTGGTTCTTCTATATTCAGGCTAAGGAGTGTGAGGTTTCCTCTGGGCTTATTCATTACCTGCTCCAAGCCTTGGCTTCCCAGCACAAAATAGAAGTAAAAAAGAGGACTAGGGAAGCAAACTGCCTGTGACATTGCAGTGAAGGAGTCTGTGACCATCTGGCCTTAACTTTTGATGTCTCTTAGAAATATTTCACTTCATAGTGGAAAAAACCTATATGACAGTCAGTCTCACCTCTGTGAGAACTCTGTTTCCCAGCAAGACCATGGAGCAGATCCTCCTGGAAACTGTGCAAGGGCACATGGAAAATATGGAGGTGATTGGTGACAGCCAACATGGCTTCACTAAGGGCAAATCATGCCTGACAAATTTGGTGGCCTTCTATGATGGGGTTACAGCATTGGTGGATAAGGGAAAAGCAAGTGATGTCATCTACTTGGATTTGTGCAAAGCATTTGACACTGTCCCACACGACATCCATGTCTCTAAATTGGAGAGACATGGATTTGATGGATGGACCAGTCAATGGATAAGGAATTGGCTGGATGGTCACACTGAAAGATCAATGTGTGATCAATGGCTCACTGTCCAAGTGGAGAGCAGCAACAAGTCGCATTCCTCAGGCGTCGGTATTAGGACCGGCGCTGTTTAACGTCTTTGTCAGCAACATGGACAGTGGGGTTGAGGGCATCCTCAGCAAGTTTGCCAATGACACCAAGCTGTGTGGTGCGGCTGATGCGCTGGAGGGAAGGGATGTCATCCAGAGGGACCTTGACAGGCTTGAGAGATGGGCCAGTGCGAACCTCATGAAGTTCAACAAGACCAAGTGCAAGGTCCCGCACACAGGTTGGGGCAATCCCAAGCACAGATACAGGCTGGGCAGAGAATGGATTGAGAGCAGCCCTGAGGAGAAGGACTTGGGGGTGTTGGTTGATGAGAAGCTCAACATGACCCAGCAACGTGTGTTTGCAGCCCAGAAAGCCAACCGTATCCGGGCTGCATCAAAAGAAGCATGACCAGCAGGTTGAGGGAGGGGATTCTCCCCCTCTACTCCACTCTGGTGAGACCCCACCTGCAGTACTGCATCCAGCTCTGGGGCCCCCGACACAAAAAGCACATGGACCTGTTGGAGCAAGTCCAGAGGAGGGCCATGAAGATGATCGGGGGCTGGAGCACATCTCCTATGAATACAGGCTGAGAGAGTTGGGGTTGTTCAGCCTGGAGAAGAGAAGGCTCCAGGCAGACCTTAGAGCAGCCTTCCAGTACCTAAAGGGGGCCTACAAAAAAGCCAGAGGGGGACTTCTTACAAGGGCATGTAGTGATAGGACAAGGCGTAACGGTTTTAAACTGAAAGAGGGTAGATTTAGATTAGATGTAAGGAAGAAGTTCTTCCCTCTGAAGGTGGTGAGACATTGGAACAGGTTGCCCAGAGAGGCTGTGGCTGCCCCATCCCTGGCAGTGTTCAAGGCCAGGCTGGATGGGGCTTTGAGCAACCTGGTCTAGTGGAAGGTGTCCCTGCCCATGGCAGGGAGGTTGGAAGTAGATGATGTTTAATGTCCCTTCCAACCCAAACCATTCTATGATTCTTTGGATCTATGATGTAATTCCACCAGCAATAGAAATCTACATGCTAGTACATGCACACTAAGGCATCTTCTCTATACAACTTTTGAGCACTGAACATGTATTCCCTTACCTGGTTGATGTACCAGGGATGGGACGTCCCGTATCCACCAGAACACACCAGCAGTAGCCTGTAGAAGGATGGCACTGCACTGGTTTGTAGAGGCCACCCTGAGCACACTCTGGAATGAACACATTGTCTTTCTGGGGCTGTTTAGCTTCCTCCAGGGCTGACTGAAGTTCTTGATCACATGATGATGCTTTTGGAAGGAAAAGAAAGAAAAAATACTCAAGAAGCTATATGGAAGGGGCCTACTAGATTTATCAAACAGTTTTTACATCTTTCTTTGATTGCATATAAGGATTGTATTTGAAGAGGTTTGCTAGAGCTCAAATACCAGCTACATTGGTTCATGCTGTATACTGCTAGGAACTTTAGTTTCCTTTTCGTGCAGCTACTTCATAATGTGGTCCTAATGATATCTTGACACCCCCCCCTTTCCTATACTAGATATAATCTATGGATAACCAAATACTTTCTCTGCCACTTTAAAAAAATCCTTACTGACTCCACAGCCCCTAAACTACTGATTCTTTTCAGAGGGAACAGTAAAAATCCAACTTCTTAGGATTTCTTATATGAATTATTCATCTAGATATTCATTTAGATGTTTATATTCTGCTCTTCCTTTCCAGTTTTGGAACAACCTCTTGATACAGTGAAAATTCTTCCACCTTCTTTTCTGGTGATTCTGGTATTGGTGATGTACCATTTGCTCTGGAGACCAAGGACCCACAAGAAAAAGTAATATATTTTTACCTCTGCATTAAAAATATGTCCTAGATCTCTTCTGGATGTGAGAAAAGCTTACGTGTCTACACATTCCTAGCCTTTACGTGAAACTATGAACCAGGGAGCAAAGAGCAGAAACCCCAGGGCCTGAGAATGCCAGTCAGTCCACACCAATCAGTAGAAAACCACCTCTGCTGAGGATTTTTGATCACTACTAAACTGGTATATGTGGCACTGCAGAGATAATAAATGAGACAATTTGCTCAAGCCAATGTTTCTCCAGAAACTTTAAAGTCAGTCTCTTATCATGTGAAATTTAGATGGTAAATAAACCAGGTTCTGTATAATTCCCAAAATAATCCAGTGAACAGAAATTAAAATTTGAAAACAAGAATGTTAAGCACTCTACAAACACACAAATTACTGACAGGAAAATTTCAGGTTTCTAGAATTTCAATCAATAAAAGATTCTCTTCAGTTAAAGAAAAGTCATTTTAATGTTACCAAAAAAAAATCTATGAGTAATATTTGCTCTTCTTTCAAGTCAGTTAAAGACTGGTGACACACTTATTCTCTGAATCTCTAGCAGGATTTACTTCTTGATTTTTCACAGTTCAACCCACAGCAGAACAAGTTGAATCCTGACTGGATTTTCTAGTCTGTGTAATGAGTTTCAGCTTTAGTCTAATCTCATTTGCTCTGAACCCACAGGGTTCAGAAAACGCTTTGCAAATTGTTGGCAAACACTGACAGAAAGTGGCTAGTTATGTCCGGAATTCTACTGCTCCTTGCCAGCTTCTTGCAAATGCAGATGACCAAAATCGGTAAGACTTCTGTTGCAGGGGAAAAGGTGGCAGGAAGTTAAACACCTTCATACTTTAAATGGCACATAATTCCATCTATACAATGGCCTGGTTTCCAAAACAGTGTGTTTTGTTCCAGTCCATGCACAAGGTTTAAAAAACAAGCATATCACTTGCTAACTTGATTACAAGGCACAGATGGAGTGTTTTTTCAGTTCTTTGGTTGTTGGTTTGGGGGTTTTTTGCCTCTCTTGTTTCATACAGTATTTGAGCAGGACAGCTAGATAAATTGATTGATTTTGCATGTTTTTGTCTTGGTCTACCCACTGACATAATCAGACGTTGAATAGCTCTCAAAGCACCAGTGTTTAGATAATAAACTGTACTTAGAGAATCAGTGTAGTGAAGACAGAAAGGCTCCTTTAAAAAAGGGAAAGAGCTAATTATTTGCATGTTAAAACCTTCACAGAAATACCTATGGCTTCACAAATTAGAAATCCATCACCAACATCCTCTTAGAGCAGCCAAAATAAATCTTTCCCTCAGTGAATCTGGATTATGATGATTATCAAGTTACAAGGTATGGCAACCCTGGAAAACACATCACTTAGCTTAGTTGTTCACTTTTTATGTTTTGTATATAATCAAGCAAAAAGGAGCAAACGGGGTGAAGCAGCTGCAGTGAGAGGGAGGAAATCATTACTCCTCTTTAAACTCCACTAAATTCTTTTCTCTTTCATACTGATAAACCTTGGGACCGTTCCATTAGCTACTGTGACCTTCTCTCATTTTACATTCTTGTAACTAGCAACACAATCTGGCAGATGTGCAGGTATTATTATCTCTCGCAAACCCAGAGGAGCGATACATTTTCATGCTCTCAGCTTTGTTTAGAAAATACATTGGTGTATAGAGACTGCATGGTCAGGTCATCCAGATAGACAAACTGTAACAGCACGGAAAGGGTGTGATGGAGAATTCCCAGTGCAGAAGCAGATACGGACTGTTTCAGCTGTGAGCATAAGCTACACCACCTAATTTCTGGGAAGCTCTAGTTTCCACGGATTGAAACAACCAGCAAAGGATTGCCCTGCTGACTCAAAACCACTGGAGTCAGGGACCAGCACAGTCACCTGCATCGTGATGGCTCAGGAGCTGGTGTTACAGGCCTAGATAAATGGTCTTTACTCTCCTGATGGACTTCCTGAGGCAAGGTTTCCTACAAGCTGCTGCCCAAGCTAGAAATTTGTCTCTTTTGCACTAGGTCAGGTCTGTCCTGGTTCTTTTTCTGCCTTACATCTGGTTTTACGTCTCAGAGGTACAGAAAAGCAGTATTATGGGAGACATGTCAAAGGAGGGTTGCAAATGTGGCTTATGGCTTTAGGAGGGACAGTCAGAAGACTGATGAAACTTAACATTGCAGGTGAGACTGGGACCAAACAGGACAGCCAGTGACAATAATCAAAGGAAGGTTTAAAGATAAAAAGGAGAGTTCTTAATGGCAGAAGTCTATGAAAAATAGACAAAAAAGCAGGATTCACACCAAACACCAAGGTAGAAGTCCTGTAACTGGGAGGACTCTAGTGATGAAAAGTCTGCCTTTGAAGCGCAGCATCAGCACAGGCATTCAGGACAAAAAAACATATAAAAAAGAAACTATGGTATTTTCAGGAAGGACTTTCCCCTTCCTGGAATCTTTAATTTCTTACTCTTTCCCTACGGATGGGAAATTGTAACAAGAGGAATTTACCATTAGTCCTAAATTAGTTGTCAGACAAAATGTAGATTATTTTCAACAAATTGGAAAAAATATAAATTAGTGTGGTGGACACTATGTCTGTCAGTTCTATACGTGCCAAATGACTGAGCCTTATCACAAAACTGCTGAACCCAGTTCATTCATTTTATTCACCAAAAGTCCAGTATAGTTTATTATTTTCCTCTGTTACACAATGGCTAATGAGCTTCAGGTCAGCTATCAGGCAATCTGCTTAGTGACTGCCCAAGACAGTCATTTCTGCAGAGTCCAATACTTTTGTACGCTTTTGACATGACCATTTGTGCCACCATTACTACTTCCCTGCTTGTTTTGCCCACTAGAGCACTGTTCCTACATAAAGGAAGGAAAACTGCTCTAAAGTGCTTACCTATAATCCTGCCTGCTTTTCCCAGAACCAGAATATTAGTCCTCTGTGTAATTTCCTCTCTGAAGGAACCATTCATTCCCGTTCAAACTTTTCTTTCAATTATTTACAACAGAAGTACTGGACTGATGCAATTGTAGCCCTGTGATGACTAAGAGCTCTTATCACAGAGCTACCATACTGCTGCAAATAATTGCCTTTGTAATGTCAGAAGAGTCATGGTCAACAAACATTCATTTGCCAGGAGAAGCAGTGATAAATGTCATTAACTTAGAAAATGCTTGACAGTTTGTCCAAACAATCTGACAACAACTATGATCTGGAACCATAACAGATGGATACCAGAAGTTCATAAAGCGAACAGTACGGAAAAAGATCTATGCCACAATAAAAGTAGGATAAATACCTTAATCATTAAAATGCGTCAAACTTTCTATGGAATGTGTTACTACAATAACATTCCTTCTGGCAAAAGAAAAGCACTGACACTCCAGCTTCTTCTTTTCAGTCAATATGCTTACACTGTTGTTATTTCACTTAGATCCTTCAGTTTTGTCTTGCTGGAAAAAAAGGGATGCTTTTCCAAGCATCTTAGTTCAATAAAATAGTTAGAAATAGCTGAAAAAATCCTTTCCACATAGTCTACCATGTTAGCCAGCCACACTGTAGTTCAGTTTGGAACGTTAATTTCAGGGTGATAAACCTTCCTGCATTTTCTACCCAAAGCTATATTTTATTCCAGGTTCATAAGCATTAGTGATTCAACACACAAATTTCAATCATGTAAGGAAATACACCTTTTTGCCCAGTTTTACACCAAGAGCCTTTGTACCACTCAATGACTATCTACTTACTCTGAAAAATGAATTTTTGAATGATGAAGTAAAACCACTAAGAATGAGTTTAAAAACCTGCTTTAAATGTAATGTCTGTTGCTCTTCCCATGTCATATGGCTATTCCATTTCTTCCCTTTTTACTTTAAATGTTAGTTACTAAATGTACTTTTCCTGTTCTCATTCAAGACGCCTTCATAGTCCATTGCAAACAACCAGCTGAAATGCTGCATCTTGTCTCAGTGAGAAAGATACTCCAGCTAATGACAAACTCTCTGGATAAGTTTCATGTTTTGTATAAAATCTTCAGTCAATTCTTGTTGCCAATTATCCCTAAGAAAACAGTATGGATTTCAGTGAATCAAGTTAACTTACATGAACAGAAAAATACCTCAATAGTAGTAGATCCTTATTGTATGTTTTGTGTAAATCCTTATTGATGAAAGACTCTGTTTATTCATCTCTGATGGGTTACATAAACTGTTAATTAATGTTTACTAGGGGATGTCCTAGAGGAGAAAAGAGGTGGCTTTTCTGGAAGAGGCATCCTGAACAAACTATGTAACTGTGCATTTGTCAGTAGCACATTTAAAACACCGAGCACCATATTATGTAAGTTATGATAACCATCTTGTTAGTCTTGTAACAAGAGATGTTTTAGCCTCTTGTTTCAGAAATTCTAGCAGTTGTTGTGCTATGTCTTATCACAGCTTCTCCCAACATGTGGAATTCCATGATTACAAATAATTCTGATTTTTTTGTTGTTTAATTGTAAGTCACTCTAGTTATGTCTAAATTTCACTGTGTTCTGCAGAAACAAGTTGCCAAATCTGCAGAAAATTACAAAGGCGTCTGTATGCTACTTTAACATTTCCTGCCACTATACAAACATTTCCTTCCAATTTCCTTAACCCCACAATGTGTATATGACAAACAGAACCCATTCCAAGAAATTCTGTTTTCTGTTGGTTCCTTCTCCCTCCTTTTCTTATTACCATAATGGGCCATGAAAAGACAATTTAGACAGCCTGGTTTCCAGGGTAAAGGGATCTTTTATTAGGGCTTGAAACTCAATGTCCTCTATAGAAAGCAGGTAACAAGAAACTTGTGAACAAAAATACTCTGAAAAGTGATACACGAGCTCTGGAGGAGCACAGTGTAAGATTAGAGACAGTTAATATTGCAGTTATCCCATGTTTCTGAGAGGATACACAGACAGAATATATTCATGTCCAATTTTCAGTATACAGAGACTTAAATTGTATGACATTTTCTGCTAATCAAAATGTTATGCAAATCACCTCTCTGTCCTAGTTAATTAAGCCTAATTTAGGCACCCCTTTAGAACACTTCAGATACTGATTTACACAAGTTTTGTGCTAGTTTATTTCAAAACCATAATAATTACGATGCATAAATAGTCATCTTATTGACACCCATGCAAACCTCCAACAAATTCACATCTCATGGGGATAAGAATCTGATCCATTTGCTTAGGATGAACCCTCCTTGAACCAGTGAAGTTAATAGGCCCCAAGGAAACTGATTACAGTGTGGTTTTGTATTTTCAACTAGTTTTCATAGTCTTCAAATTTCATTGAATGGATTTCCACTTATACTACACCAAATTGTATTTCCACATATGACCAAAATGTTCACTTTAGAAAGGCAGTGGTAGGTGGGATAATTTCTATTCAAGCTATGCTCTCCTACAGAGGAATTTACGTTGACTGGATGGTAAAATGATCCATTACAGCAGTGGCCCTGTTATTCCTAACTCCAGCAAACATGCATCTTCAAGGTAAACTAGCAGGTTCTTTACCTGTCACTGACCAATTTCATCACCCAGAATCCATCATGTCTGTTCCCGCTATAAACACAGCTAATACAAATGACAAAAATTCTCTAAATTCTAGTGAAGGAGAGGTGTAACTCCATGGCTTCATATTCTTTCAGGGTTTCCAGCTTTCGTTTAGACCTTCTCTAGCATGGCAGATTCCTTCTCTGAAGAGGTAGATGAAGTGGTACAATGTGGTTTAAGATGCCAACTTCATACCCTTTATGCACACAAAGTTATCTCCTCATCTCTCATGGCCAGGGTATGGGCATCTCACACCAGTCTTTATTAAGAAGACTTGTTCTTACAAGAATTTGTCTACCTGCCCTCTCTTGATGGTTTCACATAAACTCGACTAACAGAAATCAAGTGCAACTCAGTGCTGCAAAAAAATGCAGGAATTAATTTGCTCATGGTACTAGCTTCTTATAAAGACTATTCATTAGCCTAAATCAAAGAAAGAGTATTTATGTGGCCCAACCTTCCCCCAGTAGAAATCCATGGAAAAATACCCACTAAATTCAATGGACAATATATCAGGCCTCAGCTGAATATATTCACATGCACGTATGTTTCCAGTTAAGCCTAATATTTGCTCATGGACCAAGTACTGATTGTAAGGAATAGGTAACATTAATAAATACTCAACCTTAGTCCCGACATCTAGATGGCAACCAAAACCTAAGACTAAATTACAGTATTAATACTCATCTGGAGCCACATGTTTTGATTTACATTAGGTTCAGATACACATCAGCATGAGGGTTCTCAAGGCCTGGAGAAAGCTGGCAACATTCCTACCCATATTTTTTCTTGTTTGTGAAAACTTGTGGGAACCAAATATTTCAGGTCCCATGTGTGCATTTGCAGAGTGCTCTCAGTGTACAGCTGATCACTATTTTGCACTTTTGGAGCTTGGGTAGATGATTGTGGCTAAACACAAAGCTCATGGCTTCAACACAGCCCTAAAGATTAATTTATTTACTTTACTCCACTGAACAAAGCAGGATAAATCACAGACAGATGCTCTCATTTATCTGTGTGGTTTCATATACAAAGACACTGCAATACACAAGGAGGATCATC
This sequence comes from Harpia harpyja, assembly GCF_026419915.1. Classification (NCBI taxonomy): domain Eukaryota; kingdom Metazoa; phylum Chordata; class Aves; order Accipitriformes; family Accipitridae; genus Harpia; species Harpia harpyja. Next base: position 37,920,521 of record NC_068952.1, read on the forward strand.
TGGAAATGCACTGAGCCCATCGAAACAAAGATCCAAAACACAGAGACCACCAGCTCCCATTTAGCTTTACCTGAAAAGAACGTGATCACAGCCAATCTAATCTACCTGTACACACCAGGATTTTCTCAACTTGTACCCTAGGTTTGAGTAGCCAAGTAGCACTATGTCAAATCAAGATTTCTGCAATACACAAATTGTGGTTCTACCAATAGGTGAAAGTTTAGGGGCCCATAAGACAAAGATCTCAGATGAAAATAGGATTACTTGCTCTTTAACCAAAATCCAAACCCACTTGTCTTCTGGAATTTTTGAAAGAGTTTCTTGTTTAGGGAAGGTTTTGCACATAGCTCTGCAATTCTTTATTTTTCTTAGAATTTGAAATACTAGGAGTACTGTGAGAAAGACTGTAACCACAACACTGTAAAAGAAAAAGAACTGTTTTGCCACAAAAGCCTGCTATTTTAGCATTTTGTTTGTTTGTTTCTTTGTTTGCTTGTTTGTTTGTTTAATTTTTAACCCAAATTCTTGGTTAAAGAGATGAGAAATATTATGTAAGTATTCGATTTTCTTCTCTCACAGAATTATAACTAAATTACTCAGTCATTTATAATCCTTTTTCTCCTTCACTGAGTTCTCACACTGCCATTGTACAGATTATAAGGGGTCAAACTAGCTACCTGTTTTTCAAGAAAATGTAATTCCATATTTTGCCATTCTTATTTAGATTGAATAAGAGTAGCGTGAGATCTGTACATTGACTTGATGAAAACTCACAGAGAAGCCAGTTTTCATTTACAAGTGTGACAGAATCTGGCTTTAAATGTTTAAGTATTAGCATTTACTCCTGCTGTAGATAAAGGTCAGAGAAACATGAAGTTAGTATACATTAGACTATAAATCTGAGTTATTTCAAAGATGCATATTGCATTAGAGCCAAAATGTATATCCTGAACATCCTGAGTCAAACATTTATTATACCATTTATGACATGTGAGAGAGCAGTGAACCAAGAGCAGCACATTTTTGTTAAATCTTTAACAGCAGTGTGTGAAAGTGATAGCGAGCCTTTGCAAAGTGGATTGCATAGCCAGACTTGATCCAAGTCCAAGGGCTGTTTACACCCTACCCTCTACAATGGATCTTTGAATGCAACCTTAACACATATCAAAAATCTTTTTAAGCCAGCTGGTCAATCACATGGCATCAGGCTTCACAAGGAGAGTGAAAAATCTTCCGGTCTTCTGAGGAGATGAGGTCCCTCATCCCCTTTTGCTCAATGAGTTGGGGACATTCACTCAATTACAAAGCTGGAGAGAGGATGGATTATCATCTCCAGGTGCTCTTGCTTGACTTTGTTAACTTGGCTCCCCTAAAATGAGAGAGGATACTGTGCAAAAGACTGCCCCATCCTGCAAGGATACATCTGAAAGCAGTTATTTGCCAAATGGGATGAAAACTGGTTTTCCTACATAAGAGGAACATCGGTTCCTATTATTGCTGGTTATGGCTGCCTCATCCTGCCAAAGCAGAGCAGCACCATAGCATTCAAATTGGAAAACCAACCAAACAAAAAAGCCACCACCCAAAATTACAGCAAATGAAAATCACTGACTTTTCCCAAACACAGTGGCTAGCTGGCCAGTTTGCTATAGCAATCTAAAGGCTCATTCATTAAACAAAATTGCGCAAAGCTACCATTCTTGCTTTATGAGTCTATTGACCAGCAAATGTTAGTTTTCTGCCAGTGGAAAAATCTCTCATTTTTAAAGAAATATTTGAAGTGAAAATAAAGCTGGTTCACTTTTTCCACAGAGCTGTGAAAATGAAAGTCTTTGCCAGGTGAGCGGAGGGTAAGTATTTGTTTGAATAGCTCTACTAAAAATTACAAAACAAAATGTGCAAAATGGGGTGCCTAAGTTCATACTTTGGCACTTAAATACACCAGCCAGCTTACAGGAATGTGTATCAAACCAGTGCTTCCCTCCCCTCAGTGAAACAGGAGTTGTTTCTGTTCACCATTTGGGAAACTGAGGTACTTATATCAGTGCCTGTGTATGACTTTGGATCCTTGACCTTAGGCACCTGAGTAATTTTAATTTCAGAGCTGTACAGTGGCATCTCTGGCTGCAGTTTGTGCCATGTTCCTGCCATTGGTCCACATTGCTAACGCTGTTGGCAGGGTGCAGTGTTTTCCAGCCTTATTGCTTAACTCCTGCCTGAGGTGGCTGCACTCCACCTACACTTTGTTTTCTAAGTATCAACTCATTTCCAACCACCTTACAGACAGAACCTTGACTACTGTCGCAGAATCCAGCAGGAGCTAGGAGGACTTCTGGCTGTTTTATGGGAATGTGATCTGAGGTGCACAGTTAAAAAATACGCAGATATATTCAAAAAATAAGAGAGTATTATTTTGCATTTAGGTAGTGGTCCTTTATATGTCTCAGAGTATCTTACAAAATGGTCAATATAATATGCACCTCTATCTAGTTCACAGCAGACTGGATGGGCATTTCAGAATGGTAAGGATTTGGCCCTCTGACACTGAGCAGAAATACAGAGACTAAACAGGCTGCTGAAACAGTAATTCTCCTTTCTTTCTCAGTGTTTCAGGGAGTGTTACTTTGACAGCCATAATGCGAAAGTTTATGCTACCATCATTCCCACTGCCTCTTCTGTGCCTAAGCAGAACAATTCCACCTCCAGGGCTCTCAGATCTGTACCCTTCAAACCTACTTGATTTAGAAAATCCCAAGCTAATTAATGACAGATGAATCAAAACCTGGTCACTTTTATACTGACTTGCTCTTCTTCATCTTGTCAAAGAGAAGGCAAGAAGCAGGTGGAAAAAGAGCGTGCATATTATTGCTCATGTCTCTAATTACAAGAACCGTGTTGTGCAATGAAAAGTCTTTTAACAGAGCAAGAAGCAAATTCTGTGAAGTGCTATCATCTGGTGAGTCACTCTGCTCCCGGAATGCATTAACTCTAGTCCTCAGTATGAGATTCGACAAATAACATGAAGCCTGGTCAAAAGGTAACTGCACTGCTTTAACCCTGCACAAATCCAAAGGCTCATCTTAGACTAAATGCTGTACAGGTCTTTCCCCCCCAGCACATTACATCCAAACCACACTATTTATATAGCACGTAGGAAGTCAGTATTCGTAACAGGAGAGGTACAGGATTCAGATAGAAGACCGTTTACTGATTTCAGCCAAGTTTTGTGTGCAGTAAAGAGGATGAGCCAAAGAAGAGTAAAAGCCAATAAGAATAGTCTAATACTATTTCTTTCAGCTCCAACAAGTTTTTAATATAGTTTTATGTAGCTCTTTTTTTTTTTTTTTTTTTTTCTTGTCTCATATGGCCATGGTTAAACAGCTCAGCTTGTGCTTTGGTTTCAAGAGCAAAGCCAAATCTTTGGCTTGGCTTTACCTTCAACCTTTGGAGAAAAACAAGGACAATCTGAATTAAAAATAAAAATGCTAACTCCACCCCACTTTCATCTCTGTTTTCAAAAAGAATTAGTTCTCTGAAGTGTAGATAATGCTAAATATGGTGTGATAGGGAAATATCCTTATGCTTTTGAAGAATGAAAGACCCCCTATCATGCTGAAAATCCCAGGCCACAATTTCTGTTCCTGTAAACTAGAACCATTCCACTGTACATAGTAGGGATCACCAACAGAAAAGTTGGTCCCTAGCTTATCCAGAACAATTTTAAAGGCTTCATAGACAACACATAGTAGCAAAGTCAAAGACTTTTTGAACCAGTAAAATTAGAGTTTTAAAGTGTGACTAATGATCCTTAATCCTTTACAACCCATGGTTACTTTAAGTGCTCAGAAGATTATTAGTTTTAAGTGTTTAACATACCACACAAATGGCCTGTATCAATGGAATAAGCCTTGCATAAATACTTCTCCACAATCTGTTGTGTGTGAGAGTAAAGAACAGGTTTCAGAAAGTGTTAGTTTTCAAAGTGTTTGCTTAGCCTGCTTCCCACAAATATTTTCAACCCTTTCAGACCTGCTCCCATCCTGTCTGCCCACACACACATGCACACCTACCTCAGGCCTCATTTATTTTGAAGCTCTCTGTGACCAACAGAGAAAATCTAAAGGACTGGTTTTGGCAGAAGTGTTCAAATAAAACAGATTCTAAATATTTAACTTTTTCAGATAATGAGCATCACAGGGAACAGCAATGTCGGCATTCAGTCACCTAATAAGGAAACGTTTCTATTATCGCTTATGTGAAGACAGTTCTGTTATTCTTTCCACATATTATACATTGTATGCTTTGTTTGTTGTTTGGGTTTTTTTTTAATTTGGGAAGATTAAAGGTTGTTTGATGGCTTGAAAATAACACAAAAGGAAGCTCAGTGCATGATGCTCCCAGGAGGTTGTGAAGCTGTTGCAACCAGAGCTGTTGCTAATTAAATCTGTCTATTGTTATAAAGCATTCTGGGCCAAACCAATCAACCACTAGCATAATTAATGAAGTCCACAAGGGCCTTTAGTGTGACTTGTTTTCATCAATCAGGAGGAACAAACACAGACTAAAGAAGAGTGGAAAAGCCTGAGTATTTACAAACCTGCTTGCCTTGGGTCACGCTTGTGAATAACTGCAGTACAGTCCCGTAGCAAGTACCACTGAACACTAGAAATCTTGCCTCATACACGTAGGCTCATTTAGATAAAGATAACGTGGAGGTGAAGACACAGGCTCTCCCTTGCACCAAAGTCATGGGCATCCTCTTTTTGCTCATGTTCTACATATATATTTATTGCAATCGTGCAATGGCAGCTACAGTTTGCAGAAAGAAGGGGAGGAATCTTTGAAGTTGTCAATCAGTTGCAAGGAAAAAGAGTGAAAATCCAATGTCATGATTTACGTGACTGAAACAAAGAAACCAACAAACAAAACAAAAGGCAGGAAGTCTAGATGCAAAATTGAAACTGAGAGAAAGGGTTTAGGTAGTGCCCTTTCATTTAGAGAAATGTAACTATTTCAACATTTTTCTCTTCACTTCCACCTCCTGTAGCATGTAAGTCTGTAAAGCTCCTTATTGTATTCAATAGTCCTGTACTAGACACTATCTCTACCACCTCTCTGCTGAAAGTTTTGCTTCTGCTTGCATCGATCTGGTCAGACTGCAGCAGCCCTCCCAGCAGCAGAGCCAGGGTTCAAGCCCTGGAGTTCCTGGCTGGCTGCCCCCAATGTAAGCAATAAAACCACGCTGTCTCCCTGCACTAGCTGACGTCAGATGCTTTCGCATACAATACTTTGTAGGCTGCTTAAGTCTCCCCAGTGACATCCTGAGGAAGTAAAATTGGCACAGAATATAGGCCAAGACTCTGAGCACTGGTCATTCAGACTAACAGTGCTGATGTTATGACACTCGCATTGGGTTTTATTTGAAAAATACAAATGAACTTCCACAAAAAACTTACAGCCTTGACTATGGAAACATTCTTCCTTAGAAAAGCAGTGGATTAATGCTGAAAATATACTCCACTAGCTTTAGCATCAAACACCTAGTTGCTCCCACAGTATCCTGCAGTATGGATACCACAACTGGACATGGTATCCCTGAAATGGTCTCTGAAATCCTATGTAGATAGGTAATGACACCTTTCCATGCTTACTCAATCTAGGAATCAAACTCTCTTTCCTATCCATTGCACTGTTCAACTGGTTGCTCCTAAGAACTCTCAGCTTGGTTTTGGAGTCACTGCATTTTCAGAATACAGCCTGCAAATTCATAGCATGATCTACAGCCTTTATTCCTTGATTATTCTCCTCAAAAGGCTTCCAGTTTATGCCTTTGGCTGCAACAGTCAAAAAGAGAATGTGGAAGAATAGAGAGAGGAGAAATCAGTGTTACAAGAAAAGCCTAAAACAGCAGCATTTGAGATTGAAGAATGATACCTAGGTAAAAATCAAGAAATAGGCAGTGAAGATCAGCTATTGACAGAAGAGAAAGCAGACTGCAGAGAAAGGACTGGAAACAGAACAGGGAATTCTGTGTGTGTAACCAACACTGAAGATGATTAATTATGCCAGAGATAACAGAGACTGTGATAAAATTGCATAAGGCTCCAATAAAAGCAGGTATGAAAAAAGGTGAATTAAGCTTAAAGATAGCATTCTGACCCACAAACTTTCGTACTCAATTATACAGGGAACAAAAAGATCCAAAGCAAGGCTTTTTTCCTCTAGCCTTGCTGTGGACAGGGATGCTCCATATAAAAGTCACACGGGCTCATTTTGACATTGTATTGAAAAGGTAACTGCACCATGACATCCTTGAGGCTAGCACTATGGTTTGTTATGTGACATTATATACTCAGACATGCATTAAGATATTAATAAATACTCAGTGCTTCTGAATACACATACGCTTCAATGTGCAGAACACATCACCTCATCTGGAGAGAATGAGGCTGTACAGAAAAGTAATAAAGAGAAAATACTTTGTTCACTCTTTCAGCTGGCAATACAACTGGAGTAGCTGAGCCCTTGCGCTGACAGCACATCCATTAAAGTCAAAAGGAATTCCAGCTATGCACTAGCAGCAGGATTGGGGTGGACTGTCCTATTATCACTGATCCAGCAGACTGATATACCACATACTAACTACTTAAAGAAATGAGTGTGCACTGTGTTTCCAAGAGAGGCAATAACACCATCATCAGTCCTGTACCGCTAATGTCCCCATTTAGAAGAAAAGTAAAAGAAAACTAAAAAAAAAAACAACCTCAGGCCTGATTCTCTTCTCTCCTCATAAGGCTTCCAAGGGCATTACCCTTCTAATGACAGTGGAGTCACTCCTATTTACACCACTCTGAGTAAAATGAGGCTTCCTGCCTGCTGAAACTAAACCACCTACTCCTACAGTCATTTGCTATTATTATATTGGACTGTTTAGTTAAAGGGGTGAACTACAGGATGTGTGACTACATTAGAAGTCACTGTTTCATACTTGGGATGTTGGTAGGGAAAGGGGGAGAAGTGACCTTTCAAACCACTGACATTTATACTGGTATTTTTGGCTTTGCTGCTTCTCTGTTGTATCAACTCAAAGAAACTAAAAATCATCTCAAATTGCTTTTTAAACCTGATTAGAAGCTGCAAGAACCCTAAAATTACAAGTCCCTTAAGCTAGGTGGGATGTAGCCTTTATTCAGCCAAACAGGAGAGCAATGAGAATAATGATTCTCTCACTACCTTCAGGCAGCAAGGGCTATTGAGATTATGGCTTTAGCTACATGGTGGGAGTTTTGGGAAAGTCAGAGAGGAACCATCCAAGATCAGAAGTTACTTACACTTCTGCTCCCCAGTCCAATTAGGTAAGTAAACCAACAGAAAGGGTCCCGACCTTCTTGCCAGCCAGAATAACTAGGCACAGTGCTATTGTGAAAGAAGGGTGAACTATACCACGACAGAGTGTGATGGTCATGAACCTCTGCAACTAATCACCTCCCCACCTCTGTTAAGAGTCTCCATTGTAACAGTGTCTGTGGGTGAACTTGCTACATGACAAGTAAACATAACCAGACAGGATCAACCCTTGTCAGCTCTTACATCAATGGGAGTTTGCCTCAACACAGACCTGAAAACTTGGCCTCATGACTGAGGGAGACACTCAACCCTTCCTACAATCTGAACCTGAACAGCTCATGCAATCCTGAACTATCTTCTACTTTCTTGCCAAAACTGTCTCAGCTTTTTGGGGCACGAGAGGTGTTAATTTGACTTTATACTCCTCTGCTTCCAGATCAAACACCAACCAGTCTGTTGCCCTGATCTAACTGGGTGCACTGGAAAACAATTCAAGGGCATTATAGGTCACCTACATTTGAGGAATTTATGTATTTATAACGCATTCTAGTCTAACAAAAACTGCATCTAAGCAATCATCCAAATAGAGGACAATAAAAGTCCTTTCATTATGATGAGTTTTCTTTACCCACTGAAGGACAATAAAAGTGGTAAGTTTAAATAAAATTAAGATCTCACTGGAAAACAATGAAACAAGGTAATCAACTGTTTAAATGGTGATAATATAATTTTTTTCATAGCTTGTTATGACTGTAATAGGGTTGGTTGAAAAATTTCATTGTGATTGTCTTTGGTGGAAAACCAGATCTTTAAATGAAAAGATGTTTTTCATTCAAAGTGTTTGTTTTTCATAAAAAATGTGATTTTTTTATGAGAACAAAACAAAAACAAAAACCCACAACAAGTTGTTTCTTTGTGTTGAACTTCCCAGAGAACCACAAAATCCAAGATGCCTACAAGTGTTCTGAGGTATCTCTGAGTTTTTAAAAAGGGGAGATTGTTATATCCTGCATGTATAGTCAGCCTAAGGACCCTGGCCCCTGAAAAAGAAGAGACTAATGAAGTTTCAAAATTACAGCTCCCACAAGGCATTATTTTGACCAATCAATATTTTGAGTTTTGAGCCAAAACTATTCAGCTTTTTGAAGTTGTTGTTGTTGTTGTTTGAATTTTCATCTTGAAAATACAATTTTTAGCTGAAAATGCATACCTTTTCAAAAAAAGTTCCCTAAGAAGTAATTTTTTTCTGTAGAAGGCTGCATTTTCAATCAGTTTGGTATATTAAGCTTTGCCCTCTCTTTTCCCTTGTGTTTTGTAATGCACCAAGAGAATTTAAGATCTGAAATTTAATTTACAGCCTTAATCTTATTTAAACATAGTTTTATTTGTGGTTGAATGCAGATACTTGGCCTGCCGTTCTTAAACTAAAACAGGTATTAAAAATAGCTTAATGAAAAACAGTGGTCTGTCTCTTCAACCACTGCTTCTTCTCCAGTAACATAGAAATCTAGTGCATTATGGCAACAATATTAATGTTATTTCTAGGCAGTGCAGAGTGCAGGGAAAACATAGTGTCTAGCATTTATCTGGAACAGTCTGCTATGAGAGAAGACAGAGCATGATGGACAGGGTGGAGCGAAGCAGAAAGCAAGCCAGTAATAATACAATACTTGGGGTATATACAGCATCTTGCAGATGAAAAGATCTCAAAGTGGTTTTACGTACTTTAGCGATGTAATTTGGCTAGAACAAGTTCCCTTGTGCCAATTATGAGCCTTGGTGTGGCTTTTCATGGAAAGGAAAGGAGACTACACCAGTCCCAAACAGAAAAGCCAGTGTGTTGCATTAAGGACAGGCTAGGGGAAAGGATCCACGGATGACAGCATTAACCTGGGACCTTGGTAGTCCATAAAAGCAGACACTGCAGTAAAGGCTTGGACTGATGCAATAGCTGCATTGCAGATGTGTGGCCAACACACAGGTTTTGGGGTGAATTCCACTCCTCCCACAGAAGACCCTGTAGGAGTTGAATTTCTCTTGCTTGGAAATGGAAAATGCTAACATTATTGATGAAGCCTCAAAAAGTTCCTGCATCACATGGCAATTTTTTCAAGAATTAATGAAAAAGCCAAGGATCTATTGGAAAATAATTAAGCAATGCATGAACTGTAGCACGAGCTGTCAATCTTTTCAGGAATGCTGTTCAGAGATATACCATTTGACAAATAAGACAGTTGGAAGTCATATGTGATAAATCATCCCATTAAAAACCCCTCCAAATTTAAACCACCATGACTGCCCAGAACCTGATCTACCAGGGAACATCTTGAAATGAATTCAGACTGTCAGAAATGTAAATGTCAGGAAACTGAGGTAAAACTTTGACTCCAGCCACCAGGGCTGATTCATGTTACATGGCTACCGGTCCTTCCATGGTCCATAGCAGTCAAGAGTTTTTGTGCAGAATGCGGCCAGATCAAGCAGTAGAATGCCACAGTTCACAGAAGATATTAACAGGGGAATATTTTGCCATAATTGTTTTTGGCTTTTTTTAAAACACTTCTTTCTCAGTTATTGGAAAGGTGGACAGTTGGTCATTTGACTTATCTTCATGGAAGAAAGAGAAAATTTCCTCAGAACAGTCTAGTCGGTCATATAAAACCAGAATAATCTTGCCAGAACAGCTCACTGGATGACTTTGATTAAAATTAAGAGCGAAACTTAAAATTTTGGTTTTCTTAAAATTAGCATTTTTAAGAATTTTTATCAGCTCACAGATGAAGACATAAGGAGTTCTTAACCTTGCAAAATGTAGGAGAGAGTTTGGTGGCTACCCTTGGAATGATGGAATAACTTTCTTCACCATCTATATTCCAAACAGGGTTTCTTGTTCAAGAGCATAACCACCAATTTACTGAAGTTTTGAAAATATGAGTCTCAGAGCTCTCTGACATTGCAGGTATTTCTTTCACTTTGTAATATATTTTTTTACTGGCTTGACCTCAAGAGTAGTATTGGATTCTGAATATTTCAGGAAAAAAAGGACAATTGTTTAGATGCCAGTTTGCAAATTTAGATGCCAAATTCTATATGCTCACACTTGACCTGGGCCTCCTGCCCAAGAAAGTGCATCAGGATCAAGAAAAATTTTGCCTTTACTGTATTAATAAAGATATGCAAAGGTTACTGTCTATGTTCATTGCTTTTAGGGTTGTTGCCTGGCAGGGGGCAGGGGCAGGGAAGGGAAGGCATCTCTGCATGCAACATGGATGTTTTCTCCTAACTATCAGGTCATTGGGATGATGATGGAAGGCCTGGCAGCTCTTACTGTCAACCCTGCTGGACTTCTAATTGCCAGCAAAATTTGGAAGACGTATCTTCTACATACCACCCAGCAATCATAGTATAGCCATAGCCAGATCCAGACTGTCTTGACTGAAACATTTATCTATTTCCCAGAAAGATTATGTCTTTAGATATGATCCAGTCCAACATGTTTCTGTGCATTAACATGATTTACGTGATTTTTTTTTGCATCTGTCATTAAAATATAGACTGTTAGCCTGACATCCCTCTTAGGATTTATGAAGCTTATTGATGCTTTTATGATTATGCAATCTGACATCTGGTAAACTGTGGAAAGCTGCGGATAGGTGGGGGAGTGCATGTCTAAAAACTAAAGGAGAACTTCAAGCAGGACTGTTGTGTCATTTACTCACTGCAGAAAGTAATCTGATATAATTAAAAATGGTCAGGAAAGATTACTATCTTTTGGCATCAAATTTTAACACATGCAGTAAAATAGAAATTATCAACCTTGCATAAAACAGATCTTGTCTTTTTTTTTTTTTCTTTTTTTTCTTTTTTCCCACAGTGGGGGTCCAATAAAACCTTGGAACATCCTGAGCATAAAGAACATCAATTGGATGTAAAACAGAACTCTATTTTTTAATGGTTTAGGATGGGAGGATCTTCCCCTGTAGTGGGAGGAAAAAACTGGAAATGTCAGTGCTTGATCTTTATAAAGGTTTTGAACTAATACGTAAAATTAAAATGAAGATAAATTAAAATGCTTGTGAAAAGGATTATTGAAGATAGGACAGTACTATAATAAGCATGATCCAGCAGCCTGCAAATTAAGAATGTATCATAATATACAAGCACTGTGGGGAGGTCTGGAAAGTTTTATCTTCTTGGAAAAGGCTGAAAGAACTGAAAGAAAACTGTAATTTTCCTCTACCAATTTAGGACAGGCAAGGCAAGTAAAGTAAAGGCAAGGCAAGGCAAGGCAAGAAAAGTAAAGGCAAGGCAAGGCAAGGCAAAGAAAGGCAAGGCAAGGCAAAGAAAGGAAAGAGGACCAAAGAGTATGAAGAGTAATTTTCTTCACAGGTGAAGAGGGTGAAAAGTACTGTTCTCTCTTTGTGTAATAGCTAAATCAAGACCAGGATATCATTAAAAATTGCTACTGAGAAGTAAGACAAAGCTCTCCATTAGGAACTAAGTCAACCATTTACTGATTGGCCCTAATGGTGTGAGCAACCAGTAGTTTCAAAGCCACCAGTTTTTCAGCTGCCAAGGAGTATTCTAAAAGAATACTACTCTGAAACTATTCTGATTCTTGACAGAAAAATAACAAAAAATGGAAGAGAAGAAGAGAACTACCTCCTGCTCTTCAAAATATTTAAAAATAAAACAGTAGGGGATATAACAAGACGTGACAGTGCCTCACACATCTCACTCCCCAAGTTTCTTAACAATGCTGTTTTTATAGTAAAATACAAATCACAAATTACAGTTCACTCCAAATAATTGAGTTCATTCAGGAACTATAAAGGGAACATTTAGTGTGTTAGCAACCAGAGCCAATCCAAAGAGTCTGAGAAGGCCATAAGACTTAGCCTGGAAGCTTCCAGTCCTCCTCTATATCAGTTTTTCTTACTTAACTTCCTCACAATGCTTTTCTCTTTATCCTCCATGCACAATTTGCTGAGATAACAGGCCAAACAACAAATATTCTACTAGCTCATGTCTTCCAGCACCACAAATTTTACAAGGCCCAAAAGCCAGATCTGTGGCCATCACAAAACATTCAGACTTCAGCTGTAGATGTCATGAAAAAATGCTAGTGCCATTTCTGGTGTAGGGCAGATGAGCCCAAGCTATAAAGTTCACAGTAATAATATCTGGATTTGAACTTGTCCAAAATTTGGCAGAGACTGACTGCCCGTCTGTAATCGACCGAGCTCCCATTAGCAGAATCCATGTGTGGACTTAATAGCCAATTGATATGTTTGAAGATTTATTTAAAATCAAGAGTTCTGCCTTCTACTTTCCTTTCATAGCTTGAATTGAGGTTCTTAGGGCTCAATTCAATGCCATTTCTGGTACTCTGGACTATCAAACCTACATGCGAGACCACCACAGATTTCCAGTAGGCTCTCGTAACTCCTAGCCCATGCAGATATCAGATACACCAGGCCACAGGAAGGCAGGAGATGCCTATCTTTCAGCAACTTACTCCCATGCTCTTGGTTTCTCCAGCTACAGCCAATAGCTGTACTTACAACACATGTTTGGGAATGCAAATCCCATCTTTGAGTTTGGCTGATACCTCACCAGTTGTTGGAAGGAAACACTGTCTTTAGGGCTGAAATGAGGTAATAACGGGGAAAAAAACCACTGTTTTTCCTATGTAATTCAGTGATTTGCAATTAATGAACCACTCCTACTCAGGCTATTTTCCTATGCAAATATACTTTATATATTCATTTAAACTCAATTTCTGAGGGTCCAATATAGGTGTAATGCATTCAGAATGAGTAGAACTCTTTGGACATACATGAATATTCTGCTCCAAAGTCTTCACCTGCCCCTCCTTTAATGCTGAATACAAGCAAATTTGAGAATGGAAGATTGGCCAAGGTTCTGCAGGCCAACACACGACTTACTAGGAATCCCTGCTGAAAAATGGAGGCAACAAGCTTTTAAAACACTTTCAGCTCCCTCTTCCCTGTGTTCTTTTCTCAGTTTGTTATGATATCCATTTTGATTTCCTTCTGTTACAACTGGTTTCATATCTCAAATCTTCACATTGCAAAATAAGCCTAATTCAAAATAGTTCTAGAAAAATTCTAATTAATTTGTAATAAAGACCTAACTGGGAACATGCAACTGGATCTTATTTTTTTCTTGCTAGCTCACACACCTTCAACTGCATGTAATTTATCTTCAGTCAATATTAAAAGCAACATCTGGAAAATGCAACAATTAATGAGAATAAATACAAAGTCACTGAGCTGTTACTCATTTTCCTGTCTGTAAGTTATTCATTTTCCTATGCTTAGAAAGGAATGGCTATAAGAATTGATGTGATCGGGCAGACGCACAAACTCTTACATTTATTTCCTTAGAAAGAAAATGCTATTTTTGTTTCTTCATGTAGGCTTTTTTAAAATCAGGGCTGAGTTTTGCCAGGATAGGCATAGCAGGAGAATGTTAGCCAGGTTCAGTTTGGAGTGAACGTGAGCGTTTGAGTATGGAACAAGGTTTGTCTTGGTTCTTTGTAAGAAGGTGACTTTCAGGGAATGATCAGTGCACAGGGATCCCACTGGAACAATTGCCTCTCAGAAACAAAACAAAGCAAGCTAACAAAACAGTAACCTCACTGACAACCAACATAGTTTCCATGTGAGAAAAACTCGTATGTACAAATGCTTTAAAGCAGTCGGATGACAAGGCAATAAAAACTGCATTCAAATCTCAGAGTGTCACTCTATCACATTAGTCAATCTCACTGGCTGACTTGGCCAACGGATTCAGACTATACAGACAGATAAATGCAAGCAGCTATTTGGTATAGGTACAGACACATAATTGCTAGTTACATTATGAGATTAAATTCCTTATTTTAGTCTATTAAGAATGTATTCACAGTAGACATTGCATCACCTGTTCTCATTTGCATTTGCAGCTAGTCTATCCTACATAACTGTATGTTCATTTCAGTGTTGTCCCAGCTGGCATTTTGAGAATGGAACTCCCGTTGGATCAAGCCCTCTGGGGCTAATTGATAAAATCTTGTAACAGATTCTTAAAGCCCTGAAACTGATGGCCTGTAGTAAAATGGCAGCAATAAAACACTACTCCGTTGTGTCAGACAATTAAATAAAAAGCTAAGTGTTCCTTTCATGTGTGCACAGCCAAAGAGAAAATTGAAATTGAAGTTGATTCTACATTACCAGAATAGCCAGGTACAGTGGCTGAAATCTGGGCACTCTTGAAGTCACTAAAGCCATAGTTTGACAAGACAATGAATTCTGATTTAGGATTCTTCGTTGTGGATGAAAAATGGCATAATCACATGATCCACTACTTTTTGCATAGATGCATTAAGAATTTTGCCAGCCTGACCCTGCCTCAGCAGCCTTTATGCCAGAACAGGGTTTCCTCTGGGCCAACCCTATTTTATGCTGGATCGTGTATGGCTTGTCCTCTAGCACCTGCTTAAAGCATATAAGCATAAAGCTGGCCGAAGGCACAAAGCTGGCAGAAGCACTGCGTCACGGGTCCGTGCCTGATCCAGATGAAACGTGAACTACTGGGTGAAGTAGTAGCATGTAGTCAGAACATGAATGGTTGTTCAAACGCTGTCTGGGAGTTCTGCCACTGACAGCCAGGGGCCCTAAATTTCTACCCACTCATTTCATGTGTTTAAAATTTAACTCATGAATCAAAGTCAAGGTCAGTAATGTACAAAGAAATGTGACAATTTCTTCTTGTCTTCTATTTTGCCGGTCATACCGGCTTACCAACAAAACAAACACCGATTTTTCAATCACTTTACAAAGCTCATTAAATAAACTACACAACTGATCAATGAACATATAAATCATTAGTGCTAATAATGCCATACTATTCAATCTTTAAGGAAACAGAATACAAAAGTATTAATAATAAGAGAATAGAACTGAATAGTAAATACATGAAACTCTACTGTGTCTTAGCCAATGATACATTGTTTAACCCTGGCCCTTTTAACTTGAATTACATTATCACCAGAATCTCTAAAGACCTTAAGCACATACGTAAGTATATTCCAGATTATGAATGAGTTTTTGCATCCTGTGTTTGCAAAATTAATGAAATTTTACACTGAGTATTATTCATTCTCATTTGTGTGGTGTACAGATTGTACTTAGAAATTACTCAGTACTGTAAGAATTATTTTTTAAATTAACAGTATTATCAGTTAAATTCACCCTATTTGTTTTTCATGGAAGTGTTCCCACAACAGACTATTAGGAAAATTTGGCTCTTAAATTCAAGCTAACAAAATGAACCCTAAGCTTCACTGGCCATAGTGAAAAGGATTAAACTACCCTTCCTTTGCCTATACTCAAACTCAAAAAAGGGCATCCATCCTCTGAAAAATGTCACACTTGGTTCCCAAGAATCCCACAGGGATAATAAATGCTGGTAGAGCCGATGTAGCAAGGAGAACCAGAGATCTACAGTCCAACCTGAGCTCTCCTCAGGGAACTGCATTTTCTCTCTTAGGCGATGCAAAAGTGCCTGTGCTGTCACGCAGTGTTCTCCACCACATCAAGGCTGCACCTCGCCCTGAAGCTACAGTAACTGGCAGCTGCTGAAGACATAGTCCAAATTATCCAGTTTTGTCAGGGCAAAAAACTTTCTGTCCTCTGGTCTTTACAAAATACAAAAGCTCTAAAAGACTACCTGGATTTTCAGCTGATACTGGGGTGGGATAAAGTTCACCTAAAGCACAGATACCTTCACATAGGTTAGAGATCTAAACTAGTCACTGTGCCCAGTGAGGTCCAGTTACCCAGTTAGATGGCCAAGCACAGGTGTTGGCTTTATGATGAGCTGGGCTGCTTTCTCGCCTCCACTGACCACGCTGACCGCATCTCCACAAACTACAGCAGGAGTTTAGACACTGAGTTCACACACAGACAGCAGCGCTTAGGCTGCTACGTTCTGATGTCTTGATCAGAACCCATATAGTCCCGTGTTCAGTGTTTTCAATGCATTCCTGTTTATTTTTGATAGCTGTTGCTATAATTCTTATTTTTGTCAATCTGATGTTGCAAACCCACAATATCTTCTGTGAAGTGGAGGAAGAAATGAGGAGTGTGGGGGTAAAAAGAAATCCAGAAGAAACAAAAAAAATCACAAAATACCTGCAAAGGCACCAAGCCATATGTATAAAACATAATCTCAGCAAACACCTATGTTATTTTAGCAACCAGATGCATACTTTTTTCTAATTCTGGAAAGAAAAAGTATTTTAAACAATTCTGAAAATCATCTTCAACACACAAAAAGAGCTAAAATGGAGATGTTTCTACCCAAATCCACCACTCTAAACAGTTATTGTTACATGACCCGATGTTGATGGGGTTTTTGCCAGCCATAACATTTTGTCATCAAAAGCCAATAGGTTAAATACCACTCCACAAATGTCTTTAGTGAGCAGCAACAGCCTATTTCTCTGAACCAACAAAACGAATATGCAGTAGAAGTCATTATAGAGCATGGATATGTAATCCCGTAATTTCATGCCCTGCATCTGTAAGTCTCCCAAATGCCATTACTCTGTGCTAAGTTAATTTAGGCTGATTTAATCAAATGAAAGCACTGAATAACTAATATAAACTAGAATTTCCTGAGCCATTATTTTCTATCTTCCAAAACCTAAAAGTTTATGCTGATTTTACTGGCTAAGTGTAACTGGCAGGCCATTTGCAGAGTAGCAAAAGCAAACCACTTCAGCTTCAGGATGAGTACAATAAATTTAATGTATTCATTTGCGTTCCTTAACTCACAGAAACATTCTCCTAAGGAGACTGATTTCTCAGGTCAAGACAAGTTTCTTTATGACCATGACTTGTTGACCATGATGTATTAGGACATATATTCAGGTAAAAACTAGAAAAAATAAAAGCAATACAGACTAAAATAGTCGGGTTTCAAGTAGAATATTTGAAGTTTGTCTGAAATTTTTAGCATTATTATTTTTCTTTAGTTATTTTCTACAGGCAGGGCTAGGTCATAGTGCTATTTGCACCTGAAGAATTTATTTGAAAGCACTTGGGTTACTATAGAACAACAAAAGAAAATTTAGCCCATTATGAATAAATTGGGTTTCATCTTTTGTTTTATAAACACAGTTCATATGCAGACATAAATTCTCCTCATTTTACTCAGACAAATACATTTCAATAAGCTTTCTGGTGTTTGTATGACCAAGTCTGAATCAGAGTTTGCTAAGCAAACTGAGTAAAGAAGACATCTGTATTTATCCCTTATATTGAAGCCTGGGTGTCCAAAGGTGGTGAGTTTACAATCTAGTGGATTCAGTCACGAGGTCCTTCCTTTTCTGTACACATAGCAGGCCAGAGTTCATTCTCTGTGGATGTTCCCAAAAGCCTTGGGACCACTCTGAGAGGTAATAAGGGGAAAATCTAACCTAGCTTTTTCAAGACCTTAAAAGACCTGTTTACTGAATATCAGTGAGGTTCAGCCATCAAAACAACTTACAAATATATGGTCACTGACACACATTATACTTTGGAGTCTGGAAGAGAGACACTGCCTAGCACAACTGGTGAAGATACTGTTTTTAGCACCTAGATTCATCTTGACTGATTATTTCATATTACACACACAAGAGAAGTTACAGCAGAGAGAGCAGTGGTCCCTTCTGGTGCAGCAGGTACACCTACAGATTAGAGCAAGGCTGGCTACGTAGTGTCTGCTGGCAGACTTCTGCTAGTTCGGGTATGGCACCACAGCCTGCAGCATCCGCTAGCCCTCCAGAGATCCCCTCGACATAGCACAGTTGTGAGCAAGTCCGATTGTCAGCAAATCCAACACAAGCACGCTTTTGATGCTAATGCACCATGGGCTAGGAATCCTAAGAGAGGTAGGTTACGCTTCTGGTTTCTCTTCCTGTGTAAATATGTCTTTAGATGGACTGGAGGTTACAAGTTCCCAGTAATAAACCCACCTTTTCTTCAGTGTTTTTCTAACTTTGTGTGTGTGTTGAAGCTTTGGCTTCCAGCAGCTGCACTGTAAACTCAAGAATTCTTGCTTTAGATCTAGTCTCTAGCACTTTAAAAATTAAACACTCCTAAAAGTGACGTATTTCTACACACGTATTTTACACAACAGAAATCCAAAAGGAATTCTCTTCTTGCTAACACTGACTAAAGAAATGACAGAATGAATCTCCAGCACAGAAAGTGTTTGCTTCAAACTCTTGTCTACACTCTGTTTAAGGTCCTTCCCTTAAGTGTCTACTGGAGAATCAAGGAGAGGAAAAAGTATTAATAATTATTGCTTTGATGTTAAAAATAGCTTATATAAAGGAATCTGTAAACCTCTTGGTAAGTATATGTCTGTCTGACTGTCTTATGGTGATTGCTTGGCTTTTTAAACCCTTTCGGGCCTCAATTCAGTAAAATACTTAAGCACAGTACTTAATGTAAAGCACAACCTCAACTGCCACTGGATCTGAAGCATGCTTTTGGGTGATTTACTGAATCATAGCCTGTATCATTAATGTTTCCTTTCAAATTAAACATTTTGCCAGAGAAAAAGAAACCAGGGAACTCAAGAAGATTCACTAAAGTTTATTCCACTGAAAGAAAGGAACAGTGAGGAAGGCATCAAAACTTATAGTCCACCAAAGCACTGAATGTATCTGAACATTTTAGAGGCTTCAGTCTTAGGACATTCACCTGACATTCCTAGTGCAGGTTTAGAAAGCTCAATTCTGAAGAGTGATGAAAAAAAGTAAAGCCAAAATGCGACAATTATGCAATAGGCAACATAATTAATTCACACTAAACTGGCGGTCAGTCTGTAAAAAACAGGTGAGTGATGTAGCAAAAAAGCAAGTAACACTGTCTTTCCAATTTCCTGTTAACTGACCACTGGTTTCTGATGGGACTTTGCTGCTCTTCAGGTTTGCCTCCTAAGATTTACCACCACACTGTAATTTTCCAAGCACGTTTTTGCTACACATCACCCCCCAAAAAAGAAAATACAAGTAGATAACAAAGAGGCAGAGAATTATAGAGGATGTAAAAAGTAAATGTCAGATCCACTCACAGATGCAAACAGATGTGAGCCAGAGGCTTTAGTGGAGTAATATCTGTTTACACCTAGTAAAGCCTGGCCAAAAATATTTCCGTATAAAAGGAACGTATGATGCACGAGCCTACAAAATCATCACAATGCAAATCATTAAGTCACTATCACATGATGAGAGTGGAAGCATAACGGTTATTAAAATGGCTTTCACGTAAATGGCTTCGGTTTTAACAAGGCTTAATGCATGTCTTCACAGGAGCTTTGCAAAGTAAGCATAGCATAAGTTTCTTACCTGAGCTTTTATTGGTTTTGTTTTGTCTACTCTTTACTTGCTCAGTCCATAAGGTAGGATAACGAGAAGCTATATCTAGAAAAAAAAACAACAGAAAAAAGTTGTAAATGTTACAATTTTTTAAAAAGTTAGTAGCCGCTGAATATTAAGTGGCTAGTTTTAAAGATACATGGATCTACAAAAGAAAAGGGTGCACAGGTTTGTATTAGGACAGTTAAAACCTCTATTCATGCAAAGGCATGAATAGTTCCTTCCTTATCCCATTCATACAAAAGGTTGAAAGAAATACTTTTAGAGTAAAATTAAGTTTAATCAGAATAAAAATCTCCCAGTGTGGACCCAAAATATGTAATAACTTCAGATCAGATTCTGTGAGATTTGCAGCGAGTGGTAAGGCAGCCACAATATAGGACTATCACTGCATGTAGGCCTTGAGCTTTCCATTCACAGAGCACCAAACTTCCCCAGAGGCAAATAAGCCTGGCAAAACATCAACCTTAATATTACTGGGCAATATGCTGAGGACAGAATTTACCCTTTAACTGCCTTATTTGGCTATGCAGTTTTAATCTGCACTCTGGCTCAAGTTTAAAACCTGTCTCTGCCCTGAGTGGTGACTATTAAAATTGCTAATGCCAGACTCCATAGCTACAGTGTCATCTCAAAACTATCACACAAAATTCATTGCTTGTAAGTAAAGACTCTGTTGTGTTTGCAGTCTTTATCTGGAAAAAGGTACAGATGCTTTCAATTTCTTGCAACTGCCCCAGCAGTTGCCCTAACTCTTAAGGTAGCATTTAACGTTGTGGTATACGGTCCATACTGCATAGTTTAATACCACACTGTTAAGTTCCTGTCGATGCTCACCTTCTTCATCACCTTGAGGCTGCGTCTCCAGCGCGGGAGCTGAGGCATCATCTGAATTCAGAATGGAAAAGATTTGCAAGGAGACTACAATTATGAGAGTAAGCTAAATAAGTGTACATACGTGACTGATACTAATGATTTGCACATAGCCCCGGCCGGTAAACAAACAATTATTTAAACATTATTTATAGGCACTACACAGCATAGATATATTGCATCTACAGACTACAGATTATAAATGGATGGCTTTTGAGGTTATGGCTGATGCAATGATTGCACGGTCTTTGATGAGGCATGAAGTGATCAGGTCTCTCCCTGGACAGTAATTCTCCCTTTTTAATGCTGCACATTGATACCTATAGATTATAACTGATCAAATCAGCATTTCTAAAGAAGTAATTAGATAAACGTATAGAAGTATTAAGACCTGTGAAAGCAAAAGCAGTCTGGGGTGAATGAGCGGCTGCAGGCATGTTGACACCTTAAAATGAAAGGTTTTTTCGGCACAGCAGGATCTATGTAACAGTCAAGCTGATTTTATAAGCAAGATTCACAGATTAAAGAACCAGAATATTGTTTGTGTAATTCTTATCCTCTGGTCAGCCACCTCCATCCATCCACAACAAACCATTACTGCAAGAAAAGAGGGAGGAAAATTTACAGAAATTATAAGAGGATGTGAGTAATTTTAGGTTCAGTAAAACACAGTAAAAGTACTGCTGGAAAAGAAAAATTCAATATGAAAAATTATTTAAGTTAGCATTCTGTGAGAAAGAGCAGTACCCAAAGACCCATCTTTATCTTATTATGTTTTTGTTATTTAAAATTATTGCAGCTATTGGGTAACTATGGCTTAGTAGGCCTTGCTAGTACATATTTTCCAGTCATTACTATTTCCTGTAGCATGGAGCTAACTCCAAGACCAAGGTGTCCCGCAGTAAACAGCATCTTCCATGCAAGGGTTTTATTAGCATTTCTTGCAGTTTTACAACTGGATCTCTGACCAACATAGTTTCCAGATTGCTTTCCTGGCATTTTCATGGAAGCTAGAACTGAAGGTAACCGAGAAGCTTCCTCTTGCATGTAGCCTTGCCGGGGTACCAGCGAGCAGCAGCTTTAAGGCTAACACACTGCCTCTTTCCATTTCTTCTTGCTACTGCAATTCAGAATAGCGTCCTCCTGTTCTCTTTGTTGTCACCATCACAGGGTTTTTTGTAAATCTGTATTGTCTTTATGTATATCATGCAGAGGATTTGGAGGCACTCTGACCTTTGCCTCTGGAGGCCACAGCCTAGTTTACAGCAAATACAGATACCAAGTAAATACTGATAGCAGGTAAAACCAAATTTGCAGCCATGGAACACTAACCTCCATGCTTTTCACAAAACCAAAGCAGCAGCAACAGAAACTTATTTTCACTGCAAAATGTTTTAACCAAAGCATAAGGAGACTTCTTGTAAGAATGCTCATTCTTCATGTCCACTCACTGACAGGATACTTTGCTCCAATGCCATAACAGACCGTCACTTCTCATTAGTTTTGCTGGCATTTTTGTGGTGTCCTCTGGGTGGTGGAATAAGACCATTGATTAATTTCAGAGAGGCCCTCAAGAATCCTAGTGTACTGAGAATCAAGACATATATTTAGATCATCAATCAGTATGTGATTCAGAAAACCCAGAATTTCAGAGGGTCGCTTACGGTAGGTAAATATTACCAACAGCCCAGCCAGAAACTCGGTTTGGGGTTTAAATGACATTTTTCTAATCATTTTTTGGTACACAATTTCAGTTTGTGACACATTTGATCTTACGTTATTACCTGAAATTCAGATATAATGCTGTGACTTTAGCAATTATCAGCCTCATCAAAATTAGCCTCTTGAACTTTGTTCAAGCAGCATTTAAAACAGTTTATCAATTTATTTATTAAAAAAAACCCAAACAACTCAACAGATGTTTAATGATTGAGTCATAAAACTGGCCTCAGGTCCCCCCCACCCAAAAGAAAGAAAGAGGTTTGCTTTTGGTCATCAATGAACCAAACATTTGGCACAGGGTATCTGTAGAATCTAAAAGGCATTAACTTCACTCCAGAACTGGAGGAGCTACAACAGCTGCTGAACTACCCTTAATCTGCAGGAAGACACCCACATTAACGTACTGTCTGCAGTCTGTCAGGTACACCATCTTTTCATAAACACCTTTAGTGTTAAGAATGAAGAGGCACGTGGCAGTTCATTGTTCAAAACAACATTCAATAGAGAGTCACAACCACAGAGCAGTTCATCGCCATGTTACTTAGATATCTCTCAGGTTAATTGCATAGGTCTTCCTGGCTGGCACACGCATACCAGTCCTTATGTGCATACATTTAAACAGAAACTATTCTATTTGCTATCAGAGTTCAGTTACCAAGAACACAGTCCTGCAGTCAGCTAAGAATCAGAAAAAAGGGATGTGACCCCAATATCTGACGTGTGCTTTTCAGACGGTCTGACTATTTTCCTTGGATAGAGGAGGGAACTGCGGGGCCAGGGAAGATACTTAAGGAATTATCTTTTAAGCTTTATTCCTGTTCGGTTTAAGGTGCAAATTTGCAAACATGAAAGCAGAGCTCCTGACCTCCAAAATCTGCAGCTGGAACTTTTCTTTCAGTATTGGAATACGCAGAGAAAGTGAGGTGCAAGACTGCAACAGATACAGCCCACCAGGTCATCTTCTCCTGTGAGTCTCTGTGGGACATCTTGGGAGAAGAGACTCTCAGGCTAAGTCTATGCTGTCTCTTGAGCAGAGTCCTCAAGACCACAACTGAAGGTCTGGAGTGTCCTCTGCAGCAGTGAGAACATCGTGAGCCTGCCTACACTTGCTGGGTTACAGTACGGACAGGTAGCCCCTCCAGGCACCCCTGGTTAGTCCTCAAGAACATGCAGAGGAAAGATGAGCAAGGAGCTCGATGGTCACTTCAAAAACTACTGCTGTGCCCTTTCCAGCTGAGCTACAAAATACTTCTTACTACGCTGACTGTGAAGCTGGAGCACAGCTCTTTAACTCTACGAGCTGATCCTGTTCAGTACTCTCTGACGGTCCCTAAAGAGGTTGTGATGTCTCTGACAACGTGACGTTATTTAAAGCGTACGGCAGTGACTGGCTGGGAGAAGGGTGGGGAGAGGAGGTTAGCAGCATCTGAGGAGAGCCGGGGACCACCTGGGAGCCAGGCCAGCGGCCCTTCCTGCTGCAGGCCTGCGCTGGAGAACAAAACCAGGGCATGAATAAAATGCAACCGTGTCACTTTAGACACACATACATGTGATGCGAAGGGAGACCCGATAAATTGTGTTCATTTAAGTTTCCTGTTCAATGATTGTTCATTCAGGGTTCAGCAGCTCAGCTGCCACAGTCACAAACAAAAATAAAGGGTTTCAGAGAAGTTTTATATATGGGATAGTTCATTCAGTTCAAAGCTGAAAATGAAAGTCCTGACCTAAAGCAAATGAGTAACATAAGGTTAGTGGAACCCACAATTCGTCTGGAAATACATGAAGGAACAATTTTCCAGTACTTTGTAATTATTAGCTTTTAAAGAAGTACCGATTTTCTTAACCTAACAGCACAATACTTTATTTAAATGTTGGGTATATTACATTACTGCAAAAGTTCCTGTAAAAAAAATATCTCAGTTATATTTACAGTGCACCAAACAGGTAATCATCAACATTAGCACTTCTTTAAAATTACTTTATGCCAGTGTAACTGGCAGCAACATTTAATATGTTATTTTCAGCTGAATTTAAAATTATTTTAAGCTTTTGGAAAGTGTAAGCTTCAATTTTGTTTAAAGCATAGACATCTCCCTCATTTAAATCTACCAGCTATGTTGGAGTTGCATCAGATTTTGTCCTGCCAACAAGATATACACCACGATCTATCTCTAACAACAACAATCATCTGGCCATTAATGTAAGTCATCAGATGGATTAATCACAATATAGAGCAAAGTGCTGGGTCCAAGATGACTCAAGCAGTGATTGCTATGGAAATAAAGTGAGGACTTCAGTTCCCAAGATTTTGGGACTGCAGAATGCTGTCTTTATCAAACAGACAGAATAATCTGTCCTCCAGGGCAAGCAAACAGTATGGGAAAATATTTCAGAATATAGCTATGGGAAGAAAAGTTATCTTCCAAACAGCACAGAATAGCGAAGTCTGTAGGTCTGAGACTAGAAAAATATAATGTCTATGCATATATAGACAAATACATGCATACATATAGTTATGTTTATACTCATAAGTTTACTTAATATCTACAATACAGACATAAAATGAATAGCATGTATGCATATGTACATATTATATATGCAGCTATAATACATGGTGAATATATACTACTAATTTAAACCTATGGAAAATCACAGTGGTGTACCCCACAGCTATTTTAGGTTCTATTTAAAGGCCAACTAAGATATTTACCTGTTTTTCCTGCACCTTCTCGTTGTGGCAGCTTCTCACTGACTGAACCTGCAATTGGAAAAAGGAATTAACCAGAGAAATATTATTTTCACTTTTAATATATTTTCTAAGAAACACAGCTCAGCTTTAATGATTCATTTTGTTTATTACAGCAATAAATATCAGCAAGCTCTTCCCTCACAAACCAAAGACTTTAGCTCGGCCTGACTTCTGCATTTGGGTACGACCAATTTACTGTCAGACGCTACTTCGCGGCCAGTGAAGAGAGACAACGCGAAACACGACATAGAGACCAGCGCGAGAACGTGCTCACGTGCAGCAGAGCCGGCGTCTCCCTTCCCCGCTGACCCAGGGAGGACGGGTCCCGCCGTGAGGCGCGTCGCCCATGGCCGTCGCGGGCAGGGCAGCACCCTTCCTACGCACACAGAGTCCGGCCCGCAGGCCTCAGCTGCTCCGAGGGCCGCCTTCAGCCTCTCGCCCGGTCCTGGCCCCGATTAAAAACTGTCCCTTTCTGCTTTCAATACCTCACCGAAAGCCCCCCAGAACCCTGCGCTGGTGTGGAGCGGTGTGTGTCGGGGGGGGAGGCAGGGACAGGGCCTGACTCCGAGTTTGGGCCTGAGCTGGTTGCAGGGGACGTGGCCGGAGCTGGGGCCCTTGGGGAAGGAGAGAGCGGGGCTGGGAAGGGAGAGCAGAAGTTTGCAGGAGATGGGGTTTAACAGCTCATTCTGCCAGCCTGGACTCCAACCCAACGCAGCATCCCATCTTGATTTCAGCTCCTCAAGGGATGGAGAACCTGCTGGCTCTCTTAGTAGTTTTTACGGGAGGTAGTTGTCCTTAGGGTTTAAAATATAAATACTTCGTTATTTCTTGCTTACATCTCACTATTACAACCATTTGGATGATTCTAACTCCTAGCCACTTCTTATCGACATATCTATCTCTGCTGCGTTAAAAAACACCTTCAAAAGTGGGATTTTTCTCCCTGAAGAGCCATATGGAGTGATCAAAAATTTAAAAGCATAACGTCTATCAATTCTTACCACGTAGTTTCTTCTTATGTACACCTGCTTTAATGAAAAAAAAAAAAAAAAAACCACCAAACCCACATCTGACAGATGCTCAGAATTGTGTGAAATAATTTGGTTGCCTTAATTTTCTTAATTTATTTCCCTCTGGAATAACTAAATTCACCGGTTTTAAAACAAAGAAACAAAACCCCCCAAACCTTTCAGCACAATCAATCTGTTCTAAAAGGACAATTTAAATAAGAGAACCCACTAAATCACAGGCCTTGTTTACCATGCTGAACTGATGGTTACTTCAGCATGAAGTTTAGACACAGGAGTCTGCCAGAGGGAAGGCAGCTAACATCACAAACCTGGCATGCTGATTTTAAAGCCTCCATAAAAGAATACATGACAGTGCAGCCAAGCTGGTATTACCTTCTGAAGGATTCAGCTTTTTATGCAGCTTTTATATATCCATATAAAAAAAATTCTAGTTTAGACTTGTTTCCTTTTTTGGTAGTAGTGTATTTTTATTGTATTGTGTTTGAATCACCAGAAATTCAATATATTTAGTGATGCATCAGCATTAATTCAGACAGGCAAAATAAAGTCATTGTCATTGCAGGAATTATATCCAAGGGTGTTTGGGATAGCTTGCTCTAAATAGACTGCAACACTAATCCATGTTGTTCACTCTGAAGAGGAGGCAGATTCTTGCATTTATGCTAGCTGAAGCCAGAAGATCTGAGCTTTTTGGTGCTTGGCTTGAATTTGATAAGAGGCTCAGCTTGAACTGAAATAAGATGTTCCAGTTTTAGGAAGTAGTGCATACAAAATTACAGGTTTTTCTAATTGCACTAAATACCAGTGATCCAATCTTTCCTCAGATTTCATCCAGTTACAATTAACTCTGTAGTTTCTCAATTTAATTTTGATGCGCAGGCATATAATTATAATTCTCTTGCAAATACAGAGATTTTAGGTCTGACTCTCATCCACACTAAAGCATTTTACACCAATTTGTGAGTAGAAATGAGGTCTCAGCATGGGGAATGTGTGTGATGAACTGCCACTGATAGCCCCTTTGCGCTAAAAAGAGTGTTAAGTAAAGCCTTAGTTTGACACCAGCATTGTCTCTCTATGTACATTCAGAACCACTATTATAAATTGAACTTAAAATGCAGTTTATACGTAATTTAACACATTGGTGAAATTTATATAATATTCCACATCTTAAACCAGAAGCAGAAAAATCTTTCCACATTTAATAACACCACGATGCCTTCAGATTACTCCATCTGTATGTAAAATAATGAGAAATAACGACTATATGATATTCATGTACAGTCCAGGAGAATTGAATTCTTTTTTCTACGCTTTGCTTTTTTTTTACCCTAAATTTTGATGGAAAATTGGTGGATGGAGGAAGAGTGGCATTCACAAAGGCTAACTTTATCATAGTGAATCTAATTTCACTATAAAATTAGATTAATGCTAGGAAATTGAGGTTCACTGGGCTAACATTAATTTTTAATAGTCTTAGGAAGCTAACAAAAATATTCACAGAATTTCCTACAAAGGGGAATCTGTGCCCTTCACATAGTTTCACCCGAAATTTGCAATTTATGCGGCAGAAACTTTTCTTGTCTCCAAGCTGGAGGTGAGGAGGGGTTATTGAGCTTGTATCAGCTTTTTCCACCATTTTCTGAATATATTTAAGGTAGAAGTACTTCTAGCTTAAATGGTGATAGGAAGTTGCATTTGCAAGTTTCTAGGAAATTGTATCTTCAATACTCACGATGAATGCTCACATTTTCAGCTAGGCAAGAAACAGAAATAGCAACTTATAACTTGTCTAAAAGTTAGGCAATACAATCAGCTTCCATGTTTTCAGTGCACTGTAAGCAACCAAATTACCACGTAAATATATTTATGGAATGGGAGAGG
This sequence comes from Harpia harpyja, assembly GCF_026419915.1. Taxonomy (NCBI): domain Eukaryota; kingdom Metazoa; phylum Chordata; class Aves; order Accipitriformes; family Accipitridae; genus Harpia; species Harpia harpyja. The sequence goes on from NC_068952.1 coordinate 37,948,566, forward strand.
GCAAGGAGGGATATTAGATTCAGCATCATTATTCTAACAAGAAGAATTTAGCACCATTCTAGCTTGAACATTTGCTTAGCCATCTATCCATTTACGATTCTGATGAATTTTTAAAAAAAAAAAAAAAAGGCAGAAATATTCATGCCTTAGTTTACTGCAAACCCCACAATTCCTCCCAGTTTCACTCTAACAACTTCTGAGGCACGATAAATCTTCCGAGGAATGCGATGTGAGTTTTGTGGTTTGTGATTTTAGCATATCCATCTTCTATAGTTCTGATCAGATGTGACTAGGCTTTAAAAGAGAAGGTGAAAGTCTATTATTATCTAGCTTAGAAAATTATTTCTGATCTCCTACTAAAGAATATTTGGTATGTAATCATTGAATGCAGATATCAAGAAACAGGAAAGCAAACTTCCCATGCTGTTCTCTATCTTACATATGGGTGTGTCTGACTGTGTATGTACAGGGAAAGTACTGTGTATGGGGACAGAAGATCTAGATGATTCAAGGATGGATATTTTTCCCAGCTAACAAAAGCAATATACTGTAAATTTATAAAGTTCATTGCCTTCCCAAATATATTTGTTTTTATCATATTATCTGACGATAATACTATACAGACCGGACGAGTTCTGAATTTTTAAAGGCACTTGTATTTTGGCCTTAAAAGGTGATCACGCCATCTTAATTGTAAGGTAGCAAAACTACTTCACAGAATAATAAAACATGTCTCCATACCTCTGCAATCTCACTGACAGAAGCCCAGAATAGTTAATAGGGCATAAAAACCCTATAATAGGCAAACACTGTGCTTTCCAATGATAATTTAACACCTGCTTCTCAATTTCTGCCCCATTTCCCAGGACTCCATGCCTATGGAATTTCTGCAGTTCCCTGCGGTGCTGATAACAGAGATGGGGAGTTGTAAAAATGTCTTTTTTATGTCTGGTGTTCTTTAGTGAAAGTATTAGGGGACATTCATCATTTTTAAGGAGCTTTCTTTTTAAAGCCGTCATGGGAATGTGTTTGATTTACTCTCCTTCTCACCACTGCTCCTGCAACACTGGAGATTATTTCCATGGAGTTGAATGGCATTCTGAGATTTATCGTGTGTGTTTTAGCAGTACCAAGTGTCAGTGTGGGAATAACTGGAAAGGATGGAAGAAGAGCCTCTTTCAGGTAAAGATGTAGCAATTAAAACAAAGGTTTTACATAAATCAGTTGTAGAGTCCTACATTTTTTAATGCTGCTTATAACCTCCATCCTTCCACACCTTGTGTCTCTAGTGAAAAAGGCAGCTTCAGTAAGAGCAACCAGAACAACAAAATGAGCAAAAAATGGCTCATACAACTATTGTAGATACATAAAAAATAAGCACGTGACACTTTTCTGTCCCAGGACCCAAGATAGCTTTAGGAAGCACCACATTATGCAGCTAACCAATATTAACAGTTAGATAAACTTAGAGGTTGTTTTCACCTATCCAATATCACACAGTAAATGTGAAGCATGGACAGAAGATGGAATTGGGAAACCAAACTCCTAACTGCCCATCCTAAATTCTGCTCCATATTTCCTCTATTAAAATCCAAGTTCTTCCAGGCTGCCATGCTCTTCTTTCCTATTTCTGGATATTCACCAAAGTCAAAGGTGGTTCTACTGGGAGAAAATGAAAGGCAAGAAATTATCCCATAATTTAGGAACCGCACAGTTGATTTGACATGTATTCAAACCTTATCTGAAGTTACTGAAGAACTAACCTAGAATTGAAAAGAAACACTGAACATTTTCATTAAAAAGAGAAATTTTCACACATTCCATGGTATCACATTTCCTATGAGAAAATCATTACAAAACTATGTTCACAATTGACTCTACCTGCCATCCTGATTGTCTGTGCACATTCTCCTCTAAAGGGAAAAGGTAGCAAAAGTGATCCTGGGTGAAAAAATTCTGGTACATGCAAACTGAGGAATTTGCATAAATGTCTTTGAAATAGCTATAGCATCATGCCTGCAGAATACACAGAAGCAAGTGAAAATACATAAACATGCTGGTGTCAGGATGCCACCGCTACAGGAGATATGCCCGCAATATCAAAAAATTGCAAGGCAATGCCTGCAACGAGGCTAGCAACGGCACAATGTATTAGACTGACGAGGGGCAACACTGTTGGAAGAAATGGCATCCCTGAAATACTAACTAAAACAGGAGTACATCTACTCAACTTCATTATACCCACTAATATTTGGATTGTAATTCCTGTGCATAGTGGTACTACAGAAAAAGTACAAAAAGGAATCAATGGTGATCTGGAAAACATCAACAGTCCTTCTAGGGGAAAAAAACCCTCTGTTATCCTAAACAGATGGCAATTTTGAATATATACTGGGAAATGGGAGAAGGGTGCAGTTGTGCTTCAGGCTTTCATTCTGCAATATAAGAGCAAAGTTTTGCCTTATTATACCACATAACTTTCTGAGAAAATCTGTAGCTGTATTCTCTGCTGAATGAGAAGGTTTCTCCAGACCTCTGAAGATTGAGCCCTTAGCCACTACCACTGCAAAATCCCCTAGCATTTCAAATGTACTTCCAAACACTGCTGTAGCTGGACTTCTTTCCTGAGGGACAAAGGAGAAGTGGTAAGCAGTAAAACATGAGAGCACTGATACAAGCAAGGGAGGAAAAGTGCAGAGATAATCCCATTGGGTCTCCTAAAAATTGGAAAATTACCCACGATCTTCCATGGAGCAAAATCAAACTCTGCATACTCACCTGGGCCCTGGAGTAGTCTATTTATCTCTGAGCTACTAAGTTAAAATCAAGCACTACTATCACCTTCTCCTTAGCATTTCTGTAAAACTAACTTCCCTTCCCACCCCTCCAAAAATGAGCTGAAGCAGTCTGGCAGTGTATCTGCTGGGCACATGAATATACCTTTGAGAGGAACTAGGGTTTGATTCCTGTAGAGAAAGAATAATTCTCATATTAATCTATCCATTAACCTGGAAGTATACTGCAGCTTCTCCTCAATAACAGTGAATACAAATAGAAAAAGTGAAAGTAAGTAACTCAGCAACATTTTGCACCAAAAATAATGCCATGCGCTGTGACACATCTGCCAAAGAATTACTTGTTGAGCTTTCAGCATCAGCATAACACCTTTTTCACTGATGTCAGTGAAAGGGAGGAAGCTACAAACTGATATTGCAGAGAAAGCAATGAGGGCACGCTTTCAGAGAAGCCCTGGCTATGGACATGCAAAAGCACCTCTACTCGAGAATACCTTGAAGCACAAAAATGCTATCCTAACCACGTGTCTTCTGAAGATGTGATCCAGTCATAAACAATAACTACACTAAAAGGAATGCACATTTTTTCTCTATTTTAAGGCTTCCAAACATTTTATATTATTTGTCACAACTGAGTGTCATTCCACAGTGACTTTGCAGACTGGATCAAAAGGATTAGTCTGGCGAGTATTCTTTCTCTAAAGTCTCTAAAGCCTGTAGGCTAAAGTTCACCTACAGGCAAGATGCATAGAAGATTCTGAAAATCATTTAAACAAGACAGACCTTAAAAGCATAATTATTTTTTTATAATCTCTGTTGTAAGTTTCTCAGTGGTCTCTTCCTTCCTCCATCAAAAAATCAATATTGTGCTCAAATGATTGAAGTAGATTAGACCAGGTGAATTCCCTGAAAGGCCCTAATCCACTTTTTTTTCGGCTTCATTTACATTACAGAGTTAGCTTTTTAAAGCTATTCCTTCTGCTCTCTGACAGAGAATAGTGCTGCAGCACAAACAAAAATGCAATACATAGAGCTCAAGTATTTTTAGAGCTATTTCTGTGCAATTCTGTCAGTCTCAAGGAAGGTGAATAGCAATTCTGGCAACTGTTCATACACTGGGGATTTATATTTATCATCAATGTCAATGAAATAGGGTCAGAAGCAAATTCCGAAAAAAACAATGAACCTGTTAATTATCCTGATGAAAGACAAAAGGCCGTACACATAGCAATGAGTTTGATTTGCCAGTTAATTTCTACAGACAATGATTCTCTTATGTTCTTAATGCTTTGTTTCTTTTTTATTTCTCCTCTGGATTTGGTCATTCATGGGATTTGCTGTGGGAGTTCTTTCACTGGGCTCTGTTACAAATCAGGACATTCACACTCCATATTTTTCTATACTCTAAATACTTCAAATATTGAAAAGGCAAAGCCCTCTGAAATTTTTTGCAATGAGTTTATGTGCAAGAGTTTCAACATAAAGAAAGGACTACCTCAGAGAGTCAGTTGCATGCTTTCATATCGTACACATATTTTACACATAAATATCGTAAAAATAACCACTGCAGAAAACCCCTTCAATAGCCAGATTATAGTACAAATACAGTATATGGATGATAGAACCACAGGGAGGTTTCGGGTGGCAGTGACCTCAGACCTCGCACCTGGCTAGCTTAAAAGCTAGACCAACTTTCTGAGAGCGTCATCCAGTTGAGTTTTATAGTTTCCCAAGGATGGGGCATCCACAGCATCTGCCAGCACCTGTTTCTGGGCTGAACCACTCTTCCAGTGAAGAATTTTTTTCCTTAAGTCTAATCAGATGCCACAGATAAACTCTGCTATTCAAGAGACAATGCCATAACCTGACCAGCCAAACAAGTCTTACCTGGGCACCGGGGAGTTTTGTGGGCCACAGCGGTACCGCTGATAGGACGACCGTTGGGAGTGACACACCAGCAGTATCCAGTGTAACTGTGGCACTGAACCTGTCAGAAATGACATCAACCACGTGCAGTTTGTCAGACATATGTCTGTTATCCCCACAGCGTTCATGACACATGAGTACAAAAGACTAGTCCACCAAACTGTATTGACAAAACCTAGAACAATAAACCGAAACGGACCTAATCTCAGTCCTACATATGATTCTTTAGCATAAAGAAGAGTTTATTTCAAGCAAAGTGTGGTAGGTCTTTCAGAATCCAATGGAAGAGAAAACTATTGAAATATGTGGTTGTTTACACCCTATTTCAGAAGAGTGAGGTGCAGGTGTTATGAAAACCTCACAACAAAGTTCCTCAAGGGACACATAAACTGTTCCTGAAGTAATCAATCTCGAGGTTTTTTCCACATAGAGAACATATTGTTCCACCCACTGAAGGAGCAGGACAGAGTGCTTCTGCCAGCATTATTCATATCCCAGGCTGTCAGAAAGGAAACTCTTGGAATTCCTCTTAGTAATCGATTGCATTATATTTCCTGAGGGCCAACATCACTTCCCTCACCATGCTTAAAACGAGAAGGATTGTCTTCTGCGCAACTCCGCAACTGAAATGCAGTACAGAGGCAGCAGAAGGTGATCTTGATTGGAATAAAGATCACAGGGTAAGCTTCTAACTGCATCCCTTCCGAGTTCCATGATCTAACCTAAGTAAATTAGTCTCAGACCATATGCTTGTGCAGAAAATCAGCTGAGAAAAGGGAAGAATCCTGTATGATTCATGCTTTAGCACTAAGATATGGACCCTGGTCACAAGATTTCTGGTTCAAATCACGAACAGATCAGAAATTCCAAGCATTTTACCATCTGATGAGTATTCAGGGGGCTACAAGAATGACTCAGCTGCCTCAGCCTAGAAGAACAGGGAGTGTATCACATGAACAACGGTAATGTTTGGCTCTTTTGCTGGCCAACTCTGAAAAAAAGAACAAGGACTTGGCACAAAACATGAATTTTCCTTCCATTTTTTAAAGTCCGTGTTAGCACAAATTACATTTCATTTTGAAATTACATTTCCCTTCATTACATTTGTCTCTTCTTCATCCTCTGCAAACACACGTGTTCTGACTTTCTGGCCATGCAAGATACTGAATGAAAAATTTTCAACCTGACTATATGTGCCATCGTCATTGCATTCTGGAATAAACACTTGTTGAAATTCCTTGCGAGCTTGTTCCTGGGTGTACTTCCTCTCAGCCACACATCTGGAAACATCTAGAGAAAGAGAGAACACAAGTCAGTTGGATGATGTAATATGAAGAAAAGATAGGTGTTAATCTAAATTAAGAAAAAGGAATAAGGCTCTGAGACCCATGTAAAGAGAGTCAGAATTATAATCAGTGCAAATGTACAATCACATTATTATTAGGAAAGAAAACCAATGGAAGACGATAATTTGTGGACAATAATCCAGAACTCAGAAATGAGATGGAGATGCCTGGAGAGACAACCTTGCTGCTCCAACTGCTGCCAAAGGGCGGAAGCCCAAACACGGCTTCTCCCATCAATTTAACGCAGCAATAGCTGTCACTTTGTGCCCCACAATATTCTTCCAGTGCTGGTGGCAGCACCAGCTTTCTCATGCTTCAGGAAAGGCAAAGCAGGCAGCAGGAGTATAGCTGCCTTGTATTTCCTACTGTGAGTTTACACGCCATTTACTGCAGTTAGGCAGCGATCTCAGCTGTGACTACAGGTGTGCCTACCAGGCTGGTAAAAAAAATAAAATAAAATACACTGTACAGCAGAGGGGCTTATTGGGGAGGTGATGCAATAATAATTTTGGACATGCTTAATTCGTATTATGCCAAAATTTAGTGTAACAGTTTATGATTTAGACATGGGACAAGCCAAGTCTACTACATGGTCCTTTTTTGCCCACTCTGTGGTTTCTTGCACCATCTCCTGCATTACTTAGTACTGGTGTCCATCCAAGACAAGGTAGCAAACTAGGCAGCTTTAATTCAGTAGAGTTTCTACTGTCTAATTAATTATATTGTCTACTACATATACTTTATGTGAGGGCTGAGAAAAGACACATAACATTAGCTGTTGTACCTCTTTTTGTTTAAAGTCGCTACAAATTTTAGCAGGCTGCTGATGCAGAATCAATACTTCAGGATCTGCTTAAGTGAAGAAATTTCAGGAGAAATGAGAATACCAGGCAAGCTTAAGGTAGTATTAATGATTTCAAGATGTGACTGTAACATCTGAATTGGAATGATCGCAAGCATACAAGCAGAGAAATTTGCTGCTTCTGATCCCTGTTTTGTTTAAAGATGGTTTGACAGTAACTGGCTAGTTCCTTTCAGGGACAAAACTGTCCAGCAATTACCTGTGAGACACGGCTGTTGTGGTGATTTGTGAACATTTGCACAGTTCTTAGAAAGCACGGGGATGGGCTTTCTAGTCCACGCAAGTTGCACATTGAACAGAATCTGAACAGCAAGGCAACAACGCTTCACTTCCCCATTTGATACAAGCAGCATTTTGACAGGGTTTTGCCATTTAACAGTCCCCAGGAGCGTACAGGTGAGCCAGCTAAGTTCCCAGTCCCCCAAGCTCCCTCTCTGTGCCAGTCTCATCCAGACATACACACACAGAACCAGCATGGAAGCTTGGTGCAACTGCAGCAGTCTTTAGTACAGGATGAATCCTTCGCTGGTCATCTCCACCAAGCTTTGGACAATTTGCCTGGCAACATTAGCATAAAAAATTCCCTTCAAGTCCTAGGCAATCTGGTGTGGAATTGTAGCATAATGAGGACAGAAACTGGTCCTCAGCATCTGCATCCTGAAAACGAAATTGGGGCCCCTTAATTCTAATCTTCGTATTGATTTCCCTCCTGGTCTTGGATTTGTGTGCACTACTTTTCTGTGCATTAGTTTACTCTTCTCACAGGAGCATTATGAGACTTCATGTTAGTAAAATGCCCAAAATACAAGTTGTTTCACTTTGAAAACCTGTGTTTCAGGCTTAACAACCTTCATCGTATTATGCTATTTCAGGAGGGATATTCACAGAGATGCAATGTTATCTAAAATGGACAGAAAAGTTCAACCATCCAGAAATGTAAGAAAAATAAGGAACTGAATTATTTTGTACTCTGGTGCTTTAATAACTTGTTTCATCAAGGGAAAATTATGGCCAATGTACTGTGCAGCTCAGGTAAAGTCTGTTAATGTATGCACTGCCAGTTTTGGGGAAAAAAAAAAGAAACATTTTAAGCAAGCTTCGGTGTCATAAGCCTTCTTCTGAGCATGGTTTGGTTATACAGTACTTAACAACATGTGGTTTTAATGTAGCTAGTATTTTAACTGAAAATAAATCACTCCTTTGTTGGACCTCTGTCCTCGTTTTTCTAGAATGACATGTGGTTTAAATGTCTAAAAGGAAAAGTGATATAAATTCCATCACATAAGGTCTCTGGTATAGTACCAGAAGGGTTGTAAATTATCTCCAATATTTGAATTATCATAAAAACATGCCAAGGAGAAAGAGGAGTTCTCCAAAGCTGTCCACCACTTGTTCCTAAAGAGCCTGATGCTCTAAAGGCCTCCTATTTGTGGATGATCTAATATGTTTTAAAATCAACAATGACCGAATTTAGTGGAATATAAAATTCACATTTGAAGCCTTAGTTTGTATTATATAACCATGGAAACACTTTAAAGCTGTTGGGCATTACTGTGCTTCAGTATACCCAAAATAAATCCATGAGGAATATCTCTTATCAAGTCAAGCATCTGAAACTGTGTACAGCCAAAATATCATTCCCAGTTCTGTTTTTTTATTTCACCAAGGTATTACCACAGGGACACAGAGATGTGGTCCAAACCTGATAGAAGAAATGCAATAGGGTGGTCAAGATAAAAAGATGACATATAAAAACATTCTTCCTCAGAATACTAATGAGCATTAGATTATTAATTCAGAGGAGATAAATTCCTTCCAAATAAAACATCACTGAAGCCAAAAGAAGTTATAAAATTTTTTATAATAAATATGGAAGATTACACCATCTGAGCATCTGCCTCTGTGTCCTGGTTGCAATACCTTCTAAATCTACTGTGTGATTTCAAACAAATTTCCCAAAGGAAAAGAAGAATTCAAGATATTTAAGTGCTAGAAATTTATGTAAAATAATAGCTGAAAAAGGATGAGAAAATTAATTCTTGCCATGACTGGGAGAAAGGCTGAAACACGAGCTCACATCAAAGTATCAGACAAGAGATAGATGTAGGGAAACCTTGCAGCTCCTAACAGGCAAAAGTCAGTGATAGGTGAGATCCCAATCCACCGGGAAATGAGCCTTCCCCGTGGCCATTGCTCATGCTCACTCAGGAATATTGACATCTAAGGGGATACCAGTGAAGTCGCTCACATACAGATTCAACTTTCCTCTTTAGAACGGGAATAATTCAGATCAGGATGGATCCTGATTATTTTGAAATGAAGACAGAGAATGAAAGGTGGTGGGACTTACCTGGTACCTCTGTGCTGATTAATCCGCTCACAGCTTTGATTTTGATAATCATGGACCCTGACAGGCTAAACTCTTTTGGGGTGAATGGCATCACACCAGTGACAAACAGTCTGGGAGCAGAGGGGACTCCAAGTCTGCAAGGTGTGGGAATGATGAAAAGTGCTGTGCAATGCTGTGCATCACTGGAACAAGTCAGCCTTGTTTCACTGTTGTTATATTGGATTTCTAGCTCTAAAACTTTTTTTTTTTAAATCTGTTTTTGTTTAAACTGTTGGAACCATCCAGTGGAAAAATAAGGGGCTCAGAACTGTTACTGGTTTCTGACTAGAATTCCCACTGTACTTTATTTCTCTCTCTAGCTTAAGTATTAATAAGAAAGCCAGCAGGCTCAAGCCGGAATCTGGTATATGACCTGGCAAAAAGACCATTTGCTTCTAAGATCTCTAAAAAGCTGGCTGAAATGAGGTCTTATTTGCCTATACTCAGACAATGGGCAAAACTAATTTTGCAGATATGTATGCCCAGCTGTACTTCTGAATTATGTCAATGACTGACTCAGTGAGACTTCATCCTCTCAATTCCAGATAAATGGGCTTTTACATCCCAGAAGCTTTCTGGGGAAAAAAAATTCTCCTGACATAGAAACCGAGCATGAAGATGCATGAGTTTACCTTAAATTAGGTCACTTGAACTGTATTAGCTGTCAAACTGGCTTGTTAGAGGGCTCGATGCTTTTTAGCACAGTACATTGGCCAGTGTGTTGATTGTACCACTGTGACTTAACACCAGGACTGCAAAGGCAGATAGAGGTTTAAGAAAAGAAACACCTCTCCGGGTGAGTAACTGAAGATGAAAATGGGTGCACGGGAGCGGACAGAAATACACAGAACTGAGGAGATTACAGATCTGTAGCTGTTTGGGCAGGTCTTTCTGAATTGCCCTGGTGACAATTCTGGCTTCCAGAGGAGACCACTGTCTGGAAGGCACAGGTGAAATACAAAGCCATCTTTAATTCTGTGCTAAGCTTCTATACGCAACAGGGAAGACTTTCACCTGTGAAGTAGCACCGGTACACTGCTGCAGGATCCAGAACCAGATTCTGTCACGTGTGATACCAGGGAGCATAGGACTTTCTGAGATAGCGCTGAAGTCAATAGGAAATTGCAGTACCCAAGGAAATCCTGGAAACAGAATTAGCCTTGCAAACAGCACAGGACTGCCTTGAAACTAATGTCATTTTATGCCTTATTTCCAACAGTACCGCACCAAAAACACCGAGCTTCGCAAAAAAAAAAAAAAAAAAAAAAAATCCATCAACTTCAAGTCTGCTGGCTAATCCTTAAATAATATATCACACAGAGAGAAGTTTATTACTGCAAAGTAGAAGTTTATCTTTAAAACAATGACACAAACTTATCAAGGGTGTAAACACCATCTCTAAAGTGACATTTAATACAATTGAATTTATAGCAACTTTAGGGCTCCACAGGGAGATCTAATCCAGATTCTCTCATGGAAAAGTAAACATCTTGCCAAAAGAATAGATAAATCTCCTGCAAAGGTTTTGATTTAGTTCATCCGGTATTTCTTGGTTTGCTCTATATTTCAGTAAGAATAGAAGTACCTTTCCCAGTCCCAAATCACTGAGCAGACTTTGCTTGCTTTCAAAGAGATTACTGTGTGTGACACAGGCTTGTTATGTATTTATGCATTAAATATACTTCACAGTTTATTTAGCTATTTTATTATAGATGGAATATCCCGCTGAACAGATCAGAAACATTTACCACTTTGTTAAAACTACTTATAAAGTAGTTAAACTTAATCGTTTGAAGAAAAAGTTCCCTTGAGGGCTTTCCACAGATACTTAGCTGTTCTTATGCTAAAGAGAAAGCTTTTCTAAAGTCACATAGATGTGAACAAGCAGAGCTAGTATAGACACACATAACCCAAACACCTCTCACTGTTTCTCTGTAGGTTTCCCTTATTGCCCTTCCATTATGCCAGAATACCTATATACACTTAATTGCACTTAAATTTAGAAATATACAGTGCAACAGGCTGTTTAAAGTCAGCTATCCACCTAAGCACTTTACTGAATTGTCCTAACAATGAACCAGAAATTTTTTCTACTTCTGTGTTTCTTTCCTATTGCTATAACCTTTTGCTAACTGGTAGCAATATGATAAAAGTCAAATGGTCTTAATTTGTAGTTCATTTAGCACAAAAATGTTTTATTCAGAGCATAAGACACCATTTAGCTTATATGGCATAAGCTGCTCATAACATGAAAATTTGCTATGATATTTGACCTAGGTCAACGTATATTCCAAAGAACTGATCATGTCTACCAACAAAGCATGCAAATAGCTGTAGCCTGTAGCAATAGGAAACACACAGCAAGCTATATGTGCTCAAAGTTTCAATTTCAAAGGTGCAGAGATTATGAGCCTCTTGGGTTGGAATGGATGTCAGCACAGACATTTAGCCTGACACAGACATAAAATAAAGACTTGCTGCTTCATGACAAGGGCTGGCCGACTCTTTCACTATTTATTTTTGTTGCTGCATTCTGGATTCAAAGAAAACAGCAGAGCAATCTTAGCCTAAACTCTCCTCTACTGGCATCTAACAGAGACAGGCAGTGTGGGGTTTCTTTGTTGTTTTCTCTTTTCTTTTTTTTTTTTCCTTCACATTTTGCAAACACCCAGCGATTTAGATAGCTAAACTTGAAGATAAAATAAGGAATGCTGTCCTGGATTCTTTCTTGGCACAATAATATTTCTCTCAATTTGGTAACAGTCACATTTGGAGAGATACAGTCTGACTAGAACTGAATCAAATATTTGTAAAGAAAACTAAAGCTACAGCTTTCTGATTTTTTTACATACCAAAGGCCAGACTAGGCTTTCTGAGCAGAACAGAGATTTGATAAATAGTTTGGAGAAGTCTAATATGGGCCAATTTATGATTGTTGCACTGAAAATCTGAGAACACTTGCAACCATTTGTGGTTCCTAGTCTTCAGTGCAGTGTTACAGCTTTAGCACTAGTAGTTTCTACACCACTTCCTTTAAGATGTTCATTTTATATTAAACCTAAAAGTGAAATTGAAAATACATGAGCAGAAATGAAAACTACACAAAATGAAAAAAAGAAAAAAAAAAGATTACTTTCTTACAATTGCAGTTGTGCATGTTTGGTTCTAAAAATATACTTTTTTTGTGCCTAAGAATGCTCTTGCATGCCTTGTTTCTGTGCAGTCTGGCTTTGGCAAATTCTGCTTGAAGAAATATTATCAAGAGAAATTGAGTTTTTTAAAAAGAGACAAATTCTACCTCCAGCAAACTGTGGATACTATTTCAGTGTTACTTGCCATATGTTCCATGTACCAGTAGACATATTTAAAAGAGCAAAGGATATTCCACAAAAATATTCCAAACGTACTTAAAACTTTACCCACACCCATTAAATACCTACTACAAAGTATAATCAGAAGCCAACTCCTCTTGCTTTCAGAGACTACATAAATCATAACTTCTCTATGTAGATACCTTTTGTTCATCAAGATGTTGAATATTTTGTTTCTCAAATTAACACTTCTATTACAGCGGCTTTATACATAACAGCTTGACACATAACATAAATGAAGACTCAAAACCAAAATGGGGTTGGGACTGAATAGTGTTTGTATCAGGATTGCCAGCATTACAGTCTGGAAACTCGCAGTCATCCTACAGATTAAATGCAGCGTCTACAGTGAGAAAATGCGTCTGAAAAAGGAGACAGCTCCTAGCTAAAAGTATTTTAAGATAAAAATCTGCCCTTTAATCAATTTTTTCCCAGAAGGTTTATTTTCAAAAAAAACCCCAAACTGATAACCACTTCTCAATACATTCTCATTTTAATTTCTTTTTTCCCAAATAATAAAAAAACCCTGCATCCCCCTTTTTGTTTTTCTTTTTCCTTTTTCCTCATAAAAGATGAGAAAAAAAAGAAAAGGGAGAGGTGAGGACAAGTGAAAACTGTTCTGCTTTCAAACTGCGGACTGTGCGAGCTCTCAGCGTGCGTTCAGGATTATTTTATGGACTGGCACCTTGGTCCAGTCCCACTTTCGCTCATGTCAGTTAGGAAAAGAACCAAACCTACTCACTACGTCATTCTCTCTCCAAACAAACCATCTCGGGAGCGTGTTCTGCCCCATGGAGCTGCCTGCCCGGCAGCCGGCGGGCTGGCCAAGCCCACGTCCCTGCCGACACGCTGACCTACGGGCCGTGCTCGGGCACTGCGAGCACACGTGGAGCTCACGCCTGGCTCACAGGCAAATGAACGCGAGCTTGAGGGCAGCCTCCGTGGGAACACAGGATAAGGCGTGCACCCACAAACCATGTCCCGCATTTACAACCCAGTTCTTTAGCTGAGGCAACAGCGACATTTCCCTAAAGGATGCTTAGATTCATGACTTATGGGACCAAGATTAATTTACGAGCTCAAAACAACTACTGCCCAGCGATGCCTCCTTTCCCTTCACAAAGGGAAAATCATATCAGCATATTTATCCAAAACCAGAAAGCAACCTTAATTCATATCATTTCCAATTATGTAAGCATGCCCTTAATCCATTCCTTAACTCCTTGTACAAGTAGTTCAAATGAGTGAAACTTTTCACTATTGCTGAAAGCCCCTTTTTAATGAAACAAGTGCTGAGTGTTTCTCTCTTTAAGGAAAGTAAATAGCAAATAGTAAAGTACCTCTTTATGGGAAATTCCACTCATATTCTGATGTGCTTCAGTTCTTTATGTGGATTGTGAGAATGAAGATAGTACCTTTTGTTATGTCTATGATAGCCCATAAAAGAATGGCATTTTTAAACAGCCAGGCTCTTTAAGATACCATAAATGAATTAAGCTAAACATGAGCTATCTAGGGTTTCCAATGGAGAAAGGGGATCTACACAGTTATAGAATAACAATGACACTACTGTGTGTAATGGCTCTCCTTGGTGTGCTCACGATGCAGCAAGGCCCTGCTGGGGCCACCTCTGCAAATACTGAATACATAACATACTCTGAGTGCCAGCCAGACTAAACGCCAAGCGACTCACGAATTAAATATCACTCTGTGTGAAGCTCCTTACATTGCCATTTTGAGTACAGACTGCTCAGGGATGTGTCCCAAGTCCAGTTTAATAGTTGCCTGTAAACCTGGGTTGCTGCTACGTGATGACAGTGAAGTAAGAAAATGTGATGTGAGTTGGCAGCTGAAATTTTATAGTGATCAACAATTTGTATCAAACCTCCAGCCATTAGAGAAGTCTTATTTTAGTGAAGCATTGATAGAGAAGCCAGAAAATCCACACACGTCAGCCGGGACGTTTCAAGAGCTCTGTGTTAGGGCAGAGGTATGCTGGCAGGACTGCACATGTGAATTTGTTTTTCCATTGATCACAATGTAAGAATGCCAAATATTATTACTGAGCCACTTGCTTAATATATTCAGAATATTAGTCTCCAATGCCCCAATTATGGGCCTGGTACATTCACTTAAAAACAAACTCAGACAGGGAACAAGTATTCAAGTATTCTTAATGTTAAGGAACAAGAAGAAGGAAAAAAAAAAAAGGTATTTTTCAGTGCATTATCCTGCAAAGCTTGCAGACTACTTTCAGGGCAAACTTCAGTTAAACCAACAGGAACTCCTCTTAGCTAACTCTAAGAAGGACATCTCCATGGGAGATAGAGGCTCTGTGGTTCAGGGGAAACATTCCCAGTAGCCACAGACATCCAAAACTCAGTCACAGCACTGCACATGCTCTTCAGCTTCCTCCTGACAAGCTGCCTGAATCTTGGCAAACATTCATATAAAGAGCTTAAATGCTTAAATAAAGTTCAAACTACCCCAGATGAACTACAGTGCCACCTGTTCCAATTCGCCCTTACACCATTAGCAAAACAGCAAATTGAACTGCTGCTGGCCACTAGTCGCTGTGGCTTGATGGTCCATTAGAGAGAAAAACCGTGATCCCTCTACTAGACACTCCTGGTACAGAGGTTGCTCGCTTTGAAGAAGATGCCATCAGCTAGCAGACCTTCTACACTTGAGACCTGAAGTTGCCGAGACGGGAGATGAAAAGCTGTCCAACAGGAATAGAGTTATTAAAAGTTTCTGAAGTCTGAAAAACTCTATTAATCCCACAGAAAATCTTCCACTAAGCCAGCTAGGACTAAAGCTTGTTGTCATGTCAAAAAAAGGCAGTTTCATTGAAAAAAAACTTCAATCCTACTCGCCTCCGCCCAGCATCATAATTTTAAGTTTCAAAGTTAATACACGTTATTTACCACCACAGAAAACTACTTGAAAAGCCTAAAATTATTTGAAAACTGCTGTAGGAAAAATATGAGTTCACGTTTTCAAACTTCATGGGCAAAAACTTGTTCAGTAGTGCAGAATAAATAGGTAGCAAACCTGATAGATTTTAGCAAAGATGAAACTGATAGGAGTCTGCAGAAACGAGTTGAAGCATTCTCTCTCTTTTTTTTTGTATTTATAATGGAAAATTTTCATGACAATAGAAAATTTGAATATTCTTTGTACAATGCCATTCTACAGTGATAAGACTAAATTTTACAGAGTAATTCTGAACAGTTAACAAAGAAAAAGAAAAAGAAAAAGAAAAAGAAAAAGAAAAAGAAAAAGAAAAAGAAAAAGAAAAAGAAAAAGAAAAAGAAAAAGAAAAAGAAAAAGAAAAAGAAAAAGAAAAAGAAAAAGAAAAAGAAAAAGAAAAAGAAAAAGAAAGAAAAAAAAAAAACGAAATAACCCAGACCTCTTCATGTGGGATGTACAAGATGCTCCATGAAAAAACCAAAACAACTTGTTTCAGGTAGTCTCATCTGTCATGATTTGTAACAGACATTCAGCTTTATATTTGTAAGATAAAAGAGGAGATCCTCACTTAGCAATGCCTCTCCCATTTCTGCTAGGGAAGAGGCTTTTAGCTGATGTCTTGTGCATTTTAGTTTCCATACAAGCATAGCCTTTTGCAGTAACCTATACCATGTTCCAAATCACATAAAATCCCCATTAAATGTAAAACTGTAGCTATTGGCCCTGCAGGAGACTGCAGTGCTGGGCAACACTTCCTACTCGCAATGGGCAACTCCATCATTCAGGGATATAAATTAAAAGGGGTTTTTTTTCCTTTTTAGAATAATGCTTCTCCCTCTTTTTTTTTTTTTTCTGTAGACATGATACTTCTGCACATTTGGTCCCATTTTCAAGACTAAGAAGCTTCAACTTGTACTTTTTGCACGCACTAACAAAGAGTATCGAAGGCTCGGTTCCGTAAGTTGCAAAGTGTGACTCTGGATGTGTGACATCCAGAGCTCTCCAGTCCCATCCTCCCCAGCCACAGTGGAGGGAACAAGGCTGAGTGCTCAAAGGACTCCTGTCCGAGTTTGTATCAGTCATAGGAATAATCTACCCTGGCACGTGTCAGAGCAGTCCTGCAAGAGTAGCCAGCCTCAGTTCACAGGTTGAACAGTCTTAAACCCCTAAAAGAAGGTGGCTCTGTGCATGCTGCCTACTGGGAACAGACCCTGGCCCATCAACCCCGAGCCACACAGATATGGTCCTCGGGAAGGTACGAGCTGGCCCATGCTCAGAGTGCAACAGGGACCTCCGTAGGCAGTCCTACTGTGTCCTGGCACTGCTTAATTAATTAGTGTAGACATAGCCTCTGTGTCTTTCTGGCCAGTTTATAAGCAATCATATTGCTTCTCCACTTCTCATCTGTTTTGTTGCTTTGGCTATGCTGGGCCAGATTTACTGTGAAGCGTTTGTGTGCACATGTAGTGGATCCTCATCACTGGTGATATTTTAACAGTCCCCTTAACACAAATAATATTTCTCAGCTGTCAACATACGTTTATTTATTAGATTCATAATCTCATTGCACAGTAAATGTCTGTGTCAAGCAAGTGGCAAATCTCCAGAACTTCAGAGTTTAAGATTTTGTTTGGAAAACTATCCCAAAACGTGGATGTTCATCTACAGTGTATACAGATTATTTGAGACCTTTGAAACTGCAAAAGCAGGCTGGAAATTTTACGAGATTGTAACTTCTTATAGCATTTCCAAGCTCAGCAATGGATTCCAGCACTGTTTGGAAGTGGACTGCAAAAAAATGAGAGAAATATTATAAAACTTTGTAATGTCTTCAGGAAAAAACACTATCAGAACAGCCTATTTTGATGCTTATTTTGTGAAACGTGAGTTGTTTTTCAGAACCGAGAGGAAGGTTCAGGGTTCGTTCATTTCCAGGTTTATTTAAGCTGTTTTGATCTCAGCTGCAGCCATCAGGAACTAGAAGGACAGGAGTGCAAGAAAAGAAAATGGTTTAAATTCTGCCAGTTTTCTGTCATTTAGTTTTAAGATCCAGGATCTAAAAATGGTTTCCTTTGCAATGCTAAAGAATTACCTGGGCTGAGCACTGTTGCTGTGAACAAAACTTGGATTAAGAAAGGAAAGCAAGCATATTTAAAGCAAACTACCCCTGTGCGATTTTAGTATTTGACCAAAACCAAATAGATGAGACAAATGTTGAGAATAGGTGAGGAAGAGAAAAGACAGTCTATCTAAATCTGGCTTTCCCAGGAAAAAAGATACAGAGAAAGCAGCCATCAGCCTGGTGGTGGTTCAAACTTCTGTATGGATGAAATCACAGTTCTGAACATATAAACAAGAAATGATGGACTCAAAATTGTTCCAAAAGGTTGTCGACATAAACTGTCAAGGTGTTTAGATTTCTAGTGAATAGACTGAACCGAAAAAAAAGCTGGTCACCATGTTTTCAACTAATTAAAATGGTACCTGGAAGTATTTAATTTTCAGACAAGATTTTTGTGTGGTGAACCGGGATTTTTACCAGAGAAGACGACAGGAGGAGACAGACACAGACGTAAGACCGCCTTTTCTGATCAACAATGGGTGAATATCAGACACAGATTTAAAGTTGTGAATCCTACACCAAGAAGCATCTCTTTTCTCCCTTCATAACTTCCACAAGCAAATGTGCATGTTTCTTTCCCTTTTTCCTGCATTAGCCACCTCAAAACTTGCTTCAAAACCAATGTTTTAGTGGGGGGCTGGGGCTGGGGTGGGCTGTCTGTTTTTTTAGGAGGACAGGTGAGCACTTCCAAAAGGAAACACAGAATGAAAGCAAATTCTGAAACCTTGAAAGTTGCGCTGAAATGGAACCATCACTTTTTGGTTAGCCCTACTAAAATAACCCCCCGCTCTTTGGTCAAGCATCACCTGCAACAACAAATTTCACCACTCAAAAGCAACTGGCTCAAAAGAGGTCTTAATCTGAGGACTTCCTTAGCTCTTTCAGAAGAATGTTTGATGGGACTATCAAAAGTAGCTCTAGCAATGCTAAAACTGAAACTGCAGCTAGGCCAATGAATCATCTTTTTCTTCTCTAAAACTTGTTTTTACAGCTTGAAATATTTCTGATGATTGCAGCCATGGGTAGGAATAAAGACACTGGTCACTTCAAAACTTAAGACTGCTTTGATGGAATAAGAAATACTATGAAAATGTAAAATTTAAAAGAGCACTGGTCTCTTGCTGTTATTGACCAAGTACATTATTGGCAATCATGCGTCTATTGCCAATCAAAGGAAAAAATATTTAAACATTAGAGGGATGTTTGCATTCATTTAATTGAAAGATTAAAAACATCTGATTGATGAGGGCATGATGTGTACTTGCTATGAGCAATACTTAAGCTGCCTGAGATGTTTAATTCCAAGCCTACATTTGTACTGACACACTATTCACTAATAAATAAACAGCAGATGAGCACTTCTCCAAATTGTAGTTGTTGACTGCAGAAAAATTTGCCAGCATCGCTAAGGACACCTTCAGTAGGGCAATTCAATGCATTTCATGGAAGAAATTTCTTGCAGATGACATTGTCAATATGGTAAGAGGAAAAAACAATAAAGGAAAACACTCAAAACTAATTTCCATAAAAGTGTATAACGCTCTAATGTATAAAATGGACAAATACAAAGTGCACAATAACTCTCTCTGCTGTTCCTGAGTGTAACAAAAGCTTTGGCTCAGGTAGCTTCATTATGTTATCCTTGTTTGCAACAGTAAATAGATCCATCAGCTAATACAATGGCTTATTATGAAAGGGCTGAAGAATGAGCATAGTGTTTCACCTAGGCAGAAGATGAGACAGAATGTCTCTTTGAAGCAGTCTTGATGCTTCAGAGGTTTGCTGGAGCTAATGGAGAGAGATGATGTGGAAAATTGCCTCCTAGAGGCTGAATCAGTGTGGTTGGTCCCTGGGGTTTTCTTCCCCCCTGCCCCCCTCTTTTGGGCAGAGAGAAAGGGAAAGTAAATCTTTATGACCACTGCTATTCTTACATTTTAGAAAGAAGATCATTGTGTTGGGAATCATCCTACGCTTCAGTAAGGAACTGTGTTCTCGAGCACCAGGCTACTATAAAAGTAAAAAAATTTAACTGTGAATACTTCCCAAGTGTTGGAACTGAAGTGCTATCGTTGCATGTTGCACAGTTTCTCTAAACAGAGATCAGAAGGAAAAGAGTGGATAATGTAGGCAGAAATGGCCTGTGAGGGCTCTAAGCATTACAACCCTTTTTTTTTCTTCCCCCCCCCCCCCCCCCCCCCCCGACTAAATGATTGCAGTTAGGAAACAGAAGACTGAATTTGACCATCTCTAACTCAAAATACCAAACTGCAGGAGACGAGAAACCTCAGGAGATAACTATCTTGAGAGTTACTCTGAGCCTGCCAATGATACGGTCCTTCAGAACAAGGACCTAACCTTGCAATTTCCTTAATGGTGACTTATTATAGCATAAATGGGTGGGGGAATCATACTTTTGCTGATGGATAAAGATTAATTTATCCTTAGGTAGCATATTGTTATAGAATTAACAGGATGGATTTCAACCTGCTTGCTTTTAGAAACCTCTTCAAGTACAGCACTCTTAGCTTTAAATACAAAGGCATTTTTAAAAATTATTTAGTCTATTATTTTTCATTATGGTCAAGAGAAACTTTGATTTGCTCACCTTTGCAGTTGCCCCGGTAGGCTATTTCCAGCTGAGGGTCTTTGCATTTTGCTCGCTGAAATTCACACCGGGACAGAAAAGTTCTTCCATCAGATGCACAAAGTGATTTCTGAGGGGAACCTGCACAGTCCAGGCTGCATTCTCTGTCTTTGTCTTGGTCCACTCTCAAAAACTAGAAAAAATAAATTATGCTGTAGGAATGCTCTCCCCATGCAGAAACTGCTCTGTGATCCCCTTCCCCAGGGAAGACATACAAATATTACCCAAAACTGAAAAGCAAGCTCTGCCTTTTTAGCCTATTCAAATACTAGCTGATTCATCATATCTGGGGTTATTCAGCTGCTGCTTTGAAATGGTAGTGATTGCAACATTTCTGTAACATACACTAAATCCACTATCACAATTAGGAAATCTCTGAATCTCCTTCAACCATTATGAAGCTGGGAACAGCAGCTTAGAGTCTTTAGAGCAAAAACGGTGATGGCAAAAATATTCTTCACAACAAAAATGAGACAGCTATGGAAACTTGTCTATTTTATTAGCTATGCATTAACTAGTCTACAATAACAAGCTGAAAAGTCTGTTCTAAGATCCAAATAGGATTATTAACATCAATACACATCTAAAATTGTACCCATAATATCTTCAATGGCCTCAGTGCAAGAGGTCTGATGAGAAAATGAGCAAGGTAGGAGAATCTTATGAAGCACCTTATGAACCACAACAGATCACTTATTCTTGCAATGCTCACATTCAAAATCTAAAGACTTCTCAACAAAACAGAAATTTCAGATACATTTTATAGAAATATTTCTATTTGTGCATATGTTTGCCTATAAAAATACATGCCAAGATTGAAAACGGAAATGTTATAAGCTTGCAGTTTTTCCAGTGAGACCATTCTTATAACATGCACAATGGAGTCCTGCACTTGGGTCATGACAACCCCATGCAACGCTACAGGCTTGGGGAAGAGTGGCTAGAAAGCTGCCCGGCAGAGGAAAACCTGGGGGTGCTGGTTGACAGCCAGCTGAATATGAGCCAGCAGTGTGCCCAGGTGGCCAAGAAGGCCAACGGCATCCTGGCCTGTATCAGAAATAGTGTGGCCAGCAGGAGCAGGGAAGTGACCATCCCCCTGTACTGGGCACTGGTGAGGCCGCACCTCGAGTCCTGTGTTCAGTTTTGGGCCCCTCACTACAGGAAAGACATTGAGGTGCTGGAGCGTGTCCAGAGAAGGGCAACGAAGCTGGTGAGGGGCCTGGAGCACAAGTCTGATGAGGAGCGGCTGAGGGAACTGGGATGGTTTAGTCTGGAGAAAAGGAGGCTGAGGGGAGACCTCATTGCTCTCTACAACTACCTGAAAGGAGGTTCTAGTAAGATGGGTACTGGTCTCATCTATCAAGTAATTAGTGATAGGATGAGAAAAAATGGCCTCAAGTTGCACCAGGGGAGGTTTAGATTGGATATTAAGAAAAATTTCTTCACCAAAAGGGTTGTCAAGCACTGGAACAGGCTGCCCAGGGAAGTGGTGGAGTCACCATCTCTGGAGGTATTTAAAAGACATGTGAATGTGGTGCTTAGGGACATGGTTTAGTGCTGGCCTTGGTAGTGCTAGGTTAATGGTTGGACTCGATGACCTTAAAGGTCTTTTCCAACTTAAATGATGCTATGATGATTCTATGAGGCTCAGCTGCCATTCTAAAGTGCCCCACCATAGACGAGCAGAAAAGACAAAACCTCAAACAGGCTATGTGTTATGTGCAAAACAGTCTGGAGCCAAATAATTTTATTTAATTTGTTACCAACCATGAAAAACTTCTGACTGCTGTTTCGAGCATGGTCTGAGCCCTGGCATGAGTCGCCCATGACTGCAAACTCTCAGGGGTGTCCCTGCCCCAGCATGGGTTGCCCACAGGCCACAGTCCCTGGGGGCTGTCCTTGCACCGGTGTGGCTCACTCATGGGCTACAGTATTTTTTTTCTGGACTGTCACAGGGCAGTTCATGTCCTCCTCTCACACTGGGGAGCCCTGCAAAGTCCCTGCTGCGCAAACCCTGTTGGTTCTGCCCATTGCACCACACATTCCCCCTTTCTCAGAAATTCCATCTCATCTCCTCCAGAAGACAGTGAGAGGCTATAGGCTGACAGAAGTAATTCAGGTTGTTCCCATTATGAATTTCAAGAGATGCTCCCCTTTCTAGCCTGCCACAAAGCCACACCGAAACTGTTCTAACTGTTCATCCCTCCACCCCCAAGACTGCAGGCAAGGCTCATAAGTTTGGCATCATCCTTGGCACTGTGAAAAGCAGGAGCTGCTCACCCTGAAACATGCTGCCAAAAAACTCATTGGTTCTGATGCTGCTGCATGCCTGCCAAAAACAGACAGCCAAAACCAAAGCTAGTACTTTATCTTCTGAGCTCCTGAAAAGCGGGGACTAGGGAGGAGGTGAACTCAGTAAGTCCTCAGATGAATCTGTCTATCCTTCTGCTGTTTCTAAATAAGCACAAAACTAAGCAAGGCATATAGCTACCAGGAGATAATGATTCTCCTAAGCATTAGGAGGCACCTGAGAAAAGGTCTTCAACCAGCCGAAGCACTGGTTTCATTGGTGCTACTTCATCATCATAAACCTCGAGTACAAAAAATTTTGAACTTCAGATTAGAAACTGAGACTACTAGGAGCAAAATGTCAAGAAAAAAAAAGAGGACAGAGTAGTATTTGAACAGGGAAGAGTAGTACAAGCTAAACAAATCAGAAAACATTTGCTACATATAGTTTCCCTGCATTTTATTACACAAAAAAAATGTATAGTCATAAATCTCCATAATCTTCATACTTAAAAACTGTGGTCTATTTGCATTTCCTATTACTTAACGTGAAGAAATGCAGACGCCTTTCTGGAGAGTATGCCTGAAAATGGAGAGACAATCTCAAAGGTATCACTTTAAAATAATAGTCATATGGTAGGATTTTGACCAGAATTTTTATATTTTAGTGGCGCAGTAACATAAAAAGGAAAGCTTCCTTTTCCTGACATTTCTGAGCAATTTTTCATTTTTAACAATAATTAGCTTTAGAAGCAAATTATTCACAAATTACACACAATCCCCAAAAACCTTTCTTCCTGGAATTTAGCTATAGAGCTCCAAAAGTGGAGAAGAGACGTTCCTTTTCCCCCCATTTCGGTGCTGTTTTGCAGATTCTTCTTGCTGACAGAAATTAATAATTAGCTGAGCTGAGTGGGAAGGGACAAAAACTGATGTCATCTCCCTTCACCTGCAAAACAAGCAACAGTGAAGACAGGCTTCCATGACACTGACCACTCTCCAAATTCTGTTGGTCTCCAGGGCCTGCCCCGGTGCCCTGATGAGCTGCAGCGTGGGTGCCCCAGGGAGGTCCTTCAAGCCTCCTTTTCTCGCCTGGGAGGCATCTGCAGGACTCTGTGAAAAAGATTTTCCAAGGAAAAATGGACCACATGGGGCCTCTGGCAGAAAAATTGGATCCAGTCCCCTGCTCTGCCTCAGACTTCCCCTGTGGATTTGGTGATGGCAAGTCAAGTGATCTCCCTCTTCCTATTTTGTGAAGTAAGGATCTGAGTACAGCCTTTCTCTGTGTGTAAGACTACCCCTCTGTAATGGCTAGGCACTTTGCCACCCTTAATTTATCCTCTGCAACATCCCCGTTGAGCAGAGAATTATTTTTCAAAAGCACAGGAAGGCTTCGTGACCCACAGAAAATCATGTGGTAGATCAGGGAACTGAACCCAGGCACCAGAAAAAAAAAAAAAGAAAAAAAAAATCACACATAGCAACAGTCTAGCCTCTGTCCCATTTTTCTCCCAGACTTTCCTCATCTTTTCTGTTTTGAGTTGTTGCAGGAGTTAAGATGGGTATGCCTGATCGCAGTGGACAAACCACAGTAACACAGTGGACAGAAAATCCCCTTAATCGTCTGAGGAACAAAATCCACTCCCTTGAGAGCGTGATAGTTCACAGATAAAGCTATATTTTAAAGGGCATTTATCCAAAGAGTCCTATTTAAGTATTTTATTATTTCAAAGCCTTAGAGGAGATTAGGGTAAATTATGGGTTCAAGGATATTCAAGCAACCTGGAAAAGCAGAGGATGAAGACATACCCGGGAGACAAAACCACTTGAATAGCTTGTTGGTTAGCCAAACCTCACTGGAGAATTTGGGTTGCACATTTAAACAGTTTCCACCAACCTAGTGTAACTGAGGGATTTAAGAGCAGGAAGGACAAAAAGGCAAGCAACTGCGAGAAAAGACAGCATACAAGAGAGACTAGCAAATGTACCTACAAAAACCAGATAGAAAGTATGTGACTGACATTTGGAAAATACTCCATTGTCATCTTTACTACAGCAGCATAAGATGATACAAGTCCAAATCAGCATTGCTTGCTCACATGGAGCAGGAATGCCAAAAGAATCGATAAATTTATGGCAAAAGCAATAGAAATGCTGGAACAAGCAAGGGCTATGGGATTTCTCATGGGATTTGCTATTTGTTTAAACAGGAACAAGCAGAGTCAGTGACACAAAAACTGGGATCACACTGATGCACATCTTAGAGCTGTACTTTCCTGTAAAAATATTCCTTCTGATTAAAATAGGACAGTTTAGAGACAAAGATGGTTCTAGATGGACCAGAAGGCAACTCACCCTGAACACTGGCTCATCTCTTTCTGTCTTTAAGTTCGTTTAACAAACAAATCTGTTACTGTACAAACTTGTGATTCACTGAAAGACAAGCTTAAAGCAGCATTCCTGTTGAATGCTCGTAGCAACTGAGATAAAGCCAACAATAGTTGACCAACCTGAGGTAGAACTATTTTGAACAACCAGCAAAAACTGGACAATTATGGTTAAACCCTATTAAAAAGCAAACCACTTTTAATAGAGAGGTGTTCCTGCCCCTAATAGCACAGAAACCAGCCTAGTCACGTTTCAGAAAATTGTTTTCCACTACAAATTTGAGCTTATTCTACAAACTAACAGGCATGACTCCTCAATTAGAGTTGCTTTAACTTATCTCCCACTTTACATTTTAATATCACAAAAAATTTTTAAAGTCTCCAATTTATTTCAGTCTTTCCAAAGCATTATACTTTACAACACCCAATTTCCAAGGGGCCTACTATTCTATACTAGGCACTGCTTTAAATTCCCACGTAGTATTTCTGAGAAGAAAGAACGATAATGGGACTATATCAGAAAAATTATTAAGTTTACCTCGGTTAATAAACCCAAAGTCACTATAAACTGCATGTACCCACTTCACAGATATAAGCATTGATAAAACATTATTTACTGTCATGTGTTTCAGGCATCACAGAATTCCAGTATTTTCCTTCACTGTCTCACACACCAAAGGCTCTTAATGGTTGAAATGTGCCCCCCTATACTGCTGGCAGTCCCAGTGATCTTTCCTCTGTCTGTTACTGGAGTTTGGTAAAACTAGAATTGTCAGAGTATGTAGTAGTCTGCTACACTTTATCTTTCATCTTTGTTTTCGTCACTGGTCCCACATCTGGGCTGTGGATGGTCAGGATGCTTATTTCCTCAACCACAAGCAACATGTTGCAGTCTATGAGAAAGTTTTTCCAGTACCTCAAGAGTAGGCATCCAATGGTTTCTTTACTGTGCTATTAAACCATTTATCAAGATAACATGTCCATAAACTTGTTCACTGCTATGGCGTAACACACATCTTCTCTTCACCTTAGGCTATCCACCCTTATGCAGGGGTTCAGCGTCATTCCCTCTGGTCCACATCCTGCCGTCACATCACTGCTAGGGCTGAGGAGGTCTTCAGGTGGAACCGAGTCACATGCACACGTGGGCATTTCCAACGCACAAACCTGTGATCCCACCCTCCGTTGCGCAGAGCAACTCTCTTTCCACCTAAGCAGATCACAGATTACACCAGGAGAAAAATGATGCGTGGCAAGAGAGTCAACAACTGGATACATCTACAAGCTAAATTGCCAGTGCAAGAAAGCAGAAGTCTCGAGACCACTGGTACAGTGTCATCATGGGGAGCGCAGACATCTCTCTCCAGTGGAGGAAAAGCTGACGACAGATGTACTTAGGCTGAGGCGTAAAGATTAGTTATTGAATCTGGCTCACAGCCTTTTAAACATTTCACAATATAGTGCACAGCTGTGGATTGTCTTTGGTCAGAGGCCACTGTCTGATTGATCTGAGCAAGGCAGGGGAGTGTTCCCCAACATTTTTTTTTTTTTTTATTTGGGACAGCTTATCTCTAAGAAAGTTTACTTGCAGTCCTGTACAGACATCCTTAATACAAACAGGCTGCACACAAAGCATAACTCATAACTATGCTAAACCTATTTTTACTTTGCCCTAATGTAAGTTTTCCTACTACAGCTGAAGATGCAGAAGCTGCTGCTTTTCTGGCTGTGAGAGAAACTCCATCCTCTTCTGTGAGATCAGGTTGGAGTCTGTGCACTAGGAAAAAGAAAGACCTTCAGGTTCATGGATTTGGATTGTTCAGAGGTTTTCAACCTTTCTTCAATTTATAGACCCCTTCAATTTCCACTGGACTATATACCCTCCACTGACACTAGGTATTTAGACATACTGACAACAGGTTTTTATTCTCTTACTTTTTGTGGACCCCTCATAACTGCTATACAGACTTTCCCTCTGACCAAGTGAAAACTACTGCTTCAGAATCTAAAATGAATCTCAAGCTTGCTTGCAAAACAGGAGAGTAACACCTCATCTTGGGGGGGCTGAGGGCCCAAAAGGTCTGAAAAACAAGCAGAAAAGAAAAGATGGATGCTAGACACCACTGTTTTGCTTGGAAAAGCCTAGTGCAGACTACAGCTTTGAAAGGCAGTTTCTTTATCCTGCATCTGGTTACTGTAAGATGTTGAATGGAACGGTCTGACTTCCCCACTTCTGGCATGGGAGGTCTGCGAACAAACTATGGCGCAGCAGACTCTAAAGTGGCTCTGTGCTTAGGGCTTTGTGCTGTTGAAAAATGTGCTGATTTACAGTGATTTATGTACCCATCCTGTTTCTCTCTGATAGCTGCCTGAAGGGCAGATGTGCAAATCGCCAAGCTAGGAAAATTTTGTTCCCTCCAGGCTCGTCTACAATGGGAAAATGAGTTACAAAATAGCAATACATATGCATGTGCGTGTCTGTGTGTATGTATATGTATTGCTATAATATGTAAAGTCATATTCCCATGTATATTTCAAAGGCAATGATGTTTAAATATCAACATGCAACAGTCTACCTTAGAGAGTACTCTAACCAGCTAGTCTGTCTCAGTTAATCTGCTCTATTAAAACACCACTCATTTTTTCACTATTTATTTCATCACTCTTCTGCCAAGGAATGAAGCAGAAGGTACATTTACAGAACAAACTCTACCCTCACCCCAATGCCATGGAAAAGCATTCAACCCTAGTGCTGAAATGTATGGAAAACCCAAGTTCTCCTTATCCTTATTCTTTGAGTTATTCAGGACAGTACCAGAAGATACCTTCAAAATGACAACTCTGTATAACTGCTGTACTTATCTTTAACAGATCAGTTCACCTTGTGCTGTCCCACTGAAGCAAAACAGTCCTTCACCACTCTTCCAGGACAAGCCCAGAGCTGCCTACTTCAAACTGTGACCTCCTTCTTTGTCCAGACATACAGGACATCACCATTAAAGCTAAGCTTGCGCGGAAGAATTTACACAGAAAGCCATCACCCACAGGACTAATCAAATGCTATTCTGATGAGCTAGAATGTGCCCATTCCTGCCATTGTAGCAGGCAATGCCATTTGCACTTACTACAAAGAACTTCATCAAAACGTTTCTGTGTCTCTTTTCAATCGTAAAGGTTCTTGGTGTAAATCAGAATCTTCCCATTATAATCACCACTACCAGACAAGTGAGCAGACTACTGATTTCAATGAGGTTCTCTCAGACATCTAAAAATGAACACTTGTTCTTGAAAGTTCATTTATCCCTGTTCACACAAAAAAATCAGTATTCCAGCCAGAATACTGCAGCACTCTCCAGGGCAGCAAGCCATGATCATGATTTCATAACGTGCAGCTAGCTGCGTAGACTAGGGAAACTAGAAATTGGCACCTTTAGGATAAGATTCACCTGACTTAGGATAAGATAGATCACATCCTAGAAATGTCCCTTCCACTTTATGAACTGGAGAGTCTGATCAACTAGCTCTCCTCTAAATAGTTGAAGTCCTATCAGATTAACTCCGCTCATAGTGTCAAAGAAAAACAAAGGGGGAGAAGCATTCAAAGTCCCAGATTCCAGATGACTAAAATAGAGGTGGGCTCTAGGTTTCGAAAAAGAACTTTATCAAAGGTCTCCAGTAAGTATCTGTGCATCTGCAGGGGCACACAGGAGGGACAACTGTCTCTAATGCCTGCTGAGACATTGTGTTATTTAAAAGGTCCTTGTTGAACCTCTGAACACAGACATCCCCCCCTTTGCCTCATTATATTTCCTAAAACTCTTCATGTGTAACTTACAACATCAGACCTCTTCCCATGTAAACTTTAGCAAGGATGGTTGAAAGAAACAGCTACATTGTACAATTTCACTGAGTGGGAAGGTGGGGTTTGGGGTTGTTGGGTTTTGTTGTTGTGGTGGTGGTGTTTGGGGAGGGGGGGGGGGGGGGGTTTAATCACTCTTGGGTCGGTACCCAAAGTCAGCTCCAACTTACCTCTCAGCTAGGACAGTGTTGTGCTTTACTCCCTCAGTGCCCAGAGTGCAGTGGGGCTCTTGGAGACTCACTGCCAAAACTACAGTATTATCTTGTTACACCAGCACAGAAAATTTACTATGAAACAGAGTTGTGCTTTGATTGATATGTTTTGCTTTGGCATGTTATTTTTTAAATGTTTATTGCATTAACAGGTGTTTTTTTAAGTGAGCTCTACTTTGCTGTATTGACGGAGGGATGGCGGGGCTGAATGTCACCACATCCATCACTTATTTTTATTGCTGCTTCACAAATGACTAAAAAAGGCAAAACATCTCAGTTGTGCAACCATGCAAACTAGGAAGGACTGAACTGAAATGGAAGCAAACTGAGTGACATGTTCTTTCCTGCTTTGAAGAAAGTATGGACATCAATTTATTACACATGCAATCCCAAGTTTCATCATTACCATATCACAAAAAAAGTTCCTCCCAACAGCTCACTAACTTAAAGAGATTTCAGGTGATCTAGTGCCTCGACAGTATTTCAGTATTTTTAATCTACTATGGATGAATTATTTGGGGGACTTAGGAGGCAGGGGAACCACAACCAATTTACAGAAGGGTTGGGAGGTGGGAAGGAAATGGACCCTGTAAGGGGTTCAAGAGTGCCAGTTCTATTTATTATAGTTTTGATCAAAAAGTAAATGAATTGCTTTGGTTTCTGGAGGTGTAGGGGAAGTTACAGCAAAAGAGCACTCTGTGCTGTTTAAGCATTCTGAGTATAGTATACCAGGAAACACTACAAGAACAAGGGGTCCAAATCTTCCTTTTTTTTCCTCTCCATTTGGCTTTGTCTTGAAAAGAAACTTCAAGGTAGTGCAGTCATACCTCTTGAAGGGCTATTCTCCTGAATAGCCTAATTCTAGGATCTGGTTCCATCCCTAGTAAGGTAAATAGACTTAATAGGAGCAGGTTTGGGCTCCTGTTGAGTAGCACTCAGCCCTGGTGAACTACCCTTTCAGAAGGACCTTTCACCGATTCATCTGAATGTTCCTACAGTATAATCTTTGGAAGCACAAAGCACTCACTTCAAATGAGTCATGCCAGAAGCTGCAAAGATTAAGCATCAGAAACAATGTATGAACGATTTGTTGGAATTGACCCCATAGAGCGAAAAATGAACTTATGGTCTTAATTTTCAAGACAGGACAAACACTGCCAGTGACACTAAAATGCCCATTATCTGACTACATTCATTCCCTTCCATGATTAGGGGTCCTCCATATTTCACATAACCACTCATTTCTGCAAACTGAGTCTAGTGTATTCACTATAGATGAAAACAGCCCGCACATTTAATACTGCTGATATTTAGAAGTAATAAAAGTACATCACAGCAAGGACAAATAGACTGCAACTTTTTTCTTTTCTTCCAAAAAAATAGTTTACCTGGCTTTTCAGGGATCAAAAAAATCTTCCTGTGATTATTATAGTTACTTTGAACTCCAGTTTAAGATAAACAGCTGGTTTCTTTCATTTTGCACCACCAAAAAAGTTAAATGGTATCCAAACTTAGAGTATCAGCTTGCTGTATGTGTTGCCTGAAAATTGAACTGTAGATTGGGATGAAAAGCGTGACAATCTTAAGTACAGTGCTGAAAGCAGCACTGTTAAAAATGCGGTAAAGAAAAAAGACAACTCTTATCAGGAAGACAATGTCCTTGGTATGTATGTACAACTGCTAATTAGAGAGATCTCAGCCTTTTTATTTCTTCAGTAAATATATAGTTTTTCTTTCTCTGTGTCCAGTGGCATTACTTCTCCTGGTTTCAGAGTATTACCAGCAAAGGTAACACAGGTACAGATGAACAGACCTTGGGTTACCAGAGACAAAACAATCTACCAGAAATTTATACTGAAACACAAATTGCAAGGGTTTCTAATCTGAAGGCATTCTGTTCTGCATGTACTGCAATCCACTAGTTTCTAGATGTGTCATGTGTCCAGTGTGCTGCATTTTTCCCAAGTCACTGGTAACTTTATGCCCTTCATTCTTGTGGTATTGTTATTCATAATCTTTTCTTTGGCGGGTTGCTGTCATTTATAGTGTTTCTTCTCAGTTGCCAGAAGTCACACAGGGAGAAAATAAACAGAGAAACAGTGGGATGCATTGTCTATGTATTGAATTATCCTCTAGTTTACTTAAGCTTTTCACGAGTACTGACCCAACTTTCAGAATACAAGTGGGCTAGCACAACCAGCCCGTTAGCCAGTTCCCTCACACACAGCTAATCTGCCTGGTTGGTGTCTTTAATAACCACAGCTACAATTTGGGAAAATAGACACGTTTTACTTTTTAATCTTGTTCAAAGGCTGCTCACATGAAAAATATTTTGGCTTCTACAATGTTGAAAAGCTATTTTAAAATGCAAATAAAATCTAAGCCAGATCAACATTTCTATATTTGAGGGGTTTATTTTAGGATTAAAGAATATCAACACACACCCTTAAAGTGTCTGAGGTAGCTTAAAACAATAAAACTAAGAGCAATGACCTATAACTGAAAATAAGAAGCATTAGGTTGAACGTCTGTCACAAAGGCCAGAAACCTCCTCATCCACTGGTACAGTGCACAGGACACATGAAGCCCTGAAAATTAGCTTCTAGATGGTCTCAAACAGTCACCTCCAGGGTGAGGTATTGCCATCCTCATTGTTCCCTGGAATCGGAATCACAAAAGGGAGACCTCCTCCCTAGCTCACCTCTGCTCTCTTCCCACCACACACCCAGGCAGCCACCAGCTCTCCATACCAGTCCAGCAGCGATTCCACTGGGGGATGTCAAAAAGACAACTTCATAAGCAGCTCTTACCTCAGTGAAAAGGAAATAATTTATTAAAGGAATAGGGGGACCCCCTCAAAAGCTGAAGCGAGACAGTACTGGATGTTGTGTTACAGACTTGTAGGGAACAATCTCCCTTTGTGGGGGGACAGAACGGCTCAGCTGAACAGGGCTTTTCTATATCTGAGTTTCTATGCAACTCTATTAATGCCTATCACGATCAGCAGGCAACTGGCCACTCTCCATATGGCTGGTTGCCTTCTCTTCCCAGGGAACTAAAGAACACGGAGGGCATCTCAAATGACGAAGACACAGTATGAGACAATATCACAACAGGGCATTTCTTTTTATAATTTAAATCAAGTAAGCAACTGATTCACGCAGGGCAGAAACTTGATAAGACATCAAAGGTCTAATCCCCAAACCATAAAGCTAACTTGCTGACAATAACTGCAGAGCTCTAACTCTCTTACATTTATCACTGCCATCAGCTTCTTCAGAACAAAGTATTTTGGAAGGAAGGCAGGCAGCTGAGTCTGGGAGGCAGATTTTGCTCTTGTTAAACTGTTGATCTTAAAACAACATGTTGCTAGGCTTAAATACTGTCATCTTCAAAAGGAGAAATCATGCTAAAAGCAAACAGTTAAATAGTACACATTTGGAATATACAAGGGTTTAACAAGCCAGTCTAATGAGAAAAAAACACTTTTCATAGGGACACAAGAACCTGGCTGTGGTTTTCTCAAACCACTGGCAGTTCTACTTCCTCCCAACTTTGGGGTTTTATGGAACTCTTGTATGTTTGTTTGTATGTTGGGCAAAAACATTTTTCCTTTAATTTAAACCATTGTTTTCCAAGGAAAAAGGTCATTAGGAAGCCATTTATTTCTAATTATTATGAGGACTTTTGCAAAAGAAAACCCCTTGAATATGAAAAACAAAACTTTGTGTGTATCTAGAAGTGGGTGGGAGGGGTCAATAAACCATGATCCAAAACAGGCAATTTACCAGAATAAAAAAGAATTTTTCCAAGTTCTGTGTCACATTTTAAGTGGCTTCTGCTTGCTTTGCAGCAGAACACATTTCCCTTGCTGTTCTTTGCCTTCTACACACCACTTGGCCAGTAGCTTTTAAATCTGTCATAAAAGATCACCCAGCGATACCAGAGAACATTAAAGAATTGTCATACTAGCAGTACAACCCATTAGTCCCTTTCCACTGTGGACCTTTATGTGTGAGATTTCTTGATAGCAAAAGGAATTGTTAGGGATGAGAAACCTGATGGAGGGGAATTTGCAGAGTTTCCATTTGAGTTCAGTGAGCAAAGACCCTCACCGTTGTAGGCGCTGTACCAAAAAAATCCCCAAAGCAGCTGTAATGACGGTCACACACAGTGTATTGTGGATGAAGAATCAAGAATAATAGAAGAGACTGTTGCACTCCAGAAGTAAAAAAAACAATGCTGTTTCTAAACACAGTGGAGCTGAGAACATACAGAAGACGACAATATCAGTTGATTAGGATCCTTTGATAAAAATCACCTATATCAGATTTTTTTGAGATTTTTTTTTTAAATGGGATGCCATGAGAACCAATTCTTACACGCTTAAGGAAACCTAGACACTCTGTATTAGTTATAAGAAAACTCTTCCAAGTACTTTGAAAATAAAACAGATTAAAAAAAAAAACAAAACAGAGCTCTAAAGAACAGGTATTTCATTTTAATCAGACTTTCTCACACCCCTGCAAAGTGGAAGAATTAAGGCCCAGCAAGTTCCAGCTCTTACCAAGGACTTATCTGAACATCATATTTCTACACCCCAGGAGTGAAAATTTCTGGAGTCCAAAGTCTCTGATGCAATATTTTATATTTGCGGCTTCTAGTCATACTAGAAAAGTCAGAGAATCTTACCCTTACAGATTATTTTTGTCGGAAGCATATAATTACTCCATGTTACAGATATTGTTTATATGCAGTGGAACTGACCAACAAAATATGGACAGGGGTGGCACCTATGAAATATTTTCCTATTTCATTGTGGAAAATAGCTCCCTGATACAGTTTTTGCACAGATCATAGCATTTGGAAGAATATTTAACAAAGCCCATCCCCTTCTAACAGACATACCCATCCCACCAATTCCACATCCTCTTCCTCCCCTGTGTACAAATTGTTGTCTGTCTTGGATTCTGGGACCTGGCTCTTGCAAATCACATTTTGGTGCTTGTGAGCTCAAGCAGAGCAACCGTAGCCACAGCTTTGTTTCTCTGTTGCGTGTAGTGGCCTGGAAAGCCAGCAGTGAGATGGCTAATTTCGACCAAATTTCATTGTCATGGGAGGAAGAAAAGAAACAGTGAAGCCATTTTTTAAAAAAGCTTAATCTTTGCTCCCTGCCCTCTGCCTCACAGAGAGGAGGGAGAGTAGATGCCATGCTGAGGTCTTCTCACCTCCCCTTGGGCTGAGGAAAAGGAGCGTTAGGTGACCGGCCTAAGGGCAATCGCTCATTCACCTCCCTTCCCTGGAGGGAGAGGCTGGCCAAGCACCTAAGCAGAATTAAAAGCTGCCCACCACAGGCTGCTGATGCTCTCGGTGGGCAGTGCTTGACCACATTAAAAAGCAATCTGGATAAATACGACAAATATCAGTCTAAACATATTCAGCCATGAATATGGCTTGGCCTAGATGAACAAGGGAATTTTTCAGGCTCCTCGGCAAACGTAACTCACTGTTTATCTGTTCGGAAAGCAGAAGAGCAAAGGTTTTATGTGAATTCAGTATGCCCGTATTTACTACTGGAGAGGCCGCCTTCTACTTAAGATGCAGGCCTGGGGTCATAAAAAGTTTGTCCCCCATCAGATCTAGCACAGACTGCCGTTGATACCTGGGCTAAGTTACTCTTCTGTCATTGCACCGTCCGCCACTTGACCTTTTGGATGTCACCTACCCTAGCCACCTCAGGAGGGCCAGGCCTTCCTGACTGACAAAAGTCCCCTGAGGTCCACCACTATTGCCATCTACAGCACAGCTCCAGCCACAGCTTACTCGGAGCAGCACCGTTAGCCGACTCCGACACGTCTGCCATAGGTTTGCTGTCACTGGCTTGGAGTCAGGCTCCCAGGTAGAGAAATACGTTCAGCTGCAAAGCTCTGACAGAAAGGGATGCCAAAGTACCACAGACTGCTGACACAAATGACTCCAATTACTTTGTGGCATTTTCTCATTATCCAGACAGTCCATAGAAAATGGCCACACCTTTAAATAATTTTTTTGGATTCATGTGTTTTGGAAAGCTAAACATTTAAGTCCTCTGCAGCTGCAGTTGATACCTAAATATACATTCTCCTCACAACTTGCCTCTAAAGAAGAGAAATTGCGCTAGCATCAGTTTACAGCCAGTGAATTTAGTCACAGAGATGTGGTGGCTTGTCCAAAGTCACAGAGGAAGTCTGTGGCAAAGCTGGGAATTAAACCCAAGACTCCAGAAACTCATTCTTGTTTTTTAACCACATGCGTCATCCTTCCAAACGTTCTTTCCTACAAAAAGATTTAGTCATGGCTGAAAAAGGCCCGGCTCATTAACAAAGTAGGGACACAGCAAGAGAAACGGTATGAATCCTTCAAAACTGGCATGTGGATTTTCTTGTTAAAAACATTTGAGGATGTTTTGTAAACTAAATTATGACTTTCTTTGTTTCCATTTAAAAAAAAATCTTTGCTGAAGGTCATTTTTAATGGGATCTAGGATGATGTTCCAAGGCAAAAGCACGGGCTGAGCTGTTTTGGCTCTGCACGCCATTAATTCTCTCAAGTTTTGAAAAACAGTGTGGTACTGATTGGTTTTTTAGGTCTTTCAGGGCAAGTCCTGAATTCAAGGTCTCACACAGTTCTCCTCCACTTCTGAGCTTAGAAGAATAGAGGAGAACAATAATACATTTAGTTTGTAAGAGGTATATACCTGCAATGTTCGTTCCTTAAAAGGACCGGGTCTACCTAAAAATCAAGGCAATATTTGGAGCCAGGACTCTACCCTTTCTACCTACAATGAACAGACTAAACCACAGACAAGCCATTTTATCTCTTGGTGCTTCTTCAGCCCTCGCCCCCAAAAAAACGAGAGTATTATTACTTGCCTTTGTAAAGCATTTCATAAACCATGAATCAAAAATGCAATATAATAGCAAAACATTAAGTAAGTGCCAAAGCCACAAGATCAGGCTCTGAACAAGGCCACAGACTTGACTTTCACTTTAGTTCTCTTGGGCTTATTTATTGCCGAGCATGGATTACTTGGATTTTCTATGACAGTTTAGCACAGTGTTTTATTTAGTTGTGGGGTTTTTAGTTTTAGGAACACCTCAGTTTTCAGATACTTCTTTGATGTAGCTGTCAGACGTAGAAACAATGACAGCATTGTTAACATATCCATCAAAACACAAAATAGATATGATACATTAATGTTTCTACAGCAAACTGATACTGCTAAGGCAGAGGTACATTTTTCAAGGTTTTTCTAAATGTTGTTCCTTACCACTAATTTGTCTAAAAGCTATACCATAGTGCTTCTCAACAGCAATATTTCAACCAAATTACAAATTTACCTGAGAAAAATAGAAAATACTCCAACCAAGAAGGATATGTTACTTAGCATGACTTCCATACCCAAATACTTCGATCTTTTCTTCTACCAGTTGGAAAAGCAGAGAGGATTAGCATGACAAGGAGTTGATATCATGATTTATCTGCTGCCTACCATGCTTTTAATATCACATCTATCAGATCAAATAAATGACAGTGGAAAGTCTTGAACACAGAGCATGCAAGATGTATGTCTGTTAGCTGCTCTAAGAGGAATGAAGCTGTAAATTGGCTAAACTCTTTGCCCTCCTTGCGCTAAAAGTTTTATTAAGGAAACTGGACAATGCCTGAAGTTGAGAATGTTTTGTTTCTGTAAAATATTGTTGAACCACAAGAGGATCCAAGTTAACTAAATATGGAGCAAGAGATGGTTTTGTCTACCAGCCCAAAATATTCTGTTACTGATTCATTGGTAACTTATGACTGGTTTGGATATAATCTTAACCAACCATCATTGGTTTTGGGAGGTGAAATGACATGAGTCAACTGAAATTAATATGATAAAGAACAGCTCACTCTTACTGCTTAAGTAAGTCCAGTCAAAGCTTTGCTTCTTGCAACACTGTGCCAGTCCTAACCTTTGAGAAAAGGCAAATACAAAGAGGCATAGGAAGCTCCATTTATCATACAATTCCTTTCTCCCTAGCTCAAAAGCATAACAGCCTTGTACAGATGGAAATGAAACATAATACCATGTTTTCACGTGCACAGAACACCCAAAGAAACAATAGACAAATGCAGTATTTTTTTCCATATAGTATCTGTGTTGCATACACAGCTTCATAAAGCGCTGCTGCCCATTACTCAACATTCTTCCTTCTTCTCATATCTAAGCCTAAAAATCTTGTCAATCAAGAGATACTCCAAGCTCTTTCAGCAAGGCTGACAACCTTGCACAAGAATCCAATTAAGACCTTGTTCTTTGGCTATAGTAAAGTCACACCCATAAACTGTTAAAACTTAAACTTTGGAAGTGATAGAGAACTATTTAAAATAGAGAAAAATGCTACAAATAAATGTAACCACTGAATTTTGAGACTATATCTAACAATCCCTGCAGAAGTAGTACAGACAAATGTGAGGTTTTAAGCTGAATCTTGAACTTCAGATAAAGGAGCAGGTGACCTGGTGCCACCAATAGAAAGGAGATGGATTCCAGAAGCTATCTACTGTTAAGCATATATAAAATTCCAGTAGAGAGAGTGGTAAGTCTGGGGGAAACATGACTCTCAGCAATCAACAGCCTTCTAATTTAAACCCTTAATCCCTAACTTGGATTGCCTTAGTTGTCGGTGTGAGAGAATATACACCATTATCTAACCACTATAAGAGTACCTAGCTTTAAAGTTTTAGGGTTGTATGTGTTTCCCCAATCACTCTGTAGGTTGCCTTTTACCCTTGAGTTTTCCCCAGTTCTCTTCTCCTTTTGTTTATCTGTAATATGTAAGCAGAACACTTTTTAAATAAAATTGTGTTCTGGCACAGCATAAACAGGTTATCAGTTTGAATATGATCCACCTGTGATGAATCATATATGATGTATCATAGATATCATAAAAATCTAGAGCCAAAACAGACTTGCTTTTTCTATATTTAGGCTGCTCTTAAGAGATTGAAAGAACAACTGATAACTGCTACAAAATTTGCCTACATTCTCAAAAGGCTTTAACTAGTCATGTATTTTATGTACACAAAAAGAAGATCCCCGCTGTTCCTTAAAGGATTCACACTGTCTGCAAGCTTTAAAATACTGTGGTTCTCAAGGGCAGGCAGTCTACGATTGCTCATCTTTGCCTGCCTCAAAGTTACAAACTTGAATGGCAACTTAAAGGGAGGTGTTAGGGTTTGTATGTTCCTTAGCCAAGACCTAATACTTAGCTGAAGAGGAGCTTGTAGATCTAATCATCTTCTTGCACTCTATTTTATTACTGGCCCAGAGCTATCTGAAGTACCAGTTTCTTCTGTCTGATAGAGTATGCAACATGATGTTTCATGGGCCTCACTGCTTTCTCTCCTGCTCCCTTAATGGATTACATTTTCATGCTAAGTATTACTGAATTGGTAACTGTACGGATCTTACCCTTGATTCACCCTGGTTTATATTGTTCTTGGCTAGAAGAGGTAAGAATGAACAACCCCCAATGAGAAGTCCGACCAACTTCCTCCAGGGGAACTGCAGCT
Source organism: Harpia harpyja (assembly GCF_026419915.1). Taxonomy (NCBI): domain Eukaryota; kingdom Metazoa; phylum Chordata; class Aves; order Accipitriformes; family Accipitridae; genus Harpia; species Harpia harpyja. Next base: position 37,987,338 of record NC_068952.1, read on the forward strand.
GTGCAGAGACCACATATCATCTTTGGAAAATAAAAATCTGTAGTTTCTCCTTGCTGGCATAATATGGTGCAAGTCAGACCACTTTCACTAGGACAGATAAGTCAAGCCCCCTTCTTTGATGAAAGAGAAAAAAAGCAATTGCATCCAAGTAAAGACACAAGTAAAGGAATGGTAATTCATTTTCACCCAGTGTGACTCTGAAAACACACAAAGATTAGATTCAGCAAGCCTGGAGATCTACACAGGAACACCCTACAAAAGGATTTTGCAGCAATACTTCCAGGAGTTCCTGCTTCTGGCCAGGACACAAAATACCACAAGAACAGCCACAGTTTAATCCAGAACTGGTTATACATGCAAGAATAATGAAGATGGAAGGAGGGGGAATAACAGACACAAAAACACAGGATGTTCACAAGCTCTGTCCAACCTAAAGAAAAGCTTGGGTTTCTTTACAGCTCAAGTTCAGTTGAAACTTTGTGTAATTCAATCGGGAATACCAGAGCGGAAATAAACACTTGATCCAGCTCTAATATTCTCTTTACCTCAAATACATGTATAATGTTGGTTCCTAATTGCTGATGAGTGATAGCCTTAAAGGTGAGAGACAAATGGCACAGTGACAAATCCAGCCCCCTGACAGGGTGCAGAAGGACATGGCTAAAGAAGGTGTGAAGAGAAGGCATTGGTGGTAGCAGAGCCTGGAAGAAACCAGTGAGGTGGGGGGAAGCAAGGAGGATACAGCAGTGGCACTGAGGCCTGCCTTAGAAAGGTCTCGGATGGCGATTGTAGAGCTGCCATTCCAACTTCTTCATATTTTGTGTTTGCTAACCTATCTGCAAGATGCTCATGCACATGCAGGCAAATTTTTCCCAAAGCTGATGCAAAGAATACATGTCATTTCTGTATTATTAACATGCAGACGCATCATATGGAAAGCACAGACCTTTCCTCACACATCATTTACTGGCACCAGTTGCATTGACTTTAGCAAAGTTACTCCTGATTTACATCTGCGTAAAAATAAGTCCAATGTGTTCAAGGAAATACTCTGCACAGCTGGGACAGTTTAGACACATGAAATAGATGTTTGTAACACCATGTGATTAAAGAAAAACCCAAACCACAGAGTTTAGATCTGAATCCAAATCCTCCTCAAGCTTGGTGTGTTTTAGATCCAAGATTTTGATTCAGACCCTTGTCTATATAAATTGTAGCAATTCACAATTTGCTGTGATTTCAACTAATATATCATACTGAATACATCAGCACCTACTTTGGATTTTACAGGCTTTGTGGTAACTGGTAAATTAAGTTGTGGAACATGAACAGTAATGAGTACTGGTCTAGAACAAAAGAGAAACATGGAAAATAAACACGTTAACAGGCAAGTGCCGACTTGATGTTCCATTGAAATTATAATTTCCATTGTCCATGACTCAGATGTGAACATTAATTTGCTATATCAGCAAAAATGTGATAATTAGGAGAACTCACTCAAGAGTTAAGCAGTAGGGACACCTATGAGAGAACCCAACAATTTCCAGTATGAAAAAATTGTTATGGCTCCAAAACCAGTTTCTGCTTAAAGTTAGAACTCTATTTATGAAGATTATCCATCAACCTCAGCCGTTTCCTTGCTCTAGTGTTTGTGGGAGGGATTGAACTCTGTTAACATCATTAACAGCAGCAATTTCATTTCCTTCCATAGGACAAGTCATTGATCACTTACACATTAGAAAGCAGAACTTATCTATTCTGAAAACATTTGAAATGCAAACAAACTTTACAGAAAGTAGTAAACAAGCAAAATACCTTTCTCATTCAAGGGGTCTGCCTTCACTTCCAGCAAAGGCAAAGATCCAAGAACTTGAAGCTGAAGTTAGAAAAATTCAAAACACAAGTAAGATTCAGCTTTTAAAAAGAAAGGTAGTTTATCAGATGGATTTACATACTCATTAGTATGAATGAGAACAGGAGTGACCTATCTATGAATATGTACATGTTTAATACTTCCTTCCCTAATAGCCTAATATTTTCCTGAATTTGAAAGCGTGCCTTTTTAAAATGTATGTACTGAAACTGGTTGTTTAAGAAGTAATTAACCCAGTAATAAAGCGAACTCATTTTCCTGCTCTTGAGAATCACTGTCCAAACCAAAATATGTCAACTATGCAGTTAGTTGTGGGAAAGAGGTTTCTTTCCTAGAGTGTAGGCCGGGAATCCCAAGTTTGAGAAAGTGCTTTCCAATTAAGTTAAAGGTCTACTGACTCCAGCCACAGATGTTTTCTCTCAGAGGTGGTATATGCTGCCAACCAAGTTGACAATTCAGAAGTATCGGGAATATGCAGAATAAGCCTTCATTTCCCCTTTCACTCTGAGCTATGACAATCCAGTCATTTGAAGAGCTTTCATAGTACTGTAGTCAGACAGCTTCAGACGCTTTTCTTCAGCAAGCAGTACCGAAGAACAAAAATGCAAAATGCAATCTCTATGCTGGATGTTAGTACTTACAGTTACTAGACGCCAGCCTTTTTCTCAACACAATATTTTCACAACTAATCAGTATTTCATCTCTTCCCAATGTAAGAATATTCTACCCACTTGCTCCCACCCAGCCACTTACACCATTTCCATAGATTTCCCTGGGGTAGCAAAAGGAGCAAGTGTCCGAAGGTAAGACAGCAACCTCCGAAGCAGATCTCGGATCCCTAACCTCTTGCCAGCCAGAAAAACAGCATCGGTTGCAAGGACATGAACTGATTTTGTCAGCCCCATCTGGCTGATCTTATATGACAAAACTATGTATTTTAATCAAAACCAAGTAGTGCTATGCCTCTTACTGTCATCTGAGCACTACACATGAAGAGGGTGAACAGAAATATGGTTTCTTGAGTCTCCATATCAACAGTGACACCATTCATTAGAATAAAACTACCAAAGCTGTACTTGTTTCCAAACATCCATAAATTAACTCCAAAGCCTCAGAGCAATCCACACTGCAACACCTGCCACATCCAGATGGTTTTGTTTGCTTTTGTAGCAGCAAACTCAATGCTTTCACAAGTTGGGAAGACTGTTTTGGTGGTTTCGTTTAAATAGGGGATTTTGATACATCAGTCTGTTTATGCAGGTATCTGCATACTTATCTACCTCTTCAGAATTAGCTTACATGTGAAATCAGAAGTTTGTTGGTGAGTTTTGTGGGTTTTTTAAATACAAACCATATGCCCTGCTACAGACACATTTTTGAATACCTCACCAAAAACTCTGAGCCTGGAAAGATTTGGGGGTTGAACTATTTCAGTTAAAGGGTATCTGAGTCAAGGTCACATTGCAAAGGAAGTGCATGGGAAATTTGCTTTACTGCTGCTCATACTGTGATTCTTATATTAAATACAAGAAAAGTATAGAGTCAGATTTATAGAAAAAATAGATTTCAGTGACTTAGGTATGCTGTCATTCAGTTCAAGTAAAGAACAGATTGTTTACTATGGGAGCAGGGAAGGTACCGTTTTACCCAGTGAGTGTATTCAGTAAACTGAATTCATTATCAGTGTCTTTCTTCAAAGGGGTAGTTAGAAAGTAGGAAGCAACTTCGTTGCCATTAGAGAGGGAAAATTCACCTATACCTGATTCATGGCTGCAAGTAACACTTAGAGCTTGATTAAAAACTTCAAGTCAATACTGAAGTAAGTGGGAAAATGTCAACTGTTTCCAAGAAGACCAGGCAACCCTTTGTCAGCTCAGCTGTATCTTAAAGAGAATACAGGCTTCTGGAAGTAGTTGATTTTGATTTCTCTGACCTCTGGCTGCTTGGAATTTTCTTTCTACATTTAAGGGCGATAAGCATTTGTTATGAAAACCCAAGCATGTCTGTAGTGATTCTTCACTCTGGCACAGACAGGAGACTCAACTGTTTTTGTGTGAATAAAGCTACAATGATGAATTCACAGACTAACAGTAACTGGCTGAACAAAAATTTCTATGGTCTTTTATTGTGGCTCAGAGGATCAGAACTGGACTCCCAGCTATGTCTGTGACCAGTGGGCACAAAACACAATTTTTCCAAAACTACCCGTGTGCCATCTGCAAAAACACAGCTGCGACGTGGAATAGTCCATCTGTGTTACCCTGCATGGAGAAGAGTTTTATACACCACAGCTACCTGTTAAACTCGGAAGACCCATCTCTATCTAAACATCAGTGATCTTTTTGGCTCTTTGTCATTGGAGAAGATAACTTGTCCCAGGGAAAGAATTTAGTACACTTGGAAAATATTTTTCCAAATAACTGATTAATTTCAGTTTTTCATTTAATTCTGGTTTCTGGACTCTACACCAAGCCATTGTAAACTACATCAGCATATGTAGCTATTGCTTTTTCTTGCAAGTTACGTAATTCAGATCAGCAGTACTTAAAACGCTCAGGTCCAGAGGGTTATTTTCCTCTAGTAAGTTGACAACCTTCCCTACACACTCCTATCATCTCAATGGAAATATAACTACCTACAGATACAGTCAGAGAGATTTGCGGCTTGCTTTTTAAACTCCTTTGACTCCCTAAAGTATAAATTGTTAGCCAGATTGATCAGTATGTTCATGGGATACATTAATTGGGATAAACAAAAGATAAAGAAACATCCCTTTTTCAGCACTGCTAACTCAAGGACATTTCTTTCCAAAATCAGGAGTTGAAAGTTTCCAGGTGAGGTCAATGTCCAAGGTTTTTTGGCCCAACCAATGGCTACTTGTTATATTTAATAGGAAAAAGCATTAGCAAAACACACTGCACCTGCAGAAAACCAGACGTGAACACAATGAATTATGCATCATTTCACTTCAAGATTTAAACCTTCTCTGAACTGTAGATTCAGCACAGAAAGGCATCCCCATCTACATTTGGTTGCTCTTCTAATAACTCATAATAAAATCCTCTTTGCCTTTATTTTGCAGTTTGTTATTTCTAAGAGCCAGGCATCACCTGGGATTTTTATGAACTGTAAGCCTACCCAGGGAAGCTGTAAATTACTTAAACTGTATTACAGCATTTCAGTTGGTGTGTTTCAGTGCAGGTAATAGAATTTGTGCTGAAAGTGCTCAGCTTCAGGAATTTTCCTAGCAGCCTAAGAGACTAAGAAACAATTTACTACCTTATCCTGTGCTTTATCCTTTTTAGATTCTATTAATAGAAAAGCTCCACAGTCACAATCTTAGCATTTTTCTGAACTAGTGAACTCAATCCAGTTTACAAGAGTCAGTAAAGTGCTGCTAACAATAGTGCCTTTCTTCTCAAACAGGTAAGATCTTCATGCTCTCAGAAGCCAGTTGGATGTGGATCTCCTCTGTTATTAACAGACAAGAAAACTGAAAAGGCTGATGAACTTTTGCAGGGACCCATTTGTAATACAACCTTCAGTAGGGTTTATTCTCCCAATCCTAAAATGAGCACAGATCAGAAAGTGTTATCTGTCTTTTCCTTTCAGGAAAGGTGCATGCTTCCTCCACAGACACCTTAGAATATTGTACATTTTTTCCTATGGTGAAAGTCCCTATTCAATATAGGATCTTCTATGGTGTTTTAGTTTCATCCTTGAAGCTGAATGGTTTGACTACTAACTGAATAATATGGGCACATCAAGAATCACTGAGGAATGCTGCCTACCATCGGTAAACAGCAGCATCTCACAGAAGACAAAATAAATAGCAGATGTCACTAAACCATCACCGTGATCCCATCTGTAAATACTATAGGTCAAAGTCTTCCAAGTCGCAGCTGTGCAACCCACTTCCATTTGAACAAAGATTCACTGCTATAACAGGGAATGGTTTCCCTCGTGTTATCTAATGTACACATACAGCAGCTGTTATCACAACAGTAAAATAAAAGGTGGAGGGCTTGAGGGGTGTAGGGGGGCTGGCATCCAGCAGAATTCCCAGAGTTCCCTTTTGGGAGACGTGCTGCAAATCCACTGATACAGGACGCCCCAGTACCCAACAAGGACTACGTAACTTAAATATGCAGCAGTAGCTTAAGCTAATATTGGCACTTGTGTCCACAACAATTTTGGGTGAACTCACAGAAACATACACAGGGCTTATCATGGCTTGAGCTGTAACTCTTCCTTTTTCCATTGTTCCTATTATGTGGTTTAGGGAACATCTTTTCAACATTCTTCACATGCTCCCCTTCCCACCATCCCCAGAAAGGGGGGGTGACACTTAGTCCTCCAACCATGAAGCTGTGGAACGAATCCCACACAGCACTAGTGCGGGAATATTCCATCTTCCGAGAGCAACCACGAAGCTCTGAGTGCCAAGGTTACATTATGGCATGCAAACTGGCATCAAGTCCACCCTAAATTTCAGCTCCATGGTCTTTTTCACCCCACCACCATATAAGATTTTCCTGGTGGTGCTTCAGATTGGGTGACACAATTACCTGCCTAACAAATCCTCTCCTTCATCCCGTTGTTCCCCTGAGGGAGGATTACGTGGGCAGTAGAGCTTTATCCAGACTATCTAAACCAAAAAGGCGAGGTTGAAGAATTTCAATTTCCTCTGGACAAAGAGGTGAAGAAATTCTCAGTTGTTCCTGCCAGATAGCCACAGGCTTCTGCTGTCTCTAGGCCAAAACAGCTTGACAAAGGCACTTAGTTTGGAAGTCCCTGAGAGGACGGGATGTTTCTCAACTCTTCTTTCCAACTAATTCACATGTCTCCTCCACATCCCACAAGCAGGATTTCAACAGCTCCCTCCACCAGGTTAAACTAGACCAACCAACACAGCTGACCAGCATCCTCCACACCGCTGCTGCCATACGGGGGTACACAGACCACCTCACAACAGTGCTTCCTGGGGGGTTCACAAAAGCTCACAGCCTCACACGTATACACAGAGATCTTTGCCCTGAAGATGTTGGATGTGGACAGGACAGGGCATGGAGGTGGCTGCAATGGATCTGTGGAGGAAGCTGCCCCCCCCGAAACCTCACTGCACAGGAGGCCTGCCCTTTAGGTAGCGCAAAGCAAGAAGGGCTCAGGCCATCGCTCAAATACCTACTCAAGGCCTGTAATGGCAAGCAAAGAAGAGACTGAGGCCACCAAAACTGACATTCTCCTTGGCGAGACCACTGCACGGTAAAGGGCCCAAAAGGCACTGGATAGCATCATGAGGAGAATGAATTTAATTCCCAGACACAATATCAATCTATATTTTCAAGGCTCCTGCAGGATAGAAACATTATGCTTTTTCAACCCCCTGAATTCCCTCCCTGTTGTCACCTTGAGCTGATGAGTGAAACTGTTTCCTGAATTCCAGTTTGCTAGTGCTGTACCACAGATCACAGACAGCACCTACAGAAGACACACAAAGTATAGGAGGAACAGGAGACTGCTCTCATTCAGAGCTGCAGTACCCAGCTTGCTTCCAGCCCTGGAGAGCAGAGGGAGGGCACATGCTCCTTTCCTATTAGGCAAAGAATTATTTTAAAGTTACCTTGAGAAGAGCCACCACCTTAAGAACAGCCTTCATTAAGTATGGTCTTTCCACTAGATTTTGTTTCTAGCCTGAACACTTAGTTTAAACCAGAATATATCAAATACTGCCTTGATTATTTAGGTAACAAGCATTACCCACTGACATTGGCACCAAAAGAAGCTGTTCCCTTAGCAAATATAAGTTGCCAGTCACAGAGAAACAACCCACCAGAAGCCTACCTGAGAAATCCCAGTCTGCTCTGTCAGCAGGAGCACTGTGCAAAACTGAAAGCCAATACCCCACACAGTATTTAGGCAAAGATGCATTGATAGACTAACCCCTTCCCTACACCTCAGCTCTACCAACAGCTCACTCAGTGTCCTCCCAGGCTAAGATCTCAGGCTCCCTGGCACCACCAGCTACAAAAAGGCCAGGGAGGGGCCAGCTAATTGCACAGCTGTAGCAGATCTCCATGAAATGGGACTGGTGCAAATGGGAAATAGGTTTTATTCCTCCCTTCCCCCATTAAATCCTTATTATTGCTCCATTTGATAAGCTACCCAAAAGTGTGTGTTGGTAAAAAGGTATAGCTTTAACTACATTATGTTAAAAAAACAAGGCTATTGCAATGAGATGACAAAATCTGTATTACTTAAAGAGAATCTCAGTGAGGAACTGGATGGATCACTCAAGGTCAATACATTTATTGGGAAGGCAGACAGGACTTACTGATGCAATTTTGTCCCACATACACTCTTACCAAGTAGCTCCTGTATAAAACTTTTAATCATTTCATGAGCTAATGCCTATCCCCAAGAAAGACATCAAAGGAGGTCAAACAAGCCTTCTGCACCAAAAGAAATTCAGTTAGCAATAAAAATTTCCAAGACAACTGTAAGATTTCTTCCTATCATTTTATTCATTCAAGCTGATCAAAGAGATTAACTGTGAATGGAAAATCTTCTACAAATCCTGAAACTGAGTTTGATTTAGTGTCCACCCTTATGCCAGATATGACAGTAACAGAAATTACTTTGCAAATGCTTTCAGTGTAAAGGTTTCTCCTAAAGTCCAGAAAAACATCCTGATATGGTAAAGTAAGAATGCAAGAGTAAAAATATCATTTCCGTTAGAGCAAGAAATGAGAAATGGGCACTTGTTCCTTTTTTTTCTTTCTTCAGAAAGGAAAAAGTGTTTTTCAGAGTTTTCTCGTTGTCTCAGAAAAGCTGGTGCTGGCAAGTACCTTTTGTTTCATAGCTGAAAATACAAGGCATAAAATTTGATCTTTCGTCAACATGAGAACAGCTCTCGTGGTCCCACAGCTATTTCTGACCAGACCTTGCAAGATAATAGAAACTGATTTCACTATGGCATTTCTGGGCTGAACATCTGAAGGCAAGTCACGTGTCCGTTAGTTACCTGCAACTTGCTTATTCAGTTTCGTCTTCTGAAATTTGAAAAGATTGAAAAATGTGTCTGATGATTACAAGCATAGTAATCTATGGCATTCCTGCACTGCCTGGTGGAGAACAGTACTGTCACATTAGTGTTGATGTAGGTGGGTACGTTTACTCGGCGTTGCATGGCTCTGAAAGCCACAGGAGCTTGGGCACATGCCCTGATAATACAGTTACGCCGAGCTATGTGGTCTCCTACAACTCCCAAACGTTTGCACAATACTTAGCCGTGCAGTGGAGAAACAGTTACGAAGCACCCGTCCTGCTGCCTTCACCTGCACACACGTACACAGGCGTGCACACAGACATGGACGTGTCCCCTCTGCAGGTTCTGTCTCTGGCAGCCTACCCACGCTTGCACAAGGTTCACTTACGCTTCTCGCTTTATATGGTGTGGAAAGCAGGGAAAGCAATGTGGAAGGCAATTTATTCATTTCCTGTTACGGCTTGCTCCAGCTCACACCCGCGGAAATTGTGGATGGGGGAACTTTATCTGCATGCTGTCTATCATGTCAGATATATTAACCTGAGTAGTCAACAGCCTAGTAACTGCTGTCTTGCAAAAAATATTCAATATGATGTTGGAACTTACAAAGACTAGTGCTCCCTAGACATACTGGGTGATTAGCTGCAAGACTGCTGGACACACATTGCTTCCACAGTCTGTCTGAGACAGTCCTCTCTACAGATGGTTGCATTTTTCTACAGTTTTCCCCAGATTCCCCCTTCAGTCTGCTCTCTGTTCTTGGTGACTTAGGGGATGATGAGATCCTTAGATTTGGTATTGTGCTAGCTTCTTGTTTGTAATTCTCCTTCCCCAAGGGGAAAGTCTTCACTCATGAATAACAAAGCAACTTCAGCTTAACATATGTGATCAAATCAGAGGTTTATTTTCTCTATTGCCTGTGTATATCATAGCAATTTAAAGCTATAAAATCTGTAGTATGCAAAGCACAATGCTACACAATGCCAGCTAGAATGCAGAGGTGCTTTACTGGGGTTCTTACACTGCCACCAACCACCACAGTTTCTGTCCTGTAAAACTGGAAACAACAGCTTGGCCTTTGCTTGCCTTAAGCTGGTTTCTGTCACCTTTCCCAGCTCAAAAATCTGGTTGCTAGGATTTCTTATTGGAAGAATGACTTTGTGGATTATGCAGCTATTTTTTCGGGTGCATTCTGGATTGTAGCACTTGGACATGACGTTGGATCTCCACGTACAGGTCCTGAGAGCACGCCTTTCGTAAAGGTTTGCCTGCCCGGGCTCAGGGTCGACGGAGAGACAGCACAGCCGTTGCCAGCCCCTTTGCCCTGGGCTCCCTGGGGGGAGGCTCCTGGCCACGCCGGAGAGGGGACAACCCCGCTGGGGCTCGCTCGGTTTAGCTGCTTTTCAGCTAAACCCCTCCTTGCCGCTTGGCCTCTGCCTGGTCCGCTGCTCCCACCACATCGCAGCTTCACCATGGGCTCTGCTCATCCCCAGCCAGACCCAACCTATGGGCGACTTCCCACCCTGACACCAGCCCGTCCCCAGGGAGGTGCCCGATGTCCGGGGCTGGGGCTGCCCCGGTGCCCCCCCCGGCTGCCCGGCTCCTGGCCGGGGTGGGGAACGGGCTCTGGCTGCCCATGGGGAGCCCCCGCCGCTCGCACTCCCCGGTCCTCGCGGCGCCTGACACTCTAACGCAGACCGCTTGCCTTTTACGTTACATTTTTGACCATATTAAGAGGGTTTTGGCAGTTGTAGTTGTTCAAGGAGAAAGGAATTGGTCCCCCGAGAGGGATGGGTAATGATTTGCTTTGGACTGAGGAAGGGGAATTCGTTTTTAATTGAATAATACGAGAAAAAAGCCTTACATGTACTAATTTGTTGGATTCAAATGTATTTAGACTGGGTTATAGGGATGTTTTGACATTGGGTAATTAGGGTAATTAGAGAAGACAGTTGTAAGATTGGACTGTTTTGACACTAAAGATTTTGATATGGGTAAGGTCACTGTGACATGAAGATCATGCAAGTGACATAAATGTAAAGGAACTGTGCTTACCCAATGAAACAAGCAACCTGAGAAGTAGTTTTCTACATAATACCAAAGATATATTTAAAAAATACATAAATGAAATAGCTTGGGATTTTTCAAAGGCATGTTTGAAGAATGAATCTTTGGAGACATCCCCCAAATCACATTTTTAAACTTCTATAGATGATCTTATCTGCCATGCAAAGAAGGTTGTGAATATGAAATGGATAAAAAAACTGAGAATAAAATAAACACTTTTATTTTATAAGAGTTTGTCTTTGAGGATGGTTATATAAGGATATTAATTTTTTTTTCCTTATTTCTCCAGTGGTAAATCTGAAGTTGTCTGTGAATATTTTAATATGCCTAGTCAAAGTTAGCAAAAGTAACAATCAACAACTTGACCTGTCTTATCTCAGTCTCCTGTCATGCTAAAAAATCATTCAAAATTCAAATGTCAATTTTGCCCATACTTCAGATGTACCAGAGAGATTTTCCTGTATTGACACAATAATTCAACAGTATTTATTTTGCCTTCAAATGTTTCATGAATAGAGCCTGATTTTATAGGCTGTTTCAAGGCTGAAAAATATTCTGTAAAATCTGCAAAACCCTTGGATGTTTTTGCCACTCTGTACTGAAGTTCTGGATTTATGAACAGAGGGCTTGACATACTGTTTTTTAAATGAGCTATGTCTTTGATATACACCAAATCTTTTATCAGAAATGTATATTCTCATATTAAAAATGGTAGAGGAACTCTCAAAAGGAGAAAGGGTAACTGCAAAAAAAGGCAACACTGAGTACTGCTATATTGTCTTCAATATTGAAATAAAATGGTGTGATCGCTAACAAGGAGCTAAGTCAGAGAAGTTGAAGAGTTCACAAATTTTGCAGAATCCCTTTCAGGTTAGAAAAGGTTCACAGCAGTGGACTCAGTTCATGAAACTTTTTAAAACTGTATTGGCTCCTGTTTAGCTGATATCCAGTTGCTGATACACTACAAAACTATACACATAACTATTGTAACCTGTAGTTGCACCCATGTTACACTACGCATGAAAAAAACCCCTTCTACTTAAAAATTGATAGATTTCCCGCACTTTTATCTTCTGTCAGCTCTTTTAGGAAACAAAACTCCTTTGCATTACCACACATCTCTAGAGTACAATATAACAACTACTTCTCAATCTCTTTAAGAACATCAGCACTATAAACCCAGGATTTCAACAAAATCTACAAAGTTTATAGAAAACTTTCAAACAGAAGAGCTGTTTGTTAAGAAACGTTCTGTTTAAAAATGCAACATTTCATAGGCAAATTGCCTTTAAAAAAACTTTTAAAAAATTTGCCCAAATTTCTGTTCCTTCCCTCTTTATGCTAATATCGTTTTAATCACTTGTAGCTTTGCTTACCTAATTCTTATCATGAAAGAAAACATTTAGCCATTCAGCTAATCAGATTGGCTAGCAGAGGTTTCACTTGTTTTGTTATTGATAACAATTATTTTTAAATCTCAGATAATGAAAAGCCATCTATCCATAAAAGAAGGAAATCAGTTAAAAACGAAAAACCAAAGGAGTCAGTACATGTGTGTACATGACTTGGGCAAGAGGGGAGCATTTGATCTAGACTGCCTGGAGCTAGATAGCTATCTTGTATACAATATTGATTAAAACATTCTTCTCTCGTGCTTTTCTTTTTTGATCCTTCAAACATATATGCACTTATCTTTGGATATATGTGACTCTTCTCTCCCTATTTTTTCAGCCCATCTTCTAGCTGATATCTTTTTTTGCCTTTCACAAGCGCTGTTTTAGTAGGTGAGGGAACCATCCTTTTTGCCAACTTAGTTTCCACTGGCTCCTAAAGAACTAGGCTGTACAGAGATGATGGTAAACAAACAGGAACAACTGGGCAACTCTAACTGTGCCTCGCGTGTGAGCTTGTTCTTCGACTCAGCCATCACTCAGAAACGCAGCAGTGATTTACCAGTCACCTAGGAATAAAGCAGAAATACGTGCCCAACTTTTTTTGAACCAAAGCTGTCTCCTCTGGTTCTGAGAGGCATTGTAAGCACACTGTCACCCACTTGGCATTACCAGAGCTTCAGGACTAGCTCGCAAGCTCTAATATACTCTTTCTAGGAGGAAGGGGTCCCCAGACAAATTCCCAAATGACCTACTACGTACAGTGGAACTGCACTTCACTGCCAGACAGATCCGCCACCCTCCGCAGGGTAAGGGAAGCGTCCGTAATGAAGCTGAGTGCCACTGATAAATTATCCCTAGGGTAACAAAGTACTGGGTATGTATTTTATTAGGTGATGAGCAGAAGAAGGATAACATCTGGATTCACAGTCCATCGGGCTAAATCTGCCAAGTATTCGATTCAAGTTACAGTGTATTTGAGTAACAGTTAAATGGATTCCCATGGCACAGATCTTAATGCAATTTGGAAAATGAAATAGCAATAGTGCAATGGTGTTCACCTTTGACATGAAAAGCGTCATGAAGAAAAAAGTCTATATCTGAGAGACAGCATATAGTCAACAGCTGTTTGAGAAAGCAAAACAGTAAGCAGCAGAGATCTCTGGGCTAGAAAAAGCTTAAAACCTTGATCAATGTGCTGTGACAACAATGCAAGTGACCCATACATTGAAAGACCAACCCTTCATTTCATAGCACCATTCAAAGCTTCAAGTTAATGGACATGAGGGAGTACTGGCCACATTAACTGAAATAACAGCATTAACTAGTTTCATGCATCATACAGTTACTAAGACAGAGGCTGACTGTTGAAAATACAAACTCCCACATTGCCAGCTTTCACATGCAATCTGCGGAAGGAGTTTTAACACAATGTGTGAACACTACTGGACAACAAGGCAGATTCTCAGCAAAGGTCGCAGCAGGACCCTCACCTTAATTTATCACAATCAAGCTCGGGCAGGATTCCAGGCCACGGGGGGACAGCAGGACTGATGGAGAGGTGTGAGCTTGGAAAACAAAGTGTATTGGGAAACCAACGCACACTGAATGGGCTTGCCTATATAGTGCAGTCAGAATGAATAACAGTTCCATGAGCTTTTCTTAATGATTGTGTTGAGGAACAATACACATACATGGCCTTAGCTCTAATTTAACAGAGTTGTATGGGCAGACAATCAATGTGACTCTGATGCAATATGAAACCTTTAGCGATTGCCTTATAGCTTGCTTGTAAGAAAAGAACTTTCTAAAAATGAGTCCTTTTTATTTATAGCCCATTTTATTTATAGCCTATTTTATTTGGGAACAAACATACTTTTTTTAAAAAAAAAAAAAATACTGAGACTCGAGGTTTTTTCTTTCCACACTTTTGGCATGAGTACAGCTCCCCATTCTGTTGACCTTGGCTACTGTCGCTTCCAGGTTCTGCTCACTTCTACTTCACCTGAGCCAGTGCCTCCACCACTTCCAGGTGTCTTTCAGCCAATCTTTGGCTCCCAGAACAGTGTTGGGAGCCTTCATGCAGCATGTCATTTAAGAATGGCTGTGTCTCAGAAGAGATTCTCCCCCTGCTGCCAAGATCAAAACCATGATTTTCACCAAAAAAAAAATCAGACTGACAGTCTTGTAATAAAGGTTTTGGTGGATGTGGGATTTAGCTCCAGCTCATCAACCTCCTATCAGAAGGGTTAGCTGTATTTGCCCTGCAGAGTGAAAGGCAGACAGGATTTTAAGAAGTTTTATTTCACAAATTAGTGGCTACTTCAGTGGAACTTTAAGTTCTGTAGTCACACGCATTTGCCAACAATATGTAAGAAGCACAAATATGATGACAAGGTTGATTCAAGAAAGTAAATACCACTCAGTAGCAACAGAGAGCAGGGAGAGGTGATTTTGTTCCATTCCTCTGTACAGTATATGCCCAGTGGTATCCTTCTGTTGATGGCCTTCTACCTGTACGTACAAAAAGCTGAAAACATGTTTATGTTTTATTCGAGGGGCAGGGGTATGAACAGTCCCACCACCCAGACACGTACAGACTGACAGAGATTTAATCACGTCTCTGAGGCTTCCCATCCAAACTTGCTCATTGACAGTATCAGTTTCAGGTACTGCAATAATCTCCCAGCTCCTCTGCACACTCCTGCCCTTTTAGGGGAGACCCATACCCAAGTCTATTCTCCTTCATTCCTTTCAGGAGAGCAAATAAAGTTTCCCTTGTTCCAGAGTCAAGAGGACGGACACATGTCCAAGTTTGCCTTGCCCAAACTCCCACTGGACTCAGGAGGTTGTAGTGGAAAAGGTTGGACACATGCATTATAAAGAGTGTGGAATATTTGAACTGCCATCATACAAACCCTGTGGCACCCATGTACAGCTGCACCTGCAGCTCCTCTATCCGTGACACACATGACACGATCGGAGAGCTCCAAACTTACTTCTCCTGAGTGCCCGTCTCAGGCATTTCTGCTCTCCAAGTCACCTGAGGGTGTAGAAACACAAACCGATATTCCAGAGGGCCAGGACAGAAGCTGCAGTTGTGACCCCCTCTATATTGGAAAGGACTGCAGCACGGTGAGGCAGGATTATTTCTGATGGCTCAGAACAGTGTACTAGGGGGGCAAACCTGTTCGCTTCCCCTCACCCATGCTGCTCCACTCTTTGAACTGCCTTGCAGACACCTGGCATACATCCCACCGCTTCTTAAACAATACAGGACACAGAATGTGTGCATATGACATACGCAGCCCTCAGGCCGTTTTACAGTCACAAAGAACTGATATGAAATTAAGTAATCAGCTCCAATTATACTTTGTTAACAACTTCTAAATGTCACTCCGCTAAACGGTAGTGTTCTAGCAAAACCAGAAACATTAAAATGATGATCACAAAGTTTTAAAAGGTGTTGACCTATATTCAAACAAGAAACATCAGGTAGGAGAAATAGAAAGCATCTAGTTCTGCCTCTCTCAGACACACGCGCACACCTGCTTTGCTGGTGCTGACAGCAGATAGCCGCGGGGCTCTTCCTGCGAGACATCCTGCATACCACAAAATAGCTGTAGAATATGAACTGTGACCTCCTTCAGCTTTGATAGACTTGTCATTCCTCTCAAGCTTTTCCATCCATCACGCGCGCTCTTTCTAATGTTTGACTCATTTATACGAAAATCCCTTGAGGGAATTTCATTGCATCTCTGACACTGCTTTAATTGCTGTCAGGTGGAAATAGCGAGTTTTTACATGTGATTAGTCCTATTTGTAACCACCTAATTTCATTGAACACTTCTGGTTGCTTCTTACTTGTATTAAATGAGTGTGATTTCCTGACATGGCTGTAAAATGAATCTCACTTTGGAGTTTTCTTACCCCCAGGTGTGCAGAGAAGACTCAGGATAGCAGTTTTAAAGAAATAATTTACTTTTGTGTCAAGGAGAGAGACTGCGTAACTTTTTGATCGCTCCTGTCATAATAAGCAATTCAAGCAGTAAAAGCGCTCTCTATTCTCTCATCGTTTAGGATGATAGTCAAGAGAGCTACTACAATAAAACCAACTATTGCCTGAGGCAGTTCCTGAAGTGGACCTGATCTGAGATTTGCAGGGAGATGGTGTTCTTTTCGGTCTTTAGATAACACAAATTTATCAACTACCAAACACAGCTGCTCTGCAGCTTCTCCAACACAGTCAAAACCTAACAACTTAGAAATCTTCTCAGATGAAAACTAACACTAAACTCCAATGCATCATCCCCTTTCTTAGATCAAAACACACAGACAAACAAACAAAAAATTCCAATCAGAATGGTCAGATCAAATTGCATTAACCTCAGGAAAAAAAATCAGAACTTCTGGTTATTAACACCAAGGGAACTTTAGGCTTTCGTGGGGGTTTTCCAACCATCACTGGAAAACAAAAGGAAGAAAAGCATTGCATGGGAATGTATATATTCCACTCCTGCATACGCGTATATGACTGACACGGGTAGTCTTAAGATAGGAGATGGCAATCTAGGGAATTTATTGCCGCTGATGGATAACATTTTGAAGCCCCAGGTAGCCGATAGGAAGAAGATCTGTGCTCCTTGATAATGCTTGACACCTCTCTGAGGTTGTCAAGAGAGCCTTTGGGCCAGGTTTCCCAGAGGGTTCTTGGTGCTGCTGGTGCTATAGAAAAAGAGAATACATTCAAGAGGTGGTGAATGTAGCAGCAAGAACAGCTCTCAGCTCTTCGGTCTGCATCCACAGGATGGAATTGTCTTGCATCCAGACCCATCTTCTTTTCTCCCTCAAGAAAAGGTAGGGAAGGGCACTGGTTAGAGAAGCTTCCAGCTCCATGCTGAGCTACATGCAAAAATAGGAAGAGGCATTCAAACATTCCCTTTATTCTTTGCAGGAAAGGCCAGGCTGCATTGGTTCAGGGCCTTTTTTTTCTTTAGGGGAGAAAGACTTTTGCACCATGAAAGGAAACACATACCACAGCCTGAGAACCCCAGCTTTAGGGCAACGATAAGGTTGAAACACTAAGCTCTCACAAGTCAGGAAATACCAAGCAGATGACACTTGGCCCTCTGCACTATGCAGAACCCTTTGGCCGTCAGCATGACAAGACCAGGGAATAGACCCTTTTGCTCATCTCTTCCTGTAGTGCTGAATTGATTGCTCAAATTCTTTACAAAAGGTAGACTATGTTCCAAAAAACAAACCAAACAGGAAAGTCTATAAAAAGTAGCCAGCTTGGATACTATGCAAAGGATGTAAAGAACCAGACTCTGGCCACAACTGCCTGAGTAACTCCACTGTTTGTACACCCTCCGTTATTTGTGTTCAGCCTTGTCTGTAAGCAGGTGTCATTCAAGTTTTACTCTTCTTTATTATTGAACTTGATAGCGATGGTAGACCAAGAGGGCCAACCAAGAATGAAGGTCTTTTGCCCAAAACCTGGTACAAACCCCAAGAGCTTACAGTCTATAAATAGGCAGGGCATATAAACACTGGGGAAGAAGATGCACTAAGGAAAGAAGATGAACTGTATGGGGAAGGAGAAGGTTGGAGCAAAATCTGCAGAGGCCAGAGACAGCCCAGTCAAACCTATGAACCACAAAGGATGTCAGCTTCGAGCTCCTCTGGGCTCGCTCCTACCAGCAAGGTTTCTGCTAGCTCTTTTCTTTGGTTTTACCTCAATACAACACGTGTTGTGAATTTGTGATTATCTCACCAGTTACTCCGTCACATCAGCAGTGCTGCATCTCCTGTGCTTCTGGGGGCTCGTCACCAGTCACCCAGATGCATAAAGCAATCTCTATCAGCCATTTCATCTTAGTGTCAGATCTGGCTTTGCCATCTCATAGGAAATACTCTGACTCTCTCATTGCCTTGGTCTCTCCTGGTCTTGTGTCTAATGAACATCAACACTGACACTTCAGAAGAGCAGCACTGTATACCCATTTTGCACTGGAGAAAATTACTGCACTAGGTGCAGACAAATACACATTTGAGCTCTGCTTTTTGCCATTTTTCCTTTCAGAAAGAAATCAATGATCAGTGCATGGATATTGCCTTGTAATTTTATTGCAAACTAATGGAAGTCCACCACCAAGCAATGACAGAACTTTTGCTCTGGGAGTTATTCAGCACCCAGAATGGGGAAACTTAAACAGAAGAGCAATTTACCAAATGAACACTTCTTTCAAAAAATCTTTTCCTTTCTCTCAGAAATGTAATTTATGGAACTTTTCAAGGAGGAAACGAGATGGAAAGATAAACCCTCCTGTTCAAAGTTCAGATTTGCAACTAAATCCACTTAGGCTGAAATCCATCGAAAACTGGATATGCTTGAAAACTGCCTTCCCAGGAGGACGCAATCTGAAACATAATCCCATTAAACACAGTGTGGAAAATAAGTTGTTGATTTTGTTTTGTCTTGCTCACCAGAATTCATGTAATAAATGCTGCAAAAAGAAACAGTGTGGATACGTGCAATGACATGAACGGGCCATATGCTTTCTGCAGGCTGAACCCCTCCTGGTGTCCCACAGTCAAGAGCAGCTCCTATGTTAGGCCATATTTTCCCTCTTGGCCACACCAGCCTGCTCTGAGCTCTCACATATGCTAATGGTTAATTAATATCAAGGCAAGCCATGTTATTAAAGACGCTTACTTTTTACAGAACTGTATTCTACCTTTCAGTAGTTTCTGTTGAGATTTTTTTTCATTTGAGATTTTTCCCATTTGAGGGTCTATCTGGTGGGCAACCGAGTGGCAAGCACTGAAAAATGAAGGTCCCCAGTTTTCCCCCTCCTTCCCTCCAGCCTTAGGCAGCAGGGTAGAAAAAGAAGGGATTCCCCTACTTCCAGCCGTTCCCAGAGGGGCCAGAGCAGCCCGTGCTGCTCTTACACTCCCTCCCATAGTGGACCCCTAAAGAGTCCAAGAAGAAGACCAGTGACCTCCCTGCTCCCGAGGATGCTGTGCAAGGGATGCCACCGGGCTGTATTTGCAGCGGAATGGACAGGAGGAGAAATGGAGAAAGATCTGTACAGACCCCCCCTCTCTGCTTTTTATCTTAGGTCTCTGAAGTCTTTGATGGCTGCCTCCCAAAAGTAAGCCATCCTACAGACCAGAGATAATTTACTAAACAAATAAATGCATGGTCACGTCAAAGCCTTCTTTAGTTCCTTTGTTGCTAGTCTTTTTCATTTCTGTACCCTCTTGTGGCAACAAAGGTATCTTTAGAATATGTGCTAACCTCCACTACAACGTAGCAGACCTGGGACGAGGTTCAACTTACTTGATTTCATTTATTTGATAGAAATTTTTACTTTAAAAAGTGACATCTTCTACAGTGATTTTTCACTCTAAAACAGGCACATCAGTCCATATGATGGCTACTCTCTGGCCTTGAGCAGTGCTATACAGCACTATTGGCACAAAGAGGTGGCACACAGTGACCACAGCACTTGACAAATATAACCTTACAGAGCCTGCGTCAGCTCCACTGGCACCCCTTTGGCTGCACTACGTGGCATCAATGTGGATGCTAAAGTGAATGAGAACTGATTAAAACACTGTGATTAAATGCATTAAATAATTCTTCACCTATGCAGATGGACACGAGGACAAATACATTAACTAGGGCAACTGACCCAGAGCCAGTTCGGAAGCCGTGTTCGACGTGTCCTTACGATACCTGCCTCTGATAGTAACTCTCCTTTTAAGACCATTAGGTTCACCTCGTGGTTCCAAATAGGAATCCAGTTTGTTTGGATCCTATAGAAAGTCAGGATGAAGGCAAGCACGCTGCAGCCAGCATGGCACGCATGTGTCAGCCTCACTGAGAAGAGATTCTCACATTTTAATATCACTGCCTTTCTGATATGCCACCAACACTGTATTTCCACCTTGTATTCTCCAAAAAGGTGTCGCAGACGCTAAGCTCTGCTGTTAGCAGAAAGGTGCCACTGTAAAGAGCCACAAAGAAAAAAGGTTTGGGAGTCAATTCTCTAGATTGCATGACCTAGATCCCAGGCAGATCACACACTCTGTGCTCTGTGATACTTTAGGACATGTAGTCTGGTTTAACAGCATTTCTGTTCACGTAGTCATGTTATGGTTAAAAATATGGGTAAGTAAGTGGTTTGTGTGTCCACCAAAATGTCACCCTCCCTTCTCCCCCTCCTTCAGAGTAGTAATGAGCCTCAATGGCAGACTTTTACTCAGACTAAACTCCACCACTCCTCTGCTTTACTCCAGATAAGAGCAGGAGAAAGATAATGAAACTGAGTCATTGCCTTCCCTCCCTGACATCCACGCACGCCTGCAGTCTGCAGGTTTTCTCTGTACTGCAGCTTGCTACATGGATCACAGTGAGTCCATCCTGATTACCATTAAAATTATTCTTTATCTGACATTACTTTCATTTCAAAAAAGGTACAAACCTCTCCTGAGCATTTATGCTGCTTATTCACTCTGAGTATCTTGCTTTAATACTGAGCAAAGGTCAGAATATTGATAAATGTATGATAAATCTAGCCCGAACAAAAGACTGAGTACTTTATGGCAGCAACTGTATCCTAAAAGTCTGTAAAATACAGCACGCAGCCATGGCATAAATAAAGAAGGAGCATTCCAGAGCAATGGAATTTTTCTTTGTTTTCGTGTAAGTACTCTTTAGGTGCTCTAGGACAGAGAGTCAAAGATTTATAGCATATGTATGACAGCTAATTTGTATACAGTTTAAAAACGAACACCTAAAAGACAGGAAAGTATACTATTACATCCTCAGAACAAATTTAAGGTAACACAAAAGAAAAAAAGATCTTTACTCAGTGACTCAGAAGATGACAGAACAAGCAGCCTAAAGTAAATGAAGAAAAAAAGCTAGGTTTTGGGTAGGTATGAGGTAAACATTCTTGAGCGAGTTTTCTAGCAGCACACTGAGCAAGCCAGGGAGAGAGCTGGAAAGGATCGCCTTCAGGAAATGTTTTCTCCTTCCGTTCCGGCAAGAATTTTAGGATGTATTCTCTATTAGCCTGGATTTTCAGCAGCTGATGAAATACTTAGTGGTCATTTTTAAAAGCTAATAAAGTAGAAAGGGGAAAAAAAATTCACTGAAGGGCAGTTACTAACTCATCAAGGCAATTTCTTCTGCGAGGTCTGGCTAAAGCTTCAGTTCAGGGGACTGACTCCACACAAACTTATTTCACGGGTTCTCTGGTAAGACGTGACGCTACATTAACTTTGCTTCTTTGAAGACCATTCATAAATTGGTAAAGTCGTATTAAGAAACCCTCTGATACAAAGCGTTACCACACCAATCTAAATACCAGTCCATACGCTTTTGGGTAGCTTTCACCTCCCTGTAACCAGTGTTGGTATCCTTGTATCCCACGCACACCACTGCACTACACCAATGGCTGTAATTCAGACCAATTCCCTATGTAGATGGGGTAAGTAGACAAAGATTGAAAAAGTGCAGGAAAAAATGCAGTTATTTATGCTACACCTGCTCTCCTCTGCTCAGTTCTTTGCTTATGGCCAATTTCTTGCTATACCTTAAGTTATCCCTCCTTTTTCTTTGGCATAAATTATTCTGTGTAACATCAGTATATTGTAAACTGTAAGTTTTTTCTTGAAGCACTTCCTCTTTTCAGGCTCACAGCCAGTGTTGCCCTGGGAAGTGTTGTATCTACCACTGTAGATAATTATGAGGGCAGTGATTATCAATTAATAACCAGAAGTGGATAGAGGAATGTCAACAGAAGCATATCCCATGAGACTACATGGGGCCATTGAGACCAAAATGATTGGCATCACCAGAATTTTGTTGTAGAAGGTAGTAGAGGGGCAGAGGAGGGGAGGGCAGTATTCATACAGTCAAAAACTATATTGACTATATTATTTCTGAAGACAGCGTTTCAACTTTTCACTGTGAAATGACTTTCATCGTGAATCTTTCATCTGAACTTTTTAAAAATCTACCTCAAAATACAATATTGAATCAACTAGAAAATTAAGAAGCATTTGGGTTTTGATCCCAAAGAAAACACAAAAAGTTTGGAAATGCCTGAGTCCTTTTCAAAATGTAACCTCCAGTCACTCTGCAGCTTCCCCAAGAACGTATGAATTTGTTCAGATAAAAAATGCCACTCCTGAACCAAACTCAGACATTCATTTGCCGTACAAAAATTAGGTCTTTGATCCCAACTCTTCCTTACTCAGTTTTTAATTTTCAGGCGCCTCTGCACTTCCCGGTCTCAGGCCTGAGAGGAAATGGAAGTACCAAAATACCGTGAAAATGGCTGCGTCTGTGGTGAGGCTGGTCTGGCTGAAGAAATGGAAACGCTAGCAAAGTCCTGAGTGAGCCAGATCTTGAAAAGATTCGTAGCCCCATTTCCAAACCAAGAGGGTTCAGATAGGTTTTGGATAGCAGCTAAACCTTCGGAGGTTTCTCAAAATGAACCAAACCTTGAGGTTTGCCGACTGTCAAGGAACACACACGGCTGTTCCTCGAGGTATTCAGTGTGCAACAGGGGACGGATGAAAGTATCACAACTGGCCAAAATACGCATGATCTACTTCTTTTTGTTTCCTCTGTCCTGCTCTTCCCTCTCCACCCACAGTCACTTCTACTCTTCACTTCTAGTTTTAAAATCTTAGGGGTGTGCAGTCAACCTGCGATCTCCATTATGTCTTTCATGTTATAAGGTACAGTTTATGTTGGCTGCATGCAGAAAAATTACTTCTAACCCCTGATCAAAAGTTTTGCTGACTCTTTCAATAATAACTCTCACAGGTTTTGTTTTTGTTTCTTTAGTGAGAAGCGTCTTGAGAGTTTATTGCAAGGAAGCATTGTTGAAACTGTTTTATTTTCAGAGCTGATGTACCCTTGGTTGTACCAATGCCCATTTGCAGTAACAATGCTGTTAGGATCTGGAGCCACTTACGGTTTTATTTATGGTCTTGGTTTTTCAGTCACAATTAGAGTAACTTTTCCAAATGTTTGGGTTTGCAGGCGCCATCCAAATGGGTCCTTAACTTGGAAAGCTTTGATTGTGTTTAGCTTCCCTTTACTGAACTACCTTAGTGGTCCATCTTATATTGGTGAGTGTTGTGGAAGCTATCCAGCGCATTAAATGCTATTGAATACTCACAAAGCATGTGCCAAGGGAGAAAAAGAAAACAATTGTTCCCTGAAATTTTCAGCCTCTGATGAAAGGAACTTTTAACAGGCAGAGGTGTTCATTTCAAGAAGCGATTTCAAGCAAACTTTCTTTCCTTTTAAGATCTAAGATCAATATTGTATTGAGAAGGATGCACGGTTCAGCAAGGCTTTGAAAGAATAAAATCAAATAGTTTGTGGTACATTATAAGTCATCAAGATTTTAAAATAAGAAACACTTGCGTCCTATTGTTTGTACAAGTACATGCACATGCACAACACCACAACTGAGATAAAAGCTAAGCTGATGGTTCCAAAAATACAGCATAAACGATGCCAAAGTAAGTGTGGCGATAAGTGCACTGATCATAAACTTACTTACTCAAGGAACAAAATGAGCTTTCTTCAAAATGTTGTGTTTCAAACCAGAAGTACCTATATCCTCAAGATACGCCTCTTCCCCTAATACAATATGCCAATAAGGCTCAGCTCTCATCGGTTTCATACATCCAGAAAGAATGGGTGCATCTCACAGAGCAGAATGAAAATACAGCGTTGCAAAAACATTCCAACAACGTGTTACAAGAATTGCAGACTATTACCTGCCTTGCCATAAACAAGGTAAAAGGACAAGATTACTTAAGATATTTTCTGGAATGTAAGAATGTTTTACGTTAGCATTTGACACAAGGGCAGGAAAAACCAGAAGCAGCCAAATTGGCTACAGTCCCTCCAGATCTCATGGTTTCTTACGAGACAGCTCTCAGCCTACCTTCCCAGAATGAAAGCCATTGTTCTGTTGCCAATGTTTGTTTATTTGAAACAACAATAAATATAATACTAAATAATGCTCTCCTCCCCCATGCATCCCTGTGGCTCAGTAAGCAATTCAGAACTGGAATATTATGTTTCCCCTCACTTTGTCTATTATTGCAATGTGCTCCTACTCAGGAGACAAGAGTCCAGGAGCAACTTTAGCAAAGAGTATTTTTTGATGACAAGAAGCCAGGAATGGTACAAACTCACAGTAGCTTTGGGCTCTCTCTAACCCAGTGAGCCCACAAGAACTTTGAAACTCTTGGACCCCGGTGCACACCCTGGCTCCCCCAGTAAAGACTCAGGTGTGCATCAGCCCACCCCTCATGTTCCTCCTCCACCCAGGGATGCAGACGGGGACCCAAGCGAGTTCTGGCTGGGTCCACAGTTTGGGCAGAGGGGGACACGTTACAGCACTCATACACTCACTTTAGGTACAGCCACGAGGACCAGGGGACCAGACTCCAGACTGCTGGATGCATCTCAACTACCTGCTGACTACTCTGATGCATCCGCCTGCCAGAAATTGTCCCGGTGGCTATTATCAAGGTTGTCAGAAACCATACGCTCATCAGTCCCTGCAGTCACATAAGACTGTTAGGCAATCAGAATTCTCTTGGAGGTGTTATTTGAGTGAAAACTCTGTAATTTCTTACTATTGGGCTATTTCAAAGCTTCCAACATCTGAAAATCACATATTCACCTGAGCTATAGACATTGTTGTGGGTATTTCTGCCCAAAAGAAACACAAAAATATTATTCCTAATTAAACAGGGATACAACTCTGTAAACTACTGAAAGTCTTCTCTGAAAGTAATAGTTGCTCTGCTTCTGGAGCTAGCAAGGACGTAAAGTTAAAACAGCCCAGAAATCTGTTCATCTGTTTAGACAGATGAAAAACATAAAGACAGGCGCTGATACTCCCCTCCCTGCCCGGCCATCATCCAAGTTTGCCGCTTAGACCCTAGAGCTGCTGAACACCCAGGCAAGGAAAAAACCTCTGATCCATGCAGTCATCTTTCGGATAACGACCTTAACTTCAGAGTTGCTTTTGCTAGAGCGAACTTTAATTTTATTAACATGTCGTTGCTAAGATTCATCTTATGGCAGATTTACCACTGCGGCCAAGGAGACTGTGCCCCTGATGTTACCACCACCTGGCAAGCTGCATATACCCATGACAGTGTGATACCATCAGGGATGTGCACACTCTCCCCGTCATCATCCCACAGTTTTCATGAAACTCAGGTCCGCAGTGAAACATGCTCTGTCCCCGTGGCCTGTGCTTATTGACAAAAATATCAGTCTGTCCTTGTTCTTCTTCCAACCACAAATGAAAATCTTCACCTGATGTGTAGAAAGGAATGGTAGTTCTCTGTCATCACACACCGGCACAGCAGGTGAAAAGTCATGCATTTTCGTGGACTTTCTACACAGCCTGGTTTGTTTTTCCTTATAATTATGCAGATACTACCCATGAATATTTGAGACGGGTACATGTGGGAAGGGGTTATACAGTCTCTGAGCTATAAGCAAAATGACTGCAGGAGTAAAGAGTGATTTAGTGCTGTGGTATTTGTTGCTGTAATAGCACTGCTTTTTTTGCTGTTGTTTAAATAGGGAAGTACACAAATAGGAGGAATAAACCTGCCTCATTCAAAGTTTAGTCTTGTGGGAAGATGCAGAAAGTGTGTGTGTATGCGTGTGTGTGTGTGTTGTTTTCTTCCTACGGGTGTCTGTCTGTTCATTACCCATTTTATGGAAGGATTTCTAATGCAGTCTAGTATTCATTTGGGCTAGCCATCTCGGTAAGAAGAGCACAGGCAGTGGAAAAACTAGCATGGGCTCACTACCTATGGTCCTCTACTAACAAGGCTAGCTACCCCTACGGAAACGTTAAGTTTAATTCAGTCCGAAAGCTTAAAGTCTCCAAAACCATTACCTTTTTGGTAGCAGAGGGTGGGGATTCCACCAGGACTGACTTTTCCGGTCATGGTTCATAAAGATGCACACTACTATAAGGTACAGAAATGAATAATACACACTCTGGATGGGTGAAAGAGGGAACAGAGGGACTTCAGACATCTCTCAGCTAACAGTAAAGTCAAATACATCTGCACGAGTCTATGACATTTAATTTTTAAAGAGTTTGCCAAAGTGCCCTTGGCCAGATTTTTCTTCCCTTTCGTGAGGCAGACAACCTCTCACTGAATGACAGTTACATTCAGCAGTGATTTATATACATCTATTAAAAGGCTTTGGTGTCATTTGAGTCATGGATCATTTCAAGATGATATAACAGTCACAATTACTCTTATTATACATTTGGACAAATTTAGTTTTGGTAGCATTTCCAGTTTACTTCCATGCTAATATTTAGAACTTCTTTATGTACAGAAGAAAGAATATAACATGTAATCTCTTGTAAATTCTGTTTACACATTTGTGAAAGTGAACTTGGCATTACATTGCAATGTTAGCCCATTAACTGGGAATAGTGTATATCACCTGACAGTCTAAGGCTGCTTCAAATGAGGTTCTTAAAAAGTAAAAGATGTGAATCACTTGACTTTATCTGTCCCACACTTTCAAATGCCACACACTATAAAATTCACAGAGCAGACTCATTCCTTTTAGGTTTTCAATTAGCAGCTTCTAATCTACAAATCATTTCCAAAAAAAAAAAAAAAAAAAAACCTAGACAAGAAGGCAAAACTTTTTCTGAAGAATTTCAGGTATGAACAGCTCAGCCATCCCCCCCCGCCGCCCCATTTCTCCTTGAGCTGTTCCTATCCCCCCTTACTCAAAAAGAAAAGGAAAAAAAAGGAAAAAACCCCAACTCTTCAGTATTTTACAGAAATATTCTGAAAGACTGCGACAAAAATAGGGTCTATTTCACTTTGCAACTGCCTGTAACTCTAGCATAATAAACTCTAAAGGGCACAGCCCTCACCAAAACACTTAAAAACAGCTTGAAAGGGGTACTCGCTGCCCGTTATGTTTACTCAAGCACTTGTTTAAAAACACATTTAAGGAAAATGTTTTTATTTCTACAGATTGCATTAATTATAGCTTTGCAAACACTGCAAGCTCTACAAGAAGACTGAACTGAGCTATTAGCTGCAAACCTCAGGTCTTGGCTGGAGAAGTGGTTATGGCTTATTTAGCAAGCCTAATGAATTGGCTCACCCATCTCTCTGCAGAGTTCCACGTTTAGCACCGTGGAGCCCGGAATAGCCGGGGCGGCTCGTTTCACCTCGCTTTCTCATTAAAAATAAGGCCAAGCCGGCCAGCCCGGGACGGTCCGGCAGCGGACCTCAGTCCTCTCCGCGAAAAAGCCGGCGGTAACACGGAGCCGGACCCTGACCGGCGGCTCGGGGGGGACCCACTCCCCCCCTGGAAGAAGCCGGAGGGGCCGCACCCCACTCACCCCCCCCCCCCCCGCCGGTCCTACCGCGGGGAGCGGACCCCCCCCCCACCCTTTGCTCGGCGGCGGAGGGGCTGGGGCAGCCCGGGACACACACACACACACACACACACACACCCCCCCCGCATCAGGTGCGCCCCGGGGGACCCTCCCGGCGGGCAGCCGGCGCCCATCACCCCGCGGCGGGGCGGCCTTACCGTGAGGGCGGAGAGTTTCTGGGCCGGCACGGCGGGGAGCAGCCCCGGCAGCAGCAGCAGCAGCAGCGGCAGCAGCGGGACCCGCATCCTGAGGCAGCGGCTGCGGGGAGCGGAGGAGGGAGGGGGACTCTCCTCGGGATGCCGCTGCCCCCCCTCCGACGCCTGCCTTGGCTCCTTTGCAGTCGCTCCCGCCGGGAGGTCCCAGCTGAGGTCCTCTGTTTTCTTTCTCCCCACCCCAGCCCTGGAAATTCGGGGACGGGAGGATAGCAGGGAGGCGGCAGTTTTGGCCCTCCCTCGCTCCCGGAGAGGCAGCCCCGGCTCGGAGATGCTCCCCAGCCTCTCCTCCCCCGGCTCCCTCCCGCAGGCACTGCCGGGGGGGACCCCCGGACCCCGCCGCCCCTCCCTCCGCCTCGGGCGGGCTGCTGCCTAGCCCCGGGGGGGGTCGCCGCCGCCTTTCCCCTCCGGCCGCGTCTCCCCCGCGGCCGGGGGAAGCGGGGGGGAAAAGACCGAGCCGGGAAAGGGGAGGGGGGGGCACACCCTCCCACACCACCCCTCCGCTGGGGGCCGCGGGAAGGCACTGCCGCGGCTGCGGAGGCTGGCGGTGTGCGACCTCACCCAGCCGCTCTTCCCCTCTTCCTCTTATCCTCCCCCCTCCCCAGCCCGGCCTCCGCTTTCTCCTCCCAGACCCACAGATCCGCGCCGATTAACCCTCCCCGGTGCTCCCGGGGGGGGGGGGGGGGGGGGGACGGGGACACGCCGGCTTGCTCCCCCCGCCGGGCTCAAACTCCCCCCCCACACATACACACCCCGCCTCCTGCTGAATCAACATGTACAAATACCTGGCGGGGAGAAGGGGGGGGGTAAGAGGTGCCCCGACCCCCTCCCGCCGCACCCCGACCCCCTCCCGCTGCGCCCCGACCCCGCCGCCCGCCGGGCACCGCTCGGGGCGGGGAGCAAGGACCGAGGCAGGCAGGTCTGTAGCGGGGGCAAAAGCGGGGGGGGGCAGCTCCCCGAGGGGCAACGGGGAGCGGGGGGGGCAGCCGGGGGTCGCCCGAGGCGGGGTGTCCCGGGGGGATGCTGCCGCTGCGCCGGCGGTGAGTGCCGGGCGGCACCTTCCTTCCGATGGTTTTGCGCTTTTCTCGCTTATCTTTCAGGAGCCAGACGGAGGGAGTTTATTATTTCCTCACTGTGAACCGCCAGAGGATCGATCTCCTCCCCCCGGCTGCCCGAAGGAAACCCTTTCACTGCCACGGTGCCAGCGGAGGACACCCCCCCCCCCCCCCCGCAGCCACCCCAGGACCCAGGGCCGGTGGTGGGTGCTGCCAGGGGGGCCGAAGCGATGAGGGCTTGCTTTAGTCTTAGGGTGTCCACGGGAGAGGACCCGGGCGTGAAAGGGCTTCGGGGGGGGGCTGCAAGGTGTCACGCTCCCAGCACACGGGTGACAATGTCCCCAAGCTCTGACCTTGAGGGCTTGTCACACCCGGGCAGGCTCTCTGTCACACACGGCCGCAGCTGGAGCACGATCTCCGGAGCCAAGGTGGGGAGAAGTAGGCATTAATTACGGACAGACTTGGGTGCCCTCCTTGAGACACCTACGGCTGAGCTTTCCAGATCCTACCATGTTCAAGGCATGCAGCCAACAAACTAGTCACAGCTTCTCCAGCTCTCAGCTGAGTACCCAGAGTCACAAGGATTTGGGAAGCCCCCTTTTCAAAAAGTTTGGTTTTAAACAGCTCAATTATCGACACAAAGTGTGTGCATGCACGTGTGTGTGTGGCCTGTAATATCTCCTGGGCTTTTTAAACGGGAAAGAGAAAAGAAAGCTGTCGTACGGCATTGCCCAGGTCAGAGCACATCTGAGACCCTTTGCTGCGCCACGCAGAGCTCCATCAGTCTCAAACTAGCAGCGTCTCGCGCAGAGATAGCAGATTGCCATTCGCTGCACTAGGCAGCACAGGACATTTTGCCTTTTCCTCTCAGCCAGGAGGTGGTGGAACTTGACAATGTTGATGTCTCTGTCAGAGCCAGAAGGAGCTTTTTTTCTTGTGACCATAACTCCAGCCTCTTTCATACCCCAAAGTTATTCTCCACACGTACCTAGTCCCATTTTCCCCTCATCAAACCTCTCATTCCCATTGCCTTGTCAATGCAGTCAGTCTCACCTCTCCAGAATCATCTTCCCACTCCTCTTCCATCTCCGCCAGTCCATCCCAGTCTGTCTCCCAGTTCGGGTCTGGGCCCCCTTCATCACCAAGCAACCCTACAGCCCCACGCCTGCTTTCCCTTCTGCCCCACAGCCCCTTCACCGGTGGGTCAGCGTCCTCCTGCGCGCCACCAGTGTGCAGCTGGGCAAAGGCGATCCACGGCCGACAGCCCCTTTGCTCTCGGTTTAGCCGTCAGGACCTACCAAGCGGCACAGCAGCTTGAATTTGATGTTGCAGCAAAAAATCCGTGCTCAGAATAGATGAGAAATGTATCTAATAAAAACAAGCTGCAGGTTTTTGAGGGTTTGTGACTTAGTCGAATTTGAGCAGATTTCCACAAGAGTTGGCAATAGCCAAAAGGCCAAAACTCTGCAAAATGGGAAGTCTAGAGTCCAGAAACTGGGGGCATTATGGTTTTAAAATAAAGATGTCTTGCCAAAATATACACTATTATTTTGTCTACTGTCATTTCCCCAGCTTTTTTCTCAAGAGAGACTTGACTATGCCGCTGAAAATTTCTTCCCTTTCTTTGCCCCCCATCCCAGAAGATAATTCAGCCTAAAGTAAATATTTTTAAAGGAAAATGTGAGATCAAGTGATAAAAAACCATCGAGGTTTAAGCAACTGAAAATAGGGTTTTATAATGTAAAAGGCAGAGTAATTTTAACAGGCAGAGCTTCCCGCCACCACCGTGGTGGTAGGAAACCTACCTGCCTCCAAGGACTTCCAGTCTGATTAGCTACGGGACATAAAAAGGGAAAGAAACGGTTTTCCTCATTATAGCTGGGGAAGGACTATGAGAGAATCACATCAGTATTCCTTAGAGGTGTGGATCTCCCATTTAAAAAGGAGACAGATTCCCAGAAGGACTCATGGGTCCGTTCACGACAATACCTTGTGAGCGTCCCCTCTGCGGTGATGCCACTGAAGGAAAATTTTGTTTTACACGACTTGCCGTAGTTTGCCAGGTGTGGGTTTATGCCGAGCGCAGCCCTGGGCCCCCAGGGCCGGAGACGTTCTCAGTCGTGTGTTGGTGTCAGTTTTGACCCAGCTGCCACCTCACACCAGGACCGTGTCCAGACTCGATCTGTGCCACATTAGGAATTGTACCCAAATTTCCTGAGGTCCTACGCTTCTGCTCTCGTAATGAGACCCACGTCTTGTACTCTTCCCCCAAGTCTTTCTAGAACTGTTGTAGAAAGCAGCTCATGTTGGTTAGATGAGGGACCCTCACGGAGCAATCCTGTACAGCTTAACAGCAGTGGATCCAAATATACAGGAAATGCTCAGCAGAATTTACTGGAGCATGAGTGCTTTCTTTTTGTGCTTTTAATTAGGTCAGAAAAAGCAAAAGGGAATTATCTCTCTGCTATCGAATTGTGCGGGCTGCTTTAAAATCCTGTGGACGGTTGACCATCCTGCACTAAATTCAACAGGATTGTTCCAATAAGGATATTGGAAATTCTGTGAGAAGGGAAAAATTATCTGGCTCTTAACTATCAAGGCTACGGAAAGTAAAACCTCTTAGATTTCAATGCCGTACTGCAACGACAGGGAGGGACCGCTAGATCCAAGCCGTGTTACTTACTATGTGAGTGTTGAGGAGTCTGCTTCACGTTGCAGGATCAGGTGTTGCTTGGCAGAGGATAACGCAATTCTTAGAAAGAGATTCTTCACTTCCGAGATTCTTTTTCTGCTATGGATTCCTGGCACCCTCTTTTAAAGAATTACCCTGCACTCTCACCTGCTTTTCAAGTTGCTGTTTCTCAAGCAGCAAATGCATTCTGCAGCCTCGGTTGAGGTATATGAAATGCTTGATTTATTTTTACAGTTTGAAAAAATAATGGGAAATAAAAGTCAAGCAAGCAGCTCTTGTCATACTTAGAGAATATACAGGCACTCATTTGTGTCCTGTGTGGCAAGGGCCTACCTTTCTCTCCTAGGTTCCTACATTACTGAGCAATCCTGAAGTCCTGGTCAGTGACAGAGACTGTCAGGGCCTGTAGCAAATAATAACAAAAAAGAAGTAATTTTTTATTATTATTTGTAAAGCATTATCACAGTCTCTTATAAACACAGGTACTAAATCAAAACCAACGGACATCAATGGCAAGCCTCCCATGGCTTTAATATGAATACGAATTAAACGTCCATAAACAGCGACCCCAGACTCCAGCTGTCCCGTACTTGTGGTATCATTAAAGTGTATTCACAGGTTTTCATGCTTGATACGGGTGATTGTTCAAAAAACAACAAAAAAAAGAGACATACATGTTTAGTTTAAAAGAATAATAAAACCCTCTGCTGTCTTACCTCTTTGTGTTCGCTGTGAGCAGTAGGGAAGATGGAGTCCAGGAGATAAGTAGGAGGTTGTCAGACTTCTTAATCAAAAATAAAAATGACTCATTCATTTAATTATTTTTTTTAAGTAGAAAATGATCTTTGTAAACTCCTTTAACGCGCAGTTTGTTTTAACACATCTATGAGCAAGCAGCTGATGACTGAGCTGTGCTCTGTGCCACATGAAACGTGGGGTGGAATTTTTAAAAGTGTTTATGGGAACCAGGGGCCGACATCCTGGTGTTTGACAGCTACATGGGTGAGCCAAACCCTCATCCCAAAACACCAAGGCCCACGCATTACTTGATCATTAAACATAAGGTCATCAAACCAGCCTTTTCGAAAGGGGACAGCACGTAGAAGTCAAGTCAAAATTGTGGAGGAGCAGACCTGCGTGTGGCAGGTTGTCCTTGGGAAAAACAGATAGCTTTGAAAAGCGTCATCCTTCGGTGAGACTTTCCAGTTCTAGCATGTTGCATTTTTCATGATTAGAGCTTACTCCGTGGGATTTTATCACACTTTAGTGAGCAGTCAGTATGAGGAAGAGGACTTAATCCTTCAGGGCAACAACAAGAAGAAAAAAACCCCGCTCTGCAGCTCGTGGGGTGAGAGCAGAGCAGCGCTAGTACCTTCGCCGTCTGTCGGAGCCGCACTTCTGCTACGCTCTCGCTGCCCGGCCGACACCAGCACGCTCTTCAGATTTCTCAGAAGGAGGTTGCTCATTGCAACGCAGAGAGAGGCATCGCTGCTGACTCGCTCACCTTGCATTAAATCACCCTCCCGGATCGCCCCGGCTCTCTGGCCGGAGATGCTCCTCTTTCAGCCAAGTGTAGAACTTGGGACGGTGTACTTGGGAGAAGGAGCGAACCCTGAAAACACAGCTGGCTCCTGAGTTAAAGGAGCACCTGGGATGGCAAGAAGGATGTGAGCACTGAGAGAGGGAAAAAAGAAAAAGAGAAAAAAAGTAGCCTTTTGGAAATGTTGCTGACAAACTCGGTCTGCTGCCTGATCATCTGGAAACAACCACGGGATTCTGCAGGATTCTCGGGGCCTGGGAAACAAACCGTAGTGTGGAGAATGTCAGTGGAAGGAGCTCTGTCTGGGGAGGGGTAAATTCACCCCCAACGCTTGTGACTAGGTTTGCACCAGCTGTGAAAATCCCCTAGGAAAACGGCTATTACGTGGAGTGAAATACTGGCTGTAAAATGCTTTTCTGAGAGCCAGTGGAGTAGCTGAAGTGACATAGAATGCAGTAGAAAATAGGAACACAAAATAACACCAGAAGATGTAAGACATAAAATAGCTTTAAAATCATTGGGCACAAAAGTAGAATGTGCTTATCTATTATTATTATAATTGTTATTATTATTATAATTATTATTATTATTCCCTTTCTTCAGCTAGACTTATTTTGCTGTCACTGCCTGTTTGCTGTATGGCTCATCATCTTCCAGAAAAAGTTCTTTATACTTGCAAATAAAAGGAGGAGCAAAGAGTTTGAATGTGAAGATGTAGGAAGTTTTACTGGGAAGACCCTGGGCAGCTGTCAGAGATGTGCTACTTCAGCATCCCTTATGCACTGCTCCTCAGAAGAATGGGAAGAGGTCTGTTGTGTGGTTAAATGGAAATGTTTTCACAGGAAAAGTGTGGTATTTTACCAGTGGAAATTTCACGCAGTCCTAAATGTGGAATAAAAAGCTAGGTAAAGTGCATGACTATTTCTTATTGCCAGTCCCCAGCATTGACATTTGTATTGTGTACCAGCTTGCTATTTCAGATTCGTAAACCCGCAGTAACCCCAAAACCATTACGTTCTCATGCCTTTTCCTCAGCCCTGTGCCAAGCGAGCTCCGTGGTCCCAAGCCAGCCGCCTGCAGGCACGAGGCGTTTGCAAAGCCTTCACCACACCGAGCGATCTCAGCCCAGATGCCAAAGCCTAAAAACAAGCCCGGTGCCAGAGCCGCACCGTCACCACCGACGGAGATCAACCCGGGAGAGGACGGAGGCGAAGCCGCCCGGTCCTTCTCCCTGCCTCGTGCATAGGCAGAAGGTTTCGGTCTCCGGGGCCGTTCCTGCAGCACCTTGCCCAGAGATTAATGCTTTCTAAGGAATTCGGATGTAGAAAGGAAACAAGCATAGGCTAGTTGTTCCCCTTCTCCCCTTCCTTCCTACCTCCTCCTCATAATGGGCACACAGGGGAGAAAAGGGTATTTTCTCCTTTCTGCCCTCAATGAGTGTCCAAGGAAAGCCGAAACAAATCTTCGGTGCTAGGTGGGAAAACGTAACTCATGACTACAAACGACAGCCTCGTCTGCAGGGGTGAAATACTGGAGAAGTGAGCAAGACGGTGGCGAGGAGCCTTCAGTTTGGGGGGAGAAGGAACGGCTGCCCAGCAGACCTTGGGGGGGGCAGATCTGCAGCAGAGGCCCTCAGACAGATTTTGAGTGTTTCTGAGGGCAGGCAGAGGAGCAGGCACGCCTGGTGGGAAAGTGGCATTATCAGCTTGCCAAAAATTGCTATGCTTGACCTAGCCAAATTCTGCTTTACAATGGGTAGCAGTGGCTTTTAGTCCATGGAGAGTCATCTTTTTTTCACCAAGCTCCCTTCAGAAAGAGGAAAAAATGGGTAAATAAAGCAAGAAGCCCAGTTAGTTAAGCCTTTAAGAAAAAAATACCACAGTTTGGGGCAAACGCCCGTTTCTCTTTGAAATGATTGATCTCTATGATTTTCATTAGCTGGTTTTGCCCAGCTGCTAAGTACAGGTACATTCTCATAGATACAGTGGCAGCAGTGAAACAGCAGGTTATTACGACAGTGGATGTGACTACCTTTCTGCTTTTAATCAGTTCTTTCCTTTTGGATTTATTCAGTATTTCAGAGGCTGTGATTTTCATGGACTTCCCATTGCCTTACCAAAAGCCACTGGTTGCACCTCGTGCCACCAGGTTTTTTTTACTTTTGCTGACTACTAAACTAATTAACAATCATACATTTTGGAGAACATGTTGATAAGTGCCAAGGTTTCTTCAAAACCCTTAAAAAATCCTGTAGTGTAATGTCAAGAACTCATTTGGGCATGTGTTGCTTTACCACTTTAGAGAAAAGACAATATTATTTTTTTGTTTTAAAGTGAGGCAAAAAAGCAGCAAGTTTTATGGGTTTTGGCAGGCTGGTCTTTGTTGCTAGCATTTCCCCTTAGGCTGAGTTAGTGGTGAGCTGCTGGCTCTGCCTGTCTCTGAGGCACACCAAAGTAAAGTGTAAAGAGGGTGGCAAAGAGACAAATTTATAGCAAGAACTAAGTGGAAAGACATGATGAACAATTGAATAAGGACCTGTCTGCTTAGACAAACAACCTGCCAAGGCTTTTTCAGCGTAGGGCTGGCGGTAGACAAAAAGTGCATTGCTCAGAGCTGAAGAAAACCTTTCTTTCTCGTTGTGGTTTTAAATCTCTGACAGGCTCCATAAACATTAATCCATAAGGTGTTTAAAATTTTGTGCCTCAGCAAAGATTTGTGCAGGTTCTGTGGTTTGTATTTATTTCTATGGAGTGACTATGGCATGAGAAGAAAGATTCTTGCTTTTGAAGTGTAAACATTGGCCCACTTGGGAGACAGAGATATGAATTACACTAAATATTTAGTAAATGATTGGTTTCCACTGGGAGAACAAAGTATTTTGCATTGGAAGAGATACAGAAAAAAGTAGGGAAAGAAAATCCAGTAGTTTCATAACTATTTTTCGAAGAAAGAATGTGAAACACTATCTGTAACTGGCACCTTATAACCCTTAGGTCATTTGGCCTTTCCTGAGCTCACAAGAGTTGATCAGAAATTCTTCAGTGAAATACGATTATGCATGTGCTTGTGTCAGAAAACTGCAACTTTTAAAATGCTATGCTTTTCGTGAAGGGACATCAGTTGCAACAAAATCCTTGTCGGGAAAGATTTCTTGGGCCCCAAGAAGTGCTTCTGCTGAAAACCAGACAAAGCTCTGCCCCTGAGGCTAGCTAAGAGGCTGGTGTTTGAGATGTCATCCTGGTTTTGGCTTGGATAGAGTTAATTGTCTTCCTAGTAGCTGGTATAGTGCTGTGTTTTGGGTTCAGTATGAGAATGTTGATAACACACTGATGTTTTCAATTGTTGCTAAGTAGCGTTTAGACTAAGTCAAGGATTTTTCAGCTTCTCATGCCCAGCCAGCAAGAAGGCTGGAGGGGCACAAGGAGTTGGGAGGGGACACAGCTGGGAGAGCTGGCCCAAACTGGCCAAAGGGATATTCCATACCATGTGATGTCATGCCCAGTATATACACTGGGGGGAATTGGCCTGGGGGAATCACTGCTCGGGAACTAACTGGGCATCAGTCAGCAAGTAGTGAGCATATTGCATTGTGCATCACTTGTTTTATATATTCCAATTTTTTTTATTATTATTATTGTCATTTTATTACTGTTATTATTATCAATATTAGTTTCTTCCTTTCTGTCCTATTAAACTGTTCCTACCTCAACCCACAAGTTTTACTTTTTTTTCCCGATTCTCTCCCCCATCCCACTGGGGTGGGGGGGGATGAGTGAGTGGCTGCGTGGTGCTTAGTTGCTGGCTGGAGTTAAAGCCCGACCGATGTCCGGAGGTACAGGAGACCCCCCTTCAAGCTCCTGTGCTGCGTGACTGACTCCCAGCTCTCCCACCTCCCATCCTAAACACCAGTTCATCGAACTGTCCTGGGGCAGCTCTGACAGACGAGCGCAGAGGGACGGAGGGATCTTTTGGCAGCCAGAGCTGGGGAAATGATTCTCTAGGAGAGGGACTCACATTTGATGCACCTGATTTGAGCAGAGCGGGGACACGCACCTTCCTCTGCCTCATGCCAGGTGAACGTCCCAAGCAGCTTGCTAACGTGGAGCCCCTGCTTCGTTTCTCAGGAGAAGTTTTTGCTGGTATTCTGTCTCAGCCAAAAAAAAAATGCCTTGCAGCTCTGCTGGCAAAAACCGCTCAGGTTGCCAGGATGTGTTATTTCATCCTTGGAACCAGTGCGCTGCCTGGAGTTGCACCACCCCTCAGGGGTTTATTGATATAAAAATTCCAGCATAGCTATACTTGCAAGCTCTTCCTAGTGTACACTATGCCTGTGAAAAAGAGCATTTGAGAACATTTGGCATTAACACACTTTTACACATTTTTACACATTTTTACAGAAATGTGGGATAAACAGTAAAAATAAGTTAGGCTAACAAGTTCAGTGCCTAAGCAAATATTATAGGGTGCTTTGTTAGACTGGGGCTGACATTGGAGTTAGGGAAGAAAAGCAAACAACAGTGTTACTTTTCCTTGAGATTTGTCTGTGGCCAGCCCTTTTAGATGCAACTAAAATCTAAATCTCATCTCAAAAAAAACCCAAACCACGTGCTATCCTTAATTCCTGTAAGTCATATTGACTTCAGTTGCATTCCTCTGCTGTAACTGAGAGCAGAATTTGGCCAAAATGTATTAGTACTGCTCTTTTGCCCACCGGTTTTACATATTTCACGTGAAGATGTCTAATTAAATATCAGATAGCTGATCATCTGCCAGTCAGCATAGATCACCAAGGCCAGACTTGATGTCGTTGATCTCAGTACTCCAAATCAGACGGAAAAGGTGCAGAGACTATCTGAAGAAAGCAACAGAGGGCAGGGCTGGCTTTCCAGGTGTCATTACAACAGGTCTGGATATACAGCTGTCCCCTGGCAGCACGGGCAGCTTGCCTTCAGCACAGTGCCTGAGAAACCATGTTTGCCCCGTGGTTCGGTACATCAGTGCCTAATCCACGCCGTTAGGATGGCTGCAGAGAGCAAAGTCGTGCTCACAGGCAGGGCAGCACCCAGGAGCATCAGCTCTCCTTGAGCCATCGTTTGTGCCCCAGCCATTACGAAACCTTTCCTGTTTCCCTCCTACGCAGCTCTGAGCTATTGCTTTTTCTCGACTGTGCCTTCCTCTGGTTGGGAGGCAGGACTTGGCTTTTCTCTCCGAGATGCCTCACCGCTGCAGGTGCCATTACAAATATTTTATTAGTTCATTTTCAGAAACCCGGAGAGCGAAAGAACCTGAGGTAGAACTGAACACTGCTTTGCAAATGCTCTGGAAGGTATGTCCAACTTGGCACTGACCTTAGTCATCCCAGTTGGCAGGAGAGCAGAAAGTCCTTTTCTCTCTCAAAGATGAAATCTGTCTGTCTGCCAACTCCCCGTAATTACAAGCCCCAAAGAGTGTCTACTCCAGTGTAACTAGAGATCTATGGGCTTTGGCATTTCATGTATCAATTACCACTTAGCGCTACATCACCAGGCCAAGATGGGAATTTCCTTTGTGGGGAGACCTCTTTTATTATTAAAATACGAATCACATTCGTTCTCTGACGTCAATCTCATCTGGCTAATTTCTTTTCTGTCCCCCAATACAGAGCTCCAGTCGAATGCTCCCGGGGAGTATCCCTTCTCTCTTGCCTGTCTCTGCCTGCGTTTAATTCTGCATCAGTATACACAGTCATCCTTTCTCCTCTAATTCCCACTCCAACACAATAAAGACCCTTTCTGGGTCACTTAAGTGTCACTCTTAAGGTCACTATGGGTCGAATGAAGATTCAGGCTCCTGGGCTTTGCCATGCCTGCCCATGACTGCCAGCACCCCAAAGTCACACCTGACCATATAGTCACACCCACAGCACGTGGCAGTGAGATTTTAGGGGGCTCCTGACTCCTGACCAGCTGGACTCAGGAGTTAGGAGCCATATCACTGGCTGCAGGCTGAACCCAAATCAGTACAAAATTTTCAAAACCTGCTGAGAAGCTGTTAAACACTGAGATGGCTAACCAGTGCTGAATGCTGTCCCATCTGCACCGTACAGCAGGTGGCAACTAAAGCAGCTTTAAACTGGAGCGTCGGTGACAGGGATGTACAGGTTGTGTCTGAAAATTGATTGACCAGGTATTAGGGGAGAACTCCAACTTCCATGGGCCCTTAGAGAAGAGTCCTCAGAGGCTCGTATAACGCAGATAATTACTGCCCTTCATGCATTCACCTTTCTCCATTCCTGCCACTATCAGGTATGGGTCCACTGCTGGAAGACAAGTCTGTTCCTGCCTGTGACTGAAATGTTATCACAGGAGATTAAGAGAGAGGAAGATTATGAAGAACTTTTTGCCAGGAGCCTTCTGGTCCCCAGGAGGAATCGGTGAATCTTGGGGAGGGGTTCAGCCTCACTAGGGGTTTACAGGATACTGTGGGAGCAGTGACTGCTGCAGACACTGGGAATATGTTTAATTTTTTACTTCGTGGGTGGAAACACTGTGGAATAAATTCTGGAAGGTGAAGGAAAAAGCAATACAGCAGCTCCTACAAAACCATCTGGCTGCCCAAATCCCTGCGTACACAGGGGCATTTGCTCAGCCTCTGTTCTTTGACTTTTCTCTCAAGATGAAGCTAAAGGAGAGCAAAGGGAAAAAAACAGGGTAAGAGGAGAGCTGAGAGTAAGCAGAGGTTCTTTCCCCAAATATCGCCAAGGATAAGGTACCCAATCTGTTCAGCGAGCAGCAGACTCTGCCTCTGGCCTCAATTTTGCAGCTGAAACACCCCACGTCAGTAAGCTGTGAGCTCCGGCCACAGCTTTCCCTGCTGTCGGTGCATGCACCGTGGGTCTCACGGCTTTAGTGTCTCTGGTGTCAGGTCATGCAGCTGATCTCCCACGGCAGCTCTTCTGTGCCTCCCTTTGAGCCTCTCTCCAGTACCTGGGCAGTGACATTCCCAGGGCATTTAGGACCCCAATCGCCCCGAGCCTCTAGTGCTCTGTCAGCCTGGGCTGGAGTTAGCCAGCAGGGATCAGAGAGACTGAACGGGCTGAGAAATACAGGGATATTATATAAATGTTGTTTCCTTATGAACAACTTCAAAAAATTGTATTCAAATAAGCCAAAACTATGGAGAAACAGCCTTCATGTGTTTGCCACTTGCCCGTTAGAAACCTCTATGTGCAGTGATTTATAGTTTATTGCTAACCGCACTCTCATTGAAACTTGAAATTATTTCACACCAGAAGGTTTTTGCAGATTTTGAAAACATTTGGGTTTGGTCTGATGGGACTTCTGAATCTTTTGGGGCGGTTTTGGCTTTGTTTTTTGATCCTTTGGTTTAGAATTGCAAGCTCCATCCCTTCCTTTAACCTCCCTCACCACTTGTTCTCATTATTTACAAAAATATGAATATTATTTTCCATGCTTATAAGCAATTTTTCTTTTTATGAACCATAATAAGAAGGGATTTCTCTGGCCTTTGAGGAGTCAGCCTAGGTGGGTTTTGGGTCTCTGTTACCGGAGCCTGAGGTTCACAGCTAATTTTGAACAGTTGAAAATTAGAAGGAAAGTGCAGCTAAAGTTTCAGTTGGTTTGGTTTTTGAAGCAATCACAGATAGGGTCATAAACCTAGTAAGGCAATTCTTTTACATCTTTTGACTATTCAAAGAAGGCAAACTTTTACTTACCTTGTTCACTCACGGCTTCAGTGTCTATCCATGAGATTACCTGTGTGGATTTGTCCCCAAAGAGAAAAGCTTCAGAAAGCTTATGTTAACATCTGAGAATATAGCAGGAAATAGAGTTGTAAGCATTTATGTAATTTTATTTGGATTGTGCATTGCAAATCAAGGTAATTTGTGCCTTAATGAGGTTTTGTTAGGATATGGCTATATGTGAAAATGGTAGCATTTGGCTTAATGCAATTACCCTTTGACTATTAAGCCCCTGCTCCCAAAAACCCTGAGCCAAAACAATGCCACAAGTTAATAATTTTTAATATGAAAACAGGGATATTTTTTAAAGGTTGAGGGTAAACACTGAATATAACATGAAAGAAGCTTTCTTTCGGGAAAGGTTAATCAACACTAGTTTCATCACTGGAATAAGTATTTTCTTGTTACTACTTTAACATAGAAAACCATTTTGGTTTTTACAGTATTTGTAGCTCAGTCAGCCCCTCATGATAATTCATGACAAGGTTTCTGCTGGCAAGAGCTGGCAAAAATAATAATTATTCTTAGAAGTATAATCATATATTTTCTATAAAATATATCTCATCTCCAGTGATAAAACTAACAAACACGACTGTTTTGAAATGACTTTTTGTTTGTTTCAAACCAAGAATCCCCCAGGAAATTTCAGTGGAGTTGAAAAATTCCCAGCAAAATGTTTGATTTGGTCAAAAAGCCTCTTCAAGATTAGATTAAAGTATTTCAAGCAGTTCTACTGTAGACTCTAAATTGTGTCTTTAGTCCAATAAAAACTCCCTTTAATGAAAGCCATCTGCAAGTCATATCATTGTTACTCCTCACCCCATTCTTATTGTTGCTTGAAGCATCTTTGTATTGGCAGTTTCTATCAGTGGCCACTGGTTTCCAGCAGAAGCCTGGTAGTTAAAACATCGGTCCAGCAATTAGGACTTTCTGCTTCTTGCTGCCTCTCGCGTTGGCTCGTGCTGCATGGCTGAGCTAGTCGTGATCACTGTGCAGCTCATATTGCCCATCTGATAAGAGGATACCGTATCTGCCTGCCAGGTGTGTTGTAGGGACACAGCACTTAATGTTTGCAAAGAGCTGCTGTGGTACTTGAATAGAAATACTGAAGAAGGGCAAAGTTTCATGATGGAGTTGCAGCAGAGACTCATATAACCATACCTCATGCTTCTCTAGCCTAAAAAGTTTTAGTCAGGCTGCAGTGAAATGAAATGCTGGCTAAACTAATTTAAGAAATCCCAAAGTCTTTGTTCCCACCCCTGTGCTGCGTCTCACAGCCCACTTGCTTGTGCTAGGATCTGTTGATGGGACCATGCTGTACTTATCAGCACACTGACCTGAGTGAGAAATGGTGTGGGTGAGGGGAGACTTATTTTTAACTAGGTACGTTTCCTGATCTGCTTTCAGCATCTTCCAGAAAAATTCAGAGTGGAACAACTGGCAGGGCAGTGAATTGCAGTACACAGGCAGGGACAAGGAGATGGGACGGGCAGGAGTCCTTAAACCGATGTCACCAGCAAACCACTTCACTGAACTGCACCTCAGAGAGGCCCCGCTCCGTGCTCGGTGCTTCACAGCAGTACCTCCCTGCACACTAAAAAGACGCCACGTTGCAAAATACGCATGAAAGGTGGGAGAAAGGAATCATAGTGATTCCCTCTGTGGAGCTGGGGACCCAGAGGCACTGAAAGTAAATGACTCACCAAAAGTGGATCGGACAGCCGTAAGAGAGCAAATCTGAGTGCAAGTGCCCTGCATCTTGATTAGAAAGCCCATTCTTCTTCCCATCCTGCAGCATTTTAGATACCTTTCCAAGTATTTTCACTCTTTCCACATCTAAAGCACAGCTTTGGCTCCATTCTGATTGAAATTTCCTTCAACTGAGGTGCTGCAGGTGCTCTAGAGAAGACTGGGGAGCAAGCTGTAATTTTGCAGACATCAGGGAGTCATGTATGGCACAGGAGCATGGAACTAAAGCAGGGCAGTTTGCTTGGAAAAGAGTTTCTTTTTGCGTGCACTTAAACTCCCACAAAGAAAAGAAGGAGTCTTTGAAATAATTATGTCCATATATGTTGCCATTATTACAAAATGCTCACATTAAAAACAAACGATGAGAACAGTCGAGAGTAGACTCCTGGTGAGAATGTCGTTATTGTGTCCGTCTTGTGAAGGGAGCTTCAGTTGTGTCCCTGAGGGTCTCTCGGGAAGAGTGAGGATCTGGGCTGCATGCCTGTTTGCCACAGTACTTTTTAAAGATACTTCTCTAAACATTTAGAAAAAGTTTTTCATGCTGCTGGAGATCTGAAGGAATGGAGCTTATCTTCCAATTTGCTGTGTTTCAATTTTTCTGAATGTTAGTTTTGAATATATATTTTTAAAATGTTCTTTGAATTCAGCTAGATGTCCACATTTCTGAAGAGGTGGCTCTAGGGTCGCTTTTGTGTGTTTTAGTGGTTATGCGTAGTTGTCTACCTCTCAGCAGCATTTTCTGAGAGTTTTTGAAAGAAAGAAGGGCTCGTATGGCAGCAGCATAAGGCAAGTCTCCTCTTTTTCCTTATCCCATCCCCCAAGTGGAAAAAAAAAAAAAAAACCACACCAAAATAAAAAAAAACCAGAGAGGCAAATGCCAAATTCTTCATCATCACTACAATATGCTGTTGACCAGGAGGTGTATTCTTCTTGGGAAGGGGAGTGCTTTTCCCCGACATCAAAATGACAGCTCTAATTACCCCATGCATTTGTGATTTGCTTTGGAAACTTATTTTGACACATTCAGAGCCAGAAATTGGAATAGCTTAAGGGAGAAAGGAAACCTGTCACAGATGTGAGTGGCAGAGCAAGAACAAAAGATTGTGAGTTTCCTCTTTGCCACCACAGATCTCTGGGTTGCCATCTTTTCTCATAGCAAACTAGGAAAGAAAAATTCCTGAAAGCGAAGCTTTGTCCTA
This sequence comes from Harpia harpyja, assembly GCF_026419915.1. Classification (NCBI taxonomy): domain Eukaryota; kingdom Metazoa; phylum Chordata; class Aves; order Accipitriformes; family Accipitridae; genus Harpia; species Harpia harpyja. The sequence continues at coordinate 38,031,402 of NC_068952.1, forward strand.
CCGAGTGTGATAACATCTGACAAACTGTACAGATCTTCCCCTCTCTTTTGCAAAGGCTGGGGCTAGGCCGACGACAGCGTAGCAGGTCATTGACCTATTAGCCTCCACGATCCTCTTACCCCAGGCCCTGAAGGATGTCTGCAGACAGGTCCGTCGGGAAAGAGAGGCAACGAGGTCACCACCTCCCCATTTCCTTTTCACCGCTATCTCTGCACCAGCAGCAGCTTCTCCAGGCTTGACTTCTCCGTCAGTGATTGACGTGTTGAAAGTTAAGCATGTGCTTAAGTGCTTTGCCGGAGTGGGGCCAGCATGTGCAGCGCCTGGCAAGGTCTAGTCCCGGGCAGAGCAGGGGCTGGCTCGGAGCTGTCGCCCCTCTCTCCCCGGGAAGCTGCGGAGAAGGTGGGCTGGAAAACCAGCATTTACCGCGGGCTTCTCCCTGCCAGCCCAGCCCAGGCAGCTGTATGCTACCCACGCCAAAGCTGCAGAAATCCGAACTCTTCTAAAATATAGCATGACAGCTGATTTTCTCTCTGATCTAATAAAGAAATGAGATATTTATCGTGACCTGCATATGTCTGCTTGTGTCTCACCACTCCTCCTGCCCCATCTCCTTTGAATCCATTGATCAATTTGATAGAGGAATAGCAATCCCTGAGAAAATTAAGAACCTCCAAATTTCATCAAAGTAGGTGACCAGAAATAGATGCTGAGACAGAGAAAGAGCCGAGGGATCCTCCACCTGCTGAAATATGAGAATCATCTTCAGTGACACGACATGCTATTGGGGAGCCAGGCAGTATGAGCCTTAGTGCTTCCAGAACAACTTCTAGGCCCTGTGTGACTTTTAATCAGAGTGCATCATATATTGACCTGACTTTTAGAAGAAAAGAAAACTAAGACAAAGGTACCTCCTCAATTCCCCAAGGCTCCCAATAGAGCTGAAAAGTACCACTGGTATTAATAAGCAAAGCAAAACAAAGCTGGAAAAAAAGTATATAAATTCTTCCTGTTTGACCATCTCTCGGCAATATTGTACAAACCAGGGTAGTTCTTTGCATTATGCTAATTGAACAGCTTTTCTGAGTTTGAGTAAGGATTATATACATATTTTGTGTTAAGGAAACAAACCAACTAAAAGATTCCTTTCAGAACTGATTTAAAAAATTGAACATACCCAAAGCGATTCATTCAAGTGCTCTTCTAGCAGGCTGAAAACACCAAAAAGAGTAACAGAAAGATTGAAGTTACTTCTATTGTAAAGCAGACTTGAAAATAGCTTCACAGATCTTTTAATTGTGGAAATTGCTATGCCATACAAACTCCTTGATGCCTCTGAAAAAAAGGAGTACTTTAAACCTCTTTGAACAGCTTAAATGCAAACTCAAAGTCTGAGTTACTAGAAATCGACGGTCAAATACTTATAATGTTCTTGTATTGTCCCTTATTAGAGAGAAAATACTCAGGAAGGTTTTGCCCACCTTACAATTTAGGCTTTCCATGGAAGTACAGCAACCATTAGTAGTGCGAACAGTAAACGAAGTGTCTCAAAGAAGCTTTGGCAATTTCAAGAGATGGAGTAGTGAGATTTGATGCCTCTGCTGTCTCACATGGAGCAGTACGTTACAGCTACAGCCACCAGCAGCATCACCATGTTATCTACGTTTCTGTGAAGGCCAAGTGCAAGGCTTTGAAGACCCTGGAAGACTCCAGGAGCTCCTGCAGAGACCACGTGCAGTCCAAGAGCCCGCACTGTGCTTCCACAACATCTGTGTAACATTATCTGTACCAAGCAATGGGGATTCACTTAACCACTTAGTCTGTGGAGCAAAAACACAGGAGCGACAAGCTTCCGTTTTCTAAGCTGAGCACAAAGCATGCTTGAAATAAACTGTAAGCTGTAGCTGTTGATTTTACCTTTATTTGCAGAGGTACTGAAATGAGCAGCTACTTGTCTTTCTCTGGAAAGGGAGGCAGAACCGGAAGCAAACGTAATAGCGTTTTCGTTTAATGTTACTTTTAAATTCCTCAACTATATAGATAAGCCAGGTTCAGACTCTGGTTTCATGGCTAGGAGCCAAGGGAGCCAGAGCTCTAAGGTAGATACGGACTTGATCCAACGTCCACTGAAGTCAATGGCAGCACTTTCACTGACCATGGTGAATTTTAGATCAGGTTGCATAGCTATAAATATGAAGATTCACTTGAAGATGAAATATGAAAATTTATGTGAAGTTAGTAAGCACAAAAGGAGAAGGTGAAACTAAATGACATTATCGTTACCTCATGAAGTATTAACAGGAACTTCTATTTTTTAAAGCAATGCTTTTTTCCTAACTTTTCTCTCTGCATTGTGCCGCTCTGCTGAGCACACATGGCACACTGCTGTGATTATGTGTCTTAAGCCTCTGGTACCACTCACTGACTGATAAAGAGGTCAGAGGGGGAGTCTGGGTGATGATAGTGGAGAGAAATGTTCCAGAAGAAGCCTTACAAAGGGCTGTGAACTGTGGAAATTCACTCTCTCACTGTCACCAGCTATTAGCATGGCCATTAATAACACAACATCCAATGGAAAGGTGCATTAGCTGTTGTCACGCTCTAGTAATAGACCTTCTCCAGGAAGGAGTGATGGGTGTCTTTATACTAAGGGATAGCGATAGCCCTGTGCTAGCTTCCTTCTTCCCTTCCCTCTGACTTGCAGAAGGAAATGAGATAGATCACACACACTTTTCTGAAGCAATCACTCCTAAGAGGGTTTTTAACTCTTTTATGCAACAGTCATCCATGTTGTTTGTGGCAAGAGCTGTACCCAGTGATTTTAACTTTCCTGCTTTCCATGTTAACATATTATATGTTCTCCATTTAGGAATTTGTAAATGCTCACTGTTGGGTTACTTTGGTTTGAAACTGAGCCATCTGATACCATTTCTAGTCTCAGTTGGGTGATTTATGTCCCTGAAGAAATTGTATAATTTTCATTGGCACACACAGGGGACGCTTCTCAAGATGTCGGTGATATATTTCAGCCTAATGCAAGTGGGCCAATTTCAAGCTTCACAGCAGAACATCCACTTTTGAAATTTTAAAGCTTAAAATGTGTGAACTTGCAACACCACAAGAGTCTTATATGTTGACTTGGAGAGAAAATTGCTATCAAATTAAAGTGAACCTTTAAAATATTTTTTTCTTCATTAATTATTTTGGTTCATAATCCAATGTATACACTGTTCACAGATTATAGTCCATTCTCTAACAAAAGCAGGTATTTTTAAATTATCATTATAATTCTTTCTTTGGATGGCTTTTAAAAGGTTCTGATGAGAAATATGTTTTCCTTATAAGAGAAAATTGTCATTTGGCCTCTAGAAAGAAAGAGAAATAAGCAAATTGTAATGAGGCAATGATAAAATGCAAATTTGTGGTTAAAATACAGAGATGTTTGACATATTTCTTTGTACATCTAGTGAACTCAGCAGAAAACCAGTCAGTCTTTAAAAAACCCTATGGCATTCCTATTTCTGTCCTACAGATTCTAGTGCTGATAACCTGAGTTGAAATATGAAGCTCCGATGAAATCTGTGAGGATAAATTACATTTCTGTGAGCAACTAAAATGAGATTTTGTTCTTTGTGGGCATATACAAATTCATGAATCTATTTAAAACTCCAGATCAGAACTGAAAAAATACTCCAAGAATCTTCTCTAACTGCAAGGAAATATATATGCTTACGGCATTGTCTATTTCTCTTCGAGATTTCAATCTTTCCTTAAACGTTGAAGTGATCACATTTCACTAACACGAATGCCCAGAGAAAAGGAATTAGTGATGTTGCTTGAATATTCTCCCATGAGACTATTACGAAAAATGCATGTGCAACAGTTCTTGCAGGAAATGCTTTCTCGTTTATCAAACCCAGATAACAGAAATTATATCATAAGATGCCAAAAGCCTGTTACAACCAGGCTCAAATTTTATTTATGGAATACAAATTTTGAAGAAAGTGTATTCAGGGGAAAGTATCAGTGTGAAAACTTTGGTATTTCTGTGGATTGTCTGAGAATTGGAGACTATGTCCACAACGATAAATACTTCGTATTTTGAATTGTTAGCAAAGGTCTGAAAGCACAGACTGAGAGAGGAAGCACTTAACAGGAATTTTTTCAGAGCCTTTCCATGATGCATGCACATGCATGACTGGAGCACATGTTCAAACTTATTGTCAGTGTAGTTTCAATCTGTCATAAACACTGGGAATATTACGTTTGGCCATGGCAGAGGCATGGGGTTGGCGCATGCTCTTAACCTCTCCCTGCACCACTCATCACAAAGCACCATGGCAAGACAAGGCAGCAGATGGAATTTGTATGACTAAAAGCAGAGGAAGTCTTATGGCACAGCATGTACAACAAATGAAGCTTTTGTGTGTCTTAGGGAGGACAAGGATTTGATGAATAAGGGGGACCTAAACACTTCCTGTCATATTTTCATTAGATGAGTCTTATTTGGACTTCTTTTTTTGACCAAGCACCTCAGAATAAACTCCAATGTGTTGTTTAAAATGGATCCAAATAAGCAAGACAAAGATATAGGCCTGGCGACCTGATGGGTAGAGAAAAAAGAGACAAGGATGCATCTGGAAGGAGGTGTCTCCTGGCAGAAAGTCAATGGAAAGATGGTACATGTGCGTGCTAGTGCCTGCTCTTTTTGGAGCTCATTGGGCTCTCTAGCACCTCTCCATTACAGAAAGCCACAGAGAAGAACGTGCTGAGACTGCAATTTTATTTCCTCTGAATTTTAGCTCAGGCAGGTAATACTGATGACAATGTCGTCTTTCTTGGCAAAGTTAGCATGGCAGGCTCTGTTCATTCCTTCTTTTAGAGAAGAGGCAATTACAGAACAACATTTGTCTCACTCCACTTGATCTAGATCTCCTCTTAGCTGCTGTGCTATATGTTGTTGAAAAGGCACAGGTTAAATACACTGCCATGCATGATAGTGCTCAAGTGACTGCTGACTGAGGGCTAGAAAGAGACTATACATCTGGATTATGACTTTATAGCCAAAATCAGCCTCCATATTTTGATTCATCATATGATTCTCCTACCTAATAAGAAAGGAAAGAGCTCTATTGTGTTCCAAGTTAGAGGAAAGAAGACAAATATTTTCCCTCTTATCCTGGAAGAGAAGTAGACAGTGTTTTGCCACATGCTCTCTTTAACCTTTGCTGTTCACCTTTTGGTCCCTAAGCTTATTATTAAATCTCAGTTCCTCTTATGAAATCGCTGTCTTATGTCTTCTGTTTGTCTGGGCCTGTGTCATATCAGGTCCTTTGACGCTGGCTCTCAGGCTGGCCAGGGTGAAATCAAATCACAGCTTTCTAAAGCCACTAGCTGAGACTCTCTGGCTTGTATAGTTGCCATTAAATAACCGTTCTTTGTGAAGTTGCTAGTCCAGTACCAGTGGCTGGGGAAAATCAAAACAGCAAAACAGTTAAGTCCTGTGGTTGTGGAATGACATCACATGTGTTTGGTGTCATGCTGGGCATGTTGAGTCGCAGTTTGTTTCCCTTTGAGTGCCTTCTTTGGCAGTCATGATGTGCTGATGTGCTATTGGAAACGGTTGTTCAAGAGAAGTCTGTGGGGATGATATTCATGAGTGATTCAGCAAGACTCAGATATTTACAAAATTGGCCCTGGTGAAGGAGAGCTTATGTTTAAGGAGAGGAGAAAAATGAGGAAAGCACATGAAGTTTATGGAAAAGATTTGAACATGACCAGATGAAAGAAAATAAGCTCAAAAGAGAGGAAGTACAGGACAGAAACCAGAAGAAGAAAGGAGAATGATGGGATGGCACCAAACATACCAATAGCATGGGGATTGATACAGAAACAGTAGACCTTGCTATCACTGAGTTAGTCAGAAGAAAGCAGAGTACCCATACTCTATAGTAATGATGCCAGAAGGAGAATTCAGCAAAATGCTCTGTTTCAAGTTGTTTGTGAGACATTCATCTTACTCAGGGAACTGGACCCTGAATATAGACCTTGACATAAACCAGCACAACCAATTATCAAAAACATTATTTTAAGCTAAATTCATGTTAACTATATGATATTCTCTCTCAGCAATTATGTACACACGTGTTAAACCCTAAAAAATAGCCAACAACCCCAAACTTTCCAGTTTACCTCAACTCACCTTTAAATCAATTTTTTTTAACAACATCAATAAGGAAAAGACATCATCTGACATTAGCTGTGTGTCATACATCTTGTTATTCACAGTTTATGAATAATAGCCTGTCATCTGCCAGCTTACCTCAGCTACAGTCTGGACACCTACAGAGTTGATAGATTGTCCTCTTGGCAGCCCATGTAGCATGTAAGTGCCTCTCGTCAGGCTTGACTGAGGACATCTGCATTTATCAGTCTGCAACTCTTTAACCTGCTAACACCCATTCTTAACAGGATAATTTTGCACTTGAAGTAACTGGGTAAAAATAGATGAAGTCTCTAAACTAAACTGGAGCAAATTCAGTAGGCGACCATGAGGTCACATTCTTCTCTTTGAGTGCTTTGATCCTACTACAATGTCTTTGAACTCACTGTTTTTTCTCCTCTGCAAAGGTGTAAACCAGAATCACAACTTCTCTGTCTTTTCTCTGTAACACAACCTACGAACCTAGGAATTAGAAATGGAAAAGACTTTCTGGATCACGGCATAGCTGAGGTGGGAAGGTGACCTCTACATGTCTGTAGTTCAGCCCCCCTACTCAAAGGAGGGTCAAGAGCAGCTCACTCAGGGCCTCGAATTTGTATCCTTTCCTTGCAACTGCAAAATCAACAGCCCCATCCTTTGAGCTTCACCCCCACGAACAACCTTTGTGGGTGCATAATTACCGACCCATTTCAGTGGCAAGTACTCCTGTCAGTGGGTGATCGCAGACCTCAGCTTTGAGCCCACCGCCGGGAGAAGGCATGGCAGACACCGAACTAGCTCCTGAGCCCCTCTCTTTCTTTGCAGAAGGTCAGCAGGCATAGTCTTTTACCTGTCAGTCTTAGCAGGGGCATTTCAGAGTGGAAATGCCTCCTACCTCCTCACCGGTAGGTCTGCCTACCTGCAAATTTCTTTTCCTCCATTGGCCTGCCGGTATCCCAGCCTGTTGATTTTTGGGGCAGGATGCATGGCTCATCGGTTTGCTCAGGCCCTTGCCTGAGGACGTGGTGGTGAACATGTCTAGTTTATCCTGGAGGAGACTCTGAGCTGAGCTGACACAGATCAATAAGCTGTCTGTTTTATTTGCAAATTTCTAATCGTAGCCAGAGGTTGTATGGACACATTTAATAAATAAAAATTAAATAAAAAGCCACTACATTTCACTTGAACTTAATTGGCATAGGAAGAACTCACAAGGGAGCTGTGTAAGGTTTTATGGGGGGTTATTTTGACAGATGCCATCATTTGTTAAAAGACAGAAAAAATAAAAATAAAACATTGCCAGAACTTTTTTTCTCATTCACGCTGCTATTCTACATTACAAATCGGCAAATGATGAAATCCAGACATGAAGAAATACAAGGATTCATTGGCTCTGAGTATAAATTTTTATTTCTTACTTGTCACACTCATTTTTCCAACTCACAACGTCTGCAGTTATTTCAGAACACATTTAGATTGGAAGAGTAGAGGAGATAAGGACATTTACGATGCAGAGGGAAAGGAATAGGGAGAAAAGGTTAAAAAGTTTAAGAAAGATGAGTGAACAAGGAAATTTGAGGTATTGGAGACATATGGATGTGTTCCCATAGGCTTGTTTCTGTTTTAGTATGCTCTGTACTTACATATTGGTGTTCCCTAATCTCTCATGCCCCACTTGTCTTAAATTGTGTTATATTAGTTACCTAAAATTGCTGCTAATTAGGGAAATAATATTGAGCAGTTTCAGTACAGCAGACCTTTTCAAGATGGGAGTGTTCAGCTGAAACAAGATGAGGGCTCTGTCACTGTGTGCTAAAAGAGATGATCCTGGAACTGACTGCAATTTGCTGTACAAATTATCTGTTTCCCTTCTGAATAAAAGATGCTACCTACCTAAAATTTATATTATATATTTATACTTATATCTGTGTTTATAACATGGTTGTCTTTTTCTTTTATTTCTCTGCCACCATCAAAACATACTTTTTCTCAAATGTAAAAATAAAAATTACTTTTTCCCTGGCAATTGCTGGGGCCCTTGAGATGACGCTTTTTCCTTGGTCTGCAGTGTCACCTAGCGCTCATATCCTTAAAGCAAGAACAGCCCGTGCTTCTGATTTGTCAGGTTTTAAATATTTTCTCATTATTACGCAATGCCAAATAACAGTGCCAAGACCGTTAATGTAGTCACACGACTGTATTTGTAGTGGTTTGGATCTGTGGGGCAGGGGGGAGTCCCTTTACTGTGAACAGTTGTATGATAGTCTCTGTTGAGGCAGTGCTGGCCTAAGGGGGGGCCAGGGGCCACAGCAGTTTTGTCACACAGCAGCTTTGTCACACAGCCGGGATGTTCCTATGTCTCAGCTGAACATGAAAGCAACATTTGGGTTCCTGGCTTAGGGAGGTTTTTCAAACAGCATCCCCAAGGTCTAGCCTTCCAAATGGCTATGTATAAAGCCCTGAATGCAGGGCTTATCAGGTTTCAAACAATATGTTTCAAAGACTGCCACACCTGAAGGAGAATCCAATCTTTAATAACATGAAATGAAGTATTTAGAGCATCTCTAATTCAGTTTATCATGTAGCTTACAAAGTAGTAGCTCCAGTGGGATTCACTGTGTGCTTGGTCATGACTTCGCTGCCACTGTGTATGTCAGACACTGACCAGTCAGAAGGAGCCTCACACAAAGCAGGACATCACTAACCACTTGGTCTCCTCTATCGTGCTTCTCTATAATGCACAAGTGCTGCTGAGTTTGCAACCACGGCACTCGGTGCAGTGAACACAACGTTTGCACCACTCCAGCCCAGAGCGTACATTTCTGCAGTTTCCCTTCTGCCTGTTTCCGCAGTCTCCACAGTGTAACGCTCTGCAAGCCACCAGGAATCTGCCCAGAGCAGGCAAAAACCAGCAGTGTCTCTACTCTTCTTCCAAACACCACCGCAAACAGAATCGGGAGCCCCCCCGCAGCTTGCCCCCTTCGTTTCCTGGGATTAACAGCTGGCTGGTATCCTAAAGATGGGTAAGGCAGGAGAACTGTAGCCTGTATGCAAAATCATATAGCAACAGAGGTGCCATAGGAAGCATCTTTTTCTGCCAGAGCTGGAAAGTCGCTCTGCAGGGCACTGTCTTTTCCCAGTGGGACTGCAGGCATTTACCTCACCAAGCTCTGCCTCTTTCCCTTCCATAGAAACAAAATCTCAGTGTAACATGTTATCTCCAATGGTTAGGTGCCATATCCACTGACTGTTGTTTTCCGGAATGACAAACACTTCCTTCCCACAAAACTCCCTCTAAAGAATTGGTGTAACTGGTAGTTTACTTAATTAGTAATTTTTGATAATACAGTAGTATATAGAAATTGGGTAGCATCCCTTCAAATGGATCATGAACCTGGCACCTGCTTTTGCATTACCTGCCCAAACTTCACAGGAGCAACCGTGCTTACCTGTTGCCAGACGTTTTCTGTGAAACTCCCCTGTGCTCAGACCTTTTGCTCACACCCCTGACACTGTGAGAAGGGCACACACCAACCCACATCCAGAAGAGGGCTCAGCCCTTCGGGAGGGATTTTTTTGCCCCACACTCTTTGACCAGTGGCTCCTGAAAGCAGTTCTGGGTTTGTAACTACCTTCTCCTCTCAGCCAGCTTGAAATGGTGCCGTTCGCCGGTGGTGGGACTGAGAAGGACCTGGGGGGCTGTTGGCCCATCATGGCAATTCTGGAGTGTCAGAGGGTCCCTGGAGCCCATCCACCACTGCTGTGATTCTCCTGGCCCCGACTGTGGGACCTCCCACCGCCACTGCCCATTCCCCACCATGCATGTGTGGAGGTGGATCTGGATTCAGACAGAAGTCCCCACTGCTCTGCCCCACCACTTTTCATCCTTGCAGCAAGGGTAAAATTGAACATGGCTGTGTGAAGCACACAGATACTCCACGTCTTCCACCTTCAACTGATAAACCACCTCGACACATCCATGGGACCGCTCCTTCCCACGCATGAAGGCCAACACATCCGTTCATACACATTTTACACCATTTCAGGTGTCGAAAGTTTCAAAACAAATTTGAAAGCCTTTTTATTATTATGACACTTTTAAAAAATCTGTTTCTTTTTAACAGCCTCAAAGCTCAGGCTAGGATCTGGAAGCCAAGCTGCATTCCCCTGAGCCTGGGACTCCCTTTCTTAAACGTTTGGTAGGGCACTCGCTGCTTTTGGGTTAACCAGCACTGCCCAGTGTCTGGTTGCCTCCAGGCATCTCCGGGCAACAGTGAGGGTTGCCCAGGTGTGACAAGGCACAGCTTCTAACCATGCAGCAGCAGCAATTGCTTCACCAAAGTCACGTAAACTACATTGAAATGGTGGTACTGGGAAGCCTTGGACCTCCCGAATGGGGTCCACCAAACCATATCAGAGAGAAACTTTTCTTCCAGCCATCACTGCCCCCTGAGCATTGCAGTGTCTGCCAGGGCCGGGGGGGACTGCCACGTACATGGGAGACGTCTCCAGCCTAGTCAGTCAGTGGACCACAACCCAGACACCTGCATCAAATATCCTAGCTGGAAGAGTTCACAGCTCTGTGATCTGAGAGCAGCAGAAAGATCCTGTTCACTTTCTCTTTCCATGTTGCTCATGAAGAGGTACGGATGTTTTAAAGTTTTATTCTGCTAACCAAAGGAAGCGAAAATGATCCTGAGCCAGGCAGCTATGATGAGCCTCACAGAAATCACCTTTTTCAGAAAATCCCAGCTCCCTTCTGAAAGGGATTTTGGCTTTCATTCTCAACAATAGTGATGCTTCTAATTCCAGTGGTTGTGGAGAAAAGCTAAAAGTATATTTTAAGTGTATCATACAGAATCAGAAACTAGGAGGCAAAAGAGAGAAATACCCTTTTAAAAGGAAGCACACAGCCTTTAAAACAATATCCTCCTTTTTGAAGCCCGAATAATGAATTACATGAATTTATGCCTTGTGTCCTTGGAATTGGCAATTGCTACTAGATACCTATGAGAAGAAGATCTGATAAGAAATGTGTTTCTTTTCTCATTTTATTGCTATAAAGCACAACACTACTTTGTAACCATGAACTATTGTTTGCTATCTCCTCCAAATTAGAAACAGTAGTTCCACAAAATTGTGTTATGGAAAATAAGAGATGGACAGGTTTACTGCTTGACTTGCTTGTGTTCTGCTTCCCTCTGGGGCATAAAATATTTTTTGTTTCCCAAGGGCTAATTGCTTATCTTTTCTGTGCCAATCTCCCTAGCCATAAACCAGGGATAATAATGCACCCATGCTGTGAAGCTAATTACATGTAACAATATTTACAGAGCTCCATGAAATCTTCCTTGAGCACCACAGATGTTCAAATTTGTGTAAAATACATTGAACTTTTTCATGCATTTGGCAGCGTTCCTTTAGATTGTCATGCTTTGGCCTCAAAGGGCTTCATGTGAGCTGTGGCAAGGACTTGTCACACAGAACATCTGGAGGTGAAACAACATCCATGACGTTTTTTCCCAGCTCTTGGCTGAACAGGCTGTACAAATGGCAGGCTCCACCTATGGGGTGGCAGCCACCAGCCACCAAGGGTACAAGTCTGACCTGGAGGAAACTGGTTTTGCCCCTAGAAAACCCCTGGTTTAGGTACTTCAGATTTATAAGGCACTGCATTTTCTGTCATCTAATGCTACATAAGATAATCAGATGCAGCCATGATTTTTCCTCACACGTACTCTCCACTATGAGATTGAAAAATCAAATCCATCATGGCTGATATTTTATATTTTCCATTGCTACAATACAATCAGTCATTCTTGGTGATAATAATAGCACAGAAGAGTCCTCTCAGTTCTTTTGGCACAGGAAATCCTACCCACATGTTGCACTGCAATGCAGAAGACAATGGGAGAATATATCCAAAAGCCTCTCCAACATTTCTTTTTGCAGAGTACCCAAAAGTGTGAGTAGCTATGCTGCCTGTTCACAGCTGTCATGGAGAAAAAAAAGAACACAGTTGAAAAAAAGGTATGTATGTTAAATACTTTGCAAGGTTAGTAAAAATAGTACAATCTGTGGTTGCTACACTTGACAAAACTTCAAAGGGAAAATGTACTCCTTATTTCTTTTTTCCTGGTAAGGATATTTCAAGCTGCCTGACTGTTTATCAGGATGTACCTAACAAGCCTTTTCATAGTCACGTCACTCCTTTGCCATGGAACTACATTTATCAGGCCACTTTCTGTATTTTGCATTTTGAACATTTTGTATGGATTACCCTTGCGCTAAATGAAGAAAGAAGCATTTGTTCACTTTGGGAGGTACCATCTGGTTTGAGTTTAGTCAGGAGGAGGAGGAGGAGGAGCGGTCTCCAGTGTGAGGGTGCCGAAGGAGCCTGGAGCACCAGGCTGGGTGAGGGCTGGCCATGCAAAGCCACCCCACGGTCCCCATCAGCCTCCCCCCAACCACGGCTCACACCTGGGCGAGGGACACGCAGGGCTCTGCATCCCCAGTCCCACCAGCCTGGCTCTGGGAGGCAGTTGGGAATTTTTACCCTTCGGTGTCCTTTTTGAAATGCTGCCGCAAAGGATTTCCGAACACCGGAATGTCTCCTAAAAGCAAGCGTCGGCAGCCATGCATGGTTGCTGCGCTGCTGCCAAAGCAGAGCAGGGGCAAGGCGTTACTGAAATCAGGGTGCCGAAGGATGGGGAAGCTACGGTAAAGGCCTCTGCCTTTCTGAAAGTAATGCAGACCCCTGAGACACAAGTGAGTATTGTCTATCGGCAGAGTAGAAACAAGAGTCATGTCCACTAGATTCAATAACCAGCGCCTGACTGAAAGCTTGGGCTAGCCATTCCAACGGGCTCGTTTCCCCAGTGTGCTTGTGCCCTCATTACTGTCAGTGTTGTATAGGCACAGCACAGCTGAAAAGTCTTTTTTCTGTGTTTTGTCTAACTTAAGAAAGTCCTAAAGATTTTGTCTGCAAGTATTGAATAGGAAATTCTGTTCTTGTTACAGAATTCAATAGGGCTGACTTTTTAAAAAACAGTCAAAGGCTCTGGATTTCCCTGTGTGTTTACAGTAACTCCTATACCTCTCCTGTTTAGTTTAGGGAACTCTTTTAGTTTCATCCCTATCAAATTCTATGAATATTTTCTACATTCAGTCAGTACCATCATCTTTTAAAACTGGGATAAAATGAAAACTGCATTGCCTAAATATTCCATCCATCTCTGCTAATACATGGATTTATTAATACCACAAAAGCTCTCAACTGATAAGCTTAGTTATAGCACCAAAAAAATGAAACCCACCTGGAAAAACTGAAAGGATATAATACCAGAGGTATTTTAAAAACTAGTTTAAAAATTTTTATACCACAGTCCTTCTGGGTAGAGACTATGTAGTGTGGTTATCCTACCCACACTTGTGGGGGATAGCAGAACAGGTTAAAACAGTCGTGTGAGGCTAGGAGAGTCTTCCCAGGCCTTTGATTCCAGCTGGGAGACCCAAGTGACATCTTCAACTGCATAAAATTAAGTTACCAAGCTGGGTCCAGCACAAGCTCCAGCACAATTGAACCCCTTGCCAAACACTGTTCAGGGGTGTCCAAGGAAATATATATATATATATATATGTGTGTGTCCTGGGGTGAGTTATCTGGCCCATGGCATGCTGATGCTATAGCAGCAGGGATTTTCTGTGTCTAAGGCAGGGAGCAAGCCCTTCCTCTCAGAGTATGCTGCCTGTAAGGTCCTCATGCCCTCTGTTAGCTAGAAGTGTGGGCACACGACAAGCAGACTTTCAGAGGTTGTACAGATTAAGTGCCCCTAAAGTGGAATGAAGAACAAACTGCAATGTCTGACGATACACAGGCGGCTGGATGTACACTGCGTGTTTTCAAAGGCGGTTTGCCAGGGGTGGCTTTGCAGTAGTGCAATAACTGCCCATTTCAATGAAAGGTTCTCGAGGTAATATGTTCCAGCTGATTCTTCAGCTGAGTTTACTTGTCTTTGACAGTCTTTTTGCTCCATGCGTGTGTGTATGTATATCACACAGGCTGAACTGTGTGAATTCCCCTGATCTGGTATGCAGCTGGGAGCCGTTGTTGACCATCTGCTGAAGCCTGAAGGATGTTTCACCTGTGCCTTGCTTCCTCCCAAAATGGCAGAAAACTAGGCAAGAACATTTCTAACTGTAAGCTGAAAATATCTTAGTGGATGCTGGTGAAAGAGTGACTGTGCTGCTGCAGGACAGGTCCATACTGCCCAAGAAGTTGAGAATAAGCACGTGTATGATAAGATTTGCTCTAAGTGATGTGTTCTCAGAGGTAAGTTGCAGTAAAAGGCACACAGGAAGACGGAAAAACAAAGATGTATAGGGAGTGTAGCCTTTACAGCTAGATCCAGCTTTGGACTTCTGGCCTCCTGACAACAAAATCCGTAGAAGTGATCTGCCCTCCTATATATGTAGGGCCTGATTGCTTTCCCTTTCACCCTAGCAGTTTAAACCCACTCAGAATCACTTATTCCTAGTGGGATGAAGATAGGGCGAGCCCAGTGCTGGTACCCGACACACTTTGACACAATTCATCCCCATCTTCATCCACATCTGCAGCATCTCTAGCAGGAGCACAGTCACTGTAGCGCCAGTGGAGACTAAAAGTTGATTCAGCCCATCTAAAATCAGACTCGGCCTTTGCTACTCAGGGGGATTTATTGCTTTCCAGTAACTATGGAGAGGGCTTATGATGCTGCCCCAAGTGCATATTACTCAGATAATCTTTAAATGGGATGAAACTGGAACTCCTGTGTGGAACTGCCCAACATTTCTCAGCATGCCAAACAAGGAGCAACTGAAAAATTGTGCTCAGACACATCTCTGTATAAAATGTAGGCTGGCTTTCATAATGTCATAAAGATTTAAGTGGCCTTTAAAATAAGATTCTGTGGGAAGTCTGTAAACTTATGTTCAGGGAAGAGAAGCTGCTAGAAGTGGGAATTTTTTTCCTGAATCTTTCTGCAGAGAACCCAGATAATTATGCTGTGCTGTATTAACCAACACATATACACTATTTCATATGCCATGAGCTTTCACATTCCTTCCCAACAGTGCCTTAGCCTCCTGCCAATGTTTCCCCTCAGGCCACCAGAAGACCCTGCTTCCCAGGTTGGGACATTTCTCCTTAGACCAATGCCAAGAGTTTTGAGCCAGGTTGCAATTACCAGAAGAGCTGTTGTGAGGCATTCAGCCTGCAAGTAATTCTGAGGTGAAGAAAGCATTTTAAAAGTGACAGGCTAAAAATAAAATTTTAGTAAAACCAAGATTGGTCTTCTGGGCTTGTACAGGCAGACCAGTATTAGCAAGTATTTTATTGCACTGAATGCTGTTCTGGAGAATCAACACTACATGCTTTGCAAAAGGTTTGTAAAAATTATTAGCATTTTCAGCTGTTTCCATCTGGAGGCCCAGATGGAGACTCATAAAGAGCCCTCATATTCCAAAAGTGCTGAGTATGAGGGAAAGATGAGATCTAACTGTGAAGTTCAAATGAGCTGTACATAGTTTCAAGAAGCCCCAGGGCTCAGAGCCTGTTAAGACAGAAGAGTTCTTGGACATGTCTTGAAGCAGAGTTTGGGTGTCTAGAGACCTTTAAGACAAAAATGGAGTCATTTCACCTCTGGGGTTAGGCAGCACCTGAGATGTGGTTTACAGGATAAAAAATTTTAAATTTGTGTGCTTTAATTCTTGCTTAAACTCAATTCAAGATACTAAATCCTTCTTCGTGTCCAGTAAGTCACATACAGCTTCATCTAAAAGCAAACATAACATTTGTGGAGTTAATGGAATTTCTCACCAGGATATAAAAATCCAAGTGATTTTTTTTTTCTTCAAAGAAACTTTGTGTCATATTTACCAGTAGACAAAATTGTAAGATTCCAGCTCATTCTGCTGAGCTCAAATACAGCAGGTCTCCCATTTGCAGATATTGAGCTAAGGAAGCAGGCTGTCTAATGGCAGGGTAGCATCCCCTACCTGTGCCTATCTGCTTCAGACATTTTGAAGAAGACCCTTAGAAGACATTTTTCATCTGAAGTAAGACCAATGGGAGACGACATATGTAAGCAGTAGTTAAACACTTTTGCCAAATATATAACATTTCATGTTCCTGCAATGCAGTTTTCAGTTCCATCTACAGGATACGTATTTTACAGTTAACTCTTCAGTTCAGTCTTAGGCAGTTTAAATTCCATGACAACATATTGGACCTTTTTAAAAAAAAAAAAAAATTGCCATATCAGGCAAAATTTCCCTCCAAGGTATCTTTATGTATCTTCATGATGATGTTAGCTGGTCTGATTTTAAGAGCTATTATTTCATGTTATCCCCATCTACTGATACCCATGGAAAATAAATGCTCTGTAATTTTGAAAATGAGGCCACTGACTGTATTCATACATGGCCAACATTGTCCAGACAACTTAGGAACAAAAGTGAACCTCTAAGAGTTGTCCTGATTCTGTTGAAAGACTGGGCATTTACACCTATGTGTAGGTGTGCATACTTTGTGTACTGAGGATCATTATGGAGAGCACTGGACATATGGCTTGTTAATATAAAAGTGCTTTTGTTTGTGAAGCCTAGCTTCTTTAGCACATTTTTGTTTGAAGTTGGCAAAATTCCTCCTTTGCAAAAAGATTTCATTAGAATTATGTCATATCCAAACTCAATTTTTGGTCTTTCAAAATACATTTCAATGTATATGGTAAGAGCTCCTGCCAAAATGTTTTCCAAGAAGAAAAGGACTTTTTGACTGAATAGAAGATTTTATGTAAAATTTTCCAGTTTTTTCCACAAATGTGTTTTGGTATTTCAGGTTTCAATAAAAGCCAGCAACTCTATTGCATAAATATACATTCTTTTTATTTCACTTGCAGGAAAAGCAATTTCCTGACCATTTCTATTTTGAAGCATCATTGAACAGATCTTAATGGGTCATTATGACCTGTTGTACATTATTTCAGTAATACACTGACTAAAAGTCAAAATATGCTTTACTTTAAATAACACTAACCCCACCTCCTTTGATTCCTCATAGCTTATTGACTTTAGATAGTCATCACTGAAATGCTTGTTTCATTCAGCTGCACAGTCAAGACAATTCCCAAGCCACTATTGAAAAGAAAAAAGTATTCAGCAACAGCAGAAGTAAAGACACATTATGTAGAGAAGAAAGGGCTGCTGCTGCTTCTTCACCACTACCTTTCTTTCATGACCTTAGGTTTATATGCAACTGTGGGACCTGGACTATGAAGCAAGGATTAAGGAACAGAGGAGTACCAAAGCATAATGTCCACACACTAGCTGGGGTGAATAACAGACTGAATTTTGAATTGTTCCCAACTCCTTGACTGTATTTGGTTTTCTTTACAGTAAACTGACTATGGAGGAATAAGATGGAAGAAAGATTTTCTACATAGCAGCAAGATGCTCAGAGGTGCTTTATTAGATTTCGATTCTGGAGGAACTTCTAAATGAATTCTTCAAATGTTTTAGCATGCATGTCTGTGGTATAATGAACTTCATTCATGTCTATAAGTAAATGGTCTGTCAGAACCTTTGATCTCTCTATTTTTGAACATAGTATGAATTTTTTCATGATAACAGTCTTTCTTATTGTCATGTTATCCCTTTTTCCCCTCAAAAAAATGCCACTTAACAATTTTATTGCTCCATTTTATGCAGGATATAGTACTCAACATGTCTTGTCTTTGGAATATTTGCCAGTAGTAACAGCAAAGCCTCAAAAATAGGTAATAGATATTTTCTCCGTACTGCAAGCAAGGAAAATGAATGAAGCTGTTCATACCATAAACCAGTCTTAGCTGGTTAAAATTTTTCCTTTGATACCAGGCCTTTAATATGCTTTTGCTGAATCATACATAACTGGCATGTTTTTAACGTGGTTTTTGTTTTTATTAATATAAGCAAGTCTTCAGGCAGTTATACCAGTTTGATTTCTGTGGTGGTATGCTTTGCACAGGTTGTGAACAATTATACGTCCACAATAAATCAGGCCTAGAAAACACTGTCCGACAAGAAGTCTGAGGACTATGTCCAACCTGCTCTGATGTTTCAGTCCAGCCTTCCCTTTTCCCTTGGAGTCCGGGCAGAGCAGTCCTCTGATAAACAAACATTGCTCCTGCAGCCCAGATCTGCTTCTTACCAACCATCAGAACGTTGGTGAGAGGTAGCAAGGGGCACAGGAACCGCTGAAGAGGGTACAGTGGCCTCCCCCCACAACTCCCTTCTTCAGGTTCCAGCTGCAGAAGCCAACATGTACTGTATTAGCTGGGGAGAAGAAGCCAAATGCACCGAGACTCACACAAAAACAGCTCCGGTCATTAAACACTGGTTCAGTCATTTGCTAAGAGAGGTTCACTGCAGAACCACATCACATCCATCTCTTTGGAACCTTAAAAATAATACATGAGAATTATTTCAAAACCTGGGAGAATTCAGAGCTAAATTGTTTGCGTAACTACTTTTCTGGTGGAAGGACATAAATAACACAGTGTCAGAAAATGGAGTATCTGCCAAACACAGGGTCAAATTCTAAGTTCATGTTCATTGCCAAAAAGCTAGGCTCACTTTAGCTACAACTGTTTTTACCTGTACATACTATTAATCAGAATATCTTTCTAGGCAATGGAAAGTACCTCTCCCATTCATGAAGCTGTGAAGTACTCATCCCAGGAGCACAAGTAAAAGTACAAGAAGTAGAAGATGGCTGCACCTTTGACGTTCTGGATCTTATCTGAAAAAAACCATAAGTATGCAACTGAGTGGTCAGGAAAAAAAGCTGTTAAATACTCAGAAAATATATGTTTTTAACTTTTACTAAAATTGTTAATACTCTTTGAAAAAATAATAAATGTACACCTTTGCTAGCAAGCTGTTTCTTGATAGCAAAGATATAAAGTCATTATTTTTCAAATAATGAAAGCGTTTCTTGCTAAAACAACCAGGGGGAATGCAATAAACCTTAAATGATAGCTACTGGATTTTAGGTCTAAAGTTCCCTTTACGGAAATATGTCCAGTTTCCCCCCCAGCCTAAAAGGCTGTAACTTCTAGTGTATCTACAACCAGTCAGCACTGCCGCCCCTCTCTCCTGATCAGGTACGAGGGCAAAGGATGCTGGCTGTCAGTCTGTGCCCAGAGTGTTGTGTCTCCCCTGGTCCCTTTCAGTGGCTGGGCAGGGGGTTGCCCGTTGGCCTCGCTGTGCCTGCTCTACACTGGGTGAAGGAGAGCCCTGAGCTGGGAAAGCCGTCTGGAGTGTGGATGCATGACCCAGCAGGCAGGAAGCCTGCGGCTAGGGCAGATATTAGAAGATGCCTGAAAGAAGCAGAAAATGACAGAGCCGAGGCTCTGAAGCAACAGAAAAATTCTTTCTTAGAGACCCAGAGGCACGAGGGGTGAGGTTGTGCAAGACAGCTGGGACAATCTGACAGCTTGCTGCCACCGAAAGTGAGTGTTTCTTGCTGCTTCAAAAAGCTGGGGCTGTCAGACAAACCGAAATGCTCATGCAAAAGAAGGAGCAGACAACTACAGTCAGAAGAGGGAAGTAAGCCTAGCCTTTGGGGCAGCCACCAGCTCAAATTTCTCAGGAATATTCAGCCTGTGTGGAGCCTGCTGCAACCCAAAATGCCACGAAATGTTGCTGGACTGAGACAAAAAACTGAGGAGAAAGCAGATATGCTTAAAAGGTCCCTTCTATTATTATGTTCTCACTCAGAAGAAACTGAGTTTCCGTATTTGAAACACTGGTTGTCCTCATTTAGCTAAACTTAAATGTAGCTTTTAGAAGTTTACAGCCTTCTGGGTGATTATCGTGTGTCCACTGTAAAGAAAAGGTCCAGGTAGGCTCACCTCTAAGCTTTGGACAACTCAAGGTCCTTTCACAGTTAGTTTAAAGAAATCCTAGTCTGGATTATTTGGGATGAAAAAGGCCAGGGAGCAGGTGCCCAAGGAAATTTGAGGGAGCAGTTGTCTTTGGCAGGGGCGAGCTGAAGGCAACAATAACCTATGGAGCCATTATAGTTGCAGCTGCAAGAGAACATGTGTCCACAGTCTCTATAAACAGCACTTTATGACTTCACATTCAAAAATGTATATTTACCCCTCTAAAGCCTACATACAATCTCAGAAAAACATTTTACACAGGAAATGGAAAACTAATCTGTATGAAAATGCTATTGGTAACAGTATTTTCAGATTAAATCAAAAGGAAGATTCACCTTAGTCTTGCTTTGAAAATGCACAGGTGGGGCAGGACATGAGGTTGATATCATTCTTCTGGAAGAGAATCTTTTCATTCTCTTTAATGGGATTGGAAACAAATACAAAATAAACATTTTACTAGAAATAGATAATTCCATGGACTATAGATAAAACTAAAATACCAAGGAAGAAAAAAATATTAAGAGCTGCATGTCTCAGGAATGGGTTGTTTTATTATAGCTAAGGTTTCCAGCCATATACCCATAAATATACATAGACTGAAAGGTCTGGAGAAGGAATTCCTCTAAGTAGGGTTGGGTAACATCGGTTGGGAAAGTGTAAGATGTCACAAATCAGAAAAGACTGATGACTGTATCTGTAGAAACAAATGCAAAACAGTCTGGAATGACAACATAGTCAAAAGGAAATACATTTCATCAATTTCTGAAAGGAAAATTTTAAAAAATTGGAGGAATCAGTAAAAAGTAACAGTCTTCACAGACTAAAAGAATTTAGGTTCCATCCAAGGTTTTTACTGCTTTTCAGAGGTGTTTCTGTGCAACCATTATATTACCTCCTAATGACCATATCCAGTTTCAGGCTTTTAACCAGCAGGAGAATCTGAGCTCATCTCTCCAAGTCATATTGCTATAATTTCTGGGAGAAATGTTGGTTTAGAAGCCAGAAGCCCTTTCCCCCTGTCGAGCTGAAAGTGAGGCTACATCTCTCTCAGCTTACTCATCATTCATCACCACACCATCTAATTAAGTGGGTTGAATCTTGGCCACATCACATTTAAAATGAGTCACATAAAGCATTTTCTAACACAGTTCTTTTAAGATTGGTTGGAACTTTGAGATGTTACGACTCAACTGTCAAATGTTATCTAAAATACTGTTGATATTTACATGAGACCTCACAATTTTATACGTTTCCTGTCCGAGAAAAAAATTTCAAGTTGAGCTTGAAGCGGATGTAATGCAGATCAAACATCACCTCCTCTTTTTTTCTTCAGATGACATGTTAAGATATTTCTCTAAGTGATTAGGAGAAAACATGAAAGTATCCAGTAATCCCAAATGCTGGGATTGAAAGGCATGGGAAGAGAGAGGAAAAAGGTCCAAGAGTCTAGGTGGCAAGCATGCCTGTACCTCCACCCAGCCCACAGGAATGACCTATGATGTCCTGCAGTGGAGGAAGTCTATGGAAACACCAATCCTCCTGCCCTCCTCCATGGAATAACCCCTGCTCCTGTGCCTCCAGAGCAGGCTGAAGCCATCATTAACCTTTCGTGGGTGTTATTGCTGTGTTATGTGCAGTCACACACTTCTGGACTGCAGCAGTGGACTCTTCATCAAGCAAGCAAGACTCACCCATTTTAGAAAAGATGGTGAAAATCACATCATCACTCCTGGCTTCAAAGAATTTCAGAGCTTCCAAAGTTTCTGGGCTGCTAAGAGCCCTTAGGCTACAAAATGCTGGGTTTGGCTGCAATAGAGTTAATTTTCCTCATAGTAGTTGGTATGGGGCTGTTTTGGATTTGTGTTGGAAGCAGTGTTGATAACACAGGGATGTTTTCGTTATTGCTGAGCAGTGCTTGCACAGAGTCAAAGCCTTTTCTGCTCCTCAGCCCACCCCACCAGCGAGGAGGCTGAGGGTGCACAAGGAGTTGGGAGGGGACACAGCCAGGACAGCTGACCCCAACTGACCAAAGGGATATTCCAGACCATATTGTCATGCTCAGCAATAAAAGCTGGGGGAAGAAGAAGGAAGGAGGGGATGTTTGGTGTGATGGCATTTGTCTTCCCAAGTAACGGTTAAGCATGATGAAGCCCTGCTTTCTTGGAGATGGCTGAACACCTGCCTGCCGATGGGAAGCAGTGAATGAATTCCTTATTTTGCTTTGCTTGTGCGCACGGCTTTTGCATTACCTATTAAACTGTCTTTACTTTAACCCATGAGTTTTCTCACTTTTATCCTTCTGTTTCCCTCCCTATCCCACCAGGGGGGGAATGAGTGAGGAGCTGTGTGGGGCTTAGTTGCCAGCTGGGGTTAAACCACGACACTGGGCAGTAATCAACAAGGGTATGCCAAAAGCCAAGATGGACAGAGCTGTCAGCCAGATCTTGTGGAGTGCTACCCTGCTCACTTCAGAAGCACATGCCACCCCTCAGTGGAAACA
The DNA here is from genome assembly GCF_026419915.1 of Harpia harpyja. NCBI lineage: Eukaryota > Metazoa > Chordata > Aves > Accipitriformes > Accipitridae > Harpia > Harpia harpyja. Next base: position 38,054,068 of record NC_068952.1, read on the forward strand.
GAAGCAGACCTCTATTGCTCTTTCCAGCTGTGGCACTTTTTGGTCACCTCAGACTGCTCCCTGTGGAAGTTACTCAAGAGCAGTGGAGCTCCCAGCATAGGGCCAACTGAGTCATCCCTTGGCTGTTTCTGCTCTCCTTCCACAGTGCTGTCTTTGGGAACACTCTGTTCCCTCCTCCCAACCAGTTTCAGTTTACAATCTCTTCATGATCAACACAGTTTGGCCTCATTCCCAGCCCCCAGCTAGGCTTCTATAACTGGTAGCGAAGGGGTCATCAACCAAACCACCAGACCGTCAAGGTCCTGTCACCATCTTTGCACCAGGCTTAGCTGTCTTGGCCTCTGCAACCTGGCAAAACTGGTATGTGAGGGACTGGGCTTAGAGAGAGAAGTCTCAGTTTTCAACTAACACCTTCTGAGGTGTGTGGGTGGACCCTCACACCTTTAAAGCATTTCTGCCTGTGCACATCTCTACAGGCTGCACACGAAGGGGATGTGATAAGGATCAAGGATTCCTCTTTTTCTGCAAATGACCTATTAAGATATTTCTCCAAAGTGAGTAGGGAAAAAATGAAGGAATCTAAAATGCCCATAGTGAAAGAAAGAGGAAATAATCTAAGAGTCCTAGTGGCATTCATGTCTTTCCCTCCATTTGGATACATGGGAATCACCTGCATTCTGCACTGCAGTATGTCCATGGAAACAGCAGTTCTGCCCTCATTAGCAGGATATGTTCCCTGTATTGCCCTTGCAGTGAGTAGGGTAGCAACATACCTTCCTGTATTAGCAAGAGTGGTCAGAATATCAAGGGATGTGATTATCCTGCTTTACCCAACACTGCTGAGTTAACCGCTTGAATACTATGTGCAGTTCCTGCACTGAAGCACAAGCAATTTTGAGAATCTGAAGAGAGTCTTGCCGAACTTCCATGAAATCACTGGGAGCTGGAGCAAAGGAAATGCACAGAAAGGCTTGGTTTGCTCAGGCTGGGGAAAAAAAAAAAAAGGGCATGGGGGAAACTCACTGCAGTTTTCCACTACTGGATGTTATTATGAAGGCAGAGCCAATTCTGAAAATTGGCCAGTAAATGACAAAAGGGGCATATTAAAAATCACAACAAGGGGATGTCTGACTGCATAGAAGCAAAAAAACCAACCAAACAAACCAAAAAATACACCCCCCCCCCCCCAACACTATAGTGGGAAAACACTACAATAGATATCCAGTGGGTGGTAAATCTCCACCCTCAAAGTTTTGAAAGTCTTCTGGACAAAGCCTTGAGCAACAAAACCCAACTTTGAAGGTTAGGTCTTTCCCCTGCTTTGAGCAGGAGGTTGTATTATAATTGACTTCAGAGATGCCTTACAACTTAAATTCATGATCCTATGAAGTCTGATGTCACCATAAGCTTTTCTCAGGTATTATTGTTGTGTTAAATGATGGCACAAACTTCTGTATTGCAGCATTGTGTACTTGACTACTTGTCAAGAAAACAACTTGCCTGTTTTAGGATAGCGTGCTAGAATCACATCGTCACACCTTGTTGCAAAGGATTTCAGAGCTTCCAAAGTTTCTGGGCTGCTAAGTGTAGCAGGGTATAAAATACCTCGGTAGGAAAACAGCACGCCTTCTGGGGGAATCTTTTCACTTTGTGAAAAAGAATTTTCCACTATTTTGATGACTCTATCCCTATTTCTGCTCATGTTTGTATCCCTGTGGAACTCTTTTCAAACAAACAAGATACAGGCAATTCTGTACTCTGTCAACAACTTTTGAAATTACAGGACTGCAGACTGACAATAGTGACATAGAGTCTTTGTTGCAGCTGATACTAGGAACAGGAATCTACTGGGGCAACAACTAGTAGCATCCAGAATGTTAAAAGAAAGCAAAGAAAGACCTATAAAAGATATTCTCTGAAATATTTTTAATTGGTGAGCAATGCAGTGCAATTTGCAAACTGGACAACCAACATGTAGTGGACAGTGGATCTCAGCCGAGATTGCTCTTGACTCTGCTAATGGATACACATCCAAGGGTGCAACTTCATTCCAGGCAGTGGCTCTATCCTGTAGCCGGTCACTGTAACATCATCACTTCAGGCAATATGTCCAGAGGTAAGGACAACTACCTCCTAAGCCATACTTCTCATGATTAAACACTCACATTTGAGATTTTTACTTCACCAAATCCTACAGGAGGGTTACTTGCATATGAAGCCCTAATACCTAGATTCTGCATTAATGCGAATCAAATTCTACCTGTATGACTTCAGCTCTATTTCTCCCTACCAATGTCCATAATTTAATCTTTGAGTGAAATTGTTCTTGATGGGGGAGTTACTGGTATTCTGGCTGATGCCTTTTTGAAAGATAAAGAGTACTGAGATGGAGAAATAGGTATCTCCACAGGTCACGCCAACAGAGACGTGCAATACAGGAAAGCTGGTGAGGGGCCTGGAGCACAAGTCTTATGAGGAGCGGCTGAGGGAACTGGGGTTGTTTAGCCTGGAGAAAAGGAGGCTGAGGGGAGACCTCATCGCTCTCTACAACCATCTGAAAGGAGGTTGTAGTGAGGTGGGTACTGGTCTCTTCTCCCAAGTAACAAGCGATAGGACAAGAGGAAATGGCCTCAAGTTGCACCAGGGGAGGTTTAGATTGGATATTAAGAAAAATTTCTTCACCAAAAGGGTTGTCAAGCACTGGAACAGGCTGCCCAGGGAAGTGGTGGAGTCACCATTCCTGGAGGTATTTAAAAGACATGTGAATGTGGTGCTTACGGACATGGTTTAGTGCTGTCCTTGGTAGTGCTAGGTTAACGGTTGGATTTGATGATCTTAAAGGTCTTTTCCAACTTAAACGATTCTATGATTCTATGATTCTATAACTCAGCACTTCTCAGGCCACACCTGGAGTACTGTGTCCAGTTCTGGTCATCACAATTCAAGAAACACACAGACAGACTGGAGGGGGGTCAAAAGGAGGGTCGCAAAGATAAGAAGGCTCAGGGAGGACCTCATCACAGTATTCCAGTACTTAAAGGGCATCTACAAAGAGGACAGAGGCTCTCTGTTCACAAGGAGCCACATTGAGATGGCAACAGACAATGGGTACAAGTTGTACCGGGAGGTTTCATCTCAATATAAGAAATAAATTCTTTACAGTGAGAACAATCATTCACTGGAACAACCTCCCCAGGGACGTGGTAGAGTCCTCATCACTGGAGGTTTTCAAGACGCAATAATCTCATTTAGGCCCCCTTTCCCATGAAAGGTTGGACCAGATGGTCTTTTGAAGTCCCTTCCATCCTGGGCTGTTCTATAATTCTATAAAAGCAATGCCTCTGAGTGGATCTTGCCTGCTAACGTGAGCCTGTAATCTGAAATCCATCTTGAAATTCTGCATTCGGAGAGATTAAAATGCCTAAGAATGCTGATCCCCATTCCCTTTCATTGTCCTCCCTCTAGCTTTGATCCAGTTTGTGCTGAAGTCATGGGGAAGACACCCTTTGTCATTAATTAAGGTTGTGTCAGATCCATATTTTTGCTAGTGATCTTTTCTGTGAATATGTTGCCCAATTTGAAACATTTTTGAAAAAAAAATCTACATACTAAATAATAAGTAGTCTAGAAAGACTGTGTTTGGCTAGAAAGAGAAAAGGGGCATTTCCTTCCAGATGATAGCTACTGAAACAAGGCTGTTAAGTTTATCTGAATATGGCTAGTTGCCATCTTATTCAGCAAATGAATGTAGCCAAAGCAAGCCAAGATCTCACCTTTAAAACAAAAGCCCACTATTCATCATAGTCACTGTAAAGTCCGCTGCAATGTGATTATTACAGTAATTCTAAGGTGCTTGGATCATTTGATCTAGTTTTCTAGTGTATAGCATTCAGATGATCTCAGAGCGAATTGGAAAGCTCTTGCTCTAACCACTTTTCGTGACTCTTCAGGCTTTACAGTACACTTCATACTTTAACTTTCTTCCCAGTTTAGTTCTTCCTATATGTTCTTCAAATGCTTTGTCCATTTTCTCATTCTGATCTTCACTGAAAAGATTCTTCCAGTCACTTACAGCACCTTCAAAGAAGCAAAGAAACTCTTGAAAAACAAGAAATTTTATTATTTTTTATTCCATAGATCTGTCATTCTTGTTCCATTGTACACTAAATGGAGTTGATCCATTTTTCAAGATAAAACTTCACTCATTTTTTGCACCAATATAACTTTGTGAAGTCAGTGGAGCTACAGATCTGTGAAACTGCTATAACGCAGAAGAATGTAATCCTATTCAGGTGACCGTGTCCAAAAAGCAGCCTAAAGTCTGTTTCCCTGCAGCTCTCTACTCCACTCAGTTATGACTGACAAGGTGGAAGATCATAAAGGCTTAAGAATCATCTGGCAGGAGGCAGAGCTGGGTTTCTGCTCCTTTGGCAGCTTGAGCTTTTATCCAGTCACTTCTTTAATGTAAAATACAAACATAAATTCTGGCAGCCAGGTTGGCCCTCTCATGTCTGTGTCCCCTACACTACACTGCAAAAGCAGTTCCCTTTTGTTTCCCCTTCTCTACATACCTGATTCTTGCGTGCTTGGCTTACTTCTAACCTGTGAGTGTGAACAGGGGGTTGGCAGTGTCCCTTTCAGGAGATCCTACACTCTCCTAAAAAGTGTGATCGTGCCTCTCGGGCTGAGTTTGGTCCAGTTTCGCCAGCTCACGTAAGCCTCTATGGCTGAAGAGTCAGTGATCTTGGCGCAGAGATGGAGAGGCGTTCAGACATATGACAGCTCCTCCTTTCTGCCAGTCATCTGTGGGCCTCTCAAATTTGCTCCGTGTGGTTGCTTCTCCTGTGCTGGCTGCAGCCTGCTGCCGGAGCCTTGCTGGGTCTCTTCCTCACCAGTGCTCCTTGACTAGTCTTCTCAAGCATAACAGCAATAACCTGCTTGATACTAATCTGTATTGCTAATGTGTGTGCAGAAATGAAGCAAAGGATGGGTGGCCCAAGCTCCTGAGGGTGTGACATTTCTACCTCTGGACCTCTTGGAGATTCCTACCTTTGCGAAAGAGAAGATTGCCAAATGCCCCGTGGGTCTTCTGCGAGTTCTTCTTCATTGACTGGAAGCTGCTCCTCTCTACCACAATCTGAAGCTCTTTTTCAGTCAGGGAAAACCCAAAGAAAGCAGCTATGTTTTTCACAGTCAGGACCGGATGCTGAAAAGAGGAATGTAACACACCACATGACATTTGAACAAATTGCACTGCTTTCTGAGGTGTTTGCACTTCCCTACATCTCTCTGCTGGCTACATATATAGAATATTCATAGAGTTCAGTAGAACTGGAGTGGTACACAGTGCTTCTCTTCTCCATAATTATTTCAGAGGAGATATGAGCTGTCTTTCTATAGATCACAAAAGATTGTATGTGATTTATAGTTGAGCAAAATCTACACTGTTGAATATATAAAAGCTGCCTCAAAAAAATTACTGGGGTTTTTGATTTACGGTGATTTGGGCTTATATCACAGCTAAAGAGAAAACAAGAATCATTTTCACAAACAACAAAATTTTAGAAAGGTTTTTAAGTTTGAATTTCACCTTTCCTTCCCTTAAACAAGAATCTGTCTCATACAGTATCATGCAGTTTGAATACACTACATGAATATAATGGTTAATTTGTTTAGGAACAAACGCTCTTTGAAGTATAAAATATTTGTAACTATTGATAACCTCACCTCTTTTAGCTCTTCATAAGTTATTGTCATAACATTTTCATCATCAGCATATTTGTTCCATTTGGAGATGTATTCAAAGTAGCATCCCCAGGGCACTAAATAAAACAAAAGAATCCTAAGATGAAGCATAAATGAAGATTAGACAAACTGCTTATGAAATAAACCAATTTTTACTCCTGAAGTTGATGCCTCAGCCATGGGCGTTACTAATCATGTCTATGCCAGAGTTTACACCCTTCTGTGGGAATTATGGGGGTTTGCTCCAGGCTGTTCTGACACGTGCATATGTCTCAGGCATATGATATGATTTGTAAGTCAGTACAGTAAAACTTGTTAGTATTTCAAGACAGATGTGAGTCCACCGAAGAGCTATCAGTACTCAAACCATCTTGCAGACTCCCTTAATCCAGTTGAAAACCTTGTCTAACCCTCCCTTCTGCTGGCCATGTGATATGCCAAACTGAAGAATTTATGCAATTTTAAACCAGTGGGACTATTTTCTTTCTTTTTTAATGCACTACACTTAGTCCAAATCATTCCTCTGGTCCAATTTGGCGTGTAGGTGCTTAGACGTCTGCGTGGGCACAAGATGGTGGACATTGGAGAAGAGAGGTGAAGGGGATCCAAGAGAGAGATAAGGAGGAACTGCTTCTTCCAGAGAAAAACATCAGTTTGTGCAAGTTAAAGCAGTTTGTGGAAGTGCAGTTTTGATAAGGATTTATCCTCAGGCAGTAAGGCAAGTACTGTAAACTTTAGTTCAAATTTCTAACTTTCTGTCTTTAATCTCTGCTTTTGTACTGTAACCCAAAAAATCCTAGTGAAACTGCTTTAAAAAGTGCAAGGTTTTTAGACAAAGTCAAGGCATTGAAAAATTGACACAGACAGAAGAATATACTGTACTTTTCTTTGTCATGAAAGCTACAAAGAAATCATCCCAGGTCTCGTAGGAGGGAAGAGGAGACATGGCATTGGAGAAATGGTAGAAAGATGTAGCTACATCTTTTGGATTGCGAATGAGCAGCAATATCTAGAAAAAATTAAAATATTTTATTTGTAGAGAAAGACATAATAGATTATAGTATAAAGAAAACAATAATCTACTTTGTAATTGCAGTTTGGGGAATTTCTAATACCTTGTATACTACTTGCAGAAGTAGCAATTTCATTCTAAATTCACAAGGTGAAGCATTTCACTTTGCTTCAGTACCTTGTGAAGATGATTGCCTATAATTATTAAAATATCTTTTACAGATTAATCAAGATTGCCTATGATTATTAAAATATCTTTTACAGATTAATCAAATTAATTATGCAGAATCTAAGAATATTTTGCTCGATACAAGCATCATCCATCATTTAGGTAGTGGGGAAAAATCACAAAAATACAAATGGTCTCTGAAACTTAACACACTGAAGCCCTCACTTGTGACAACACACCATAAAATGCCTCCTGTAGGAAATTGTGTCAAAATACATTTTACTGCTGGAGGATTTGTTCCATCCCTCCATCTTGCTGTGGAGACTGACACAAAGGTGTCAATAAGGATGAACTGAGATTAAGTGAGATGAATGGCCACACTTAAACAGGCATGTGAAAATGGCCAGGCTAAACACTTAAGTGTAAGAGTGATTCCGAAAATTGGCAGAAAAGTACTAAATTGGCTTTAAAAAAAATCTGTTGGAGTGTTTGCTTTCAAGACATTAAAATCAGCACTCACCTTGGCTTTACGTTTGAAGATAGAGCTGGGAAGATTTTCAGGAAGGAGATGAGTAAATATAACCCTTCGAGAAGGTAATTTGTTCATTCGCTTTAAGAATGGGAAGGAGGAAAGTGGACAGTTCAGTTAATACAAGTATTTCCATCAGCCTGTGATAAAATATTGCCTTGCTAAACTTATCAACATATCACTTTTTTGTGAGTGTTATCCTGGGATCTTAGTGGACTCCTCTGAGTAGCTCTAAGCTTCAAAAGCCCCTGAGAATAAGCAATTGGAAGAAGATTATCCATTGCTAATTCTCTTCAGTGATAATGAATTTAACATGTTCTGTTAGACAAGGTACCAAATCTAAAGGTAAGAGGCAGACTCTAACTGGGGGTATGTGAAAGCTGAATGATCTCAAGGAGAGAGAGAAGGGGTGAGGAGGAAGAGCTAGTAAGAGATAAAAGCCAGTATTTCAGTATTTGACCTTTCATGAAACTATTTTTAAATACAAAACACGCTATGTTGAATTTCTGCAGTTCTTGTGTACCTAATGAGTATGTGTTCCTCTCAAGCCCTCTAAAGTGTCCATTTATCCCTCAGCATTTGGCAATGCAGACAAGATTCATCCTGACCAGATGCCACATACAGAGAAATGGGAGAGTTCTTAGCAAACAGTGGGATATTTCACACACCATAAATTCAGTATTTGAAGCACAAAATTTTGACAACATTCATACGTATTCTGTGCCCACCTCAAACTTCTCAGTATCTCCAATTTCCAGGTAGGGGAATTCTTCTAGTTCTTCATCATTCATGCTGCTTTCTTTATTCTGTGTTTTCTTTTCAAATATGGCCACCAGATCATTTAAGATTTGACCCACCCAGTTTGTGCCTGAAAGGGGAAAAATAGAGAATTGTTTGTAGAACCTTTAGAATAAACAGAAATGGACTTGCCAGGAAAGCCAAGAGGTACGTAGTACTACCAGGTGAGTTGCCTGGTCTCCTTTCATGTGGTACAATCACAGCTGACTATCTGGACAATCACCTCTCAGGGTCCTACCTTTGCTCTTTATAAGGACACATTTCACCAACTTGAATGGCTCAATACTTAGTAAATTAACTTATATATTGTAAATTAACTTGTATATTTTAAATTAGCCAATAAAGGAGAAGAACCACTACGATTCAAATAGGAAAACATGCATTAATGGAATATTTTTTAATTGTGACAAATATAAGGGGGATTAGGGTTGTAAACCTGTACCTCAAAACCTCGTATATTTTATGTTTTCTGATGTGCTGCACAGGATTACCTTGGGAGGAAAGATGAGTCACAGAACTTCAACAGGGGAGCAGAACTAGATCTGAAAATTGTGCTGTATGTGCTCATTTTCTTTACCAATAGGCAAAAATTCTCTAAAGTGACATTTCCTATACACAATTATTATGTTTTTATTCAAAACATTAAAAAGAGCCTGTAGAGAACTCCCATCTGTAGTTTACCATTTCCTGACTTCTGGACACTGGGTTCCTACATCTTTGTCACTACAGTCTTAATAACTGCGTTCTGGTGCATAGCATTTCTTCAAAAAGAAAACATGATTAAAAAAGCAAAAACTTCACAATCCTGCCAGCTGTGACTAGCTACTGTAAGACGGTGTGAATCCAATTGCTGGAGGAGAGAAACAGCTACATTAAAATGGATATGAGATGCATCTTTTATGTCTTTTTCTCAGTCATTTGAAATATTCCCTATATAAAATTTTCATAATTAATCTTGTTGTGCTTTTTGAGAACCATATCAGTTCTACAAAATTTTGTGAAAATTCTAAATACTATTATTTAGTATAATATATAATATTATATATATCATATAATATATATTATATATAATTAGTACAAACCTACTTATTTGCCATTGCATAACTTTATTTATGAAGAAAGCAAACTATATTCACCAGATTTAGGGTATCCTGCCAAAATGATATCATCACTTCTGGCTTCAAGGGACTCCATGGCTCTGAATACTTCAGGACTGCAAAAAGTAGCAGGGTAGAGAATCCCCTTGTAAGAAAAAAGCAGCTCGTCGCGATCCATTGTGTTAGCAGCAACCATTGCCCTATCTATGATATCAGCAAATTTTTTTCTGGACTTCTCCATTCTTCTCTCTCACACACACACAGGCTCTGTCACAGTGTGAAATGTTATGCAGAAAAAGAGAGCCACAGATTACCTTTTAACAGGGGGTTGGGTTTGCTGGGTTTTTTTGACCCTGTGAGCAATAATTTACTACTCTTTCCGAAGCTGTAAAGAAATACGCAACTCCAGTCAAAGACCTTGAGTCATTTGAACCTTTTGAAATCAACAGAAGTTGAACATAGGCAAACAAGAAAAACAAGAAAATGAAATTGCATTCTAGGTTAAAAGGCTTGAGTGGCTTCAAAATACGATGCCAAAAAATCTGTAATTACAGCACAGAGTTTATAAACAAAATATATCAAAATAGAGCAACGTGAATTGCAGGCTGGGGTTTAAATGGCACAATCACATTCCTCATGGCAGTTCTGCTCCTTCCAGTACTTGTTCTGCTGGGATTTTTTTTGTTGTTGTATCACTCATCTTTCTCACCAAACCAGGATCAAATGTATTGGGATTGGGAGAGAAAATGTTCAGTGCACTAGTGATGGGGCTGTGGACCGTCCCGTGAGGGTGGCCAACTGCTCCCTCCAGCTGGTCCCCAGGAGGGCACGTAGACACACACACTCTCTGGCCATGGTTTGGACTGCAGCACAGAGTTCTGGCTTTCTGGTGCTTACATGGAAATGACTCATTTATACGTGTTCTTTCCTTAATGAGCTCAATCATTGTTTAACAACTGATCAGTCGTTACTGAGTTGGTAATAATATAACCTCAGCCACAATGATTAGCACTTATAATGCACTTTAGATGATGAGCTTCTGACTGCACTGACCTCAGTAGAAAAACTGAAGTTAGGCCCACGCTTAATATTCAAGTCTCTGGCAAGAGGATGGGTCACCAAGAACAAGAAAATAGTTCCCCCAAAAAATTCATGCCAAGCATCTAAACATTGTTCTTCCTTATCTCTACCTGAATGCTGCCCGTTGGGCACTTGGAGCAGCGACTGCATACCTGTATGCTTCTGCCATTTGCTCGCCCTGAGGGATTCATGCCTGGTCCCTGAGACATGCTGCAGTGCTCGCAGGATGACCTGGCCCTACATTTTGACATCAATTTTGTTCAGTCCATGGAAATCTTTTGCTTTTCCCTTCATCTCCTTTTTTCTCTAAAACTATGTCAATATAGAAAGACTACCTATGGGCAGGTGTCATCTGAACCAAATAGGCATCATATGACTCCTCCTCGATCCATTTGTTGAATGAGATCTGCACCAAAGCACAGCCAGTTGGCACCACCTGCATCACTTCACTGATGTTAGCTAAAAATTGCTGTACCACGAAATAGCACCTTTGCTGATTCTTGAAGTGTAACCAGCCACCCTAGCAAAACAAAAAAGCAGCTTGCCTTAATTTTTTTCCTTTACCTTCCCTTGGCATTAAACTGTCATGGACTGAAGCTAAGAAAATGTGTTTAATTGGTATTTTTACCTGCTGACAAAAAAAAAAAAGTGTTGGGACAGTACGCATTCCCTAAGGAAGTAAAAGGGGGCAAAATGGTATGTAAGTTATTAATGTATCTCATGCATAGATACATACATAGATACGTATTAATGTATCTCATAGCATAGTGTTAGAATAGGATGTCCATGATAGAAAGACAGATCATTTCACTCCTACACTTCACTTATCACAGAATAGTCCAAAGAAACCATGATAGAGAAAATCCAGAGGATTTCCAGTGTATTTTTGCCAGGGAGGGCAGTCAGGCCAACTATTCCTTGGAGGCAAGTTTTGTCCTTAGGAACCAAAAAAAAACAGTATTAGTGGAGAAAAACCAATTAGTAAGACATAAGTCATGAGGAAGGATTTTGATGGGAGTTAAATTTCTTGGCAAAAAAAAAGTAGGATCAAGATTTGGTAATGTGAGCCTTTGATACAGCCATCTGCCACGACACCTGAGTAGGGAGATGGGAGGAGTGTACCTTGCACCGTATGTGTTACACAAGAAGACCCTCTGATCCTGCCGAATACTGAACCCAGAGACTGGCAGAAAACATCAGTTGATTTAAAGTTTCTAAGAAGCAGCTTTAAAAACACAGAGATTAAAAACAGATTAAAAACAGATTAAAAGATTTGGTAATCTCCAGATTAATGGTATTTGTTGTTCAAGCCACCACAGTGCCTCTAAAGGTTTCTAACTTCCCATACTTATCAGACCTGGTCTTTCCTGACTGTGGAGCTTTGCAGAAAGAGACTGGTGACCTTTCCTGTGATAGCTACAGGACACTGCCAGCTGACAGCTGCCCAGTGGACTGATCTGCTTACGCAGATCCATTCCCTGTTAAATGAAACAACAAAGCAATATCCTTAAAAGTTGTGCCCTCAGGTGGTAAATGAGAAGAGGTGGGTTTCTCTAACTATCCCTATGGTCTGCGCTAATCTCAGTAAAACTCTGGAGAAGGCTTCCCTAAATTAGTCCTCCAAAATGACCTAATAAGATTTAAGATGGATCCATCAAGATTGATCCATTCATAGAGTACCCTAAAATCCCCCTGATCATCCATCTGCAAAAAAAAAAAACCCTCGGGGGAGGACATTCCCTGGGATCCTATGAATGAGTCCATGAAAAGTAGCACTTAAAGTAGAATTGGCTGTACGACGGAAATGCCATATGCGGCATTTTTCCCTTAGCATGTGCCTGATCAGAGGGGAGTCAAAGCCTCCAAACAGAGACCAGGATGTCTTAGGTTATGTGATAAAGCTGGTCTGCACACCCATGAAGGAGCACAGAGAAACAGTGAAGGGGAACCCAAACAATACCCTGCCGAGAATCTCCCAGGCCCATCACAGGAGCCATCAGTTCATCAAAGGCCTGTCCACACCAGCCCAGAGGAGCACAGGAACCCAAGTTGAAGACTCAGACAAAGGGACACCCTGCCCAGGCCCCTTCTAGGGCTGTCCCAGGCAAGCTTCAGCCCCAGTGTCCCGGTGGGAAGATGACCCATCCAGATGATCAGTGCTGGAGCACCTTTTGAAGACTGGCAGAGGCTGCTGGCTGGGGCTATAGGCACGTTAAGGAATGCAGAGGAAGAGCCTTTCATGACTGCACAGGACTTACTAGGTCAGGAGTACAGGACAGGTGTGAGACAACTGCCACAAACCCAGTTGTTTACCTCCTGCATGACACTATTTTTATCTGCACGACACTATTGTTATTTACTTAAAAATACAGGAAATACTGACACAGAGATGAAAAATAATTAATCCTCAGTACATGATCCAGGCTCATTTTCTTGACTGCTCTAAAAAACTGTTTCAGCTGGGGTCTAATCCGTTGTAAAATTCTCTAGGATCCTCCTTCATCTTTTGTTTTCCTTCTGAATTGTAAAATCTTCTTTGTGATGGTCACCTTCCCTGACCAGGACAAAACTGGTCACAACATCAGATTAGACCACTATCCCTCGTCTACAGAAGTATACCCAGATCTGTCTTTCCGCTACCCAAACCTTCCCCCATGTCTCTTCTAAACTTTCCTCTCACAGCTTTTCTTCAGCTTAAGCTTTTACGTCTCTGGAGAGTTTCCACTCTCTTAATCCCCTCTCTGGAACAGGGTAGGAAATAAGCAATTTTCCACAGCTTTCATCATCTCTGTTAATGTACTGGCTAGTTGCCGAAGTACAGATGCAAAGGTTAACTGCCCTCTGTCTCCTGTTAATACTCCACTAGGTAGTAAGAAAGAGCATGCCAGTAAATACAGAGAATTTCATGACACACAATGCTGGAGAAATTATCTTCTTACACTAATCTGGAGACGTCAGCTGTATGTTAACAGACTCCTCAAACCATCACCAAAAGAGATTTATTTCCTTGCTTGTTTATTTAATCTAATCTTTCCCAACCATATTGATGAAATTAAAAAGTTGGAAGTCTCAGATTAGAACTTTGTTACCAAATAAATGTGCAAATGGAGGACTCAGGCCAGTGACCTCAAGAAGTTGCCTGTTGCCTCATTGTGTATCTATACAACCTGACATTAAAAGCAACAGGAAGGAGGGAGCAAAGAAGAATGTCACAAAACACTCACTGATGTTCTGGAGGACTTTCTGATTCTTGCTAATGCACTAAATGTCCTATTTCCTGCAACTTGTCATTAATTCCATTATGGTCTATGCCCTGAAATAGGCAAAGCTCTGGAGCCTGTAGTACAGAAGTAATTATGTCATACAAACAAAGTGTAATGTGGCAATACAAATGAGGCCAAATATAAAACACCAATGTAAAGTATGTTAAATAGAGCTGATTAAAGAGGTATCTTGAAACAGGTTATCCAGATGCATTAAAAAACCTAGTCCTGTCACATTCTTTGCAAAAAAAATAATTACAGTTTTAATTTTCAGTATATGAATTTGAATGCACAAATCAGGATTATCAAAGCAAACACAACTTGCTCAGTAGAGCATATGAGACATCAGTGGATATATTCCTATAGGAGCTGGAATTGTGCAGCTTGGGTCTTAAAGTCAAAATTGTGTATTTTCACAGAGAGAAGATCATTTAATTCCTTGTCTGAAGATCGTATTTTAACTGTTTTTTTACATAACTTCTCAAAGACATTTAGTTTTATTCAAATATTGTGGTATTAGGACTGGGAAGTTGTCGTTGTTTCAGCCCAGCCAGTAACAAAGCACCACGCAGCCGCTTGCTCACTCCCCAACTGCTCCTGCCCCGGCCACAGTGGGATGAGGAGAAAATATAAAGGCAGGCTCGTGGGTCGAGGTAAGGACTGGGAGGGATCGCTCCCCACTTATGGTCACGGGCAAAAGACAGGATCAGCTTGGGGAAGAAACAAAATCAATTTAATTTACTACCAATCAAATCAAAACAAGGACACTAGGAAGCACACCCAAACCTTAGAACACCTTCCCCCAGCCCTCCCTCCTTCCCTCAGCCCCACTCCCGGTTCTCTCCCCATCCTCCCCACAGAGGCGCAGGGGAACAGGGGACGGGGCTGGGGTCGGCTCCTCACACCTCGTCTCTGCCGCTCCTTCCTCCTCAGGGGGAGGAGGACTCCTCGCTCGTCCCCTGCTCCGCCGTGGGGTCCCTCCCACGGGAGACAGTCCTCCACCAACTTCTCCAACGTGGGTCCTTCCCACGGGCTGCAGTTCCTCACAAACTTCCCTGGCGTGGGTCCTTTCCGCGGGCCGATCTCCAGTCACAGCCTGCTCCAGCGCGGCCTTTCCCATGGAGTCACGGCCATCTTGGGGGGCATCCGCTCCCCCGCTCCCCTCCGTGGGCTGGGGGGGGACAGCCTGCCGTCTCACCGCGGGCTGCGGGGGCATCAACCTCCTCCCCTCCTTCCTCACTGACCTCGGTGTCTGCAGAGGGGTTCCTCTCCCATCCCAATCCCCTGACTCCCGGCAGGTTTCCCTTCTGGAATCTGTTCTCCCAGAGGCGCTACCGCCGTCGCTGACGGGCTCGGCCTGGGCCAGAGACGGGTCCGGCTTGGAGCTGGGGAAGCTTCGAGCAGCTCCTCACAGGAGCCGGCCCTGCGGCCCCCTCCCCTGCTACCAAAAAAAAACCCCGCACCACACAAACCCATAACAGAAGTCATGCAGAAAGAACTACAGAGTGGTTTTCTCTGATTTTTTTCAAAACACGTTTCCTCATGGATTTTGTTGTGTCCCAGTCATGACACTGTAAATTAATCCTTTAGAAAGTTTATGGAAGAACTGCCAGCTTATGACCTGTGGGCTAATTCAGATGCTGACAACATGGGCACCACCAGTAACAACCTCTTTACTCTTGGCCCACGATGTACCACTTTCGTTCACCTCCTGCTGCCCTCTGAAGGACTAAGGGGGCTGACTGAGCTCCACCCGGGGTGTTGTGGAGGAGGACGAGGGCTGTAGTGTGTACTGCTGGAAGCGAAGTTGGGACATGGGAGGAGGACATAGGGCTTTGTATCCATACCCTCCTACCCTCATAAGGTATGGAGATGAGGGTCCAGAAGAGATGCGTTGATGTAAGGGAATAGAGAGGGAAACAATAATTAGAGCATCTCTTCCCTAGAAGTACCCAGTTCACAACTATCTATGGGCAGTCTAGCCAGACTGAAGATTAATGGCAGCTAGTGCAGGAGCAAGAGTTAAAAGCTCACTGGGTGCAAAGCGGTTTTCTGCTGCTTCCAGTGTAAACTGAGCAGCGTAGCTCTTCCTGGTAGCATCACCTCTAACAAACCCTGAGAAACACGAGATGGCTCCATGCAGAGCTTCTCCAGATGTCTGTGCTGCATTTCCTAGTGCTCTGGGTGCAGTGCTGGACCCAGGCTGGCTCCAGCGTTTGTGCTGCACTGAGCCTCAGCAAACAATTTTTCTTAGAAGCAGCACGTGAAGACCCAAGCGCAGACACATCTAACCACTTCCTCAGTGACCCAGCTGATGCCAAACAGGCAATTCAAGGCCTGCAAGACATAGGCGAACAAAGCCACTGTATCAGTATTGGGCTTCCCAGTATGTCTTCTGGTAGCCATATAATCAGACTTTCTCAGTCTGAACACATATCTCGTAATTGCCAGTCTGTCCTCCCCTGCTTCATGCAGCATCTCAGCATTTACACATGAGAAAATTCCTGCATTGCCTTTTATTCCCGAGCAAACCCAGTGCTCATGAATAAGGAACGATTTCTGCAAAGATATATGTGCCAGACTAGCTGGTCAGCTCTTGGCCTGCCTCCCGGGAGTGCTCTGCTACTTTCTACTGAGGACTCTGCTAAAGAGCTTTCACCATGGGCCAAATGTCAAGTGCTCACCATAAAGTTTCTCCCTATCCTCCTTTTTCCATGTTCTACCATTTTCTTACCCTCCTGATCCATTAAAAGAAAAAAAAAAAACCCACCACGCTTTTTTTTTATCCCCTCATGATTTTTTCTTCTTGTTTTCATATGGTGAGCAGGTTTGATTCATTTTGCCAATCAATTTTTTTGAGTTCCAGCAGGACTGCTTGGCTTTCATCTTCCCTAACTAGATTCTATTCAGTACCTCCAGATTCATTCCTAGAGGGGAAAGGTGAATTCATATCTCACTTGATGTACCTGATGCTGGACAATTGCCTCTTCAAATCTCCAATCTGCGGAACTTTTAGAGCTTAGAGTTAATCAAAGTACACAGTCCCCTTTGATCTCAGGAAAAACACAGATACAAAACCAGGAAAGTTTCTCCCTCTTTCTATTTCACCCTACTTCTCTTTTAGTCTCAAGGCTCCCTTACCTTCGCCACTTCCATTTTTTATCCTAATACATTTCCTCAGCTTTCATCTTTCTTTACACATTCCATAGGTCAAGTCCATTCCCTATATTGAGATTTGCTTCATTGTGTAAAGATGAAGGGACTTTACATCCAAAACACGATGAAAATAGTCAGCACTAGCACAGCTCACTAGACTTACTAATCTGTCCATGAACTATATTTCCACATGTGGCCCAGAAAAGGCAAAACTTCTGTGTCCTTTTATTTTTAGGTGAGTAATTGATCTTATTTAAGTCTTTTTCTGCCAAGAGTTACGGCTGTCCTACATCATAGCAACCCCACAGTTGCTGCCTTTGAAGAGTGAAAACAGATAGTGAATGACAAAAAAATACCTGCAGCTTTTGCCATCCTGATTTAAGGTATTCTTAAGCTGATGGTATTCCCTTGATATATCAGGGATACTGTTCAGGAACTGCTTCTGAAGCTCAGTCCTCCAGGCCTCACTTTGTCTCCCCCACTACCTCCAGCCAGAGATGGAGGGGTCCTTCATGATGGTAAGATCGGGTAGACACCTGGGACTGGTCCAGTTTCAAATCTGTCTCACCATATGGCTTGAAACCTGTGTTTCCCATTTTTAATAGCAATTTTATAACAGCTGTAACTGCAGACTTTATCAGAACTGCCAGGATTTAAAGGTCAGTGCGACAAGACAACAAAAAGGCTCCTGCTAGCGTAGAGTGCCAAGTTAGTAAATTATTTTTCACTCCTGATTAGTTCCAGTGCTGTTCCCACACTTAGTCTCTGTCTTGTGATCAGCAGCCAAAGCTGTTTGGTAACTGGGATCCTTGAATCCTTACAGAAAGGAGTGAGGCCACTGACCAGAAGCCACTGAGACTAGCTTTGCTGGACCACCCCATTCCTCAATGAATTGATGATATCCTTAAGGTTTAAGGTTATAAATGGATTTTACTTGAAGGAGATCTAGAATAAGAATGATTACTAAATCACACAAAGAAGTTCAGATTGAATAGCACAACTCTTTAGTGAAGGACTTCTTATGCACAGACCAGATCATATTGTGGGAAACTATCATTTCACTCATTAGGTTTTAACCCCCACAATTAACTTTCTTCCCAGCTGAGTTCCTACTAACCTTTGGTAGCTGCTCTCTTGGAAAAGAGTGATCTCCAGTTAAGGTGACACATACCGAGTAAAAGCAAGCTGTGGAAGAAAAGTGGTAGAAATGCAAAAAATATCCTTTTCCCCAAACCTGAGTACTATCAGGTTGGAAAATTGCAGGGTGAGGGAGAAATGGAGAACATTGCTTTGAAGAGAGGGGTAAAGAGCTGCTCTGAGGAAATACCCCCATGAGAGAGACAATAGCTTTTATAAATTAAAGCACTCATATTAATAAGTATTCATACTTTTACAAGTATTTAATCTTTAGTTAGTTGATTTGTGAACTGTATTTACTCCACAGAAATATTAATGCAACACCTGCAAAGAGCAGGTAGCAAAAGCTGTCATCTGCTATGTGGGGAACTAACTATTGCAGAAGAAAACTTGCATAAGGGCACTGCAGCTTTCTTGGAAGCACTCTCTCCTAGTCTGGAGGCTTAAAAGATATTAAAAATCATCCCTTTTTTTTTTACTCAAAGTCCACCATTTGCACTCTCCATGCAATTTTCTTCCCCCACTACTTGGGAACCAAGCAGGAGAAAAGCATTCCGGGGACCACAGGCAAGACAGAGTTCCCCTATTCAGGCTCAGAGCCTTGTCCTATCCTGGTCTGCAGCAGCCAGTAGCAGGGAAAAAATCTGTCTCAGAGCCTTTAATCCTGGTCTGGAGGAAAATGGTGCTGCTCAGTCACTGCGTGGGCATGGGACCTGTTGAGTTCTGTCAGGTGCACAAGGCTGCAGAGATGCTCCTTCTCTCCCCAAGGAAGGGACATGCATTGACGCCAATGTGCATGAGGACTTCAGAAGAGCAGGTGAACATGGCACAAGCGGCTGTTACAAGCCTTGCTGTACTTAGGCAGGGTGTGTTTGTGGAAGAGTAGCTCAAGTTTAGCTGGGAAGTTTCTTCTGAGCATCTGTGAAAGTCCCAGAGGCTACCACCCTGAGCAGATCTCAGTAGACTTCCACAGTCAGAGCAAAGACACATCCCTCCCACAGAAACTACCACAGACACGGCATAGTGAGTTGCCTTGAGCTCCCAGGAGCCCCCAAATGAATGTCTCAAAGTTTGGGACCAGTGCTTCACTTCTGACTTCAGAGCAGACCTGAGTGGAGAGAAAAAATAGCCAAGACCCAAGTCCAGTGCAGAAACATCTAGCCATCACTTTTCCACGTTCATGCCAGTCAGGAAAATATCTGTGCCCAGTCTGCTTCTTACAGCAGTGGATTAACATGTAAAGCAACCACTAATGATTACAAATATTCCCAACATTATCAAAAAACCTGTTACCTGTAGGTAACTAAATGACACCACTCAGTGATGTAACCAGCAAAATTATGACTAAAGGTCCACCTCTTGCTTCTCTGACCAGGAACGAACCTCACAGCAAGGCAGGTCTGAGACGTGTTAGAAATCCATGAAACAAAGTCAAAGGCAGCTGTAAACTGTCGCTTGATTGTATCGTGATAAAATCAACAACAGAAGCAGCATCTAGGAATGACACACATAAACATGATCCGTTTGGTTTATGACAACCATTTTTATTAGGCTAAAAGAAGAAATCAGGAGGCTCAAGCTGGCATGTTATGTGTTAATTAGATTCATATTTCTGCTGATGCAGACTTGCAAAAAAGCACAAGGCCTGGCAGAGAATTTACAGCACAAACTTTGCTAGTAAATATGCATCAAAATTACCGAAAGCTATGGAGACAGAGGCTGATATTCTGCCTAAATAAAGATAACTATACTTTACACAGATTGAGCTACTGATCTGTTAAGAGCTTCTTTCTTATCAGTGTTTAATGCAGATTTAATTCAAATTCCAATTAAGTCAATGAAAAATTTCCATTTATTTGAATCATAGTTGGATGAGAGCTTAACTATGGCAGAAATCTTTTTGCCAAGAAGTGACTTGAATTGATAGCCTTTAGAAAGGTCTCTAGATATCAAATACACTTAAGCACTCTAGAAGGACTGAGAGAATTCACTAATAAAAGGGGAAATAGAATATTCCTTTAAGAAGGCACATTGTGAAGCAGGGCTGTTAGATTTCTCTGTATGTGATTAATTATAATGCTGTTCAGTAAATGAACAACTTCTTAGTATGCCAAAGGTTAATTTAGCATTAACATCTGATATGCACTGCAATCACTATAAAGGCAGCTGTAGTCTCAATATTACAACACTTCTCTGCAACATCAACTTTTGTCCTGTATATCATGCAACTGCATTCCTGATCAGAGTTCAGGAAATGATTGCTTTAACTGCTCTGTTTTATCTCTCAGGCTTTGCCATACGCTTCGTATTTTAACCTGGAGTGGTGGCTCCTAAGAGTTCCTTGTACATTTTCTCCATTTCCAAACTATGCTTTTCCTCAGAAAGATTCCTCCAGTCACTAACTCCACCTACAAAGAACCCTTATTGACACTGTAAGATGTAATGCACAGGTTTTAGTATTCAGTGTATTTATTTCTCAGGAAACATTACTTATATCCCTCTATATGGTGAGGTGTTTTTCCTTGCTTATTAAAATTATTATTGGATTTGATTTTTTTCCAAACCTGAGCAGTTCTGCTAGTCTGCAGAGATCCATTGGGTGAGGTCCATCTGTGGCCAGCTTTCTGCTTCGTTTACCCAAGAGCTGGCCCCAGTCGTGGGGCAGGGATGCGTGAATAGCCACAGACTAACTCCTGGGGTGTTAACATGGGTGAAATAAAGTTAACTGGCCTCATTTTTTGTTCACCTTAATACACCAGCTGGATGGCAATTGCATTTCAAGAACTATTCACTAGCTGCTTAGTTATTCCTGCCATGAAGGCTGTAACTAGAGTTACTCCAGTATAAGATGGCACTGATGGTCTGGAGGAAAAGGCTTGCAGACACTCAGAAATAGCCATATACTTTCTTTCCAGAGAGCCAATGGCTCCTCAAAAAGCTCCCATAGCTTTTTCAAAGGAAAAAAAAAAAGCAAATGTCTCTTTGGAAGGACTTAATGGTCTTAATGACTGGACAAGCTCTGTCATGCTGTCATCTAATATCTAATATACTTTTAGCTGCAGAGGAGGAAAGAATTCATTGCCACATCACCAACTCCCTGGCTCTCCCCATCTCAGATTAGTCTCTGGTGAGTCGGATGCACACAGTTTTAAAAGAGCAAAGATATCCAAAAAGCTGTGTGCCAAGCCAGTTGTAAGAGAATTGTGAAAAAAACCTTAAAGCTAGGAAATCTATTGCATTTTTCACCATTGTACACTGTGAATATTCAGCTAATATTTACAGAAGGAAGATTCTGCTAATAAAGCTGGGAATAGCACACTTAACAATAGGAAGGCTGAGAATAGTGTCTTCAGAATGGTTGAAAATTCACCTTTACAGAAGAGGACATCACTGAACACCCCAGAAGCGTCCTTAGAAGTCTTCTTCACAGATTGGAAGCTACTCCTCTATACAACAGCACAAATGTCTTCTTCATTCAAAGGGAACCCAAAATCATTCAACAATTTCTTTCACTCTTAAATATGTATTCTGTTAGGAAAAGAGTAATGGACTGGATAATATCCAAGGAAACACAGCATTTCCTCCCTCTAGCCTTCCAACTTTCAGTGCTATCTCTTATCGCACCACACTGATGACAAGATAAATGCAGCAACGCACATAGCTGTTCCCAGGACTAATTCAACTAATTACTCAAATCAGGCTCTGTATAGCTAAAGTCCTGTGATAACAAGCAGGGTCCAATTACAGAAAGAATGATGAAGGCATTCATGTTCCATTCAGAAAGACAGTGGAAATAGGACCTCCACAGCACTGGGTAAAAGCAAAGCATGTAATAAGGTAATAAATATATGATGAAATATTATTGAGGACTGAGTGCATGCTTTCCAATCTCAAATCCATGTTGGAACTACAGATGGAGCTCCTTTCCACGTAAAATCATGCTCTTCTACAAGAAAAGCCTTTAGAAAGTAATGTCTCTTGACTGCCTAGGAAATACAGCCAAGATGATTAGCTCTGGTTGTTGTTCTAAGAAATAACTATGTTCATTTGATCCACTGGATACGTTGTTTTGGAAATAACTATCACACTTCAGCCATAAAATAGAGTTAGTCATGCAAATATTTGTGGTTTAACTGAGATTTTATTATCACTGCTGTTATCATTGCTTTCTTATCCTTAACCATGCTGTCATTAAGTGCCAGTATTACTTTCACATTTGAAAATAATGGACAGATATCCTTTAATAACCAAAAGCCATGGTGAGTAGTGAAGCCTCTCTTACTGACTCCAGGGTTTTCCCAAAGGTATGTCTTCACTGCTCAGCTGAGCTGGATGAACTGCAGGTCCTCAGAAGCGGGGATAGCCCAGCCAAACTGAGAGCATCATCAACGAAAACCCATTTCTCTTTACTGGGCTGTGAGAGCGTTGCAGCAGGCATTTGCTATGCATATGCACATGCACATCTATATGCAACAATCCTCTAGTAACCATTCCCAGTCAGCTGAGGCAATGGAAGAGCAATTTATGAGAAGGGCATTTTGAAGGCAAGATAGTGTTTGTGTTCTGTGTTGGTGGTCAAGACAGTGAGAGTAGAACACCAGTAACCATGAGTGAATGTATCCACTAAGAAAGAATACAATACCTCTTCTAGCTGTGAAATCTTTGAAGAAACTATCCCAGGATTCATAAGATGGAAAAGGAAAAAAGTCTAGGGAAAAATGAAAAATATCACTAACTCTTTTGGATTTTGGAGCAATAGCAGCATCTGAAAGATATAAATTAAAATACATATACAGGTATTAGGAAAGGGCTGTAATGTAAAAATAGCAATGTTCATTTTAACTACCACAGCAAAAATTTCTTGGACCATGTACATTAATCTTGAAGTACTGAATTCACATTATAAGCAGAACTCAAATTATTTCACTGTCCTTCACCTTGAGGAAAGTTTTTTAAATGTATTTATTGAGCACATGTAAATCAGTTATATAGAATCTAAGTGTGCTTTGCTTGGCATGAAGTTTTTCAGATATTTATGGTGAGCAGTGGTTTTATTAAAATAGACCAGATAAAACAATAAAATAATCAAGAAGGGCCACATTCGGGTAAAATGCTAGTATTCTTTGCAGGATGACTTGCACTAGGAGTCCAGCCTCTTGCAACACCACAAGTAAATGGTCCCACTAGGAGACTAGTAAAAGAAAAAATCTAAATTGGCTTGAAAATCCACTTAAGTCAGTATGTCTATAAATCATGTAAAGAGCACTCACTTTAGCTTTGTTCTTGAAAATGGACTTAGGTAAATTTTGAGGAGACATATAGGTACATACAAGTCTTCTTGGGGGTCATTTCTTCCCCTGCATCAATAATATTCAGATAAGAGAGAAAGTAGAAAGCATAATTAACATAACATTAGTATTTTGAAACCCTTTGCTTGTGCCAAGGGTTTCAAAACCCTTAGCAAAAATTTCAGCTGGGAGAGGAGAAATTGTTAAGCTTTTTCCTGGGACCAAACACTGTCTGTTTTCAGTAACCCTAACCTAAAAGCTCTTAATAACAATTGTTTAGGGAGAAAAATTGTCCTCTGATCCATTTCAAAATATGAGTTCATGTTTCTTCTTCATGTGATGAGAGAAATCTAAAAGTAATGGGTGGGATTTGGGTTGGGGAGGTGAGAAGGATGCATCCTTTTGGAGTCAAAATGGAGGAGCCTGTTGAGACTAAGAGGAGAGAGGGCACAGGAGAAGGAAGAAGCTGAGATTGGACTGGGAAGGAGAGAAGTTGGAACAATGCAGAAAGATGGGGAAAAAGGGAATATCTCTGAAAGTCCTGAGCAAGGATCTGAACTAGGACATATATTAGCAGAAGTTTTTGACAGGCACTATCTGTATCTAACTTCCTTATGAGCAGCTCCTACAGCAAGGTCTCTTTACACGTGGGGACTGAGCTGTACACTCGTCGCTGGGGCTTGGCTTTCTGCATCTGTAATAACACATATTAGCCAGACAGTGCACAGAAACCTGAACTAGTCATACAGATGCTGCACCTCCTCATGAAAAAAAACTTGCTCTGGAAACCAAATAATTATATGTATTTGCTGTTAATAAGTAAATGTTGGGTGTAAGAAAGCAGCAGGGCAGTAGCAAATTGAATTGGCTTGTTGGAGGTGCAACAGAAGTTCCTTATGGGACTATGTCCAGCCTTTCATCCTGTGTTACATACTCTTTTTGTTTATCTTTGCATGAAATGTCTCCTTTGTAACCTCTACAGCATAAAATTGGATGGAATTTTGGAAAGTGTCTCACAGTCTTTCTCAATCTTTTTCTCCTTACAGGGCTATACGGATTTATTATGGTTAGGGGATCCCTGCAGTTGTCCATAGTCCTTACTGTGTAAGGATGTATTTCATATGTCACATATTCAGTTGAGAAATGACATATAAGCTCCAGTGCCCACCTTATATTTCTCAGGATATCCCATTTCAAGTTAGGGAAATTCTTCTGGCACATCTTTCTGATTATTTGTTTTATTTTTATTGGGTTTTTTGTAGCTGTTGCTATTAAGTCACTTAATATTTGTCCAAACCAGTTTGTACCTGGAAGCATGAAGAGCAGAATTGCTTTGAAGACTCTAGGAAAAGTCCTGCATGTAATGTATGAAATGGTGCATGAAGGGTACCAGTGACATCTCATTAGGGAAAGAAAAAAAAATATTTTCAAGTGTAGAAATTCACACTTACAGAGATGTTGAACAGCACCCAGAAATATGCCTGGTCTGTGGCATTTAAAATATTGCTGAAGCCTATAAAAATGTAGTTAAGGCCCGTTCTGTTTTGGTAGGGTAAAAGGAGGAACCATTTTACTGGACTTGTATCAAATCATAAAATACGAAGAGATAAAAATGTTGATCACTGTTCCAAACAAGTTTCCTTAGTGCTTTGTCTTACTGCTAATTAACAAGATGGTTTTAAGAAGGACATTGACAAGTACATCACGGGGTAAAAAGAGTTATTTAGTTGGATTGCATAGGAATATTACTAAAAGCCATGAGGAAATGTCTTGGGTTTGCCTCAAATTAAGTTCTCTAGCCGATCCTCTTCCTTGTCTGCCAAAATTCATCTTGGCTCAAACTGACCGCAGCATAAGTCCTGGTCAGTGGAATTATCATAAGCTTGAACCTTCTCTTTTGTCAGATCCAGTATTTATATGAACAGGTGTAAATCATTTCAACTTTAAAGTACTCATGTAAGGACTTGTAACAGCAATGCTAGGACTGGTGTGAGTGCAGTGTGAATGGGATGTGGGCCTGAATGCAGCAGGAGAAAGAGCAGACCATGGGTTAAGAGGATGACCTGTAGGGATAAGGAAGGAGACTGTTCCCAGCAATGCAACCGAGGAATGCGTCGCTCACGCCAAGCCCAGGGGGCCTGTGCTCTGATGAGAACTCAGCACCACAACTTGTCAGCAGAAAACCCTGCACTGTGACAACAGGAGGGTGGCAACACGGTTACGGCACGCAGCAGACTTGTCTAGCATTTATAGAGGCTGAAGTAAGCAAAATTTGGGACCCGAAGCATCACACTGAACTAGTCATCACCCTCCATGGGGTAAGAAAGAGCTGTCCAAAAACTAGTTTGTCATTACCAATCAAGAACAACCCAAGATATATGATAAGACATCAACTCATCCTTTGTGTCACACACGGTAAGTGACCCCGGCTACACTATTCAAATACAAACACCTTGCTGCTTGAAAGTATATAGGTATGAGAGAATGAATGTAAACAGACAGAATAAACTTTGAGGTTTTTGTAAAATACGTATTACCTTCCTCTCCCTGAGGTCCTGCACTGATTTTTGTTACACTGATTTCCTACGCACACACATATACTGGAAAGATGTTTTGGCTGTGGGATAGGCTATATTAAGCAATTAGAAAAATGAGGGATAGCATTTTACATTCTGGAAAAACAGATGTCCTTAAAAAATGTTTATTCATTTAATTCTGGTAACTCTGGATATGCCTGATATCCATGTACATGTCCCTTTCAGTCTGAGTTCCTGTGGAGTCTATGGTTTTCTAAGAATAAAAATGCTAAGATTTGTATTTTTGTAGGATGGAAATATTTCATATAGTTTATAGGAAGGGGAGAGAAAAGTGCACAACATACAGTGTTACACATGAAATGAAATTAGATAGTTTTATGGCAAAGTTTGTTTGTTGGGTTTTTTTTAATTTGCAAATAGGAATGTCACTTTCCTTTCTCATTCATCTCAAATAAAACCTGAAATAAATATTTCATAGTTCTAAATGCAACACCATAATTACATTAGTATTAGAAATTACTATTGTTGTTACTGTTGTTATTGCTATTGTTATACCTGTTCTGATTATCAGCTTTATTATGGCAACCTTCTTTGTGCAGCAAGAAAAACATACCTGATTTAGGAAAGCTTGCTAGGATACATCATCTCTTCTGGTTTCAGAGGACTCCGTAGCTTTGAATATTTCAGGAGTGCAAAGAGTAGCGGGGTAGGCAGTCACCCCATAGGTACAGGTCAGGTCTTTATGTTCCAGTCTGTCAGCAGCAATTGTTGATTTTCACAACACATCAGCTAAAGCCGTTTTAGACTTTTCCATTCCTTCCTCTTCCCTTTTGCTTTCCAAAAGTCCCTGTTGATGTGCAATCGTGGACAGCAGAGGCAGGTACAGGTTACCTATTTATGGGTTATTTGTGTCAGTACATGTTTCTTAACTCCTCCCTTCCTAGCCCTTTGCAGAAAAAGATCCTGAACTAGCTGCAGCTGGGTCATTTAAAATTGTCTCATTGACCTTACTGAGAAATAGACTCCAGAGGAAATATAAAAGAATGTATTTGTTTGTAATGATGACTCAAAGGACAGCTAACACGCAACCTACATCTTCAGGTGTTTATTCTGATTTTATCATTGTTAACATGGCCTCTGGCATATGTTCATTGGACATGAGATAATTAAGAGCAATTAAGACTCATACTTTGACTATAGGTGAATATGATAACACGGTCGGCTAATCCTGGGAGAATGTGGGGGTTTTTCCCAAATAATCTGGAGGGAGGATATTTAGAATACCCAAATTTGGCAAACAGAATGCAAGACTGCCTGTTTTCAGTTGACTTTAGAAACACCAGAGCTTTGGCCTGGGTATGCAGATCAAGGTATCGCGGGCCCAGAATACAGCAGGGAGTGCAGCAGGAGGATCCGCATGTTGACAGGGCCCTGAAAAGAGCTTTGATGGCTGATAGACTGGATGCTTATGGCAGTGCCACTGAGGGTCAGATCAATGGGCTCAGTGTGATAACGGGAGCAGATCACCGGGCTCTGAGAAAAGTGCACATTGTTCTTTTTCAGATGTCTGCCTTTCCCTAAAAAGTAAAATCAGCTGGAATAACTTGGGGGTTGGAGTAGATGATCTTTAAAGGTCTCTTGCAAGCCATTCTATGAACTAGTCAACATTTTATTGCCACTTAGGCAGTAAAATGTTCCTGCTTGGCATGGAAAGGTACTGGCAGGTCTGATACACAAGGACGGGCTAAGTGTGTGAGCAGTACTTTGATCCCAAAGGTGATCTAAAATGTTCTGTAAACAATGGTCCATACATAAGTGTTTTAAACGGTGAGTTAATGATTTGGACTGGAATTTTATCATTCCAAGTGTTACAGAAATGAAGATCTGCCATGCTAGAAGCAAGAGGAGCCATAGCTCTTGATTCATCCTAAAAGTATCTAACCAGTTCAAGCAAAACCCTGCTGCAGGACACTGTGGTACTGAAAGCTAAGATGCTTTCAAAGGGAAGCAACAACCTCATGGAAAAGAAATTCTCAGAGGGCTGTTAAACACAAGTATTTCCAGATTCAAGATATCCTTAGGTCACAGACTGCTGGAGACTGGGAAACCATTTCGAGGAATTATCATTATATGCTGAATATTCTGTTGGCCACACCTGCACATAGGACACACAGCTAAATGCAACTTTGGACCATTCTAGGATGGGATATTAGGGTCTCATATTCTTTAAGGACTTCATTTTAACTTGGCCTCATGTCACAGGAGTCTAGCCAGAATCAATATTTATTCTGTAATGGATAAATAAAATATCTGATCTAAAATATGGCTTGAGTTTCAATATATGTGTTTTATTTTGCAATGTTTGTTTAAAGTACACAGTTAAGCTCATTCTCAGGTTACAGTGGGTGAAAGGATCAGTTTTCAGTCTTTTATTTCACTGTTCTGTTTGCTTAGCTGACAATTATACTCAAAAATAGAGGGCTTTAGCCTACTCTAGATGGATGTACTTGTAGGGTCTGTGAGTACAGTGTCATATTATTTTATGAAGAATTAATCATGTCAATTCTGTCAATCATCCCAAAGCCTTTCAGGGTAAGAATTTGACCTGTTGCCAAAGGCTATATTTTTATGAGAATTTGAGTGAAAATGATCTTGCCACTTTTAAGTATGAGAAGAATGGTTGGGAAAATAGATTTTTCCCTCCTTTTTGCGGCCATTATGGTTAGGACTTAATTACTGAAGTCATGACTCAAGCCTTGCCTTAGAGCTTTAATAGGCATGGTATAATTCATATGAGTTTTATGCAGTTGTATTTTCTTCTGCATGCTCAAAAGAGTAAGATAACATAAAAATTTTCAAGCCTTGCCCTAGTCAGAGCTTGAACAGGCATAGTATAAATCACATGAGTTTTATGCAGTTCTATTTTCTTCCACATGCTCAAAACAGTAAAATAACATAAAGATTTTCCTCTACAGGAAATGTTATCATTACTTATTACATAAATCATACAAAATTACCAGAATGGAAACCACAGCTACCACCAGCCCACTGTTGCCTTACTTGCACAGGTAGCTGAGCTGAAGTACATCACTGGGGTAAGGAGCAGAAATTTGACCTTGAACACAGAGTATTGCATAAAAGCCCAGATCGCTACAGAGCACAGGAGCAGCCGGGAGCGGAAGAGCTGAGTCCTGTCTCCTGCTAATGCGGGGCAGAGCTGCAATCCAATCAGCAGTAAAACCTCCTGTCACATACTTGGTCCTTAACATTAAAAGGGAGACCTTTTTACAACAGTTCAGCTGCTGAAATAGCCAGGTAGAAGCAATATGGGAGCAGTGACACAGCCTTTTTGTTATGGCAGCTGTTTAAGCACATCATTTAGTAGAGGAGATCTTTAGCTAGGTTTGCCCACTCTGTATCACACAAACACAGCGTGGCTGAGGTTGGAGAAGGCCCCTGGAGAACGTTTAGTCCGACTCACTGCTCAAAGCAGTCACCTAGAGCAGGCTGCCCAGGACTGTGCCCAGATGGCTTTTGAGTATCACCAAGGACGGAGATTTCCCAGATCAGATCTTCACCGTATGATACATGTAAAGCATACTTGAAATATTGTATGATGAACACTATCTAATTGCTTAGGTACTCTTACTGGCATGAGTCACTGCAGAATTACTCAATGTTTATAGGAGATACAGAATGTGCACCACTGAATGTACATATATTTCATTTATGAGACCCAGTTTGGAACATAGGAACATTTTGGAATAAAACTAGTGACATGGTATTGGTGAGTTTGTATGCAAAGATACAGAGGAAAGACTATTATTATAAGACTGCTCTGGAGCATTTCAGATTATTTTCTGATCAAACTTTGTTTCATCAGAAAAGTTCTCATCAGCTGTACTGCTGATACCTAAAAGAAAAAAGCAGATTATGGATGATACATGACATGAATCTTGTATTCTGAGAGGGCAGATCTACCTGCTGTCCTCCATACTGAAGACTATGAGGTTGGAGAAAGTTTCAGGCACTTTGATTTTAAAAAGTGAAATGGAATAGGATTGAGGATATTGCCTGGTCCCAAAGATAAAATTCTAATGAGTGTATTTTTATGGGAATTGAATAATTTTATTAGACCCTGCTGATGCAATTAGGCTTAGAATCCTTTCACTGACTGCACCGCATTCTGGAAACCAAATCAGTTGAATGATTTTGTTTGAGTCCGTTATTGCCCTGAAGCTGATATTGAGGAAAAATGAGGACAAAATATTTATGAAAAACACAACTGTTTCAGCATTAAGTAAATAAAGGATTTTAGCTTCTTTGCTTTATTTTTTACTATTTTTGCCCTGAGGCCAAAAGTTTATCCCACTTTCTATGATGATCCAATACAAGACCTTCTTCTAAGAAATATTCTTCATCTATATATGTAGAACACCATAATAACAAGACTACTACTGGTCTTTTCAAAATTCCACATCTATTAAATAGATACAATCCCAAACCCTTTAATTTCATTAAGGTCTTCACAGTTTACATCACGAGTTCAAGAAGACATTTTACTGGTATGCATTGACAGTTTTATCTTGGGTAATTTGTCTTTGCAGAAAAGAGAATATTCTCATTCTCCATGGCTTTTCTTGGCATTTTTTTTCCAAGACCAGAAGTTACTATTTTCAACAATGATTTGAACACCTTTCCCTGTTACTAAGAACTCAAAAAATTCAACTATTTTTTTGACCTCCAGAATCTGGTTCTGAAAAGTAATAGGTGATACACTGCAAGTTACTGGCCTTGGGACCAGCCTGATGCTGGAAATGTCTTTAACAAAGTTATTGGAAATTCAGATAGACTTCCCAAAACATTTGCAAGTAGTTTGAATGTTCTTATTCGATATCTCTGCTTTCATAACTATGCAAACAGAAGCTCCAAGATACTAACCAGACTGCAGCTCAGAAGCACGGAGCACACAGCATGTTTGTTTGCTCCACTGGAAATCACAGAATGCCGGTGCAGTTCTCATGAATGTCTCATGAATGACAGCATTTTGGCAAGGCTGACACTGCCTTTATATCGGGTAAAGTCCTTTCTAATCAGTTGCTTGTCCACTATCTATTTTTTTTTGGACTGAAGCAGCCATCCAGGCATTTTCAAAGCTTATCCCACTTTACCCCAACCTTTTCAGGAACAAAACAAGGTTTTCCATCAGCAGAGAAAGTGCAGAAGAAAACACACACTGGATGTACAGGGAAACTTTGGTGTCCTCTTTCTTCCAATAATTAAATGAACAGCTGCCTTGCCTTTTTCAGATTTTCTGATACCACCTAAGTTGGAAGTGGGAAAAGGGAACCCCTCTGTAGTGGCCTGGGTGGTCTCAGAGTTAAGAGGGTGCAGAGAATAACTGCATCTGTCAAACTGAACTCAAGAACTGAGGAAAGGAAGAGAATAGCTGACACTAGCAATGGAGACAGAGATGGTGACTTCTCATGAGCAGTCTGGGAAAACACAGATACTGCAGAGCAAACACCTAGGCTGGTGACTGCAGGGAGGAAGAAATGGAACAGGAGCAGTGAAACAACTTCTTAATAAAGATTTTGCTATCAGCAAAAATGGCTATGTTGGTCTATGGGATATATCCATTAGTTAATACTGCTGTATCTGGCAATCTATGAATAAATGACTGTAGTTCCTTCAAGCTATGAGACCTCTGATAGGCCAGAGCTGCCACACAAGTGCATGTTTTCCCTCCATATTGAGTTGGACCCATTAAACTCAAGGCTTTCTTTGTACAATAAAGCTGCTATTTATTCCAGCTTTAAGAAGCAGGCACTGGGATTCATTTCAGCAGATGTCCTTATGGAGAGTTATAGCACGGCCACAGCTCTATATGTGAGTTAGCTCCCCGAGGACTCCATTATAGTCAGTGATGAGAAGTAATCACTGCCAGGGCATCATTCTTATTCCGAAACAGATAACTAAAATGACTCACATGAATTGCCTCCCTGAAGTACCAGTGTCTCCTGGCACACTTGTGGAACAGAATAGCCGTTAACCACTCAAGAGCACATCTCCATCTGATGAGCCTTCAGCCACCACCATCAGCCTGTCTCAGGGCTA
The DNA here is from genome assembly GCF_026419915.1 of Harpia harpyja. Lineage (NCBI taxonomy): Eukaryota > Metazoa > Chordata > Aves > Accipitriformes > Accipitridae > Harpia > Harpia harpyja. The sequence goes on from NC_068952.1 coordinate 38,085,995, forward strand.
GCAAAGGGGCACAGCCACTGTTGTTTGTGTTCAAGGAGTGCGAAAGTAGCTTTCACTCTTGGTGCTGTAGTGGATGGGGAGGTTCAAAGAAAGGCAGAGTGCTTGTAATAATGCGGGACTTCCCTGGAACTCCCAGTTCAAGATATGAATACTTTGTCTTTTCTTCATCATATTTCTTTTTTTCGCCTGTCACCTCTTTATTTCTCTTTGCATCTATTGCAACTATAGAATCATAGAATCATTTAGGTTGGAAAAGACCTTCAAGATCATCGAGTCCAACCATCAACGATGCCCACTAAACCATGTTCTGAAGTGCCTTGTCTACGTGCTTTTTGAATACCTCTAGGGATGGTGACAATACCTGACAACCCTTTCAGTAAAGCAATTTTTCCTAATATCCAACCTAAACCTCCCTTGCTGCAACTTGAGGCCATTTCTTCTCATCCTATCACTAGTTACTTGATAGACGAGACCAGTACCCATCTTACTAGAACCTCCTTTCAGGTAGTTGTAGAGAGCGATGAGGTCTCCCCTCAGCCTCCTTTTCTCCAGACTAAACAACCCCAGTTCCCTCAGCCGCTCCTCATAAGACTTGTGCTCCAGGCCCCTCACCAGCTTTGCTGCCCTTCTCTGGACACGCTCCAGCACCTCAATGTCTTTCCTGTAGTGAGGGGCCCAAAACTGAACACAGGACTCGAGGTGTGGCCTCACCAGTGCCCAGTACAGGGGGACGATCACCTCCCTGCTCCTGCTGGCCACACTGTTTCTGACACAGGCCAGGATGCCGTTGCCCTTCTTGGCCACCTGGGCACACTGCTGGCTCATATTCAGCCGGCTGTTGACCAGCACCCCCAGGTCCTTTTCTGCCGGGCAGCTTTCCAGACACTCTTCCCCAAGCCTGTAGCGCTGCATGGGGTTGTTGTGACCCAAGTGCAGGACCCGGCACTTGGCCTTGTTGAACTTCATACGATTGGCCTCAGCCCATCGATCCAGCCTGTCCAGATCCCTCTGTAGAGCCTCCCTACCCTCAAGCAGATCGACCCTGCCTCCCAACTTGGTGTCGTCTGCAAACTTGCTGAGGGTGCACTCAATCCCCTCATCCAGATCATTGATAAAGATATTAAATAGAACTGGCCCCAATACTGAGCCCTGGGGAACACCGCTTGTGACCCGCCGCCAACTGGATTTAACTCCATTCACCACAACCCTCTGGGCTCGTCCATCCAGCCAGTTTTTCACCCAGCGAAGAGTACACTTGTCTAAGCCATGAGAGGCCAGCTTCTCCAGGAGTATGCCGTGAGAGACAGTGTCAAAGGCCTTGCTGAAGTCGAGGTAGACAACATCCACAGCCTTTCCCTCATCCACTAGGCGGGTCACCTGGTCATAGAAGGAGATCAGGTTGGTCAAGCAGGACCTGCCTTTCATAAACCCATGCTGACTGGGCCTGATCTCCTGTCCTACAATACCTGGAAAATGCAATGATTCTCTGAAACGGGTAAGAAATGGCGTTAGAAAAAATACACCACTGAGCAACTGCATCACCTGATGCTGAACTTTTTGAAGAGTCTCCAAAGGGAAAAGAGAACTATCTGGCATTTTTTCTATATAAATGTGTTATGAAAAAAATGGAGAAATAAGAAATTATGAAAGAAGTATAAAAAAAAATGGTAGAAAGAACGATCTTGGCTGTTGCTACCTGGAGTGTATAATTCCAATCCCTCTCAAAAATAGCTGTTGCAAACAGCTTGAAAGATGGATGGAAACAGGGAAAAAGAAAGGAAGCGAAAACAAATGTGGACATCACTGGAATAGATTTTGAGTCTTTGCATGGATGCAATCACACTGACACTTACAGACTGGACATTTACTCTATGATAATGCTTGTATCTGCTGAGAAGAAGTTTCTTCCTGCTGTGTAGCACAGCTACATGTAAGTACCTGATTAAAGCACTTGCCCTTCTTTGGAATTAATGAACTTCTATCAGTGAACTTTCCACACTGTACCGAACACACAGGGAGGCTGAATTTTGCATTATTACCAGTGGTGGCTCGGCATAATAGAGGAGAACATGACTCTGCAGACATTTTCAAAGATAAGCTGGTTGTTTCGTCAAATGTAGAATGTCTTTGAAGACAACGTCATACATCAAAGTTATCAGGTTTTGCATTATTATTTCTACTTTAGTGTCTCCCATCTCATTCTTCTGAATTTCTTGCTACACTATGACGCAGTGCTCCGGCTAACGTTACATTTCTGTGTTTGCTGCTGCTGCCTCCAGTGGAGAACTGCTTCTGGTCTTTCCCCTTGCTAAAGCAGGTTCATATGCAATGTTTTGAGACTCCTGAAGAGCAGGATCTTCAAATGCAAGAATAATAATTTTCAGAAATAATCAAACCAAAACCGAACACCATAAGATAGATTACAACAGTGACATGTTCATACACCCCATGGTCTCACATGGGAATTATGGTACAAGCTGTCAAACAGAAAATGCCTTTCAGAGCTCTAAGACTGACTGTTACAACTGCATCAACCCCCAACTCCCATCCTTTATGTCTCGGAGCTCTCATTGTATTTAAGCCTGGAATACAAGGCTAGATTTTTTTTTTAAACTTCACATACGGACACCAGCCAAATATCTGGGGGCTGTTATTTTGATGTTCAGATGTGCATTGTGCTGTTTAGCATATGGGTTTTCTTTATAATCAGCACACACCCAACATTTCCTCTCCAGATGGTAGTGGGAAAAACCCTAGAACAACTGTTATTAGTTACCTCATTTATCGCTCATTTTGGAAGACTCTTAGTTATCATGCCAAGAGGCATAGCATGAGACCCAAAGAACAGCCCTTCTCCTCTTGCTGACAACTGAAGTTATTAGATGTAGAACCCCAGAAGGAAGGTTTTTGAAAAGCCCAAAGAAATAGGGTAAAAAATTCCTGTAAAAAAATCAGAGAAACATGAATCTCCCATTTTATGGACTATATAGTCTTCCCCACTTCTGCAAATGTTGTATAATGAGAGTTATTTTGTATTACTTTTACTATTGGATTCACCTGTTTCTTTCTTAACCCCTTTAGGTGTACAAATTCTTAGTCAAAGCATTATACTAACAAAGCTTTTTTTTTTTTTCTTCTGGAGAGAAAGAAACATAGAACTGTGTATCTGACTGGCCACCTGGCTTTCTCTGTGTTTTGTTTTTTAACCCATTGTTCTTCCAGTTCTATGTTGCACTGGATAATCCATATTTTGACCTTTGTTAACATCTGACATCTTGATTTTGTTTTCTTAATGAGAAAGAAGATCCTTAGTGTTTGTGCTGCTACCTAACAATCTGTGCAAGTAATGTTTAATATTAATTTTAAAGTTGCATTAAATAAGCAGGAATATTTGAAAAATTCCCTTTGTTACATGAAATCTCAAGAAGTCTCCATTTCTGCTAGTCCTTCAAAGGGTGAAAAGTGCTCTTCACTTCACTTTGAAATGAAAATTGCCGCCTTCTACACTTGTGTGCACTTGTGTCCCTTTTAATGGGGAGAATTATGGCCTCCCATTCATAATTACTACTGAAAAAGTCCCATTATGTGCAAAGCAACAATTGATAAAGAATTTTATTCAATAAGTGAGCAATAAAAGTTCTGCTTCACCACTTCTTTTTTTCAGCCAGCAGCAGCAGTCACTGAGGAGAGAAATGCTGGGAAATTCTTCAAGCGTACATGCTTGGAGCAGATCACAGGGTGCGATGAAGCACAGGACAGGCAGCCCTGCACCCGTGGAGATTAAGACTTTAAGTCCACAATGCTAAATGCAGTAGCGTATGGGTCCACATATATGGGTACATAAGCAGGATAATTCTGCCACTCAGTGAAAACCATCTCCCTGACTACATTTAGCGTAGCCCTGCCCTCAGTTTCCTCCCAGACCTTCCACCACTGGAGGTATGCTTTATTCCCCCGTACTCCTATCAAGGCTATTTATTTGTATGGACACTCCCTGTTCCCTACCCATCTTCTGCAGAAAGCATTTCCACAATTAATCTGGTTCTACCAGTATCCAAAATACAGATTTCTTTTGAAGGCCAAAAGGAACAGACCAGGTACCTGGTCTGATCACATATACAGAATGTGGAATTTTATCTAGTTTCCCATGTTAAGACCAACAAATTGCTTTGAACTGAACTGCCAGCAGCAGTCGCCTACTTCTCATTTTATTTCACCAAAGTGCAGTTTTCAAGACCCATTTCTGGACTTCACTGCACTGGACTTTAGTGACTCTCCTCCCTTATTCGGTAGTTCTGTACCAGTGCTTGAGAGGCAGCACTAGTTGATTCTCTGAGGGTGGATATACTTGTAATTAAAGTACATGTAATTCTGTCTGCTTCCCAGTTTTTAAGTATAGCATACAGCAAACTGTTGGTTGCAAACAGCCAAATTATTCACATTTTCTTCCAATTATTTCAGAAAAATTAAGTGCAAGCTCTATTTAAAACAAAGCCATGCAATTCCAGTGGAAAAAACCCTACAACTGGGAGTAAAATCCTTTGTTGAAAGAAATATCATGAAGAGGATTCTGTATTTCTTATTTGAGTCTACATTTGGCAGATAAACTTATTCACCTCTGACCACTAATTAATAATAAAATCCCAGTGAGGATCTCTGACACAAACCATGGGGAAATAACTATCTCAAGGACAGTGGTGACCTCTCAGTATCTTACGCTCACAGCCCATGGCAGTGTTACCTGACCAGCCCATCACTGTTCCAGCTCTCCCTGCCCAGGAATCTGGTACAAAGGAAAGACGAACAGGTTCAGCTGTCAGAGAAAACTCTTCCTGACATGGCCCTGGTACATGAGGAGTGCAGTGGAAAAGAAGAACGGAGCTCTTCAGTGCCATGTCCCTCACACCCCTTCCAACCCCAAAGCTCTCCCCCTTCAGTGGAAGAGCTGGTGGATTTGGCCCATACTATGTGGAAAGAGGAAAAAGCCACTGAGTACCACATACACCATGAAGGTATGGAGGCCAGTCTAAGACGGGCACATTAACATTTTATTGCTTATTTTTTCCTTCGCATTACCTTAATTATGAATTAAAGAAAATATATTATCCAAACACACACATACAAGTTCATTGTACATACTTCTTATTAGCATTCACTTAGCAGCAGACAAAGATTTCTTTTTTATTTCATTTTATTTTGTTTAATTTCATTTTTCATTCTACTCCTTTCCATTCCATTTAATTTAAAATACTTCCCAATCATTTTATAATACTTTCACTTGAAACTGAGAAAAATTACATATTCACCATATTTAGGATATTCTGCTAATAACACATCATCATTCCTGACTTCAAAGGATTTAAGAGCTTTAAAAATTTCTGGCTGCTTATCACAGCAGGGTACAAAACTCCCTGGAAGAACACCAGCTTCTCTGGGGACAGATTCTCAGGGGCAGTTATAACCTTGTCCAGCATGTCAATGAACATCTTGTTGGCTGTTTTTTTTCTATGGCTGTGTAAATCTCTGCAAACAGTGATATAAAGGGGCAGTTAGGTTATTTGTTTCTCAGCAATTAGGTAAAAAACTTGTCTTGCATGTTTATAAAGCTAATACTAATAAATTGTGGATAATTTTGAGGACTTGCAACAAATTCATATGATTTTGACCCCTGTTATCAGAAGTGCTGGCAATGACACAACTTCTATCCTAGTACTGCTTGCATGTGGCTGTGCAAACAGCTGTCAGCAAATGCTGAACAAGACATCTGTCTCACTTAGTGGAGTGGGGTGCAGTGACTCCCTGACCACCTGTGTAAGCAGGAGAACCAAAGGGTGGATTTATCACCTCAGATATGATGCTGTACTAATGATTTTGGCCACAGCCTGTGGTCTCTGCACAGCATCACACTATCAGGCGGATGCACTAGCTTGGGTTAGCACTAGTTATAGTGTTTTGCCACAGACCTCCATTAATCAGTGTAAATGAGGCTGGAATCAAGCAATGGCATGTTGTGGACATGCTAAGAAGAAGCCTAAAAGCTCTGGAAACATCTGGATAGCAGGTCTGTCCAACAGCCATAAATTCCTGAAGCTTGAGTTTGCCTCCAGATAGTCTAGAAAGAAACTACCTGCATTTTACCAGAAGTTTGCTGAAGCCAACACATTATTAGAAAACATTTCCATTGGAAAAGTTGTTGGGTTTCAAATAAAATTTGTTTCATCAAACAATCTCTGATTGCTTCCAGCAGTTACCAAGCTCCTCTGTTAATGTACCAAGCAGGCACCTGCTTCTTCAAGCCCCCCTCCTTCCCATGCCTGTCTGCAGCCCAGCATATTCAAGATCCTTGAAGCTCATTTTCTCACTCCCAGCTAGTTCCTGATGCACAGACACATTAATATTCTTTATAATGCCTAGCCTCTCCTCGGTCCTCCCCTTTTAAGTTGCCACCACCTTAAAAGCCACCCCCTGTTCAGTGTGCAAGCAACATCTCTAGCATGCCTAGTCATCCTTCCATAACTACTATTTACTGCCAAGATCCCACCTTCCTCTGTAGGAAACCTGTCTTTCCAGATCTTTCCAGCTCCACACACATCTGCTCCCTACCTTGGCTCAATTTTGAGCACTCCACAGTCTCCACAGGTGCCTTTTCTGGAAGCACTTCTTTCTATCCCTGAGGCATTGCCTACTCGTGGCTTTCTAGAGGAGGCAACTTCCCAAACTTTTTCTCTCCTCGTCAGCCCACCAAGCTGGCCCTACATATAGGTACAGCTTTGTCCCTGATTTCCATCACCATGTCCATCCTTTCCTCCCTCCCAGAAAAGCCCTTCACACAGGACAACTGCTACTCCCCTGCCCTTCACTGAGCCTCCTACCTCAGAGCAGCAGCATAAGGAGCTGTTGCCAAACCCGCAAACAGAGTAGAGGGTGCTAAGTGATTGCAGAACATGAAGAGCGTGCTGGGATCAACTTGGGGAGAGTGTTTTGACCTAGAGCAGAAAATTTCTATGACTCTTCATCTGAGCTGTGTTCCTCTCCAGCCACGCAGCGGTGGGAGACCATTGAGGGCGTCTGGTGATTCCTTCGGACCAACACATGACTAAGGCTCTGAACATGGCAGCAGCTGTGTGGAGAGCTATAGAGATGTCACGGTAAATAATAACCGGCAAACCCACCGGCTTGATGTACTTGAGCCACGAGCAGACCCTGTGTGACTTCTGCTTCCCCACAACTCCATGATCATAGGGCCAGGGGCTGGAGCGGAGCTGGAGCGCTGGCTCCCATGTCCCACGAAAGCAGGGCAACACCCGGCTGCTCCGAAAGCTGTCGGGGGAGGTATTGTTGGGAAATGCTGGGTCATCATTGCTTTTCATAAGGATTCACTTGCTCCGCCAAAACGTTCTCACCTAATTTTTGTTAGGGAAAGTTTCGCAGCTCCAGAATGAAACTTTTAATGGGGAGAGATGGAAAGAGACTAGCCCACCTCAAACAGGCTAATAACTAGGGCATCCAAGGTGCGAATAAGGATATCAGGGGAGATCAGAAACAAAGGAGTTAAACATGCCTCTCCTATAACCTGCGTGCAGGGGAGCACTGCATGGTGATTTACTGATTATTTTGGAAAGCTCTGAATGCTTTGTTTCATCTCAAGACAGAGTGGGAAAAGTCCAAACTTGAAGGACACAACAGCTAAAAATAATCACACCGGAAAAAGCTACAAAGGTGTAGGTGGGAGTTTAATGTTTGTAAAATATTGTAATCAAAATATTTGAGCAGATGACATTTGCAGACAATTGACTTCAAAGCTGCTATGTGTGGCACCCATATAGATTGCATTTCTTTCACTTCCTCCCACGCATGATCCTTGTTGGATTTTGAGCAATGAAACTGATACACAACTCTCCGCATCCCCTTCCCCTTGCCGTGCCCCCCCAAAACCTCCTGGAGCCTGATCCCCAGCCTGAACGCGAGCCCAGCAGCTTGGCTGACCTCTTCGTGCTGTCGACTGCTGGCGCAGACCTCTGCGTTCAACTCACACACTGCTTTGATTGCACAGAGCTCCAATTAGATGTTTTCATAGAAATATTGATTTTAAGTATATGGTCTTGTTCCTGAGAGGTAATAGTCGCTCAGAACCCCAACTCACTACTCACTTTTTTTTTTTTTTTTGCTTTTTTTTTCCCTAATGTTATCATAGTCAGACCAACCTCCAACAGGTCACAGCCTATTCAGGGTTTCTCCAAATTATTTCCAACCCTTTAATAAGTCACCTCCCTTTGGTTTTAAAATGTTCCGAAGCTTAATTACCCCAGCTTCAAAAAAGTATGCCTTGTTTCTAACGACTTTTATCCCCAAATAATGTACCGTTTTTCCTCTGAGATAGAAAGGGGCCTTTAAGAAGCCAACACAATGAAAAGATAACAATCTTTGTCCTTCCACAAAGAGAGCCTGCGGTCCGTGCATTCCCAGGCTACTTCCTGGATGTGAAACGATATATAATTAAACACCTTCCTCAGAGCTGAAGAAAGGACCAGTGTCTAAAAACGTCACCTCCAGCTGCTGGGTACCAAATGCTTCGTGAGAGAAAGGCTCCCTGCCTGAAGGCTGGAGATGTTCGGCTGAAAGCCCCTTCTAAGCGCAATCAATACACAGTGAAAGGACGCTTGAGGCTACCAAAACCATTAAATTTCCAGATCTGCCAGCTTAATAATTGTCTGAGATACTGGATACTGGGTTAAGGTGACACGGCCATAACAGTAACTAAATTACCTTTAAAACTACAGCCTGCTTATACTTTGATTAAGATAAGCAAATGCTTTTCCAGTCTGAATTAATATACTTGCTACTTCAACAAAAAAATTACCTTATGATCAGCTCATTGTTTCTGGTGGGAGCAAAATAAAAAGGGAAAGCTGTTACTGGAGTTTCATGTAATAAAAAATCAGCCATTAGAACAGCCATAGGGGAGAGAGCAAAAGTGCGTTTCTGTAGCTGAAATGCATTTCTGACAGTAACTAATACTGGATGCACAGGGAAATAATATATGTAATGGTGCAGTCAGAGCGTAGTCCTTTCGCCTGTTTATACACCCATTCTTCAGCAATCGGCAGCTGTGAGTTCCTGAGGTGATGGATGCACTCCAACTACATTTAACAGCCACTAGTGGACCAATCCTTCATGATTTCTCCTAATCTTCTTTTGTCTAGCTAGGTGAACTTTAGTCTCCACAGCATCCTGTAGCAATGAGTTCCTCAACTGAATTTAGTGTTGTGCAAAAAAGATTTTTTTGAACTACTTCTCCACTATCACAAGCATGACAATATTTCAATCACCCTATAAAGACTTCTAGGGGAAAAGGTAGCTACGAACTCAACTTCCTAACATAAAAACCCAGAAAGAAAATAATCCTTTGAAAATAATATATATGCCTTTTAGAAATCTCTTTTTAAAAGGCAAAAACTCATTCCTTTTTCCTTGATAAATTATCTTTATCATGAATTTGCAAGTCTAAAGGATCACAAGAGGAACATGCTACCAGCAGGTCATGACTAGAGAGACACCAAACACACCAAAACCATCTTCTCTGTGGGTTCACCATCTGCTGCTCAGCCTTCTTACGGACAGAACCCATAGTTATTCACATGTCTAAGTGCCAGTAGGTGTGGGTTTGCTTGATGGATTCATACCAGAGACGAAAAACTTACCTTAAACTGTGTATGTTCTAATGTGTTTTAGGCATTGACACTCTAAGTGTACTACGCACAACCTACTACAACTGCGCTTTATACACCAACATACACGCATATATGTATATAAATATATGTGTATAGATATAATACAGTTAGATTTTTACTTTTTATTTGGCAATTCTGAAACTATTCTAAATGGAATTTCATTCAATGCCCATTACTGCAAATAAAACTCAATCAATTTAAGGTAAATGGGGAAACTGCTATTTCCTTCAAACAGTAGCTCAAATAATTCCAAAGCTTTTCTTGCTATTGTCATCCCTTATTTGGGATTATATACTTTAACCGTCGGCCTCCTACACTTGAACGCAACACATAAAGTATTTTTCTTGCAACATTAATTAATGGTGCAAAATTGCCTTTACTGGTGCCTAAAAGGGAATTCATACAGCATATATAAATGTATTCCCATGTTGGTAAGATTGGACAGACCTCTGATCTACAATTTGCACAGTTCAAAACAATGATGCCACAACACAGCACTGGTTGAAAACATTTGATGGAGCGTATTTTATTAGAATATGCTGTTTCTGGCAAAACAATTTTGTAGGGTCTTGTCATTTTTTATAAAAGCAGTTATATATGAAAGATGTATATCCCACCAAACTCAAAATAGAATATTTGGGATTGACTCCTTTCTGGAATATTGTCCTGACTTCCTCCTTTCATATTGTTTAAACTCACTGATATTTCATTAACCTAACATATTATGTGAAATATTTTACGTTTTTACAGGCAGCTTAACTCTGCCGCTTCCTACCTTTAGACTACTTAACTTCCCAGCTATATTCAGGTAATATATATCAAAGTATGGCTACAAATAGTGCTATAGTTTAGTTTAATACAGTCTATTTGGTTTTTCACCCCTGAGAGAATTTACCTTGCCCTTGTCACTTGATAAATGGTTGGCAACTCTAGCTTTTTCTCCACTCGGCCCTCCCCAGACGTGCTGCAGTCTGGTACAATGCCATTAGATGTCACTCTGGACCACGCAAAAGAAGATCAAAGCCTGAACTAGCATCTTCCCACCAGCAAACAATAACCCCAGTTTCAAAACAGGAGATACGTCTTCCAAGACTGGGCCTTACCCGTGTGCCCCCCCCAGTATGCACACCTTGGCCTCCCCCTCCGCATTCCCCTGCGGCTACCGGCTCTGCGGGCACAACAGCCCACCCTGGAAAGCTGGTCGGGTGACTTACGGCAAAATTCGGTCCTGTCCCCCTTTTATTTCACCAAGGAACAATTCCTAAGGTCCATAGTTTTCAATCACGCAGAGATACCACGAAAAACCACAGCTGTGGGGTGCCTCTGGGGGGGGGCGAAGGGCAATGCTGAGCATGGTGTCCGACCTTAGAGCAAATAATCCGGCAAATGAGAAGTTTGGGGGATTGGGTCTGAAGCCAACTGACTAACCACTCTCTTCCTGCATTGCTTCTTATGGGTTCTGCTTCCTCTAGTCTTTTTGGTTGGTTGGTTGGTAGTTTTCTCCTGACGGAGTTGTTCCCAGTGAAGCATTTCATCAGTTTGTTGCAACTCCCCCAGGGGAAGGGGGGAGTGACAGTAACTTTGATCTGGGGGGAAGAGATCTCAGCGGCAAGGTGAGGTGCTCCCACGTCGGGTGCATTCTGCTGATGCGGAAATCCTGGGAGAAAAAAAAAAACCACATATTGACTTCTCGTGGCAGCAGGATCAGTCTAACTGCACTGATGGCGTTTATTGTATTCCCAATCTTGCAGCCCAGGGCATCACGGCATTCTGTGCATAAACTGCAGGGAGCAGAGCTGCCACATCAAAACAGGACAAATTTTAAAAGTCCCCAGATTTCCTGCTGACATGACTGTACTGCACACAACAGCTGTAGAGTTTTGGGCGCATCCTGGAATTTCAGCCAAAGGGAAAAGTCCTGCTTGGGATAAGACTTTTGCCCATTGTCACGTAGTTTCACTAACTCTAAGCAGCTCACAAACAGCTGAAGGTGGGGCATCTTTGAAGTACCTTGCAATCTAATCACATTTATGTCTTTTTAGGCAGAGCACCTAATATGTCGCAGCAAGACAGGGTTGGATTAATTTAAAAGGAAATGAAAGAAAGGATTACAAAACCCCAGAGGTTATTAAAGGTTCTGCTTTCTGATAGCAGAGGCATTATACCCTCTCAGAAACCACGCTGCATACACAGCATCAGGTGGAAAGCCAAAAGAACAGCGGTTGTGGGTGCAAGCCCTGACAGCCATGTAAGTAAAATTCACTTTGAATCAAGCGAGAAGCACAGCGCTGTCAGGCTGAGAGCTCGCATACCAGAAATGACAGCCTTCCTTGGAGAACTTGGCCCAGAAACCAGTTACATAGGGAAGCAACTCTTATCCCTCCTCCAGAGATGGGTACCCAGAGCACAAGCTCCTGGGGTTCACATCACATGGCTGTGCTGGTTTAGGGGGCTCCCAGTGTGCCTAAGACAGATGAAGTGACAAGCCTGAACACAAACACCAAGGATGCAGGAGTGCTGCAAAAAATACTGAAGTGTTCCAAGTCCAGCGTGGTGTGTAAATACTGACTTGATATCAGCAGCAGGTGGGGAGTGTTCTTTGGGGTAAGAGTAAAGCATTTCAAACTGAGGTGGCCCATTTTCCAGCAGGAAACCAATACCTTTCAACTTCTGACTGTCACCATCACCTTCACCTTGCTTCAAGGGGCAAGCTGCTGCTCTGCATGCGGGAAAAAGGATGGCTGAAGTTACACCGCAACTGTTCTCCAGGAAACCTGCTGTATGGTTCAGCTGGTGTCCTTGAAGACTCTGAAGGTTTGAGACAGTTGTCCTCTCAGCCTGCAAGACAGCAAAGCGTGTCTTTTAGTCCCACCTTCATTCTCTTCAGCAATGTTAGAAAGGGAAGTAAGCATCTGCTCCTCCGTTACACCCCCTTGAGTCTCCTTTCCTCATTTTCCCGCATTCATCCAGGGGACGACCAGAACCTCACCCCAATTCTCTGTCATAGGGTAGTAAAGTAATGCCTGCCATTTTCTCCGCGTTTCACCTTATGTGGTGGAGAGAAGAGACAAGGCCATTCATTTCAACATTGATTCCAGAGGACTATAAAGACAAAAACTTCCTGTTGCTACTTTAATTTGATGTCCTGGGAGAGGTGGATTACCGTCTCCTAGCCAGGATGGATCTGCAATGCAATACGCCGATCAGCAAACAGAAAATGTACACAAAGCAAACCTGGCCTTCCAAATTTTCTCTGGGAAGAGCTTTACAGGATTTATGCAAGAATTTGCTTGCAGGGAAGGAGACTTAAGCACCTAATTTAAAACATCCTGTTCCCTGAAGACGTAATATTTCTTTGGGTGCCCACACATGCGGAGATGCTTTGCTTTTTGCAAGTGTTTCTGTGTTTGTCCTTAATCTGTACTGCAGCTGGTGCACGCATCAGTGTTATTTCACAGGTATTAAAAACATTCAGCAGGGTAGCTGCTAGCTAAGTTTTCAGACTCTTGATAATAGATGGCAGATGTTCTTCATGGTAGCAACGAGGATAGCAGCTGCCTCTGTTTTGGAAGAGAGAATGGAGAAAACTTGATCCACACTGATGTTTGGAGAGGGCTGGTCTTAGGGCTTCTGGCATACCTAGTAACATTTTAAAAAGCACTGGTGTCCCACTTCAGGTCAGAAGAACAGGACAAAAAAAGATCTACCTTACTGCTAACATGGGCCTGGGCACTAACTTCTCCACCCTTGCAAGGCAAATTCTGGGTAAGGATTTCCACCATGTATCTACTCTGTCGAGAAAGAGCTTTTGAAGAACTATATCTACACAGAAGAGAGAAGAAATTTATCAGTGCTGCAGGGAAGAGGAATCTGGGAAGCAGGAATGGAAGCAACCTGATGGATAATTTCAGCTCAGTAAAAGGGAAGAAAAGAGTCTGTGCTACTTGATCCTACTTTACTCGAGCTGCTGCAGAAGGCATGGATGTGGGCGAGCTATGGTGTCTCTCAGGCAGGCTTGCACAATGCTTTCAGGGGACGCCCAAGCCATGGCATGGGGCCGTGAGCTAGCACCACAATTCCAAACAGCATGGCTGTGCTAGAGCAGTCCCGAGACACAAAAGAACTCGGGGACACCAACACAATGACACTCACACAGTCCTGCTAGGACCTGAAGGAGTGTCTCTGGACACATACTGCACTGATATACGGCTCGCTCCAGATCTCCAAAACAGCACAGTGCTCCCATGGTCAGTGAGAACAGAAATAGCAGCAGTCTCTCCTGAGAGTGAAGAATGTCAGATCTGAGAGATGAAGAGCAAATATGTGCAGATAGGGGAAGGACAAGCCACCAAATCCAAACATGACCTGAATAATTTTTGGAGGTTCAGTTAATCCCTTGAGTGACTTCTGATTTCCTCTATTTCTCTCCATGTCATTCGGGATTCCTGATGGTGTTGTTATTTTTTTTCTATAATCATTCTTAAATATCTAGCTGGGGAAACACTTTCAAATAGACGCTGCATTTTCAAAACATTTCTCCAAGCTCCTAGCTAAATTAATGTAGTGGAGCAGGCAGTCAGGCAAAGCTTTGACTGAGATCTAGAAATGTCTGCCCATTGCTGACCTAAAAGTCATGCTTACCTTGTGGCAGTTCTATACTTTTCCAGTTCTCACAGCTATGCATTTGGCAGTAACTGTGTGCCAGTGCATCATGGTCTACAGTGTTGTATGAACATAATAATTACAAAAGCCCCCACATGAGGGGTAAATGCTCCTCTGAAATTCCTTTGCCAACTCTTTGGCATTGGTATTTCAGAGAACACATGTGCCCACACCACCAAAGCACAATTATCTCGGTCAGTGGAGCAAGAGCACTAGCAATTCCTGCAGTTGTGCTGCACCCGCTCCCAATGACAGCATGCCTTTTGTCCAGAAAACCTATTATCTGTCACAGGAGACTGTTTTACAGGCTATAGGTCAAGCTCAGACCAAGCTTAATTCCCTGGACATTTTTCAAGCTGGATTCAGGTATGCTCAAAGTGGACCTGGCTCAATAGCTTTAACAAACAGATAAATTCCATGTAGGGAGTACAGAGTCATTACCATGCGAAATTTTCTAGCAGTGCCATAACTGAAATACACTCTAGTGTTACTTGCCCTTCTCCAGGAATTAGAGAGTGGCATCCTCTGGGAGAATTTCTCTGCTGTCTCAATCTTGATGCAGATTTAACCCAGCACCCTCTTGACATAGGCCTCTGTCGATTCTGTAAGCTCCTCTACTCCTGCCAGTTCGAGCAAGCCCTCCCCAACACTTCTGAAGCCGAGTATAAGAACATTCAGCAGGACGTGAGACTCAAGATGCTTATTTTATAGCCTGGCACAGGTAGGAAGAGTACCTGGTATCACTGCAGCCAAAAGGACAGCAAGACGAGTAAGAAATGCCTTGTATGCTCACATTCTTACGTCAGAAAAACACATGGAAAGAGAATTAGGCCATGTGGGTCTCCTCCGGTGAGGGATGAGATGTTACGTACAGAACATGGTAGTATGTATTTCACATAATACCAAATCAGCTCTTGTCTAATTAACTCTGTTATATGTCTTTTTGCAATCAAATTATGATCAAGGATTACTTGGGCATGGGTTGCTGATATTCATTTATAATACTTCAAGTGATTTTAAGAACCCAGTATTTTATAAAAAGCTCTAGTTACAATTTCCTGTCCCCTGTCTTTCCCAGGTGTTCACATGGCAACATACTTTGCAATCAAACTAGTCTAATAAAAAATCCAATTAAGAACGTAACGAGGGAATCTTCCTTCATAGGCACCTGACAATAAACACAAATTTGCTGAAGAGGAGTAAGTTGTAGAGAGGATGACATGGCGAAGTCGGGACATAGATAATGCGTATGTGTGTGTGTTTGTTCACAGCCTATTCACACAAAAAAAATTGTGAAGAGAAATGTTAAACAAAGCACAAACTCCACAGCCTCAGTAGCACAGGAATTAGAGATCAGCTATGCATCTCCCATTCATCTTCCCCATCCTGGAATGTGCAATATGTGCTTTAGCCCATCCCATGGCTGAGCACACAGTCGGTGTCTCAGCATGCTTGTAAGTTTTCCATTTGTTTTTCCACAGCTCGCTAATGACTTATAACTGCCCCTGATCACCACCCTGCTGTAAAGACGATGATGAATTCAGCAGACCCTACATGCAAATGGCAAAGTATGCAAAGCACTGACTGTTGTTACCAATACGCAACTCGAGTTTTGCAAACCTGCTGGTGTTGCAGAACATTCTGAAAATACAGCCTCACAGAATAAGCACCATCTTCCTGCCAGCACAGCTCTTCTTCTGCAATAAGCCTAAGAGCAAAGAGCCATTGCCTGTAAAGTAATTCAATTTTATCCAGTAGCTAGTTTAGTTAAGCTTTATAGGAAAGAAAGAAGTGAAAAAGAAATAAACATCACTATTTTAGTTTGCCACTGCTCTTTTTAGACATGAAAAAATGAAGCAAAGGCTTTGCTGATGAGAAAAGTTTGCCATAATATTGCTCCACAGATGCATTTAGCAATACTGCAGTGGTGTGATGTACACCAGTCAATTTTGCCAATTTATAATGCTGAAGCAATCTCTGCCATGGTTTTAACACTGACCTAGCTATGGGGCCCAGACAGGCCCCAGCTTTGGGAAATGGAGACACAGTTGAAGCTCTGTGATTAATTCTTTCAGGGCAGACTCAGCAGGAAAGCACACTCCCTAAGGCATGTTTCGCATATGTCTGCTCCTTCTTATAAACAGAGGCGAAGCAATGGTTGAAACACAGGATTCAGTATATGGCTTTTCATACACTTCCGTCCTAGTGAAAGGAAAGGATTTAAAATTATCAGAATGAAACAAGGAATTTGATAAGGCTTCTTCTCCCATCTCAGATGTTGCTGACATTGACGTGCTTCTGCGGAGATACACACATCTGCACTTTATAAAAGAAGTCATTTAAGTGAAAATATTTCCCAGTTGCCACAGTGCTCAGTGTAGTCTGATTCTTATACACCATCATATAAATCTTATTAGCTCACAAAACTCACAAAAATATTCCCACTAACCATTCAGGTCAGTGGACCAAACTGGATCGGCCCCATTTTATCTTTCCTAGAAAAGAGAATGCGTTTTAAAGCATGCCCAGTCAAATCACAGTCCTCACAAGTCAGTGGGTTGTTGGCTTGTTTTTTCTGCTTTTTAGTAAAAGAACCCCAAAGGAGCAGGCCTATGAGCATCCAGCAAGCTAAGGGTGCATTATCTGAATGCATTCAATGCCTGTTAGTCAATAAAAGTGCATTACCATGCCATCCTCCGCACTGCAGTCTCAGCGCCGCTACCTGCACAGATCTCCAATGCAAATAAATATGAACACCAGCTAAATCAGCATGCTGTGAAACTGTAAGAGGAATTCCTCTTTCTTTCCGTGTTCCTCCTGGATATCCTTAAGCTAACTATTTTTAACAAAAGATGTTTTGTTCTGAATGCCCTGACCCAGAATTTGCAGAAATATTTGGCAAGATAAAAATTAGTGGGTCTTTAGGCTTCAGTTTAGCAAGATTTTAAAGCATGTGCCTAACTTTAAGCATCGAAGTACTGCTTTTGACTTCAGTGGGACCACTCGCCTATTTAGAGTTAGATGTGTGTTTACACATCTTGCTGAATAGGTGCCTTGGGGCTTTCTAACCATATGTCCTGAAAACTTTTGCCATCCTTAACTAAGCTTGTCAATACATCACCATGAAAGGACCCTTTTTTCTCCCTCTTTTTTCTGGCATTGTGTTTTATTCTCATTGGAAAAACTATTTGAGGTTGTTTTGCACTAATTAAACTTTGAGCTACATCCGTCCAGAAAAAAGGTAGTGCCCTTCCTTTATAAGACCTCGGAGTTAATCAGTGGAATCCTGCAGTAGGGCAGGAGGAATACTCTATACTCTGGAACTGCACACTGGCATGTAGCTTGTCCTGTTGAAAATACATTCCTTTTTCAAAGAAGTAGGCTCAGACCTTACACACACCAGGTTTTGCTTTGTTTTTCGGAGAAGTATGGAACTTTGAAAATAGAAAGATCATGGAGAGTTACACACACATGCACGCACACACATACAAAGAATGTTGAAAAGACAAATGCAAATGCTAGTTAAGAATCTGATGTGAAGCGTATGATGTGAAATATAAAGCAATGGAACAACAATTCTCTGACTGGTGTTAAAAGGTTTTAAAGGCTTTAATGATTCATTTCTTATTAATGTTGGACAAGTGAAAGAAGAAAATCAGAAAACTGGGATTCCTTGGACTAGAGGAAAATAAAAATGATGAATGATTAAATCAACAAAACAGCAGAGACTGTGACTCCAAACACTTTTATAAGACAGCTGTGCAATCCAAAAATATTTCCAATATTAGCAGAAAAGCCCTTAAGTAAAAATAAAACTGTGCATATAAGAATGAGAGCAGACCCTGGAATGAGGGATTACAAGTCACTTGGAGTAATCTGGCATACAAACAGAAAAGGTGGCAGCTTGGATAGGCAAACATGATCACCTAGACTGAAAACCTGTTGAAGGGAATGAAGTAAGGGAAAGCAATAATGAAGAGCAAGGACCAAACTGGGAGGAGTGTCTGGAACTGTACTGCAGCGTTGCTGGAATTCGCGTTTAACATTAATGATCAGGAAGAGGGTTTTAAACAATATCGTAATGAAATCTCCAGGTGATGTGAACTTGCTAAGCATTATGAATGATAATGAGGGCAGAAAAACACTGCTGCAGAGCCAACAGAAATCAGGAGGACAGGAAGAAAGTGAGGTTCTGCTGGGAAAAAAATACAAGCTAGAATTGGTGGGAGGAAATACAGAAAGGAGGGAGGCTGCAAGAGAGAATTAGGGACTAATACCAAGACTGACCAGCAGTCAGTTCTGAATTTTCATCAGGATGCCAATGAGTGACACCCATAGGTGTAAGAGAAGGTGTCACTCAATGTGGAGAAATAACCATTGTTCTCCCTGGCTTCTGATGTATCAGCACAAGGCAGACTGTGTCCTGGCTTTGTGTGCCTGATTTCAGGCAAGCATTGACCCGCAAAC
The DNA here is from genome assembly GCF_026419915.1 of Harpia harpyja. Classification (NCBI taxonomy): domain Eukaryota; kingdom Metazoa; phylum Chordata; class Aves; order Accipitriformes; family Accipitridae; genus Harpia; species Harpia harpyja. The sequence continues at coordinate 38,104,855 of NC_068952.1, forward strand.
TGTTCTCAGCGGGAGCTGCGGTGGAAAAGGGGCATCAGCACCAAGGGAGCACAGCCCAGCGCAAGGCTACCAGCCGCACCAGAGGAGGGCTGGGGCCGGCGTGGGCAGGACGGGCCTGACCGGCAGCAGCACCAGAATGACCGTGCCTCCGTTTCCTCGCTGCCTCTGCTCCAGCCCAAGCAGCCAGCCTGGCTCCTTCCATCAGCACAGAGATGAGGTTTTGAAGTGATGGGGAAGGGCTGCTGCCCCTCTCGGCAGCACGTTACTGGTAGCTCCTCTTCAAAAAGCACCTACTCCGTCTCTGTGGGACAGCCTTCTGGCCCAGCTCCTCCCGCTAGGTCTGTCCATCTCATTCTTAGAGAAGCCAAATTAAAAGTTTCCTTTCTTTCCAAAGAGTCTCATACCAACTTTGTGTCCGTGAACGCGTGGAGGTGCAGCGACTCTCTGAGCGCTGGCCCCAGGCCGACCGTGCTCACCCCAGGTGCCCCCCAGACACCTCTGGCTACGACCTGTTGTAAACTTAGACCTCTTGCAGTTCAAATGATTTCTTTGGGCTTCGACTTCTTCCCTGTTAATTTAGGATGGCAATGCTTTCAAGATCCTTGGCAAGAAGCCATTATAGCCACACCAAATTGTATCACTTTTTTTCCATTCTCTAATAGGTTCCCGCATCTCCCATTCTTTCTGAATACTGATGCCCTTAACTCTGTTTTCTGGCTTAACTCTCAGGCTTCTGACCCAGACTCATCCTGGCTGCTGTGTGCCCCTCCTTCTGCCTACCTGAATTTCCGCTCCCCACCACTTTCTCCATTCTCCTGCGTATTCTGTGCTTCTTGAGTCCCCATCCGTGCAAGAGTTGCTCATGTGCCCCCCCAGTTTGCCAGTCTATCCACAGATCTATGAACACGCACACATTTTTACATGGTCCAAAATACGGGCTTTTAGTTACAAAGATTTCAGTTAGAGGGCATAAACTGGAAAGAGACAAGAATAAGCACTTTCATGCTAAGTTTTTAAGAGTCCTCAGCAAAGCCTCCTCCCTCCTCCCTTCCCTGCAACCCCCACCATGGTGCTGGGAGCGTCACAAGAGAATCAATCTGCAACCCTGCGAAAAATAAACAGAAATAATCAATCACAAAAACAGATGGACATCTCCTAATCCCTGGTAGCTGAAGGCAGGGTTTTACTTGTGTTTTTAGAAGATTCCTCTTTCTAAAGACCTCCATCAACTCAAATCTGTTTTTGTAGCAGAAGCTGTATTTGTCAGCTGCACTCTCACTTCCTTTTCCCTATCCATTACCATGTAAGCTAAAGTTCAAGAAGTCTTTTTTTTCAGTTCAAATCAATTCTCTGAACTCTAGAAATAGAGACCCTCCCACCAGTGATTTGTTTCTTTCTAATTAAATAAAGTAATCCTTGAGACATCAGCCCTTAAGAATGTTTTCAAAGGCAGCTGCTCTGCTAATTAGACGAATTGCCTGGATGATGGCAATTTACTTAGTCACCTCACAGAGGGACATACAATACTACGCATTCTCTGACAAACAGTGCTAGCGCAGAACTAACACTACCCAGTGTGGGCAATGTAAGGGTTTAGTCTGCTTTCAAGATATTCTTAACGGTTGAACTTAACAATTCCAAAAAATGGCAGAAGGCTCCATCCCACGTCGCAGCAGAAGCCTGTAGTGCTAAGCAGTGCCTCAGACCTTTTACGTGAAAGGGTACGCTCAGTATACGTCTTCTCGGGCATACGACGAACAAGAGTGACAGGTACAAGAACTGCACTTTGCCTTATCTTGAGATAATGGCTTGTGTTAGGCTTGGCTCAATCCACATGAGACTGCTCTGCAGCGCCCAACTCACCTTCTAAACATCTGCCAGATGTCAACAGCTCTGAAGATTCCCCTGGACAGTATTTCTGCACAAGACCCTCAGTGGGATCGATGGCAAGAGGCTTGTGGAGCTCCCAGGAACAACAGGACAAGACATAGGACAGAGAGGCTGGCTGGCAAAGTGAGGATGCTGGTGCACGCACTGAGTTTCTGTCGTGTCAAGACATAGTCCTAAACAAACAGATTCTTCCTCAACTATTGCTACACATGCCAATGTCAGTACAGGCTAAAGACACAACTAAAATACACACAGGCTGAAGCCTATGTGGGGAGACCTTACATCCCTCCACAAGGTAATATTACCAAAAAACCCTCTGAATTCTTTTCCACAGCAAAACATAAACAAACACGGGAAGAAAACGGCAATGTAGCTCTTGAAGTTGTCTGATATACCAAAGCATTTTGTGTACTCTGGACTTCAGCCAAAGCAAATATTCAACTACTTTTCTTTTAAACACATCTGGAGGTCAATACAAATTGTCCTACCCTTAACATTAGTCCCACACAAACTGGCTAATATGCATCCACAAAACAGGGAGTAAAGTCATTTCTGTGGTCACATGAATGATTTGGCTTCACTTTCAAGTTCTACCACAGATTTCCTGTGCGATCCTGCGTAAAAGGGCTAACCGCTTTGTACATCTCCATCTGCCAAACAGGGTAAATAACACCTGCCTCCTTTCTGGTAGTTTCTGAGGCTCTGAGGGCATGTCTCTACCACAGGTGCAGGCACACCCAAGCTGGCTCCGTATGAGGAGCACTAATTGTGTTCCTCATTTTTCTAGGGATTCAAATTGAAATGCCCGGTATTCAACTTGCCAAAGTGCTGAGTGCTCAGAACTGCAACTGAAGTCAAAGAGAACTCTGCTTAGAACAATAAAGTAGATATATAGTCACTGAAGTACACTGAAAAATCAGGCCAAAGGCATCTCCAACAGGCACCTAAAACTAGCGAGCATCTCTGACATGAAACTCAGTGCCTCAGGCCCCCTCCTAGAAAACAAAACTGGCTTTATACCTTTTGGGATGTTGTAAAGACATTATTCATTCATACTGTAAGGTACTTAAAAGCTAGAATGCTAAGTATATTTTTAAAAAGCAAATGGAAATTCTATTGGCAGTGCACAGCTTAAATGATCTGCAGTAAATACAGCGTGGGCTGGAGCACAAGGACAGAGATGTTCAGTAGTTGCCCACTCATCTTTCATTCCATACACTTATTGAGGACTAGAGCTGTGGAACAACGCTGTGCGATCACATCATACAAATCAGGACCTAAAATAATGTTGTGTAGACAAATTGTTTTATTTCCTACTGTTTTAGTGTCTGATTTTGCAACCATATCATTCCTTTACTACAGCTTTTTCGTAAAATTTAATTTACCTCAGGATCCATAGGTGGAAAAAAGAAATCTTATTCCGACTCTTGCATACATCAAGAACAATGTCTTTGAAACTAATGGAATTAAAGTAACATAAGCAAAAAGTCAAACCTCTCGGCTCCTGGGAAGTGCAAGCTACATTTCAGCATTTGGATTCAGTGTACTAAAGCTAGGCAGCAAAATGGGGTGTTACCCACAGACTGCTCACTTTTTTTTAAGTAATTCTTAAAGTCTAGTGAAACTTTACAGAGCATCAATATCGAACATTCTTCTCTATCAGTCATTAAGAACAGCAGAAGTTTCGTAAGTCCCTACTATGAAGCTTTCACCTTTACTGCTACGACTCCCCCACATAATCTCATAGTTCTAAATTTGGGGGCGATTCGCACCTTTTACTCTCTCCTCCAGAAATTGGATAACACAAGCTATTTGTTGAGTTATCGGAAAAGATTAAGTGACATCACAAGGGTTCTGGGGAAGAAAGTAATCAGTACAACAGAGGGGATAATCAGGAAGCTGATTAGAATAAAGATACTGCTGTGATATAGCCCATTTGGGATTTAATGTATGAAAAGATAAAAAGATGAAAGAAGAGGAAGAACAAAGAGCCAGGGATAACAGTTGCTTGTAAAGGAAGGAGGAAAAGAAAGAAAGATATATGACCTTATATTATCTAATTCTCCTAGCAAGTGTATACTAACTGGTATTTGTGTCGGTGACTCCTATTCGGTCATGTTAGAACATGGCTTGAATAAAATAAGAAACTGCGCTGTATGTCTGTTTTAACAAGTGCCAAGCCAAGTGATTTACAAGAAAGTTTCAGCTCCTCATACCTGCATTGGCATTTTGCAAGATTCTTGCCAGATGCCACACACTGATGGTTCTTTGCCACCCTCCATCTGAGAGGCAACAGCATTTCATGCTGTCTTTTGTCAGAACCTTCAAGAGTATCTCAGTATTGAACTTGGTTTTTCTTTACACCTTGTAGATGAAGAGTTCAGTCATCCTGGCACTGAGGCATTGCTCTGCACAGGGAAGTTTGGCAAGATGAACGGGGAAGGAAGAAGAGCAGAGGCATATTCATTAAAGAGAAAAAAAACCCACCAAAACGTGCCTTAGATGATGTCACACATGTCATACCTCATACACTTTAACTAAGCACTGTAGTGCTGTAACCATCAGTCATTCCTGTTCCTGCAGTTCCATCTGCAGCTGGAGACATTTGTGACTATTTGTGCACGACTTGTGAGAATAGGACCTCTCTGGACCCCTTCTGACATAGTTCAACTTTGCAGGGTAAATATTGTTCTTAACTCTTCAAGCTACATGAAAACTGTTGAAAGCGACATGGTGAAAGCAAGGCTTGGACCTGCTGGGACTATCAAATAATGTGTTGCACTGGACTCAGTGAAAAAACACATGAATAATTTGCCCCCCCCTGCAGCAGGAGCTAGATTTGACATTACTGTAGTGCTTCTGACATTCCTATAGCTAGGGACTGCTACCGGGAAAGCTGGGCTTGCTGCCGGCTCCACTGCAGAAACGACCACCCACACATGGTGTTGAAAGAAGGCTACTTGAAGAACAGATGACAGAGCAACTGGTTCCCGCTCACCCAACTCATGTATGCCAGCACAAAGTCAAGTGGCATTCAAATTGAAGTATGCTAGCTTTTAAAGATAACGCCACAGGGTGAACAGAAGGTAACCACAAAGAGATGGGTTGTGAGTGTGCTCACTGCTTCATGGAGAATCATACACCCTTCCTGAACTTATTTCGATCTCTTGAGCGTGGCACACAGTGAGCTCAGGATCTGTGGGATCCAAATGCTTCCCATTTCAGCGTAGGCAGCAGGAAATCAGTCTCCTGTAGCACAGTCTTCACAGTGTTCATCAGACTCTTGGTATCAGGGCTTCTTCTCCCCGTCTGCATCACTACAGACTGCATGTGCTGGCCTTGCTGACCGACTGCCTGTCTCGGGAGCTTTAAACGCAGGCATTTCTTGGTAGCAACAGCACCGTGGTCCTGGATTTCCATGACCGACTGCGTGTTCATTTAAAGCAAATCCTGAGCCCTTCAAATGACTTTGGGGGGGGGGGGGAGGCTGAGCCACAGCCTGACCTCGCAAAACAGGTCTCCGTCTCGCTTCCAAAGCGACGACGCTCAGCCATTCGGTACAAGAGAGCGAACTTGTGCGATTAGATGCCAGCTGGGTTGGCTTCTGGAGAGCAGGACGAGGAGTGCCAGCGCCCGCGCCTTACGGGAAACACCAGCAGAGAGGGCAAGGGACGGGGTTCCGAGGCCGCGGTTTTGCCCGGCAGACGTCGTACCTGCCAGCGCTCGCCGCGCCGCATCCTCGCCCCGCTTTCGTGTGCGCAGCACGGCGAGGGGCCGGCTCCGACCTCCGCGGCGTCCCCGGGGCCCGCTCCCGGCCGCGACGGGCACCCTCGCCCCGGCGCCGGCCGCCGGCTCCTCGGCCGGGGGAGGGCGGGCACCGCGCCCGTCCCCGCCGCCGGGGCGAGGGACGAGGCGAGGGCTGGCCCCCCCCCTCGCCCCGGGCAGGGGCCGCCCCCGCGCGGGGCGGAGGGAGCGCGGGGGCGCCGGCTCCTCTCCACCTCCCCGGGAGGTGGTCCCGGCGCTGCCCGGAGCCGCAGCCCTCTTCTCTTCCCTCCCTCCCCCGTCCCCACCTCTCCTCCAAAACCGCAGGGGCCGCCGCGGCCCCGCCGCACTCGCTCCGCCGCCAGCCGCGGAGCGGGGCGGGCGGCCCTCGCCGCAGGCACGGCCCGGAGCGGGAGCAGCCCCGCCGCCTCCCCGCCGCCCCCCCGTTGCCATGGCCGGTGTCGCGGCCCAGCGTTGACGATGCTGCTGGGCGCCCCGCGGGCGGGCGGCTGGGATCGCGGCCGGGTGGGCGAGAGGCTGCAGGCGGCCCTGGCCGGCCTCCAGGAGCTCCAGGTGCTGCGGGAGAAGCAGCGGGAGCTGGTGCGGGCCGCCCTGGCCATGCCGCAGCGGCCGGCGGCGGGCGGAGGAGCGCAGCCCCTGGCCGCCCACGGCAAGGAGCACCGGCTGGAGGCCACCCTCACCGCCCTGAAGGAGCAGCTGGTAAGGGACGGGGGGACGGGACGCCCCGCCGCCCCCCGCGGGGCCCGTTTCCCGCCTCCGGGGGTCCTGTGAGGCGGCGGGCGGGAGGGGAGCGCCGCCGGGCCGGGCCGACACCCGGCTCCGCCGCCGGAGCCGTCTCGGAGCCGAGAGCAGTCAGGGGGCCGCGGCCGCTCCCCCCGCCCCGCCGGCGGCCGTTCCGCCGCGGGCAGGTGCGGGCGGAGGGGCCCGGGGTTGCTCGTTGGGGCTCGCTGCGGGCACCGCGGCCGCCGCCGCCGCTGTAACGGTCGCTTCTTTTCCTCAGGCGGGGCCCACCTGGGCGCGCATTCCCCCGGCCGAAACGCGCAGCGCTGGCGGAGGGCTCGGTGCCAGGCGCAGCGCTGAGGAGAAGTCGTTACCCGGCGTGGCTCGTCCGTCGGGGCCGAGGCGCAGGAGATGGCTAACTTCGGCCATACCTGTGTCGCCCTTGCCAGCGCTCGGCCCTTAATGGCAGTAGCCTTTTGAACAGGGGGTGGACACACGCAGTGTGAGATGCGCTTAAATAGGCTGAGCGCCCAGGGGTTTGGTGCGTACACCTCTGTGTGTGTGCCCCTCTGTACATACACCTGTGTACGTACACCTCTGTGCACCCGTGCAGTTGTGTGCCGGTGGGAGTCAATCCGGCAGGAGGGGGTTCCTGAGCCAGGAGTACTTTGTTCTTGCCATGGATTGTGTGATCAGAAGAGAAGAATAACTGAATGCCAGGCCTTGTATTTGAAGCGTCACGCCGGCCGCTTGCACGGGTTCTTTGGGAAAGGAAAAAAAAAAATCTGACTTGTGGCTGAAATGAGTTTCATAGGTGAGACAACAATCAAAGGGTAAAGGGCTTTAATCTCTAGTATGGGCAATTACACACTTCGGTGACTCGGGCTTAATTCAGAGCCCTTTCCCTCCCTGTACTGGTGCAAGGCTTGGCCACCAGTTACCAATCAGGTGTGAAAAGAGCACGGTTATTCGGTCCCCGGAGGCAGCTTTATCAGGCAGTATCTGGGAATAAAATTGGCTTTAACCTTCAGGGATACCTAGCCACCACATGTGAAAACACAGCAGCGGGCATATCTTGATTAAAGTAAAAAATGCAGGACAAGTGGACTGCCAACCACTTGATTACCTGTCATTGATAATTTTAACTAATGGCTCTACTTTATTTCTTTCTTTTTTTAACTAAACAAAGGAATTGAAGGCATTTATTTCGTGTCTGGGACCACTGGGTTAACAGAAACACCCAATGACCTCTGGCCATAGTGACTGTTCTTTTTTCATGTCAGCTGTTGTGCTTTAATTACTCATTTGTTTATATATTTTTCGAATAAAATAAGGAAATAGAAGAGTAGCTTGTCAGGACTTTACTGACACCTTGCAAGTCTTTCCAAGGATGTGGGAGAAACTGGCCATTAAAATGGGAGGAAAAATTGGCCTTAATTGCTGCCCTTAGAAATGAAGGAGCCGGGAGGACGAGAGTAACTCAGCACACGGCCGGAGAGGGATGGATTTGGCCAGTAGGTGCCAGTGCGATTATGGGCAACGTGTCTGCTGGGGGTGCCTGGGAGGGAAGTGTTCAAAACGCTTGAGAGGGATGACTCAGAACTACACAAATCCAGGGGAAGGTTGGTTCTTCAGCAAAAATGCAGTTGTGCGAATGCGTAGAGTAGTGATACAAAGCTCTTCCGATTGACCCGTGGCTGCTGGAAGCTTTTCAGAGTGGCGTACCTGATACCTTTATTGGTTTCTTCCCCTGCAAATTGCAGACATATATTTGAGTAGAGGTGCATACCTCAAAGCTGCTCAATAGCAAAGTAAACCCAGTTGAAAACAGGCTTTTCACAGTCCTGTTAGAAGTAGTCCACAGATCCTACGAACTCAGCGACCACAGGCTGAAAACTGTTTCTCAGTGACTCATGAGCAGCTTATTGCACTCAAAACCCTTGAAAATTTGTGATCACAGGAAATTAAGTTAAAACTAAAACAACAGAAAATGCAAAGCACAGCATTGCTCAGGGAGTGTTACTTCTTCATCGTTCTTGTTCTTGGCCCATGGACGATCGCATATGTTATTGCTGCTCTATAAGCTTTCAGATTGAGAAACTCATTAACAATGTAAATGCAGCTTTGCCTTGCAGTGTATCTTGATCCAAGTTTCAGGTAGGGCTGTAGCCTTGGGCTTTAGCGTGGACATGGTTTAATTCATTAAAAGTTTGGTCCTTGCACTTTAGAATGGGGAAGGTGTATCAGCTGGAGCTGGCTCAAGGCATCTCAGCGATGGAAACGAGGCAGATAAAGAGTCAAGCCAGGCATCTTCTGTAATGGTGAGGTGAGAACAGAAGAGCAGAGGCAGTGCCCTTAAGGAGTCAAGTGCCTCTAGCGGGAATGAGTAGAGCAGAGCCAGAGCCATCAAATGCTGTAGGGACTACGTGTGGATGCCACTCCAGCATCCCCAGTCTCTTCCCCAACAACAGGTACCAGCGACAGCCAGCAGCTGGCCTTTACAGCAGTCCGCTGTAGGCAGCAAGGCTGCAGGCTTTCTGCTGCCCTTAGCAGTCACGTCCTTTTTTGCCTGAGCCAGTGGCTTTTTTTGGTGGCCAGGGGCTTGTCTGGCAGCTGTACGGTGCAGGCAGGATCAAGTCTCTGTAGCAGCAGAGAAGCAGAGTTAAGTGATGCCATCTACTGTCAGTGATCCCAAAGGTGCTAAACTAGTCCCTTGGCCAAATGATATGATGGTGACATAGAGGGAAAAGAAGAGGTGCAAATTCAGGCTAATACAAAGAAAGAAATCTGTGACACTTTCACTGTCAAAGCAGATGGATATCTAAGGCTGCAGCATCCAGTATTTTCTCAGCTGTTTCCTCAGAGAACAAATTTATAAAAATTGGTTGATTTGTTTTGAATCCAATGATTTTGTTTTGCAAGCTTTCAGGTGGCTCATGATGTTGTAAGAATGTGAGAAGGGACACATTATACTGAAGAGAAAAAAAAAAACAACAACACTTGGTACCCTGCATTTTGCACAGATTTTTTTTCCCCCCTTTAGATAGTTTTAAATAGAAGAAAACATCTCATCAACCAGGGATTTTTTAAATTTTTTTTTAAATATTAAACTAAGTTAAAGGTTTTTTTCAACTGAGGAAGAGGTGCTTCCAGAAGGAATTCACCTCACTGTAGAATAAGGGTCTGGGATAGGTGAGATTAATTTTCCTCTGAAACTGGCTGCTTTGCACCATCAGTTACAAAAAGACCCAAGGGTGAATAGATTTTAGATGTGCACAGCTAGATGAGATTAATGCTATCTTTTGTCCATTCCAAAATCCAGTTGGATTAGTAAAATTATCAGGTGCTAATCTACAACCAATAAATGTCAACCCCCCCTTTAACTGAAGAGGTTAATAGCTGAGAAGAATAGTCAAGTATGACCAGTGGGTTTTGGTGCCTTGATGTGGGGTGCCGATTTGCATTGACTTAAAGGAACCTGCTTTTCAGAGAGTGTTCTTCTTTCTGAAAAGTGAGTGTTATGACGAGATCCCACATTTGGCTCCCCAAAACTGTAGGCCATTGATAGTACAAGTTGATTTGGAAAGTCTGGTCCTGCATTGTGCAGCGTACAGAAGTCTTCACAGCTGCATTGCCCAAAGCAAACAGATGGTTTCACCTGCAAGGTTTAGTCTCATGTAAAATTAATGTTGTGAATTGAGAAAGAGTGTGTTTAGGGTTTATTGTTCTGGGTGCTGCTTAGTGTGGTTATTAGAGCAATAACAACCTCAAGCAAACACACTGGAAAAGTAATCCTTATCCAAATGGTTTGAGGAATGCTTCTCGCCTTGGAGTGCAGAAGGAGTTAACTGAAAGATCAAAGCTACGAAGTCTGCCGGAAACATGAAAACCCAATGGTGTGAGACACCATAAAAGGGTTAAAAACGATGATGTAAATCGTGTGTTGGTTAAAATGCTGTGAAAGCGCAGACAGAACCTGGAGGTATAATAAATAATCTTTGAATACCTGAGAGCCTTGTGGCCTCTCTGTCATTAATCAGAAACCACAGACTGAGGGATTGGCTGGCAAAACATTAATCATTAAGCAATTAATTCCAGCCGAGAAAACAAAACTTTGTGATTTCCTGAGTAGGTGGGATTGAAGGAGGCACGGCATGTTTCTGCTTTTTCCCCATAAAGGAAATAAAGAAGTACTGAGGAGGTCATACATTCATCATTCAGATGGGATAGAAAATCTCCTTTATTATCCAGTTCTTTCCTTCCTTTTTGTTTATATGAAAGAGGAAGAGGGAAAATCACCACGGGTTTTCCTAGGAAGCAGTAGTGAGCCTCTTGAGCTTAAGCCTTCCTAGATGTGTGACACTGACAAAAAGGGGCTTTACTTCTTGTGTCTTATGTGTTCCTCCAGTTCTCCATAAAAGCACACTAGAAATACTTTTTTCATTCATCTCAGCAGCATCACCAGCTGTAACAGTTGTCTTATGAGACTCGGGACATCTGTCTTTTTTCCTTGAATCCCAGTATCTAATCATTTACCGATTGCCTTAGGACCTTAGCTTTCCTTGCTTTTAGTATTTATAGCTAAGGAGAAACCTAAAAATGCAAATATTAAAAGCTGAATTATCCGAACACAAGGAAGCTGGAGTTGAAAATGTGTACATACTAATTTTGATTTTCTGCATGTCATTTAATTTTGCAGATACTTTAATTAGCTCAAGGGACCTAGATTACTTTTTTTTCATATTTGGGGCTGGAAATGCTGCTGGAACTGCCACTTGTATTTTTAAATCTGAAACGTACACATAAAGAAGAATCTTAGTCATGTTTTTCTCTCCATTACCGAGTGGAAACCCAGCCCCTTGCGGTCTGTGAGCACAACTTTACAACCAACTTCAAGAGACCACCTTTCTGTAAAGTGCTGTTGGATGGATGGTGAGGTGTGGTATAATTAGAAGCTGCCTAAATAAGGACTGGGCCTAGATAATTTGCCAAGTGCCACGTGAGAAGTTTGTGACGGAAACCAGCCGTGGTTGTTTGGCCGGTACCTAACGCCTGGCCATCTGCCTCGCCAAGCTGACGGCACAAACCCTGGGGGAGCAACTGCGGGAGCTGTTAGCTGAGATCAGCCCGGTCAGTGATCGCAGTAGGCAGAGGACCTTGTTGCTGGCTTCTGAAGGATTATTCACAAGCTTGAGACCCCATTTATTTTAAACAGTCATTTTCACAGCAGTATTCAAATACCACCTTCTCCTTGCATAAAATGTGTGGAAATATCTAGCCACGAGACATGCAGGGAAAACTTTCAGCAGAGTAGGTGTCGCAATTCATGCAGTGTAGCCTTTCAACTATAAAGACGTGTCATCAAAGCCAAGGGTTTTACAGAAATGAGTATGCTGCCTTTACTTTGTGTGGCAATAAGGTACCTTTACATACAGCGGTTTCCTTTCATCAGGCGGCATCTTACAGTTCATGCAGACAGTCCATAACGTTTATCTTATCCTCTGCTCAGAGGCAGTGTATGGCAAAATGCAGTGCATATATTAGTATGTTAATTAGTTAAAACATTGCCATCCACTTTAAAGGTACAGTTCCTGCCATAGGTGTAACAAAACCCCCAAAGTTTTAAAACAGGTATATTCACTATGAAAAGTTTTGAGAACATGTTCAGCTGGGCAGAAGACAATATATACCGAAAACCAGAATGTTTTGTACTTGTCAGTCTCATTACAGAGAGCCAATTGCAACAGTCCCTAGCTAAGCAGAACACCATGAGAGCAGAATCTGTCCGGCACAGATGGCCTGAATTCATGCATTGCTGCTGAGATTCTAACTATGATTATTCTTCATTTCCTCCTTCTTCCCTCGACTTGTGAATTAGTCTCGTTTGAGGAGACAGGATGTCGGCTTGAAAAGCCACCTGGATCAGCTAGATCAGCGAATAAGTGAGCTGAAATTGGACGTCAGTAAGACCTCCAGTGAATACTTGGATAGTGACAGCCGGCCCAGCTCAGGTAACGTGCACTTGGTCGTTTATTCCCAGGGTTGTGGTGCTAGGAGAACTGAAGGGTGTCAGCTGCTAAGCAAAACTCTCTGTATTGTTTGGTCAGAAACGGTGCGCCATGGCTGAGGTGGAGAGTAGTCATCTGGCGCAGAGCACACTCACAGAGCTGGTGGGAATTTTCCTGATTTAGTTGGAAAATGCTTATTGACTCAAACGGTATTTTCTTCTGGATTTTTTTTTATTTTAAAATGGACATTTTAGCCACAAATGGAAGGAGGAGGAGACAGATTTATTAATTTGTATATCCACCTTGTCCAGTGCAGAATGACCATTGGCAAAGTGGCTAGAGTACTTACTAGAAGTGAATGAGACCAACGTCCATGTCAGTGCTCTGCTTGAATCCAAGAAGTGTCCTGAACCTTGCTAAGGCTTTGAAGATTTGGCAGTGCTCTGGCCAAATGAATGTTTGATCATTTACATAAAAATGAAACAGCTCTATTAAAAGACACTGAGAAAAAACACCCCAACAGTTTGTTGACTAACGCTCTCATGGACAGAAAGAGATTGAGTTTCAGGTTTCTGGTCTGGTTCACAGAGAGCGCTGTACTACAGGCTTTTATAGCTAGGATGTCTGTTAAAACCAGTTTCTGTTATCTAGTCTGGGACAATGGGAATATTGCTTTTTAAACAGAATTAAGTCTTTAGTGAGACAAGGAAAGAATTTTTTTATTTACAGCATATGCATTTGCAGCCTGGTACTCAGAGTGGATATACGAAGTGCAAGTTTCTGTTGAGTGTCTAAATTCAGGAGTGTGTGCTTAGGCCCATGCATGCAGTTCAAAAGGAAACAGCTTCCTTTTCTGTTTGCTTTATATAGAGAGGAATAAGAAAAATTCCTATCTTGAATTTATACGAGCCTTTTTTAATACTTCCATAATTAATTGGCAATGATCGCAAGACCTGGAGAGGGAAGATAGCCTCTGTTCTCTGCCCTTAGACATTCCAGCTATCACAGACTTGGCAGCTCTGATCACAGGCTAGTTTTACTCTACTTTCCCATCCAAGCTGTGCTTGTATGCACCTAGCACAAGTTACAACAGCATAAGATGGCCCTGTTTTACACCAGTTGCATAATAGTCCCCAAAGACGTTCTCCAGTGAAGAATTGGGCGTGATGGTGCTGCACTTCACCCCAACCCAGCCTCAGAACTAAGCATGCATGTGCGTGCCAAGCTGGCTCAGGGCCTAAGTAAATACGCAGAAGCCCAATAAAAGGTGGTTGAATTAGAGTATACCTCTGCTAAAGTTACCCAAATAAATGATCGTAAATTTAGGCCTGTGGCACATAACAAAGAAGATTGATTTTATTCTTTGCATTTTTCTTCTACAGAGCATGTTTAGTTACTGTAAATAAGAAATATCTTCCTATTTATTTTAACTCTGCAGGCTTCTATGACCTGAGCGACGGTGGTTCTTGCTCGCTCTCCAATTCTTGTACCTCTGTGTACAGCGAGTCCATCTCCTCCTCCCACACCAGTCTCTTGCCCGGCTCTCAACACCCTAAAGCAAGGCTCAGTGTGTTTGATTACCGACCCAAGTCTGCAGACGAAACTACTGTGCACACCACCAGCTTCCAACAGCAGGGAACCTATGTCAGTGATGGATGTCGGATTACGGCTAGCACAGACGTTTCTGGGACTCCTGCCAGGTCCCGACCGAGGCCAGTTTCCACAGGTAATCGACTGCAGAACTGGATACTCATTCAAGAGAAGGGCAGAATCCTGGTTATTACTTTTAGGACCTAATATACCAATGTGTAACCAATACATAGCACTCATTTTCCATACACAAGGTGGGAATTAATCAAAACCACAGAGCCAAACCGTTTCCTGTTCAACTTTCACTTTGTCCATACTTGGATACTTTTAAACAATAACAAGTATGAGGACATATGCATTTAGATTTGGAAGAATATTTAAGTGCATGAGATAAAATTGTAATGAATGTTGAGATACTTTTTTTAACTTACCTACTTGGGAAATCAGAAAAATTGCAGTATTTGAAACACCTTGTGTGAAGATGCAGGGATGTATGAAAAATGCAAGGGGAGTTCAAAATTAGAGGTGCTGCATTGTACTGAGAAAGATTTTACAGAAATCTAAGGAGAAAAAGACGCTTCCAGACTTAGTGCCTGTTTTCTCAGTCTGTTGTAAAATGAGTATGATAATACTTACATATACCTTGCTGTAGTTATTCAAATCAATGTGGACTCAGACGACACTCTTGTTCATAATTTGTTACATACAGTTAGGGATACGAGACACCAAAAGTTAATTGACTGTCTAGGAACCAGTCATGAGCCTAATAGTGGATCAACCATGACTTTGCATCATACCTTTAGACAAAATGGACAAGTCCATTAATATTCCAAATCTCTTGTTTAGCCGTCTGTGAAGTGACATCATATCACTTCTTATTTTGGGTCCTTCCATGGCCTCAGAGCAATCTTGTGTTAGTTCATATGGTGACCCAGCCACATGTGTGACAGTTCCATTATAGAAACAGGGAAGCCGTAGGGAACATCATTTCGAGTACCGTGTTACTCTGGAGTCATTCCCACAGTTTCTTGACCTGAGCTAGCTCACCTCTAGCTTGCTTGGAGCAGAAGCAAAGACCGCCTGTTCTGTACCTATCTGTGCAGACACACCTGAAGCGATGGTGCTAAATAATAGCATAAAAGCAAAGTCTTCTCAAGGCTTCTCAGAGGCTGGGGATGGAGCTGAGCTTAATGATCTGTGGCTTCCATGTTCAGATGACAGACTTCTTGTTTTATCAGAAACTTTCCTGCCCTGCAACATTTTGCTAAGACCCCCAGGGCTTGACGGGTTTTTGGATATGGAGACAGACTAGCAGAAAAAGGGATAGCTGATGTTAAGTAAGGGTGCAGGAATGAGGCTACAGACCTCCTTCGGTCCTCCTTCCTTTTTCCACCACCACCGCCTCCCTTCTTCCTGGCTACAGCCTCTTACTTCCTCCAGTGTGAGAAGCATAAGTAGTGGGGTAGTAGTGGGTGTAGCCTTGAAGAAACAATGCTCGCAAAGTTGACCACATTGCAGGAAGTGAGGCAAGATTTTACTTCAGAAAAGCATCATTTGGAGAGGGGAAGAAATGTCTCTTTTCCTCTCCTTAGCTTGTCCCCGCAGGTAGCTGCAGGTACAAACCAATTGCCTTTTCTTTCAGTGGCAAGCGGAAAGCTTGCTGAGACACCACAAGCACAGCATTCTTTTGACACCTGCCTGGTCTGTTTGCACAAGAGAGCACCACTACACGCTGCCAACAATTTCCTAAAGAATTTTCATTATGAAAATACGTTGTTTGAGAAATCATCATCCCAACCTTTGCTGTAGCAGGTCTAAGTGCCTTAGGTAGGACGCTGCAGACAATGCCAAATTTCGAAGTCTTTCAAAAGCTTCCTGTCACAGGACAGAAAGAGTCACTGTAAGTGAAATATGTGGTTGGATTTGATGGTTGGGTTTCCTGGTAGCATGAAGCAGCCAGGAAATCAGTTCCCTGAGGATTTGTTGGCACTGAAGACTGCACTGTTGTACAGAGAAATCCACGCTAGCTGCAGATGGTTCCAGTACTCTTGGTACCAGAGGTAACACAGCACTGTAGCACTCTATCGGATGACTTCTTTGGGTGGAACAGTCTTGCTTCACACAAGAACACAGCCTGTCCTCTCAGTGCACAGGAGATGCTCCTGAGAGGAAGGTGCAGCAGTCAAGTGTAACTTACAGCAACCTTGACAGTACTCTGAAATTTAAGAGATCTGAATTGGTGGCCACAAATGCCGTCTTCATGAGCCTCCCATCTGCCTGAGTAGTTACCCTTAGATTTTTTTTCTCTCTCAAAGTAAAGATTCTTTAGTCCATTCTTCTATGTCCTTAAGGTTGATTTTTAAAAAATCTACACAAAGAATTATGGCATTCCTGATTTTCTGCCTTTTAATAAAACCTCTCAATATTTCATTCTGGAATTAAATACTCTAAGAAGTTATTTACTTGAGATGAGACTGGTAATGTTATCAAATGAAATGAAAGATCTGGTTAGGAGGTTTCATTGGATTTGGGGTTAAGGAAAAGTAGAATCATGTCACTCTGGCCTATGGGACATGTGAGTCTTAATGGCTCTCCCATGCATGTTGAGTGTTTCTGTTTACTAATGCCTTACTAAACCAAGATGCAAAAGAATAAAAAACTACAGCTTCCAGCATTTAAGAGGTTAAGAAACACTATAACCTAGAGTCTGCTTAAGTCCTCTTAAAGCAGGTGGTTGAGTGCTATGGATTTTTCCAGGACACATGATATAAAAGGGTTGGAGGAAAAGCTGGAATTCATATTTAACTACTTTAAAAAAAAAAAAAACATTGGCTCTGCATGCTGGAAATTTCATGAATTTCTGAGTTATAGTCATATATCCAGAGGAAGTCCTTATCCTATCCTGGGGGGAAAGTGTTCGAAAACTGTATCTGTTGTATTGGATAATTCTAGGTGACATTCAGCTTCAGACGTTCTAGTTGTTGGATTCACTTTTTATCTCTGTTAAGAAATAAAAATGATCCCTTATTTTTGTTTAGTTGGTTGGGTTCCTCTTGGTCTGTGACATTCTGGAACATTTTTATATATGCACAGATTTACTTTCATCCAAGTAGCACAGTTTAAATTCCCTGCAAGGGCATGAGTTTTATTATTGGCATTGAAAGCCATTCTAATCTCCGTTATGCTCAGGTGAATAAAAGCCTTGGAGTAAGTCAGAGATCTTGGAGGACTGAGACTATTTTCTTCATTCATGCTACTGATTTTAGTAAAAGCTAGCACATCCCTCTGAAATGGCACTTCTGGCGTAAGCCAGTTTGAATGTAATTGTCTGTGATTTAATTAGGTTATTTATTTTCATCCACTGTGTAGGTGACTTGGAAAGACTCATTCCAGCAGACGCTAGATTTCAGAAAGAGACAGATCCCAAATCCATGTTACCTCTGTGCCATGCCGGAGACATGCCCTTGCTCAGCGTGGACCCCAAATTCCAGAACGACTTGGTCTCCAAGAATGGCATCGACGTGTATCCTTACCCAAGCCCCCTTCATGCGGTGGCTTTACAAAGTCCCCTTTTCTCCCTGGTGGGGGCATCCCCAGAAGCAGACCTCCAGGCTCCTCCCAGCAAACCCATGCCTATAGCAGCAGGTCCCAGCTTGATTCGGACTAGGCCAACCGCTGAGGCCAAGCCAGGGGGTTACATCAATAAATTACTGCAGCTGACGAGATGCAAAGGGAACAATCGGGCTGATGCCAGTGAGTGGGTTTCAACAAAGAGCCAGCCAGCCACAATGCACCAGAGACTCATTATAACCCCTAGCGCGGGTGGAGTGAAAATTAACAGCAGCAGTAGCCAGCTGGAAAAACAAGTGAGTTCTCTGGAAAGTAACAAAGCTGAAGGGAAGCTGCAGAGGGAGGTGCCAGAGGGGGAATGTGCCAAGCAGCAGGAGACCATGCGCTGTGTGAATGAAGAACAGCCATCCACTCGGCCTGACGCAGAGCCATCAGCTGTGAATAGTTGCTATCTTGCCAAGGCAGCAGCAAGGGGCTCTCCTCTGGCAGAATCGACAGAGAGCAGCATGGAGTGCAGTTCATCCTGCTCGCAGCTGTGCCAGGAGGACTCCAGCCCGGGCACCTGGAACGCTAAAGCCATCCCACCCAGAAAGCTGCCCCTCAAAAGGTGCGGCAATGCCAAATTGGCTAACGCCGGGGGTCATGAGCGAGCGGCACGGGGTGAATTCGTTCATGCTCAGTTTGTCCCCGCAGAATCCCACCAAGTCCGGGTCAAGTTTGCCAGCTCCAAAACAAAGGCGGTGAAGATAAAGAGGAGGAACAGTGAAAAGGCACTACGGCCTGGGAAGCAAGCCTTTTGCATGGAGAAGGCGAGAGGGTCCCATGGGGCTGCTAGGCTGCCTGCGGAGTGGAATCAGCCCCAAAAACCACATGGAGCGAAGAGCCTCGCGCGGAGACCTTCGTATTCTGGTGACGTGACCGGCAGGTCGTGCTCAGAGTCTAGCCTGTTCCCAGTGCAGGTAAGGCTCCCCACAGTGCCACCTGG
The DNA here is from genome assembly GCF_026419915.1 of Harpia harpyja. Classification (NCBI taxonomy): domain Eukaryota; kingdom Metazoa; phylum Chordata; class Aves; order Accipitriformes; family Accipitridae; genus Harpia; species Harpia harpyja. Next base: position 38,123,401 of record NC_068952.1, read on the forward strand.
GCCGGAGCTTTACAGAACCTCTGCCAACGCACTGTATTCCCTCGAAGCAGCTTGCGCAGACACAGCCAACAAGAAGAAGCAGCGCAAGTGGCAGTCCACAGTGGAGATCTCTGCCAAGGCCCACCTGGCCAGCCTCTCGAGTAGCTTTGGCCCAGGAGCACCGAGGCAGCCAGCGAGGAGAGCTGGCGTCTTGCGCACTGTCAGCGTGAGGGCTCGCCCCAAGAGCCAGCGCCACGGAGCTTATGCCAAAAGCGAGTCAGACCACTCCGAGTACTCTGCAGAGTGCGCTTCCCTCTTTCACTCCACCATCGCAGAGACCAGCGAAGGGGAGGTCAGCGATTTCACGGCTAACCGTTTCGGGGACAGCGAGTCCAGTGAAAGCGATTCAGATGGCAGCAGTAACAGCAGCAGCCTTGCCCTTGACTATGACGAGGGGGATGAAAGTGAGCTGATTTGGCCCGAAGGTTCGGTCAGACAATCGGGGACTGTCCAGGCCTCTTCCAAGCCTCTTCCCCCAGTGCCCAAAATCTGTCGCATCAAAGCTTCAAAAGCACTGAAGAAGAAGATTAGGAGATTCCAACCTGCCTCTCTGAAGGTCATGACCATGGTTTAAGGGAGAGCAAGCATCTGTTTCTTACAGTGAGACATCCTGCTGGCTCTCATTAGCAAAACAAGAGAACCCGTGGGCAGAGAAAAGGACTTGCTTAAAGGAACTGTGAATAACCCCTGAATCAACACAAGGGATCTTGTTTGTTAATGCCTGGACATAAGTGTCACTGTATCTAATTTCCTCTTTTGCCATTTATTCTGTAAATATGGATCTGTGTATATTGTGTGCTGCCTTTTTTTACTATGCAGAGGGGTCGCCATGGTGAAAATGAAAACAACCTCTGCCGTAAGATTTTACAGGCAGGCTCTTGATGGTTTGTTGACCAGATGCACCCACAGAATCAGTCCCAGACACAAAGGCTTCCCAAGAAGAGGGGCTCTTCCCAACTGCATATTTGGTAGCATCCCTCCCTCTTCTGAGGAATTATTTGCAGCCTGAAGCCTGCATTAACCATCCAGCTGTCACTGTGCTCATATGGAAAAGCTCTCTCAGTGCTCTCCATAGTTTTACTTTCTTTCAGATCAGCCATCCCATACCTTCTCCAAAACATCTGGAGGATGAGTCTGTTCTTCCATAAAAACATACTATGTTTAATCAAGAAGGTAAATGTATTTGTCAATGAGAACAAGACTTCAGTCTGTTTCCTGTTTTCAAAACTGAGAGTATAGGGATTTTTTTTCAAGCCGCCTCTTTATGATGTTCCATGTTATTGTTCATTTGTTGAATAGGTGAAAGAACATGTGCCACAGTGTGTGAATGGCTGGGACTGAGATTATAGCTTTGCCCCTGAAATTGCAAACCCAATAAACACTATTTAATGTACTTCTGAAAATTGTCCTTGTCTGATGTCTAACGAAAATTATTCTGAACTCTTAACGTCACGTGAGGAATGCAGAGGAGCTTTCTTTGGCAAAACAAGTCTGTGTTTTCATGATCGCTGTGCAGAGAGGTTTTTTTTTATTTTTCAGAGGGTTGCTACAGCTCAGTCAGAACCAGGGTCCTTTCAGCCTCTACCTCAGGAAACCTGCTTCAGCACCTGCTCCTAAATGAGTGAATTTAAAAACAGTATTTGTGTTGAGGACAGGGTAGTGTTTAACTGACTCACTTAAATTGATGCAATTTTGTCACAAGACACTCTTAATTTAAAATATGTATTTACGTATACATAATGTGGTTTTAATGCATTTGAGGGCACCTATGTGAAGCTTTGAATTGGTTGCTAAACTGATGAAGTGATTTTTTTGTGTTCAGACAGGCAGTCCTAATTCTTTCCTCCGAGCACAGCAATCTCGAAGCTGAGCTGAAGTTCACCCTGTGTTTACCAAAGAGCAGGTATTATCCTCCTACCCTGTTTCAGTGCCCAATCTGAATACATTCCTGGCCTAGGAGATGTAGGCATTACCTCATTCAGCCGAGTGTACTGGGTCTGAAACAAAAGGCAAGCGCTTTACAGAAACTGGGGTAAAAGAGTGCTTGTTTACTCCAAGCATTCATTAGCAAACAGAAGTATTGAAAGACTAAACTTTTAGCCAGTGCCTTCTATTCTTTGGAAGCTACGTTATGTTTTTAAACCCCTCTATTTTCAAATCATTTTTGGAAAATGAAGTAGAGAAAAGTAAAAGTTACATAAAGTTATTTAATTCAAGTATTCGAGCTACTGCATAACACCATCCTTACTAGGAAACTACTACATTTTAGCCAGTGGAATATGTTTAAACGTTTTTTCTTGGTCCTGAGAGTATTGGACGTAATCACTCTGGTAGGATTAATGGGAGAATTTCACAGGTCTGGCGGTGGTTTCTTGTTCAGCATGTCTAGCAACAGAGCAAACAAAATAGTGATTTATGCCTTGTTGACTTTCTACACCACAAAAGGATTCCTTTTCCCGTTTACACAAAAGGTTTCATTTGGGGGAGTGTGTCAAAAGTTACATATGAACCTCTAATCCATGGATTTTCTGTATTGGGGTGGGGTTTATTGGTTAGATAGGAATTCTGAGGGTGTTTTTTTCATGGGGGAGGAAATTGTTCCTTGCTAGAAAACTGCTCTGTGTAGGAGCATTCTGAAACCTGGTAAAAACCGCCACCCAGTAGCTCCCTGCCTTTTTATCAGAGTGAGCTCAAACAATAAGTTTGTGATCCCACAACTCAGTAAATCCCGCTTTAGGGCTGTTAATACTCTGTCAGAAATGTTGCCAGACACATGATGAAAGTGCTGATCCAGAATGAACTCGCACTGCCAATTCAAATAGAGAAAAATGATGACTTAATTTTGTACTGACAGGTTTTATGCCAGGTGAGGTATCACTGCCTCTACAGCTCACACTTTCTGCCAGGTCAGATAACGTCTCTCCTCCCAGAGCCCGCATAAAGCCAACATAAAAGCATAAAGCTGGCACAAACATCATCATCCTATGCCTTGGCTGATTTGACAGAAATACACGATTATGTGCCCACACTTGATCCAGGGGAAATCCGTGGTGCTGGAGAACCCCAGCAGTGCAGAGAACCTGCTGTTAAATGTTGAGGTATCACCATGTGCAGTGACGCTACTGAGCTGTGACTTTCTGGGGAGGGCTGAATGGGTGCTGCCACCCCTCCTTACTCCAGGACATTGGACCTTCTCCCTAGTACTGCCCCTTTGGAAACCCTGCTTTCCTCTTTGGAAACCCTGCTTTCCTCTGCTGGAGCAGAAACTGCCTTGGGACCGGAGCTCTGGGGCGGGGGGGAAGAAGTAGGACAGTGCAAAGCAGGGCAGGAGACTCGACAGTCCAGCTATACTGGCACCAAAAATAAGATTGTAGTTCAGTACACTGGTAAAAATTAGTATGTTCTGTTGGCATGTACACTGAGAATTTTGGTAACCAGATCCGAGTGTCATGCCTGTCGGTGCTCTGTCCATCAGAGACTACGGGCTAGCTCTGCTGACAGCACCCAGGAATACCTGCCTCCTAAGCAAACAGATCTGAAACATGTTTAAAATCAACAAATATCAATAAATACTCTGATGCACCATTCTTTTATACGTATATACTAAACATCACAAAACCAGCTTTCAGCTCCATATGAAGCCTCATAGTGAGAATAAGGGATGCCCAGCTTTACTCGTGGTCAAGGCAATACTAAATAGACATGTTCACTGTCTATTTTCCCTTCCAGAAGGAATCCACAAAATGTTTTTACCTTGCAGCGTCTTGTACTATAAAGGCCTAAGAGAATGCAAAAAATGTCAGTCGGTGATTCAGTTAGGAGTCTAGCACCAACCCTGATACGCTTTAGGAGTGAGAAGTTTAGCACTTTCACTGTGACTTGATTAGCAAGTGTATAGATCTGACGGCTGTTTCAGAACAGCTTTATGCAGCGTCTCTGTTGCAGGAGCTAACATCTGTCATCATCCTTCCGAGCTCTCCTGAATCAAACCATCCACTGCTGAAATCTATGCACCAGATCAGCAGTTTCCTTCTGTCAAAGGCAGACATTTACACTTCGGTGTAGGAGCAAATTGCTCCTAAACCACAAAGGAAAGAAAAGAAAGGAACAAAAGAGAGAATGGAAAGGGAATTAAGGAAGCTTTAAGAGCAATTTGCGGAATAGATCAGAACTATGATTTTTAAAACTTCAATAATCCTTTTATTGCTCTAATAATTTTGGAACTGGATAATTACCAACCTTCTTGGTTGTTCAAGTCCACACCCAGTATCCAAACCATGGGATAAAGTCGGAGAACTGATGTTTTGTTGGAGACACCATCCTTCAGACCAGACCTTCGTTCGAAGTGACTTCTGGTCAGGCAAGGCACTGGTCAAAAGAAAGGCCGTTATCACGTAGCAAGTCTCAAAACCAGCTATGGGTAATTCTCATGCTGGCAAACTTGAGTCCGTGGACTTTTTAAGGCCGTGCTGGCGTCTGCTTTGTGTTTGCTTACCCATCCTGGTCCGAAGCTCTGAAGCGGGGAGAGCTGAAGGCGAGAGGTGCCCCAGAGCAGCTGAAAGGCAGGCGACAGCGGCGGCTCCTTGGGAAGGGAGTCATGCCCGCAGGACGAGGCAGGCTGGCCCTGGCACCGGAGGGCTCTGCCAGCTCCAGCCCCAGCAGCCTTTGCTAGTTTCTTTATCACTGCGAGGACGCCAAGCCAGCCCCACCGCCGCGCAGGTTGGGCAGCGCTGGGATTTGGGGGCTGCGCTTGAAATAGTCCCAGGCCACCTGCACCCAAAGCCACAGGCCGATCGCTCCTGAGCTGCAAGGTCAGGGAGTGCCCCAGCCCAGAGTCCTTCCAGGCTACCAAGTGCAAAATCCCCAGTTAGGCAAAGATAGCTCAAAGGAAGCGTGCGGCAAAACAAGGCATCTGTGACGGCCGTCTCTGACGGGGAACAAGACAACAGCGTGCCAGGGAGGGACTGCCCAATTGCTACTCTAAAGCAAGAGCAGCAGCTTTCATTTTCAAGCCCCTTTTGAGCCCTCCTCAACCATCCTGAGGCTGAAGGGATCACCCCAGCTGTGCTCAGTGGAAGAGAGTAGCTCAGCTTTTAACCAGAGCAGCCCTCTGCCCTCCACAGCACAGCAAAGCCTGTGGCTGCTGCAGAGAGCTGTAATACCTATCGCTCTCTAACCATGAACTCAAAAGCCCTCACTGAACATGCTCCCCAAGAAGCTGCCCTGGGACGAGCAGCTTGAATGACCATGTAAAGAACATACGTTAATCTGGAAAACAAGGAATCCTACATCTGAAACTTGCCTGTGAGAAATACAAACATTCAATGACACTAATACAGCATTTAGGCAGAGTCTCCCGTATCTTATATGGATGTGAAGGAGACCTGGGATTCCACCATTAGCTGCTACTCTGCACAGACAGCTACTGTGATTCTTCAGCTATGGGTGAAGAGCGATCACCAGGAAAATGCTCAGCTAAGGGCTCTTTTTTGATGTTTGTACTTCTCAGGTTTAACACCACCGCAGTATGTCTAATTATACTGCAATGCAGAACGTCAGCAGAATAACAGCTGAAATGAGCAGAAGTCCAGCCACCATCAATTCTGTTAATTCTGTATGTTATCATTATAATGAAGCCTGGAGACTATTGTTAGCTCGTATTGATTTTTTTTTCAAGCATTCCAGTGTTTTTCCTTTCTTTTCCTGGCTCACCATTTGTAACTAGGGATGCAGTGCATCAAATTCACCCATGACATAATTCCTGGGAAGTCACAGGAGCTACCCCACAGAATCATTTGTCCCCTTATGCTGTTCTCAAGATGTCAGCAAGTGGGATGATTGGCATGACAGATGGGAAATAAGGAGGATTTCAGACTTTGCTTTCATTCTTGACTGGGCTGCAGGCTGTGGAAGTAACTGTGTTTATGGCTGGTTTGCTGGGGGAGAATCCTGCTGCCATGTCACATCTGTGTTAGTGGCGGAGCAAGGGAGATGGTTAGGGCTGTGCACAGTGAGGACATTTCATGTTTATGCTGGTTTTCAAAACACAAACTGAAAGAGTATTAGCAGTCTGGTGATCCTGTAAAGCTACAAACCAAGAGAGGAGAAAGCTTACAGATCAAATGGACCAGGCAGCGCTGACCAGGCAATGTTGAACCCAGACTGCAGACTTACAAGCCCCAAATGAAGAATCTCAGTTTCAGCAGGAGACCTAAGCAGCTGGATGTGCTCAAAAGCTCTGTCAAATCATGCTGGGTGCCTAGTCTTCAGCATCCAAGATAGAGATGTCAGGCTAACAAGTTGCTCTGAGAAATAAGCATTACTGCAAACCTTCACTCCTACATTTATTTACATGCAATATTTTCTCGGCATTCCTAGCATCCCAAAACCAAGTCTAAAAAGCTAAAGGTTCTAACTCATTCAATGCGTTATTACATGTAAGACTCTACCAAACTCTTCTGCGTTTTCCCAGATGGAATGATATGGATATATTGACTCTTGAGACAACAGGAAGTATCCTTTAGCGGGCATCCAGAAATGAAACTTGCACCCACGTGACGAGTTGTAGCATCAATGAGAGCTTTACTATTTAACATATAAAAGTCCAAGACTTTGTCCGGGCCACTACAATGCTAAAACACAAACAAAATCTTAAATCCTCTAAGAGCATTAGCTCACTCACTATTGAAAGCCAAGAAGTTCAATTATGAAAACAGTCTTTGAGTTTGACCACTGTCTGGGTACAGAGAACTTGGCGGAAAATGCCAGTAGTATGGCTTTTTATGCATTTTTTTCTCCCGTTTTCTACTTAACACTCCCTAAAGAATAAAATCAAAAGAAAAGAAGCAGAAGTTCATTTTCATGCTGTTCATTAGGAGGGTCATCTGGCTTGACCCTCTCTTGATGCACTTGGACATGCAAAAGAACAAGAGCAGAGACAGTTGCAGTAAGGATGTATCTCAAACATGCAGTGCAGAAACCATTTTTTAACCTATTCAATGGCAAGGAAGTGGAGGAAGTTAATGGCTAGGGCACACCCAAAGTCTCCTATGCTGAGATAATTGGAATTAAACGGAGTCCTTATCTCAGATGCAATTTATGGCAAAGGGCTACCTGAATAGAAATTATTTGCAGAGGGAAGGAGATTTTCCTGAATATATCCTAAGCGTGCTCACTAACTGTGCTGCTCACCATCCTTCTGTGTGTAACCAAATCAATATCTCTTGTCTCCCCAATACCGCTATTTCACTGGGGCATTAGTGGAAGAACAGGGCGCTTATCAGCTACACTGTGGACTCTGATTGCTGAGAATTTCACCTTGGTGTAGAACTCTCTATATTCCATAAGGACTGAGGTTTTTGAAGTTATTTGTTAGAATGCAAATTTGCCGTACGTCTTCATAGCATTAGATGTATATACAGATATTTGGGAAGAGGCAGTTCAGTGGATGGGTGGATGTGATTATGTCTGCAGACATTGCTTTGGAAGCAAAGCAGAAAGGGTTCTGGACTACACTGTATCTTGTCACTGACTCTGACTATTTTCCAAAGAAAATAGGTCTCAGTACTGGAGAGGTACTGAGAACAAGATGCTGCTGATTAAAATTAGTACTGTGAACATTTCCCTATTTTGTGTTAATTACACCTACTGAAGCTAGTGAGTTTGGGGATGGTTCTATCAAATCTGACTTCGGAGTGGGCTGAATTGCTTGAAAATAAGTCCATGATACATTTTGTTAAACCAAGATGTTCAGGGAAGCTTCATATGTGCTTACCTGATTTGCACCTGAATTCTGAATCATCTGAAGTGTACTCATAGCTATGTGTTAGAAAATTCTGCCCCTTTTTCTCCCTCTCCCCCCAAAAGTAGGCATATATTGCACATACAAATTACCTCTAATAAAACAAATATGATTGTAGAATGGCTTTTCTAGCTCTTCACGCTACATTTAGATTCTGTGGTTTTGATTGTGTTTGCATCCTGGGTCTCCTTTGTTGTCACTGGGGCACTGGAATTGATATAATACTTGTATGCCTACAACCACAGCTTTATAACCAGTATTTATAGAGCATGGGCTGCTTCTAGGAGGTCAGAGAAAGGTAACTATGAATAGTAAGCCTAATGCCAGCAGGCTTAACGAGACTGTACCACAGTATGAACTTTCATTTCAAATTTTTAGGAGCTCACAAATCAAAAAAGGCTGAAAAACCACATATTGTCTCCTAGGTGCCCAAGATGAAGAGGGCTTCAGAACAAGGAATCTATAAAGCCAGAAACAGGAAGAATTCCAGGAGAGCCAAGATGAGAAAAAAACAATTTCACAGTCTGATGCTGAGTTACTGCGAATCAAAGGGAAAAGCTCTCCACAGATGGTGTTAAGTAAGTCCACAGGACTGAAACAGGCTGCAAGATAGGCAGGGAGCGTGATAAAAAGGGACACTTGAAAGCTCTGTTATTATAGGAGGGTTAATAATTTTCTAGCACTGTGGTTAGTATATAATGACAGCAGCCTCCCCCACGAAGGAACACCAGTGTGGTTCTCAGGGAGGCATGTGTGCCACGGAAACGGGGTTAGAAGCCAGGTATCCCACATGTGTTTGCAGCAGAAGGCACCCTCCCAAGCCCAGCCCGTGGTGCTGGCTGCCCGGGGGTCACCTCCTGGGATGGGGGCTGCTCCTGCACCCCGTCCCCTCCAGCCAGCATCCGTCGCTTCCCCGGCTGCCTTGTCCTGGACCTTCCTCCAGAGGAACCCCTCGTTTTCTCAGAAGACTCGTCAAGTTATAAAGATTAACCTCAGAGCGTGCAGAGAACTCGTGACGAGAAAACGTTGGGGCATCTTCCCACAGCCAGCCCGCAGATATGTACTCCCATGGCGCGTGTCCGTTCGTAGGTCTCTGGGTCGGTGATTTGGGGTTAACTACCCTAGACAGCAAGGGAAGCTACTGCAGAGCGGGATGCAGCCTGGGCTAGAAATCAAAACCCAAAAGGCAACAAACAGACCCTCCACTCTCTTTTTTTCAGGTGCAGCCAGGCACTCCAGGCAAAGCAGACACCAGCCACGTTGGGTCGCGCGTCGGCCCACGTTACGCCGGGCTGAATGACCCCACTCAACACCCCTCGGTCTCCTCACTCACCACACTGGTTCAGTTCCTCGACACAAGTATACATGATTTTCACCTTTACAAATTAGAGGAGGATCAAGCCCTGTGCGGTTGGCGTGTGTCGAGAGCTCCGCAGCCAGCCGTTAGAATGAATAGAAACGAAGTATGGCTATTTTCGTAGAAACTTTTCTCTATACCATCACCTATAATTAGACACTATAATTACAGAGCTGATTTCTCCCACTTGCCCCTTTGCAGGATGCTTTCCCTGACTTTTCCAACGTGGCCACCCCATCCTGCTGAGGTAAGCGCGTGCCCTGCAGAAGCCGGGCTCCGTGCCTTTTGGTGTCTGTCTGTCTGTCCTAACGCGCGCTGGGAAGCAGAGACCTGACCTGCAGTTTCCTTTATCACAGCAGCCTTTGCTCCCTGAGCTGCCTCTCTCTAAACCTGAAGTTACACTGCCTGATTCCCTGATGGAGGGCACTGTTTTTTGCATATTCCAAGACCAGTGTGAGCACAAATTGCCCTTAATAAAGTTGTGGTTTATAACAAAACTCAGTGTGATAATGTGGTTTGCAACAAAGGGCCACTGTTTGCATCTCCCTCTGGATTCAGTTCACATCAGCTTTCCAGGTGTAAGAAGGCCAAGTCTGTATCCAGACTATAAAGACTATACTATGTATATAAAAGTATATACTGTGTATACCGTAAGTGTACAGACTTATGCAAGACTATAAGGAAGGCAGCTAGGATAATTACTGTCTTCACTAGACACATATTACTAAAAGAAATCCACAGCATGAATACAATAAATAATCTCTTGTAATATACAATACAGCCATTGTATGTGGGGCCTGCGTGGCTGCACAATGCTATTTAATTGCTCTCATTTACTCAAACACCCGTAGGATCAAACACCCGTAGGAAAAGCATCTTGTTCCTGTAAAGCTAAAGGTCTTTCTCTGAGATACAGAGCCTCCTATCTACGGTTTACTTGGCTTCCTGAATTAGCAGACATTCTGTTCTTCCTTTAATAAAACACTCTGGATAATGACTGCAGTTTGCTTTGAATATTCATCTGAGAGGTTATAAAACTATGTTTAAAGAAGCAAACAAATCATTAAGTCTTCTCCAAAACAAACTGGATTTCTAAAGAGACTCAGAGAAAAAACTATCTCTGTATTTTAAACTCACCTCTAGCAATTCAGTAAGCATTTGTGAGTTCAAGCTAGATCAAACCAAATCTCTAGAAGAATATAACACTTTTTCTAGTTAAACATTAGGAAGAAGATCATAAAGTGAAGCTGTATCTTGCCAGGAATTTGTCTTCAATGGAAATTTTTCCATTATTTCATTAAAAGCCCTTTTTTGCTATAAAAGTAACACTTTCCATGTTGTCATTCTGAAAAAAACAAATATCTTCCTCTATCATCTCATCTGTAGTCTGTGGCTTGTAATGTGCAGGAGGTCAGACTAAATCCTCCTGTAATCCTTTTGAGCTTTAGACTCTATTAACTTTTATTCTGCTTCCTATACTGTATTTATGTTTTAAGGGGAGAGTGATCCTTAGATCACAAAGCAAATTTAAAATTTCCCAGCAAGCTAAAGGAAAAAGTCTCTTCCAATGCCTTAAAGGCAAATATCAATGGATTTAGGATGGAATTTGTTACGTCTGTCTTAAGGCATCTAAAATTTAGGAATCTGGGCTAAACCAGTCTCTTAGGCACCTTGTATTGCCAGTAGAGTGCTAGTAGCACTGCCGCCAGCCGGGAAATTACCTCATTCCAAAGCAGGTCTCCCAGATCGGTGGGCTGAATCGTTTTCGGGAAGTGCTGACTGTAAGGAGCCAAAGTGACTCAGTTCAGCAATACCTGACTTTTGAATAAGTAACATCAGATCAGACACATTTGATTTCTGAGGGTGTGGGTAGCTGCTTTTGATTGTATACAGCTGTCACCGAGATATCTAAAGAATTGTTAGAAGAAATGGAAGGGGATTATTACGTTTGGTTTTTTTTATAAAGGAGCTACTTTAGACAGTACTGACAATGCTGGGAATAAGTTTCAGGGTAGGCACGGCACATAAGCGTACAGATGGTACAAGTAAGGGCAAGCCAGAGCGCATACACAGCACAGACCTGTGACATTGTTGAAATTATACCCAAATCCTGGATTAATCTGAGAATAAAGAAATAAAACAGGAATCTATCAATCAAAAATTGTTACATTAAAAATCCCTTACACCTGTAGTTTTCTTTCTTCTTCGTCCTCTTCTGCAGAAGTGAAGAATTATTTTTTACTCCAGAGGACACCAAAGCTTGAATGGACTTGCAAAAACTCAGTAATATCTAATAACGTCTGAAAAGCTGCAGCATCTACCTGTTTAGACATTAGCACGTAACGCTGTGTGCCTCTTTCTTTGGAGCTTTAGTTACTGTTCTGTTCAATAATCTGTTTAAGAATTGGTTTACTGTTCTGTTTAAGAATCAAAAAGGCCAGATTACCATTCCTGTGCACCTTATGTAGTCACTTAAATCAAATCAAGGGGAATTTGCACATAACTGGTTTTCACAGGCTTTGAAAAGTTCAGCTGATTTTTAAAATGGCTGTTTTTCATACAACTTTACACTGCTTCAAAGGGAAAGGAATGAAAACTTCCATTCTTTCCATAGAAAAAAAAAGAGGTAAAAGAGACTTTCTCCCTGAATGACAGTTAAATGAGTTAAATGACCAAACAATCTATAACTCAGGGTAAAAAAAAAAACAAAACAAATGCCGCCGCCACCACCCCCCCAAAAAACCACCAGTAAAAAATAAGTTCTCCAGCTCTGTCAAAGTTATTCAAAACCAAAATCCAAGGCATGACCAAAGCTTCATTCTCTACTTGTATAAAACTTTTCAGTGGAAACAGAGAGCATGTCTTTGGTAGCCTGGATGCCTGCTATTCCTAGATCTACTCTACCAACAGAAAAAGTGCCTGTTTCACAGGGACCTCTCCACAACTATGACTGTTCTAATTCCTGCATATTTCTGACCTGTTTTCATACTGTTTGCAGTAGTCCGATTTACCAGATGCAGGATAAGAAGGACCAAGCCATCAAACCTCTGTAGATTTACCTAAACACACAATTTCATGTAACGAACCCAGAACTCCTATCACAAACATCCGTGTGAAAAACGGACTATAAACACGAAGTGCCTCATCTCATTTCATTTAGTGATACTAAATGTATAAGTAAATATGCTGTATTGACTCAGGCATGCACACATACTCAATTTTTGAAGCCCTGTGATTTTCTAGGTAATTTACAGTAAAAACAAAGAAGCAAACTTTGAAGAAAAGGAATTTAAAGGGGAAAAGCTTCTGGCCCAAGAGACAGGGATTTTCCCAGCAGGACACTCCGTTGGGTGGGCTCAGTAAAGGTAACACGCATTCTTCTTCCTTTAATAAGATGTGCACTTTTGTAACTCGTAAGGGAAATTGCTGAATAGTTTTGACAGTTGCACTGCTGTGTTTGTTTCAGCTCTGGAATGTAATTCAGATATTGTTGGAGAGTTAAAAAAAAAATATAACAACAAACTTCAGAGCAAGTTCCTGCAAGCTCCATGAGCCCTTAGCGTACATATGAATGGGAAGGGACAATTTTCCTGCATGCCAGAGGAGAAGGGTAGCTTTTGATGGCAGGTCATTCAGCTATAGGGTGCCACAGGACTTAACTGTATCTTATGCAAGAGATAGCTTCCTCTGGTCTTAACTGAAAGCTCCCCACCCAGGGGGTCTGGCAGGAATCTCAGTAGCATTTCCATTTTGTTCAGCAGTCTGTATTTGGTTGACCAGTTCAAACGCACCTGTTTTCATAGAAACTGCTCTCTTTGTTCAGTGTACATTCCAGCACAGTGTTAAAAACCACCAAACATGGTCAAAAGGTCACTGCTTGTGTCTCAGCTCCGCTCTAAGGACTGTCCAAAACCTGCCATTTCTCTCGAGTATCCTGCAGAGCATCTAAATCGCAGTAAAGAGGCTGCATGTGCTTGCGTGGGACTATCGGGGAGGAGCAGTTTGTCGGTCAGCTTTGCCATCACACCAGGTGCAGAGCGCCTGGGATAACCAAACCTCAGCCCAGTCCGTAATTCAGCGTCACATTATTATTCCTTATACGGCTTTTTGGCTATCTGTTGGTCAAACCCCTGTTCTCCTCCAGAGATTTCCCAGCGGGTGTGATTTCACGCCGAGGGTCTGCCAGGTTTGTTTCCCCACACAGCCCCTTTCCCATGTCTGGATGAGCCCACCTTTGGTTTCATTACAAGATTTGGATATGCCAGCCTCCATCGCAGTGCTCCGTGAGGCACTGGCAGACGATGTGTGGCTTTAATTGCACAGTCAGCAGGTGCGGGAGCAAGTCTGTCCTGAAACCAGCCAGGTTTTATATGCCCTTTATCCATCTCTTCCTCTTCCCACGCTCTGTAGCTACAAATAACCCCACAAGGCAAACGTCTCCACACCCAGCCGCAGCACTCACTGAGACAAAAGCGTTTGGAGAGGCTGGAGCGACATTAAAAGCGAAAGACCTAATAAAACAAATGACAGCAGCCAAACTGCTGTGCACGGAGACCCTGCATTTTCGGGGCTGCTCCGGTAGCTCTGCCCTACCCAGCGTTTCTCATGCACTACGAAGGCACCAGCTCCTGCTCTGAAAGACCTGTAGATCCCAGCCGCCCTCAGCTGTTTGCTGAATTTTTGGCATCCTCAGCTTTTCTCATACATTTCCCTGGCATCTGCCCCAGCCCTTCCATCACACGTGGTAGGTGCTGTTGGGCAGAGACCCCCTTTGCCTGCTTCTGCCTCTGCAGGGTCTTGCCTGTGGCTAGCACGTTCATGCCATCCCGGTGAGCATCCATGTAGTAATAACAACAACAACAGGGATTTGATGAAGGGTGAAAAGGGGCAGTTAATGGGGTAAGCAAACATAACAAACTTAGATCCGCCTCGCTGCTTCAGGAAAACTTGCCCTTTGCTGGTGACACAGTTCTGTATTTCATACTCACACTCCTGCAGTGCATTTGCTGAGAGATTTAAAGTCAGAGGAAAAAGAGTCCAGCCGCAGCCTGTCTATAAGAAACTACCGGGAAGCTGCAGAAACCCCATTAATCTTTGGACCTTTGTTCTGGGTCCCCAGTGTCCCGATGGCTCTCGCCTCGCCTATGGATTCCTCTGTTAGCTTTACTTGCTGCCGCCCTCCCATTCCGGTGTGGTTGAGGACTGAAATCCCCTACAATCCCATTTTGCCATGCAGAGGGATAGAAAAATCCTTCAAAATAAGTCTGAATCTCCAAGTGGACACAGTTCACCTCTACGCTGAGACCTGCTGTGCCAACACTAGACAGCCCCACCCGAGCTGGGAAAGAAGAGTTGGGGGTTTTAATGAGTGTCATGGCCATTCCACCGTTATTTGCCCATTCTCAGACAAACCCAACTCTTTCCCTACTTTGCAGCAAGCTCATTGTATGTCTGCCTGGCGCAGAGTCTTCTCCAGTGCATAATGGTATGGCTAAGTGGATGCCTGGTTGTTGTTCGTAAATTAAGCATCTTTTGTTTTTCCAGCGGGAATCTTGGAGTGTCGCACTGATTGTCTGTTATCTGTCAAGGCATCAGGCAGCAACCCAGCAACTCTCTGCTGGAGACTGCCCTGCTTTTACAATTAGCAATAAAAAGCTTTTGTCACTGCACAATGATGCTTCTGAGGTCTGGTTCAGGGTTTTAGGAGGGTTTTCTTAATCAACAATAAGATCAAAAACATACATATTCTGTTTGCTTTAACAGTGAATTGGGAAAGAAAATATTTAGCTCAAAGAGAAAGAAACACTTCTACATGCTGGAGTAATTATTCTGATGCATATAAATAAGGTTTCAGAACCTCATTTCCTACTTTTCCATGCATTGCCTCCTCGTCTCTATTAGTTTTAATGTGAAATGTTTTGAAGTACGGTTCTACAAAAAACTGAAATTGTAATTTACACCATGTTTAAAAGAAGCTTAACCAGAACAAGATCAGCTTCCCTTCACCGAGATGTGTTATTTATACAAACAACTCCTTCAGAAAAAATCAAGCACTTAAATGGACAAGCTGGATGCAATTAGGGTCACTTGATCCTTCTCTAAGCAATATTAAAGCCCACACGTACTAATCATTGATCTATCTGGGGATAGCAATGTTAGTCTTAATTATGTGTAGCTTATTTGAGTACATTAAAAATGCAGTTTAAGGCTACATCTGTCAGAACAGTTCTAGGTACGTTACTAGTTCATGTGCAGCATTATGGCTTCTCATTTCTATCAGCTATGGCAACAGGATCTATTGGACCTTGTGTATGGCAAAAAAAAAAGATTGTACCAACTGTAATTCTATCTTTAAAGAGCCTCTTATTTTGTGAAAGCTTAAATTTGTATCAGATGTCTGGGCCTGAGTGGGGCTGGGGAGGGATTTGACAGAGAGTAGTAGGCTTCATTTTCTTTTCCTTTCACTGCATTACACTTGTCCCGTGAAATAAAATGAGTAGAGTGTGTGTACTGGGGGTGTAAGTAAAGGGAAAAGGCATAAGCAACAAGACTGAGCAGAAGAAGTACCAGGAAAATTTCATGAACATATCAATTAGTACATTACACCCAGTAAAAAAGGTATATGGTACAAAGGTGGGAAAGAAAAGAGTAGAAGAGAAAAGACATCTTTTAATTTAGAAAATATTGTCAAAATCAAAAAACAGTCACACCGTTTCTTTTCTTTCATAATAACCCACAAAAGGAATAGCTACAAAAACATTAATTTACATAAAAGAACCTTTGCAAATCTGGTTCAGGGTTTACATGTCATCTAGGAGACAGGTGTAACTCATCTAATGCTCTACTGAGACCATCAAAAAATCTGGCTGTCACGGGAGTATTGCACAGAAATATAGTTTATTAAGGAAATTAAAAAATGTTCCGCATGCAACCTGCGAAGTTCTTTGAGACATCTGTCCCTTTTTATGGGTTCCAAATTCTAACAAAAATCTGTTGTATTCTGTGTAATAGTCACAGAAAATCATGTGAGCAAAAAAATTTTAGAATGCACTGCTGTTGTTCAAATATAAAACACCCTGTTGGGATTATAATGAGTTTCCAAGAAATACAGCAGCTTCAAACAGCAGCTGCAGTTTTTAAATCAACTTGACAGAGAAAAGTTTTTATTAAACACGGAAACTCTCCTCCAGATATGCTGCCCATCCTGGGCCACAGCCATCACTCATTTTTTAGCTTGTAACAGTTATATGCACATATATACACATATATGAGTTCTGCATTTTAATACTTACTATTCAATGACCCACGCAAAATTTGTATAAAATTATTCATAGTTTTCAAAGTATTTGTATATGTAAAGCAAGTTTATAGACACAAACTAAATTTTGTTTATTTACACAAAGTTTGTTCTCCCCATGGAGTGGACACAGGGGAGGAAGTATTTGATGTAATTATGAAGAAAAATAGAATGTTTAGAGCGTTCAAACTGTGTATTTCATACCAAAATCTTTGTCTCAGTAAAGTTGCATGTGAATTTGTCCTCATTTATTATGTTTTGCCTCTACTCTTTGAAAACATAAATCAAGTAAATAAGATTTTTCTTACATAATCCCCAGTAATTGGCCTTTCAGTGGTGCATAGTATGCGATATTAATAGTCAGGCTTCCTACAAAAAGTACACCATGAAGAATATCCTTTGTGATTATATTTCAGTAAAACTTACCCAAGCCAATAATTCTATCATTAAATGAAATTTCAGCTTGAAAAGAAAATGCTTGATCTGCCTCAGGAAAAGACATACAAATAAACAACTAAATCAGTATCAGTATGCCAATTTTGGGGAGCAGAGGCCTTAGCCTTCAAAAGAACTAGTGCTTAAATGGCAGCAGCAAATCCTCAGCTCTCACATGAAAATAGGCCTGACCTATGCAGTCCTTACCTACGACCATCTTTACCCATTTCCTTACCAGTCCTGACCTCTCCTTACCTATTTCTTTTCAGCTGTTCAACAGATTCACCCTGCCCCTCCTCGGCCCATCACTGGCGCGGATTTTTACATGGGAAACCATTTTTGTGTGTTCCCTCTGGGATTTAAGCACCTCGGGGTGCACTGGCACTGCCAGGTAAGTGTGGCTGGAAACCTGCTCTGCAAACTGGCCTTTTTTACCCCTGAGGCTGAAGACCCTCAAGACCTTACCCTGCAGGATGCTCACCTGGGCTTCAGCCCTCCCTTTTCAGGGGTAGAGAATACAACAGTCCGGCCCCATCTCTCATCCCCATGGCCTGGCAAGGGCAGGTCCGCTTGCCTTCCCACGTGCTTTGACGGTAAATAACACCAAGGTCTGCTTCTGCTACAAACAGCGTGGATCCTCTGAGCAGAAGCTGCAAAAGCAGAGAGGCTCCAAGCAGTTTTAGACCTGCCTTCCATCTCCTGGTGCAAAAGTAACATGAGTGTTTCAGGCGCTTTAGGATGCCTCCAAATGGAGGCAGATATTTAATAACGGTGCTGATGGAGCAGGGGTGCAGCGGCCAGGCTCTTTACCTTATGGTGAACAGTTTTAAGGTAATTTCACGTTGATGTGGAGGTGTAATGGTGCCAGGGCTGACTTCGCAGCTGGGATTGCCCATGCATTTTTTACAAAGGAGAACTACCTGAGGCTCCTAGTAAATTATTAACTAATAAACAAAAAGCAATTTTTGAAGTAGGAAGGGAAGGTGTTGTCACACCTTTCGAGAGGAAGCCATTAGGCAGTTGAAGGGAAATAGGTAAGGACCAGAAAGGCAGAATATGGGTTTTGACCAAGCCTATTAAGAGATCATTATGATTGTTATGCTAGATAGGGCTCCCGAATTTAGAATAAATTATTTTAGTTGATTGATATAATACTAAATTCACACTCTTCTCTTTTTTCCTTCTTTCTTTTTGTTTTTAATCTAGTGTAGCAAGACATCTGTGCTAGGCTGTCCTGAGCTTTGTGCCCAAGTCTCCTCTTTCTGAAATTCCTCTCAGATCAGATGCTTTTCTTCTGTAAACAAATAACCTCACTTATTTTGCATTCCCTGGCTGCAGTCCTCCTCCTGAAACTCAACTGTCTAAGGTTACCCCTGGAGCCAAATGTTTTGGAGAAGGCTACACAAGGCTGCTCTCATTTGCTAGTGAAATACTGACTGTGAAGAAGAAGTGGTATCTGAGAAAGGCAGAGAGCAGGCGTGCTGCTGCTGGGTCCCTGCCCTTCCCTGCAACCTGGAACCTACCCATGGCATGGGCTGCCCCTTTTCCAATTTATTTTGTCATTCCTGAAATAAATTAAACAACGAGGTTTGCTTGATCAAGCAGGTAACCTTGCGCTCTGGTGCTGTGTGTTGCCTCTCCTCCTGGCTCCTCCTGTCCAGCCACATCCTGCTCCAGAGGGTACTCAAACCCAGGGCAAAGACCAGTAATTGTTGGTTTCGGTTAATTTAATCCACTGAACCACTCTGCTCTCGGCCGAGGTGAGCACTGTCACTCCCGGGCACTAGGCTCTTCTGCAGTGTTTCTCCTCCCTTCTCCATTTGAGCTGGAAGTGCTTTTCTGTAACTGATGTCCTGAAGAGATTTAGCTAAAATGAGCGTGTTTGTTAGAACAGAAATTCTGTTTTGATAAGCAGGCATTTTCCAGTGAAGAAAAAAGTGTCATTGTCATTTATGGTGAGGAAAGAACTTGTTAAATGCAAGTATGGGCCAGACAAAGTACTGTTGTAATGCGCACGGTAAACTCACTTCTCTGCTCTCTCTTGGCATTTGTACTGTCCCTTGATCCTGACTGCAGACTTGAGGCTCTGTTAGGCTCCATATAAGCTCTTTTCTCTGGCTTTGACATAGTTTTCTTGCTTAAGGCAGTAATTGTCTTTGGGCAGATGATTGTTTTGACTGTACTTAAATGGGGCTAGACTCAGTTGGTTTTCAGACAGGTTGGTCACTCAGAGGGAGCGTGCAGTACGTTTTACAGCAGTACGGTGCTTCCTTTGCGTCCTGCCTCATTAATGGAGTTGTCTGTGGGTTTTGAAAGGCTCTTGCCCTCAGGGACGCCTACAATTAAAATGCCGGATTTTATGCTTGTTTTTAATAATGCTTTCTAAGCTGACCCATACAGATGCAAATAATTCTGCCCTCGCTGACCATGGATGGCTCTCATCTTCCTCCTTGGGAGTATTTAGGTGCTCAGGGCACAAGAAAACAGCCATGCAATTCCTGCAATTTATAGCCGAAGTTTACGTCCCTGGCATACCCTATGAGAGTGTAACCTGTTATTAAGAGATTATAAAAATGAGAAATGTTTCTGATATATTCAGGCTACCTTCAGTAATGGCCTCAGACCTTGAAAAGTCTATGATCTGCACCCAGAGAGCTTGCTGGGAGAGAGCACAGCAGCTACGTCCTGTGGTGACACTTCTTTCATTCTCCTTCTTGGGAATTCAAGTGTTTTATATTTACTTACTTTCCTTTTTTTTCCCCCTTCTGCTACAAATGTTTAGTGAGCAGAAATTGCAGTTGCCGCCTTCTACCCTTCATTTAAACCACTGTGGTATTAGTTCTCCGTATCTCAAATCAACCTACCAGACCAGTGTGAGACTGACTATATACACTGGATAATTTATCTTTCCTATGACAACACTAAAGCTTTCAAAGAAAGAGCATTCTTTCTTATTTCTTTCCCTCTCTGTACAGAGAAGATGCAGAGGAGCAAAGACTGGGCAGTCTAAGGCCTCATGCCAGTAAAAATTTGTGTGTGGATTTTGAAGTTATTTGCAGAGCAAGCTCACAGGAGCACAGGAGCGGGGCAGTCTTCCCTGGATTCAAAGTTCAGTCCCTGGCTATTGCAGACAGCATCATCCTCTCATCCCCTAGGGCAGTGCCGTGTTTCACCCTGCTACTTCCACACAAAGCTGTTCCACCCTGGATACCCCCTCACCATTACTTACCTGGTTTTTACATACATGTCCTTGGGTCAATATTGCCCTTTTGTTTAAAGGCTTAAGGGGATTATTTCTAAGATTTGGTCAGTCTCTCAGCTTTCTTTGAAAAAAAACGACTGTGAAAGTCTTATAAAAGTTGTGGGTCAGTAGCATGATTATCTTTTAAAGCACACAAGGAAGGGGACTTTCCTGCATCGATGATAAACTCTTACACAGCTGCTAAAGTGTTTCTAAGATCACATTTGAGGTCAAGTCAGACTACACCCTAATATACCAAGTTAAGATTATGTGTAAACCTACACAAGGTCAGTATTTCAGTTGTTCGGAGATGCAGTGCCTTTTCTTCCTCTTCCTCCCTTTCAAAGCAAGTCACTGGCAAGGAAAGGAGGAAGGGCATTGAGATATTTCCCATGTATCCCCCGTGCTGCTCTATAACAGACAGCTTTATAGGACAGGCTCAGGTTTCCTGACACCACCGCACTGACGCCTCGTGTTGCTGGAGCCGTGTGATGCAGCCGTGATTTGCTGTTGCATCATCCTATGTCACCGGTGTCTGCATTTACACCAGTGAGCCCCACAGGACCAGGGCACCGGCTCAGGCAGTGGCACGTGTGCGTATCAGGCTTCCCAGTTAGGCTTGGTCTCATGGTGACCAGCCTCTCCTGGGAAAGGGATGGACAAGTTTTGTGGAGACAGCACGGGCCAAGGGCTGTTCCAAATAGGTAATTTAGACCTGGACAACCTGTTTAAGGGTAGCAGAGTTTAGCCATATGGCCCCAAGCCGTGTGCCCCTCTCCTGGTCTGTTTAATTCACCTTTGAACTATAGCTACTACATTCAACTAAGTTAACATTTGTTGCAGCAACTAAGCAAGCCATCCTTTTCTCATTTATGACCAAATTTTTGAAAACAGCTGCCTGTCTCAGCAGCTGCAACCGCCTGTGAATGCCAGAAACATGTTTATTGCTTGGACACATCACTTTTGCAACTATCTGAGTTTTGCGAAGTATGAAACTGCCCTGACAGGTTAATTTGTGGTTACCAGTGTCTAATTGCAGGCAGAGATGTGGAACATCAATTTGCAAAGCTATTTGCAGAGGTCACTCTGCAGTGTGCTGCTTTTTTGTGCTATGTAAACCTGCAAAAAACCAAAGCAGGCCATGTTACATTGCTGAGGTTGCAACGATGAACAGATAGGTCAGAGGCAAATTTAAAACAACAGTGAGTAATTAACATACTCGGCCAAAATTATTCTTCACATCACTGCAGACAACATAAAACCACCCTCTATTCTTCTCTTTCTACATAATAACACTCATGCTTTTTAAAGTGTATATATATTAAGAGAAACTCATCTGAAATGTGATTGCAAATTGTTGGCTCTATTCTTCTATTCCACTTCATTTAGAACCACTCAAGGCTTCTCAAATTACAGCTGAAATTCTCAGTTGCCTGTTCATTGCATCACATACTTCATGTGCGTGAATTTGCAGTACACAGCCTTAGTGATCTAGATTTTATCTGCTTTATATTCACATCTTCTCCCATTGATCCCTTCACACTACTGAATTTTGCTGCCAGTTGCACACAGCAACAGCTTGTGCTTGTCCTAGTGAAATCAGTCATTCTACAGTTTCAACTGCTTTCCCTTAGCTGTAACAAGATAGATCTTTAGTTGAACAATGAATGTTTTTGCAAACTTTCAGCAGCAAAGCTCTTTTATTCTTCTAATTTAGAGAATAGTCAAAGTAAGCTAGAAGCTCACAAAGTCAATCACCACCTTGTAATCTACCTATCTGAAATATTATTGCTGATATCTGCGTGGCCCCCAATCACATCTGAGAGCCTTGCAAACTTTGCTGTGCAACTTCCCAATTTTGGCAGAGGTATTATCCTTCCTATTTTAGAATGGAAATGCCCTGAGGCACGTTCATGGTGTCTGGCCAGCAGGAGAAGATTTGTTGTGTCCACACTACAAACCAGACCGATGCTGCACAGTTGCATTAATATAGCTCCAGGCCCAAGTTTAATAATCTGCCATTCAGCAGGGACGTGAATGATTCAGGGTGCCCTCGGCAGCATCCTATCTGCACCTCTGCAGCTTCGGGTTTAGGCAGGCTTCCACCTCCCAGAAAAGACCCCTTGTAAATACACCTTTAGTGTTCCTTTCAGCTCAGGGCTGTTGATATGGGCTGAGAACGTAGCACAGACAAGCCGAGGGAACCTAGGGTCAGCTCAGGCCGTGGCAGGAGGCAGCTGCTCCGTTTGTGCATAACTAGGGATAACGTTGGCTGCAGATGGCCAGAATATCAAAGCAGAGCTTGGTATATTCAGTCATCCAGAAACGGATGTTTCCTATCTGTCAACAAAGTAAAGCATGCGAGTATCGCGGGAGCGGACCCGTCAGTTAAAATGACAACAGAGCCTGTTGGCTGGAAAAAGCATCCAGGATCCGCCGGCTGGGAGCGGAGCCCCGCTCGGAGCCTGGGGAGCACCCACAGGTCCTGCTCCTCACTGTCCCTTCCCCTCAGCTCCCTGCCCTGGCTGCAGGGAAGCCCACCTTGGCCTGGGCAAAGGCTCAAGCCGGAGCCTTGCAGAGCGTGGAGCTAAGCACACCTGCACTTAGAGCTGGTGCAGAAAAGCCAGGCTCTCTGCACTGCTCGCTGTGTCAGTAAGGGGCAAGATCGTTGGGTCTGCATCGGTTTAGCGTGGCCTGGGCTCAGGATCCTGTGCGTGTTCTTCCCACCTTCATTTAAAAAAAAAAAGTGAGAGGTGGTGAACGTTCCTGCTAATCCCATTCTGCACAGAGGTTTATGGGCTGCAGTCGGTGGTGCAGATAGCAGCAGGGGCTGGAATTTCAAAGGGCAATGAAAGGTGAGATGGCAGCTCCTAGACGTCTCTTCCTCAGCCCAGGAATGAGCCCTTGAGCTATGGGTGACACACTCTTCGAAGAAGAAGTACCAGTCTTCTTCATATGTAGATTCCCTGATTATCGGAATAGCCAAAACATGTTTCACTTTCCAGTTCTTTTAAGAGAGACAAAGCTGAGACAAAGGGAAAACTCTAACAGGATCAATTTTAAAACTGAACAAGAAAGTTTTTTACCACTAAGATGAAATAGTCTCAGGTTATAAACATAACTTTGCTTTTTGTCTTCTCCATGAGGTACGTTGCCCCAGCAAGAGAAACAGGGTCTTAGGAAAAAGACAGTAAACATTTGAAAGATCTCCATTTCAGAAAGAACTCAGATATTTCAATAGGAGGTATGTCTCCCTCCTACTTTTCTCAAGTGGTGTTTACTTCAGCTAATGGAAATAGTCTAGCTATGCAGCCTTTTCGTATGCTGGGTGGTGAGTGTGCAGAGCAACTGGGTCAGGGTGTGCCTCATGCCTTTTCCATGAAGTGTGTCTTTTGTTTATATTGTATTGCCAAATTATGTCAGGGAAGTTGAGTGTATGTGTCTGACATCGGTCAGGACGGCCCCCTCCCAGCGTGGTCCTCTGCGATTAGAAAGAATTCTCTTAAAGGTGGTACGACCACAGGGCAGCCTGCCAACACAGGGACAGCCCCAGAGATGGGTGCTCTCCTCGGTCAACATCAGCTGAACCATACTGATTTAAGAATATGTGTATAAATACGTTAGCGTCACTGCTAGCAAGTGGAGTGCAGGGAGTTGCCTCAGCTCTTGGGAGACTGGGAGAGTTGTTTTCGCTGAGGGTTCCTGATGAGGTTTGCAGTGGGAGTGGGGAATAAGGAATTTCTTATCTGCACGTAAAGAGATAACTTAGATGAAGAAACCTCTTTGCACATCTTTAGTGTGTTACTTCCAAGGTAGTCATTTACTTTTACAACTTCTTCATCCAACAGGTACAGTGGCAGCCTCAATATCTGAATGAATAATGCAACCTCCATTCAGATTGAAACTGTAGTCTGTTTCTATAAAAACCTTCAGAATAACTCCTCTCTCTTGTACTGCCCTGTGGAGCTCTGGGATGCTCTTCCTGCTGCTTAACTCTTCAGCACCTTTCTCCCTGAGCCCCCTGCAAGGCTGTGAGTGGATGCCCCAGCCTCACCCAGGCTTCTTGGTAAAAAGGGCTTGGGCAGGCACAATTTTCCCAAATGTCTGAGCGGGAAACCCAGGCATGCAGGCTGCGAGGAGCTACGGCACACTCCAGACAGACCAAGGTATAGATAAAGGACTAAGACAGACCCCCAGCCTAGATATAGTCAGAGACAAGTTTGTGCATATCTCCATCTCACCTGCACTGAAAATGAGAGCTGTGGGGCCTCATTACCAGCAAGCAGGAGAGAAACTTCCCCACCTAGTTCCAGGAGCTATGTTAATGTGAGATAAAATGCTGGATCCTTTAAGGAAAAGAATAATTGAAGGGATAGCTTCATCAGCAAAGATAATTGATAAGCATAGGCATGTGTACATTCAGCTCCGTGAAGAAATGTTTCCTATAAAATGGCTGTGCAGCCTGCTGGCACATGAAGTTGAACACTTTTGACATACATTTGCCAGTTTGTATGGCCATATGCACCAGATCTGAGACCTTGCGTACGAAAGAAACTGACAAATAAGTTTATAAAGATGTTCGGTTAAGCCACAGCAAGCCCTCACGTTTGGTCATGCTCGTACTTCAAGAGTCTTGTTCAGCCTAGCTGGCATTGATTCTTGCATTTAAGATCAGCTAAAATCCTGTCTGGTATCAGGTTGGTTATATCCCACCTGGGCCTCTGATACAGTTGTACCTAGGGCACAGCTGGGAGAGAATTCCTCATTTTACAGATGGAGGTGAAATGAGGCACCGGAGCACATCCTAAAGGAGTCTGATAAATATGGATCCAATCTCTAGCTCTAAATCCTATGATAAGACATTCCTCACTGAACTATCTCCTAACTATTCCTTGATTAAACACATGAGCATCTAAATAGCACTTTTTCTGAAGACTGAATCCATTTCAAGTAACACGTGCATTTAAACTCTCCCAGTGTCAGCAATGTTGTATAAGACTGTCCCTTCATCTACAAATGTGATTTTTAACATAAGAGTGTCTTGCTAATCCAGGACTGACAAACAGGATCACTTCAGAATGAGAGAAAACAGAAATGAGCGTATGTTTCTATCAGAAAAACACACCTGCTCCCCACTGTGAAAGAGCAGGTCCACAAAAAAGTCACTTTGGTGCCTCAAATCGACCTCTCTGTTGGATCCAGCTTTGGACATCTGTTCAAATGCTGCATGACCAGTTGACACCTGAATGCCCCTGAACACCCAAGACTTTGTCCATAGACATGGACAAGTTACGTTCTGACACCGCCAAGCTGTGCAGAGACCAGACAAATGCCTAAGGCCTGGAGGGATGCTCAGACGCTGCGTTCCCCTATCTGTTGCGTGAAGGACACGCTCTACTTCATCTTCTCAGAGGGCTCCTAACAACAAAGCTGTTTTCACTGTTTTCCCTCCCTAGCTCAGGGCACTCTCCTGCATGATAGGAGACCCAGAGTTAAAAACCTATTTTACCTTGCTCAGAAAGGGGCCAGCAGCCAGATCTGGTGGGAGATGTAACATTTAGGCTGTGGGCATCAGAGGTGAGCTCTTCCTTTGAAGTAAGTCCACTCCTCAAGAATAAATAAACATTAATGAGACCAGAAAACTGTGACTTCATAGCACAGTGGTTAAAGCACGTAGCAGAGATGCAACAGGACAAGCCAAGTACCTTCCCTGAATCTTGAGTTACACAAACTGGAAACGGGTTCAACCAGGAGGACAGGGTATCCAGCAACGCAGAAGTGAGGGTACTCCCTGTGAAATCTGGACTCAAGGTCCTAATTCAAAGTCGGTGGAATGGGAAATTCCTGCACAGCTCAGGTCCTTGTGAAGGAGAGCCCTCACCCAGGAACAGGGATGTCTCTTTTCCTTTTGAATCCTTCACTGGAGCTGTGGGTTGAGAAATCGCTGGTGGAAGCAGGTGCCTCCCCCGTGTAGTCTGTGCCCATACCTAGGCACAGTATATATTCTTGACAAATCGTCCTGCCTAGCTTTGGAGGTCCTTGCCAGCTTGCTGGGGTCTCAGGGCAGGACTTCAAGCTCCGGTACAGAAATCTCTGGAAGACCATGGGGAGCAATAGCAGTCAAGCTACAACGCTCAGCAGAAGATGAAAACCAGCAAAATACCCTTCATTTAGACAAGATACCTATTCAGTCTGCATAAAGGTGCTCAGCAGACAGGTTGAAGCCAGCTCAGGTAAGCCTGTGTGCTGCAATGGCAGGAGCAGTACAGACAGCCCATCTCCCTCCGTACAGCGTACGGGGAGGTACAGGGCTGGAAATTTCCATGGGTGTCAGGTACGCAGCACCACAGTGCACGAGCTGGCTGCAGATGCAGATCTCTCCAGCGACAGTGGCTGTGTCCAGCCAGTTCACCATCCTGCTTCTCCACATGCCTATCTGTGCGTGGCACCGCTGGGTCTGGTTGCCCCCACGACTCTCGCTCGCCTGCGTACGGGGATGCAGGGATGCTCCGGCTGTCCCTGCATCGCTCCGGGCGGCGGGTGCTGCCTGCCCCGTTGTGTTGCATTTCTGCTCGTGCATCGAGGATGAGTTCGTGCATCGAGGACGGGAGGAGCAGGCTGACATCTAACTCGACAGACAGAGACGTTAGGCAGCGGAGCTTTTGAAAATGAAGTGCTTTATGAGAACTAATCTTCTTCCTAGCTCCCAAGCAAACAAGAGTGAAAAGAAAGGCTGGAACAATCTTTGCCGGGACTCGGACAACAACTCCTCCCGGTGCGGTTAGCAAGCATCAGGCCCTCACACAAGCTCTGATGCTGCCTCACAATTACACCAGGGCTTGGGAGCCCAGAACACAAGTTATGAATAAAGTGACTTCAGAGAGATTTCAGTGAGCTTTCATGTCCTGACACCCTGGAGACAAACCGGGAGGGTTTGCCTGCCTTCGCCAGCCATTACAGCCTGGAGTCAATCACTTTTGTCAGGCTTTTTCTGTCAGAGGAGACAACACCCACAGGCCATAGGTTTGAAATGTCTTGTCTCAGTGATGACTCTGCCTCAGGCCACCTTTCCCTCCCCAGGCTCCCCCTCTGCCCGGGGGACACAAGGCATTCCAGCTGCCTTTCGGTTCAAAGATGAGCTTGAAAACTTAGCTTTGGTGAGTCAGTGATTGGTGATTATTTTTTGTGGTCCATTTTTTTGAATACAAAGTGCGGTGAGGACATGTGTGAACGGCAGCTTCCTTCCCCTCCGGCCCCAGTCACCGGCGTGGGATGCTCAGGTGGGCATCTGCCCTGTTTCTGTCCTTCTGACCCAGGTTAGCTTTCTTCAGGCCAGTTCTTAAGCTAGTCCTTGGAGACAAATGTGAGGAATAAAAGAAGAAAAGGAAAAAAAAACCTCTCAAGATTTAATCATCCCCAAGGGTAAAGCAATGTGCAATTGGTAAGAAAGGTCACTGAGGGTCAAGAGGATTCAGGGAGGAAAGTGCCTTTCATGAGGAATTGCAAATGTTTACTTTAAACAAGTATTTAAAAAGTCAAGCTCCTGAAAGAAGCCATATGTTTCGATTTTGAGACCAATTAGTCTGCCTCATCTGCAGTTTATTCTGTGGACTTTTGGCCTTTCACTTCTTCTGAAGGCAAGGAGGCTAATGTGCCAGCACAACCCCTGGTAGGCAAGGGAAAGCTGGGGCAGCTGCCTGAAATAATTTTGAGAGATGCACTTGAGAATGCTTTTCAGAAATGATACAAAGATTGACTGCACAAAGAAAAGAGGAATTTGACTATGCCTCTTTGGTGGAGAAGAGCTCTGGCAGTCGGCGCACCGCAGCGCTGATCTCTTCCAGTTTTGCAATGCTCTTTGATAATGATAGTCCTTAAGTATTTGTTAGGGCTCTGTTTGCATATCTAATCATTCTGCTTTCCGTCTTGCCCACAAGGATTATCTGGGTTTTTTTAACTTCAGGAAGGTGTTTTTCAGCATGCAGATTATCATGAGAAAATGAAAACATGTAGTGAATAACTGATGTCACTCAATGAATCCCACTAGCAGCATTTTATTTGATATTTGGCCCCTATCAGAGCATGTAGCCTCTAGAAACAACTAAACACAAGACAAAGCCAATATGAAACAGTTGCCCTCTTCATGTGTATGTGTTCTTATTGCACTCTTCACCTGGGTCTTCATTCATGTGTACCACAATCAATGCTAAATGCCCTGGGAGGAGGGACCAGGGCCAAAGTCTTCCTATTGCTCTTCACCAGCAGGAATCCGCAAAAACTGCAAGAAAAACCTGTCTCTTTTCATCATACTAAAAATGAAAAAAGTCCTTGATTTGTCAGTGCCCAGAAAATATATCAGACCTACCAGCTTTTCCATTGAGAATTATTCTACTATTTTTTCATCTGAGGAATCCTAAACTCACCCAAGCTTAAAATCCCATATGTCTATACATTACTAGACAAAAGGAGTCTTCCTGTAAAACTGATATTTATTACCTGTATAGAGACAGGAAAATGGAACCGGATTAAGGGAACAGTTCAGTCTAACATTAAAGAATACAGAATTTCTAAGTGAAGTTCAACTTAATACTTTACAGAATATGACAGTATTGAGGACTGAAATGAAATGGAACAAAATATGTATTTATTAACATTCCAGAGACATGGAAGGAATAGTATAGTGTCACCTAGCCATAAGTATTATGTGAAAATAGGGACAGATAGTCTGGAAAGGGAAGGAATCCTCCAAGATCTTCTGGCAATGACTTATACTTTTAATTACAGTATCTATTTCATCCTACATTCTCCATCTTATACCTCTGAGAGCAATGGCATGTTGAAAGTGGAAAAAAGCCACCATCTCTTTATCTCTTTTGGAAAAAATAACTCGCTCTGAAATCTTTCTTCTAAAACAGATGCTGACTGGAGGTGTTCATTCATTAAGGTAAAATTGGATGAATGATTTTCAGCTTAATTGAAAAATTAAAACAACTTATTGCAGAAAGATACTAAGTTAATTTGTAATTCACTCATTTAATAAATCAAGAATCAGAGATTATTTTTCTCCACAAGTCACTTGAAAATGTGTTCTGAAGCTTGCCCAGTTCATGAAATTGTGTCATAAATCCAGCAACTGTGGCTTCTAGTTCAAGGCAATGCTATTGTATAAGCACTAAACATGACAGCACTGGGTAGTGCATGGGAGCTTCCAAAAGCGAAATACCTTAAGGGCTCATCTGTTTGCCATGGACTCTGAGGAGACCCGATGAAGTTCCTGAATGAGAGATTGTATTTTGGACCACTCAACACAGATGTTTTCTATCATGGTTTGAACCATTTGGCAGACGTTTCCCAATGCCTGGCCTTAGTTTCGCAATATTTGCATTTATCTGCAAAGGCGGGAACCATGGGTCCAATCCTGCAAGTTGTTTAGGGTGGATCTCAGTAGCCCTTCCACAGTCAGAAGAGGTTTTCTCAAGCTAAGGTCTAGCTCTGTAATGCTTCCAAAGGGACTAGCAACCCTCACACAAAGATGCTAAATGGGCAATTACACCTGTGAACTCTTATGATATAAGAAAGTACAGGAGAAGCTAGTTACCTAAGGCTAACAGCAGTGATCCCAAGTGTCAAGTGCTTGCTGCCTCCCATCCCCTCTGGCTTTGCTGTAACCATCTGCGGTCAGAAAGAAGGAGTCCAGGTCAGCACGATCTTTCTGATCACCGTGAAGGCACATGCTGGAGCGTGCCAGGTGCTGTAGCCCAGGGGGTACTTTGGCTGCTCATCTGCTCTGGAGTACTCGTGCATGTGCACTGATTTGCTCTTTACATAAATGCCTGAAGTTAGTAATACTGTCAACTCTTATAGAGCACTCTTCTGACCTATAGCTCAAACTGCTTTACAGATAAAGCAACGTTATCCCATTTTACCGAATGAGGCATGTAAGGTATGAGGAGGTGAAATGACCTATTCCTGTCACTGGCAGGGAGGAAATCAGCCCTTCTCCTGAGCTGCAAGCCCTTTGCCTTCTCTGCTAGACCCCACCACCCCAGCTGTACTTCTCATGGCACCGCAGCGCTCGGGTTCCAGCTGCAAAGCAGTAAAGCATGTAAAATGGATGAAAGCTAATGTGACCACTTCACTAATGACGGTTGAAGCCACTGGTGAATTATAGACACTATCTGTAAGGTCTAGAGGAAGAGACAAGCTTTCGGCACACATTCACGTTGTCATGGCATATGTGTGACTTGCTGCAGTGAGTTGAATTCATTGCCCACTGTTTTGCTTTGAATTTTACTAACAACTTGTCCACACACCTTAGAGAAGCTATACATAGATAGTCTTTGGAGAGCATAAATTTATTGGGTTTGGGTTTGAATCAGTCCCCAAGTTTACATGTATTACTGTGCTGGCTCCCTTCTTCCTTATTTCCCTTACTTCCCTAGTTGCCACTACAACCCTTATCGCAGAC
The DNA here is from genome assembly GCF_026419915.1 of Harpia harpyja. Lineage (NCBI taxonomy): Eukaryota > Metazoa > Chordata > Aves > Accipitriformes > Accipitridae > Harpia > Harpia harpyja. The sequence continues at coordinate 38,154,039 of NC_068952.1, forward strand.
CTCATCCACCACTTCTCTTGCACAGCTCTGGGCAAACCCAGCAGCAGTTTACACCAGCTTCTCTTCCCGTAGTGAGTATGAGAAGGTGCAGGGGTCACTCTTGCTTCTCCACCCCACAGTGCATGGACTTGCCCATCATGGTCATATTTCTACCCTCCAGCCTCTATTTGCTTCCCCGATCACTTCTGAATGACGGACCTACTTTCTGTGCTTTTCCCAGCCGAAGAAAGGTCAACTACTTGAAGTGGTAAATCTGTTTTGCTGCTTCTGCTTCCGACCCTCCCCCAGGCAGAGACACATGCCAGGCACTTCTTCATTTTTCCCCACTCTTCTGTTAGCCACATCTTCCCCACCCCGGTGTTATTTATACAATAACTTGCAGCCAAGGGTTTCCTTGGCAACACGCGTGCCTTCCTGCTATCTATTTTACAACAGGCTTGAATTGTCCCGCAATAGCTTAGAGGCAGCAATTTAACGCAGCTGGTGGCACAATACTTCTATTCTGAGTACGTGTTTCCTTCACCAGAGGTAACTCTTGTGCTGATAACTGAGCTTTCATTCATCTGTAATGGCAAGTAAAAGGAACATATTATAGTGAAAATAGAAGGAAAGTGAAAGCATGATGGGAGCAGTCAGAACAAAGCATCCCAGGAGCTGCACTTATTTTATATTGCAAACTAATCAGTTACTGAACAGCAATAACTGAGGTACCTAAGTTTATGTCTTTCCATGAATGAAAGAAGACATTGTGCTAACTCAGCTCCCACAAGGCTGTGACAGGTCTCTATTGGGTACTTATGCTACGGCACAGCTCAATAGTTATACTTCTTGTAATTCTCACGTTTTATTTTTCCCTCTATACCTTTGTTTATAAACAAGGCAAGGTTTGCAAGGGCAAATTATATTTTTCTTAAGCTGGTTAGCATACTAGACATAATAAAGAACTCTTGAGTGCACACTCCTACACATCAGGGCAAGCAGATAAGAGAAATGTGTTGCCACAGACTTTCTTTGGTCTCTAGTCAGTCAGTCCCTGGAACAGACACTACTGAAGTCTGAATATGAGTATCCATTTTATCTATCTTCCAGTCACTGAAGCAGAGAAGAAATGGGGGATCTGGGGGTTCATGGGTGCACGTACAAGCTCTGTACTGCATATTCCTGCACCTCAGAGTAATTCGTCCCTAAAGCGGGGGGAGATTTTGACTGTAAGAAAGCCATACATCTTCACCATATGCCCAAATTAACTCTTTTCCTACTTTTGTCTCCATTTCTCTTGACTTCACCAGTTCTGAAAGAACTAAGGTAGCTTTATTGTACTGCTAATGCTGCATTTGCAATAACTGCTTTAACAATTGTAGCTTCTTCCTCTAACAAACTGTCTGAAAACAGCCTCTATTGCTTGTATATGGAAATCTATAAAACATTACTTGAGTACCTTTTCATGCAGAACAAGTTCAGTCAATAATTTGCAAGCAAGCTCTTCAGTGATTTTCACTGTTGTCCGGTTGTTGAAGCTGAGTAAATTTTGCTGCCAGATTTTTTTGAGGCTATCACCTAGAGTATTTCCTGCAGCCAGGAGGAGTGAGGGCTGCCAGGGCTCCCGGCTGAGCAGAAGCTTTGAAACCCTGGTAGCACAGTGAGCCAGAACTGGAAAGCCTTGCTGGGAGACTGGGCATCTCTAGCCAGGCTCAGCTCATGTGCCGAGTTGAAGCCTGCGTGGAGCAAGCTGACATTTGGCCACAAAATACCAAGCACTTTTATAAACAAAAGACTTCAGCTAGTCAGCTTCTGTCAAGTGTGCCTACACAAGTGCTTGCAACACTTCTGAAAGTCTTGGAAGGACTGAGAGGTTGTGGTCGCATTTTTCATGAGCAGGTATGTTCTTGTCTATCTGTTATCAAGACTGCCAGGACTGTGAAACTGGGGCTTCTACTTGCTTTCTTGAATAAAGTCTTGGCACTAGCCACCTGAAGAAGTACTTGGCACTGTGGTTTTTTTGGTGACCATCTGCTGTCGTAACAAACATAACCTATTCCTGTAAGTGGAAAGGGAACACAAGTTGTTGCAAGTACCATCAATGCAGATTCACTCACTTCTGAAAACATTCCCTGATGGGCAGATTCTGACCTGTGAACACCAAGTATTCTCACCAAAACCAATTCTATGACAAAGAATTGGCATAATGCAAAATAAGGCAGAAGAACATGCCTAAATACATTACCCAGAAATATCACCTCTGTATTCTTAAGTATGAAACGAACTCTAAACCAAACTGTAATATACTTTAATATTGAATCCAATTGCAGGAGAGATCCAAATAATGACTGAAAAGATGAAAGAAAAAATGTTTTGTTTCCAGTATACCCCTTTCGGAAGCATTGAATTTATAATACCTGCCCATCTTGACAACAGCAGTGTATGGAGATTTATTGGCAATTAAAGCCCATGATTTTTATTTCATTTGTCTCCAGACCAATAGGAAATTCAAACAGAGGTCTATTTACTTAAGGGACATGTATGCTTTCCAGCAACATATTCAGCTGGGCAGGTTTTCTCCCCCTTAAAATGATAAATCTGGTGGATGATGGAGTCATGTCTCACTGATATCAAACCCCACTTATAAGCAACAGATGTGCCGATCTGAGCTCCGAAGGTGGGACACTAATAGCTTGCAGATGAGGTTTTGTGCTGGAGAGGAGATTGATGAAAGTGAGAGCTGAGTATTATTAAAACACTAGCGTAGTGCTTTCAGAACTTGGATCTGCATGAAAGCCGGGAAAAAACGTTCTTTTCAGCTGAGTTCGTTCAAAAAGTCATTTCTTACAGATTTTTCTTTTAAATCAGAAAAAGGATTGTTTGTTAGGAAATGGAGAACATGCAAGTATTTGAGGATGTTCTTGCCTCGGGGCAGTTGGGATTAAGAATGTACAGTAAATCTACAACAGTAGAAATTTGTTCACGTCAGTGGGAATTTTGCCATTATCAGGAACCAGAAAAAAGGATTCTCAGGCTCATTTCTCTTCAGCCATCCTTATGAGTCTTCCTGGAGAGAGCCATCAGCTTCAAGAAAGGCTTCCATTCGCAAAGGGTGAAAAAGAAAGGAGAAGAGACACCACAAGACATGGCACCTCGTGTGTGTGTCGAAAGCTCTAGCCATCCCTTTTCTGCAGTGGAAAGAACACTGACCATGCCCAGGAGTGGCAGAGGGCATCCCCTCCACCCGCAAGTTCTGCAGCACTCCAGCCCGCTTGGAGCTTACCCCTTACAGCTATGAGATCTTTCACCGTCTGGCCTCAAAGAGACACTTGGGTTTTGCCTATGCTAGTAAATTAAACAGTGCCAGGGGACATTCCTGGCTAATGTAATTCAACTGTTCATAGTGTTAAACTGTTAGAGCAGTCCCCGGGCTCTGCGTGAACTGAAAAGAGCTGCAGGGCTCTATTTTCAGTGTTTCTTAGAACAAAGCAGGGAGGCTGCCCAGTGCCGAGCAAAGAGAAGGCACACAACGGCCAGGCAACGTAAGCAGTGCTTCATGCCAGCACTTTAGCACAGTGCCTTCATTTCTGAAAATGAAACTCCAGTGACAAAGAGCTGTTTGCCTCTTTCTTTGCTAAGTGTTGCTATTTAAATTGTTCAATCCCAGACACAAAAAGCCACAGAGGTTACTTTCTTCTGTAACCCTGAGTGCAGAACTGATCCATGTCCGTGCACGTGGGAGGCAGAGTCCCTCCATGTACATTTCTGGTTGTTCTTTGTAGGGTTTTGGTGCATATCTGTAGCGCAAGCAAGGCTACAACAGCATCCCTCAACCTCTGAATTTCTGACATTGTGTGAGATGAAGAGCCAAGGAGAAGGGAATGGAGGACTGAAAACTCCCTGTTTCATCACAGCAGGGCTCTGGTAGGATTGGCTTATCTGAGCCGCAGCCAGGGATCTCCTTGGGGAAGGTGCTTGCCTAGGGATGGAGGAGATCCCCGGCTTCAACTTCTGCATGCCAAGAAGCTGGAAAGGGAAAAGCCTGGCTGGGCTGGATGGTCAATGTGGACCAAGATCAAGAGGTGCAAGTTTGATTCCTGTCTGTATTGTAAACTTTGGTCTTTGCTGGCAGCATGAAATGGGAGTGCAGGTATGGAACTACTCCAGTAAAAAAGCTCAACCGCATTCTTATTGCCATGTATATTCAGAGGCATGTATCCTCAGGCTCCAGTCTTGGTTTGGAGCTTGAGTTCCTTCATGTAAGAATAAAATCTAGCATGTAAATATGGGGAGAAAACCATGTATTTGCACAGGTAGTAACTGACTAATAGCAATTCAGTCTTGCAAGAGACCAAGTATCAAGCTGATGTGGTTTGCCCTTTCATTTTCTTATTCAGAGTATGTTTTAATCAGTTTTCTCGCATCAGCATCTGACTCACCTTGTTTTTCAGAATTAAAATTGTTGCTTTTTGAAAATCCCTAACTGTGAATCATGGACACGTTCATGTGGTAAACTCTAAAAATAAATACCAGTCCAGCAGTCAGCAGTTGATTCTTCACGCACCATCTACATCAAGTTCTGGGCAGAAACTGTCAGCTAGCAAAGAAGTTGTCTAGAAATCAATACACCTTTGTACAAAAAGGAACAGGTATACTATTTTCTAGCACCTTGTCAGCAGACTGTGAAGGTAAATAGATCTAAAACACAAAAAATGTGTGATAATCATCCAGAAAACAAACATTGTGGTAGCAGAAGGAGCAATTAAACACCATCAACTGATGCCCAGTGCACATCGAAAAGAGTGTTCAAGGCACGTCTCAGTAACCTCCTTCCATCAGGCCAGCTGCAGGTTTAAACTCTGCTTTGTGAGCTTTTTTGGTTTTTTCGATAACATTTTCCTTGCAGTGAAGGCTGAGTTCTGAGAAACATTTCCTGGTTTGTGATGATCAAGTTCACTCAAGCTTTCCCAGAGATCAATTACATTACATTGCATTACATTACATTACAGCAATACAGTAAACTATCCCTCACGTTTTTGCTTGCAGAAAATATGAAAGAGAATTCTCATAGGGAACAGTGAATGAAATGTAGCCAAATACACCTGGCTGGAATTTACAGAACACTGCTGTATTTTTAAAGTCGAATCTCATATATTAGATTTTTCAGCGACAGGCTGTATCCCTCAGGATTAAACAAATATATTATACAAAAGGCAAAGGCTCATAACGAGTAACATGCTTCCCTACAAGCCTCTTCCCTAACCATACAAATCCTGCCTAATACTACTGACAGTAAGTAAAACCCAAGCTATGGGACAAGTTTACCCAGCCCGGTCCTGACCTGGTAGAGACACAAGCTTGTGGTTGGGAAGCAGATAACTAGTAACTGCCCGAGTCACCTCACCCAGGTGGCATGACTACTGCTTCAGACCACAGCTTCATTCCTAGTTGTCACTGGGCAGATGTGCTTCTTCAATAGCAGAAAAGAAGAACAAAAACTTCCGTAAAATCCAACAGCTTAAGAGAGTTTTATCATCTGAAATTGTTATTCTACTGATCACCTCTTTTTGACACAAATCCAAATATCAAAGGATGAGTCTGCTTCTGTCGTGCTAATCAGCAGCTGTATCTTTGGAAAAATGAGGGTTTGCCTGTTTTATACACTACTCCATGGTTGTTCTGGATGCAGAGTACTGAAATATTAACCTGTCTTCTGTGAGTAACAGGTACGGAGGGCTTCTAAGTTGTGTAGTATTCTCAGTTGTGGTTAATTTTAAAATGATTCAGTAAAAAAAAAGGCTTGGTCTCAAGATTTGGGGGGTAGAGAGTTTTTCTTATGAGAGATTCTAGACTGACAGCCCTAAAAACAGTTTTTCTTCTCTCTTCTGAGCATGGGAGGGATGAGGACTCAGGTGAGCTGTAGACTTGCACCACTGTTACCGGTATAATACAGCCTTGTTCTGGGAGAGCGAATCCTGGAGACAGAGGGTAGGCTCTGGCAGAGCGGCTGGGGAGTTTGCGAGGATTGCAGTCACCCTCAGGCCATTCCATAGCATTTGGTCTTGCAGCAGTTATGGGACGGGCAGTAGCCACAGACCTGCACAGCCTTCCCCTACACATCGTACGAGAGAGGTGGCTGTAGGGGACCTAACTGAGCGGCCAGGCGTCACTTCGGAAAGCCGGCAGAGCACACAGCTGGTCTGATGTGTCCGTAGCCAAGTGTTTCAGCCTGGATCCTTCCTCATCCTCAGAGCCTGTGGTTGGAGGCTCTTAAACCGCTTTACAAATACTAACCCTCTCCGGCTCAGCCCTGTGCCTGGGGCTTCAAGTTTGCTGCCGGGTCTGAGGCAGGTTTCCCCGATGACTCCAGGCAGACTATTTTGATGCGTTTGTCCCTCGTCCTGCGTGTATGCAATAGGGATAATGCCAGCTCACAGGTTGTACTGTGAGCAAAAATAACTGAAGTTAGGGACCTCTTTTGAGAAAATAGCCCTGCAAGATAGAAAGCAGATGCTCGGATCAGCTCAGGAATAAAGGGAGGAAGTGTAAACGAAGCAAGATAACGGTGGAACTGAAAACCCTCCAAACCAGCAAACTTCCTTAACTCTCAAGTACTCTTTGAATGTGTAAAAAGTACATAGCTACATAAAAAGGTAAATTATCAGGTGTAAAAGAGTGATAAAGCTGTTAACTGAGTTGCATGCCTGTAAGCCAGCTAAGCCCTTGGCCCAAGGTGGTGTGTGTGCTGGAAACCCTCACTTCCAGTTTATAACTCGTTTGTCACCTCAGTTTTAATCATAGCATTCCTTATAGTCCAAACAGTTTCTGTATCCCATAACATTCCAGGTGAGAAATAAGAATTTTCCAAGGCTACAAAGGCACTGAACCTTCTTACTACTTAATTTTAACTATTTGTAATACTTTAACCACTAGTTCTTTGAAACTTTACTTTAAACTGTCTTTTGCTGTTCTTTGGGCATCTGACACTGAGTTAATTTTGCTGAAAAGTCTACATAAACCTTAACAATAATATAGCCACTGGCTTGCTGATCTTGTTTACTAAATTCACCAGAAATTACTTGGGTTTGCTTCTCTGTTGTTATTCACCTACTGACTTCAAGTTAGGCTGACTACTCTTTTCACAAGATGCTGCCTCTGTCTCCAGGGCACAGCAGTGAGCACAGGGGTGTTCTGGTTTCCCTCAGGAGATCCAACTCACCCTTGGAATAAAAATGAGTTTTCAGCCTAGAAAAGGCTCTTGTGGGCCATGAGAGAGGGTTAGGAGCTCTACAGGTGTAAGGCATCCATTTGCACCTGGCTACCACCATACCAAAACCCAGAGAGAATGAAAAATGGTGTGTTGAGACTGTCTGGGGCACAACCCCACTCATTAGGAGAAAAACCTGTTCCCAAACATCTGCTCTACTCCTGCCAATGTTACAATTCAGTTTCGTTCTGATTAAGTGGCAGTTGGAGTGGATTATAAAAAATTAAGCGTTAGACAAGAGAGGATGCATCGCACCCTGTCACTGCAGTGGCAGCTGAGAAGTTCATGACAGCAGCACGAGCCCATCGCTCTTCCCACCAAAGGAAGGTGAAGTAGAGAAAATCAGAAGTTACCTGGGGCACAGCTACTGCTGTCCCCTGCCCTGAGCTGGTGAGGACGGAGCAGCCCGGCTCTGTGTCACTGAACCCCCTCGGCCCAGGGGCTGCAGCCCAGCCGCACGGCTGGCCCCGGCCCTATGCCAACGCCTGAACTGTGCTTGGGAACGAGTGTTGGTTGGCACAGCCGAAAACTAACCCCAGACCCAATTAAGGATGTATCGAATGAGGTGATGGAGTCCCGGGGACTCGAGCGCTCCTGACTGGAGGGACACAGCCCTGGAGGAGGGCGAGGAAGGGAGACGGGGGACGGGAGCACCGAGGCTGTCCCAAGCTGTGTATCTGTCGGAGGTCAATCGATCTGTCGTACCTATAAACATTTCAGAGCCGTGTTTTGCTCTTTGCCCAGTTTGCGGGCTGCCAGGAAGGGCTGCAGGACTGACCGTGGCTGTTGTGGTGCTGTCTCGTGCGATACAGCCCCTTAAGTACAGATGCCATTGCAGCCATAACCTCGTTTTAAGGTCAGTTACAACTTCCAGCACAATTCATAACAGGTATCGCTACTGAAATGCTTGCAGAAGAAACATTTTAAAAAACTTTATTCCTTTGAAAACACGGCTTCAGATTCAAGAAAGAGCCTGATTTCACAGGTATTTTGACAAACCAGAAATTAATTCCAGCATCAGACACAGATCCAGTAAAACCACAGATGTCTACAAAGGGGTTTAGATAAAGCAGTTTCAGATGTTTTATAGTACTGAACAGTCTTTTCAATGAGAATTTAATTCCTTTCAGCAATAAGAGTATTTAGTTTCTGATTCTCTCTTTTTTATCCTTAGAACCCAAAGATGTTCCTAGATAGGAAACACTTGAGCGTTCACAGACCATGTGTGCTGTGCCTGGAGAGGACTAAACACATCCTGTTTCTACTGTAGTATCTTGTTGTGGTTTAACCCCAGTCAGCAACTAAGCACCACGCAGCCGCTCACTCACTCCGCCCCCCCACCCAGTGGGGTGGGGGACACAATCTGAAGGAAAAAGGTAAAACTCATGAGTTGAGATAAAAACAGTTTAATAGGACAGAAAGGAAGAAAATAATAGTGATAATAATAACAAGAACAAAATGACAATAGTAATAATAAAAGGATTGGAATATACAGAACAAGTGATGCCCAGTGCAATTGCTCACCACTCGCCGACCAATGCCCAGTTAGTTCCCGAGCAGTGATCTGCCCCTCCCAGCCAACTCCCCGCAGTTTATATACTGGGCATGATGTGACATAGTGTAAAATATCCCTTTGGCCAGTTTGGGTCAGCTGTCCTGGCTGTGTCGCCTCCCAACTTCTTGTGCCCCTCCAGCCTTCTTGCTGGTTGGGCATGAGAAGCTGAAAAATCCTTGACTTGGTCTAAACACTATTTAGCAACAACTGAAAACATCAGTGTGTTATCAACATTCTTCTGATGCTAAATCCAAACCATAACACTATACCAGCTACTAGAAAGAAATTTAACCCTATCCCAGCCCAAACCAGGACAATACTGTAGAAGGTACAAGAAAATCATGATCTTTTATTTGTAAATCTGGAAGAAAAGAATGTAATAAGATGTGCTCAAATAATGTCCTCAACATGTACTACAACTATTCCTGTTTGACATTTATGTTTTTAATAAAGGCTAGTAAGGGCTTCATCTTGATTTAATTAGGCATTTGGTCAGGTTTGACATGGACATAATAGGAATGTACTTGCAGCCCCTTTTAGGTACAGAAATACAATGCACACACAACTCCAGGCCTTGTCAATGAAGAGTGTGAGCTAGCCTCTCCTGGAAACTGGCTTATTTACTCAATCTGATAAATTTGAACTTCTCAGGAAATGTCTGTTGGTTGCATTTCTGTAGCTGGCTGAGAAGACTTTATTTTATTGACACCTTGTCCCAGTCTAATTCAGGCTAGGAATTCAGTTGGGTCTAGTTGTGTACAGAAAGCTGTGTACAAAGAATTGACCCAATGTCTGGAAAACGTTAACTTGTTACCACACTCTACAATATAGCAGGGTACTGCGATGCAAAAGTTGATGAGTATGACTTAGGAAATGGCAACCTGGGAGGAAGTAAAATTGCTAATTAGCAGCTACTATCACTGAATGCCCTGCTTTCCAAAGCAGCCGCATAATTCATTGACATGATAGTATCACCAGAAGATGTTTAAGACTTCTTTTCAGACTTCTTTTAACAGACTGATGGTCAAATGAATGTCTCAGATACCTGCCAAACCCAATTTGGAGGGAGCTTTGTCTCAGATCAGTTTTAAGACTAATTTAGTCCTTTATTGAATTTATTTTTTTAACATAAGTTTCGCTGGAAGGTTCACAACAGTAATCTTGACTGTTTGGGTTGTTTCAGTCTCCCAGCTGAGAAAACTTATTTATCCTCTTATTTTTATCTTGTTACCCAATTTCATGAGAGAAACAACTAACCTACCTGCAGATCAGAAAAATCAAGAAATGATCTGATACTTATGACACAAAATCTATAATTTAGTTCATTACTGGTTACTTTACTTTTTTTAAATCCCTGATATGTTTATACTTCGCCATCTCTGTCCAGGGGTTCCTCAGCAATCTCCCATGTGTGAGGACTTCAGCTGTTGCTTGGAGACTTAGGAACCATCAATCATTTGACTAGGAAACGCAGACAAAATACTACTCTTCAAAAGTGAGGAACAACTGTTCCACTCACTGATGGTGACTCAGGAGGCAATGGCACTGTGAAAAGATTTCTTTTAAACGAAGCTTCCTACAAAGTTGGGGAAGCTCATTTCAAAATCAGGATATGTTTCTGCAACAGAGCTACAAACTCCAATAGACTGGCCTGTACAAAAACCTTAAAACTAAAAATGAGTAACTTGGAATATAGCTTGTTTTTTCAAGCGCGTGTGCCATCTTTTTCTTTTTTTCGTTCTGCTTTTCATTTCGGTAGTGAGGGTACTGTTTAAATTTGGACACAGTGAAAAGCCAGTCTTATTTTACTCCCTAACCTTGTTTCCAGAGGCAGAGTTTCACTGAAACGCCTCAGAAATAAGGTGTTTCTTTAAAATTACGTTTCTTTCTTTTCAATTTATTTATTCACAGCAGGGATGTTGTGACCAACATGCAGCATAACTGTGTGGATTGTTTCTCAACCCACTGTAAATAAGAAATGAAATAACTATGAGTCATGTTCTTTAAAATATGATCTAGTCTCTCTGAAGGGCTTAACAGCACCCACAGTATTGCATGACTGTACTGAATTCATTGCACCAGCTGCCTCACTGTTTCTTCCCACATCATCTATATTACAAACAGTAACATCGCAGCCATGGTGGTCTAAAGATGCGAGTCAGCCAAAGTCTGATGTTTGGGGCAAATACTTTAGTCTAGATGTTTCCTTGTCCTGCAAACTCACTTCTCTTAAGGTTATCTGCTCTCTTCCAGACACCTGCAGCCTTTTTCACAATTTCCCATCAGAAGCCCTTACCATCAGGGCTTACCGTCACCACCAAGGCTGCCTTTCCAAGGTGTGTACTGCGGTGTTAACCCAAACCACAGTCCTTGGATGGCCAGGTTTGCTCAGTGTTTGAAGATTTGCTTTTTTGTGGATTTAAAAACTACTCCCAGATCCCCTGGCTAATTGTCCATTAGTATGCTCTTTTAAACATTAAACAAAACCCTTTATTTACCTTCCCTGCTGCCTGATAGTCCTCAAGAGGCAAAGCTGCTTCTGCCTTAGCGACTTGACCCTGTGTGACCTGAATAGTCATTTGAGATGTTAATTCACTGAAGAATGAAGCTGAACAATGATGGATGGAAGAATTCCCCAACCCAGAAGAAAACATGGTTGCTTAAGCTTTGTGTATTGATCAGCTAGGTTCAGTTTAATTCTCTCCACAGCCAGTTTCTAATACAAAAGGAAATTGTAATCTCTGGTATTTTAGGAAAGAACTCTGATTCCCTGTGATGGTAGTCCAGTTGAGAGTCTTCTCCCTGGAACTATTGCCAGAAGAGCCAGACCCATGTGCCTGATGCCTTTAAGTCAGAAAAAGTGATCTAGTTCTCCTGTGGGTTGCAGAATTCTACTGATTTTCCCCACAGTGACTTTTCTGTCATCATGAACGAGGTCAAAATACACCAAACTCCAAACTTCAATTTTTCTGCTGCCTGCAGGTTTCTTCTAATGCTTCAAATATAACCTCAAAGAAACAAGATGTCCTTAGGAAGAAGAAAATGGCATGTTGAAATCAATTCCGTGCTACTTGACTGCTTTAAAGTCTTGAAGGTGGGATCCCATTGACCTCAACAGCAAAATTCATGTTGTTTTTATTGAATTACAGCCCCACCTTACACCTTCAGCTAGTATAAAACCAGGTAGGTGGTATAAATTGTCATAATTGTTCGGAAATATACAGAACTGTCCTAATTTACCACAGTTCAGAATATGACCTTACCTCCTTTAATGGTCAGTAAAAAATTAAACCCCTGCTGAAGTCTGGGAGATGGATCCTGCTCCTCCTCACACCCAGATTCCCTGGTGATGGATCTGTCGGTGACACCTGAACCTGGCTGGCTCTCTTGCATCTAAATAGGTGTAATGAGGAATGAGCAGATTTGAAAAACACAATGAATCTGCACGCAAGATTTACTGGATGATGATATTATCCTGTGCCGTTTGGTAGCTTCAAAGGGCCATATAGACTTTTAAAAGTTCTGTAATAGCCATTTAAAGAAAAACCTTTTGTTTTTAAAAGCCTGCTTATAAATACCCATAAAGCTGGCTTCAGCTGAACGGAGTCTGATGGTTGCTCAGCGGATAAATCAAAATTCATTAGGAGGGCACTCAGAGCTGTATTCTGGCCTTGCTCCCTGAGGACAGAGCTCACTTTTCTCTCAAGCTTGGGGTCTGGGAGGCAGCCTGGGAGAGCCAGGGCTTGTGAGGGGAAACGTCTATCGTGCTGTCCCAGCACAACATCTCTAAACCGTGTTTCCATTCGGAATCCTGCAGTCTGCTCTCCATTTAGATTTCAGGAAGCAGGGAAACCACCCTAATTAATGGAAAAGGAGTGCATTGTGCCTATTGGGGGTCCTCTTGAATTGCAATCACTTTAGCTCGATTGAGGGCAAGGGGCTTGCTGGGCTGTGGCACGGGATCCCACGCTGCTGGCCATTCAGATCTGGGGACAGATCGGAGCACGCTGCCGTCCCCGTGCACCCCGGCACAGGCGGGTTCCTCGGCGTGGGGAAGGTGTGCTGGGGAGAAGGGAAAGAAGAGGGAGAGGTGAGATGTGCCCTGACCTGCCCTAGGAAGGGAGAGGCATATGGCCATGTGTGACCGCCTGCACCCAGGCACCAGGAACATTCCCTTATTTGCCAGGTTATTTAGTCAGAGCTGTTTATCTCAGTGGAAACCTCTATGTCTTCTCCACACCTGCCTTCATTACTGTATGTTCAGAGCAGACTAGTATGCACCTCAGTTTATAAATCCCCCCTGTTCAGTTTATAAATGCTCATTCCAGTTTATAAATACCTTAAAATGGTACTGATACTGCACTGCATTAATTAAAAATCATGATAAAAAGCACAAAGTAATAAATCTTCACACAGTCCCTGATGGAAATCCCTCAACTTCAGTGAGCTAGGCAAGTTCTAGCCATCCTACAACTGGCGTACAAGGGCTTCTTCTTCTCCTGCTCCGAATGCCGAGGGATGGGGAAGGTGACACAGCTCCGGCTCAGCCGCATGAGCCCAGGGTCCATCCCTTACCCCTCTCTCCCACTCAAACCCAGGTAGCTCACCAGGCATGCCACAGCTGAGCCTGACCTGAGGCATTTGCAACCTTGGCTTCCACAGGCCGTACCGCCTTGGGAAATTCACCTCGCTGCCTGGTCTCTGCCTGCAAAATGGAAATTACAGTGCCCATCTCTACACGTAGCTTCCACCTCCATAAATGAGAGTGGATGACACTAGGGTGAAACAAAGAGCACCTGATTGATTCTTCTTCTGCAGAGCCACCGCATGACCTTCAAAAGCAGCAGATGCAGCACAGGATGATGCCTCCTGCTACGTTTGGTGGAGGGTGGGCTTGCCTGGACCAGCAGGGAAGAGAAATCACAGAGAAATAGGTGGCTCTTTGTAAATAAACTGGGGTCAGTTGCTTAAAAAACACAAAGCCTTTCTGTCAAGGGAGAGGACGCCTGTCATCCCAGTAAGGGGTGGCAGGCTAACGAGTGTGTTTTCCACTTCGAACAGGGCTGAATCCGCTAATAATTTCCTATCAGCCTTGCACGCGGATCGCCCCAGGTGCCTGTCTCTGCAAGGGGGGCACAGGGGAAGCTGGGGCAATAACCAGCCTGGGCTGGTGGGGCCAGCGCCCGCCGGGCAGCCTTTAATTAGCAGGGAGGGCTGCATTGATTTTTTGCACACCGGGGCTGCCCGGCAGCCTCTGTGAGTCCTTCTGTGATAACGAGCACCGTTCAGCCCAGGGGCTGCGAAATTGGGGTGGCGGGGAAGGGGGAGCAGAGGAAACGGAGCCCAGCTCAGCCGAGCTCCGGCTCTGCTGCGGCAGGGAGAGGAGGGAGAGGGGGCAAAGTCCTGCGGGGACCTGGGGCTGCCCCCACTCACGCCAGGCGTGGGTTTTGTCCGGGGTCTCGCCCGGCTGCAGAGCCGGGATGAAGGCTGGTAAGTGGAGTGATGCCATCCGGAGCAGCCTCTCCTGCCGGGATGCACCAGCCTCTCCACCCAGAAGAGCGGAGAAAGGGTCTCCAAAAGGAAGCCCACCACAAGAAATACCTGGACCGGTAGTGTATGTTCTCATTCCTCTCAAAATCTCTCCAAAGACACCCAGGTTGGATTGTAAAATGCAATACAGTCTGTACAGAAATAATGAGTGACACTTTAATTTTAAATTTCTCCATACATGCTGATAAAGGTATATCCTTACAGTAGGTCTATTATGATAAGAAAATGGGAGTTTAGATTCAGTTTCTGTAAGTCAACAACAGGTTCAAACAGAGATAATGGACAGATAAATGCATTTGAGGGTGACAACAATGGCATTTATTTTGTATGTAAGATCTACAAAAATATCATTGGCATCTGAATGTGCACATAAAACACCAGGCAGCAGTGGAAGAAAAATAAAGAAGGGGAAGGAAGGCAGAAAGAACAGCTTACTGGATTGTCAAACGGCATTTGTGATAATCCTTTAATACAAGGTGTTTCTTAATTTCCAAACGTCTCATCTTCATACTTTTGACCTTTATATTAATTTTGTGTCTTCAGAACACATACACTCTTCTATTTCTCTTTGGAGCTACTCTATATTTCTCTTCCTTCTCATTTAATTCTAAGTTACTGATGCTAGTAACACAGTAGAAATAATGTTCCCAGATTAAGTACCATCCAGTCTTTCCAAAATTACCTCTGCCAGCGAAACAGATGACAGCTTGACTGCCATTCAGATGGCATATTTAAAGCAGAGCTTTTGAACATTGATGAGGGTCAATTGCTGCCTTGCAGTATTTCCGAAATAATTAAATAAAAATATAGATCTCCAAGGCTGGAGGGTGCCACAGGCCTCTGATTCTTTTAATGGAGGAGAAAAAAAGTGCAATAAAGGTCGATGACAAAATGTATCCCCACTGCAGCTGTAACTATGTATTGTACAAGGATATGAAAAAGCTTTACAGTGGAAGTAATTTTCCTAACCCTGTACGGGGGTTAGCACGGTGGTTAGCTCATGTCTCAGAGTCAGCACTGTTGTAAAAAAGCAGTTCTTTCCAAATTTTCATCCATCTATTCTGAGCGTTGATGGTACACTTATTTTTCAGTTTGACAGTCTTCCTGAACTATTTGCTTTAACAATATTTTCTGCAGCAGATTCTGCAAGTTCATTACATACTGTGCATGAATAGCTATTTTTCTATTTCAGAACTGTTAGTCTTTAGCAGATTCTTCTCTTTCTTGTTTTAAAGCTGTACTAAAAATTGATGAGCATTCTTTTATTTCTGATAAGCCTCTCAGCTTCTGTTCCCTCTTACTAATGTCTTCATTGATCTTTCTTAGTATCTGGAAAGATTTCCTTGTTGGAGATCATATCTGTTGCTCTTTAGGAAGAACCGATTTTCTTCCCTGGCTACATTTTGATGAGGCCTGACTGACTACAACTGTAAACATTATTAAAAATGAGGGGGTGATGAGGACTGAGATATGACAGCCTTATAGCATTCTGCCCCATTCTTGCTGCCCCTTTCTTAATACCATCAAAACCCTTTTGCTTTCATTGGTATTAAGCAGAAGTTTCTTCTGGACCATCTGTAATAACTTGCAAATCTTGCTCTGAAACTGTTATCACTTCATTTAGAACACAGGCTGGTGCTGCAAGGAATTTCATTATTTCTTTTAATGCTTATGACTTTGCTTTTGCTTATAGCAAAAAAAAGAGAAAGAAAACCAGAACAAGAATCAAACTCAGAATACATTGCCTGATGGCTTAGTTCTGTCATGTCTGCATGTCTTAATCCCTGACTGATCTAAATCACTTAGCATCATCTGCAAATTTTGTTACTTTGCCCTGCCGTCGGATTATAAACAAACAGCCTCAGTCCCAGCAGATATATCGCAAACACTTCACTATTAACCTCATTTCTAGATGAAAGCTGGCTCTTTATCCTTTGTATTTGCTGTCTCCCAGCCCATTTCCACTGCACAGCAGAACATTACCTTTCACCTTCTAGGTGCCTGGTTTTCTTTAATAGCCTCTTTGAGGGACTTTAAGAAAAATCTGAATAATTATATCTGCCAGTGCTTCTTTACCAACTAATTTGTTGACACTTTAATGATTCCTTATACTTGGAAGTAAGGTTTTCCTTTGGCATAAATCAGCGCCGTTTCTGTAATCATCTAATTTTCATCTAGGTGGTTTTATAACAGCTACTTAAAATAGCACACCTCCCACTGAAGGCTCATCAGTCTATTACTGCTCCAACTACACAAATTTCAATTTTAAATTCACCACTCTCCAGCCCTGCAGTTTAGAAATTGATTTTAATATTTGGGGTTTTTAGAAGCTGAACAACTTCTTTTACAACATTCTCTGCATTCGTAGATGATTGTATTTCCAGACACATTAGTTTCAGCTTGTCAGTATAAGAATTTAACTCCTATCTTGCATGACCCTTTTGTCATGTATGCGTCGATGTATGGGAATTCCCAGAAAATCCTATGCATTCAATGCAATGTCCGTGCACGGTCAATTGGAAGCTGAAAAATTATTCTCAATAACCAGTTGAACACCTTCTACTTTAACCACAGGCTTTGTAACTGTCTGACAGTTACATCTAGTGCCCTTTTCTCTAATTGACCTTAACTCCCTCTCCATCGCCTCTCAGCATAGCTCAGCTGATTTCATATTGTACATAGCAATGAAGTTACCAAAGAAGCATAAAAACTCCTTCGAGGCAATTATAAATGGGATTATATTTCATGGCTGACTATGATAGAAACGGGATGAAAAGTGATGAGCTAAGGTATTTCTTCCAGTCTGATATTCAAAGTTCCCACAACCCTAATGGACATGGTAACATCCTGTTTGTTGCTTACAGCAGCACACCCAGTCCAAAACCCACCGGCTTCAGCTGGCTTCGGGTCAGGCCCTGAATCGTGACATCCTTCCCTGAGTCTTAGACAGATTCAGTTTTGACCTCCTTTGGCTTTTCCTGAATAAGGATTTGCAGATTTGGCTCAAAAGAGTGAGCTTCCACATTTTCTTTTCGTCTGCCCTCTACCTTGCAATGACCAGTCCGGCAGCAAAGCCGACTGACTAGCCAGACGTTCCCCAGGGTTTTTCACCTCAAAACGCTTCTGCAGGGACACCCGTAACAACCAACAATTGCTTTTTAACACACCCCCTCGTTGCACACCCCTAAGCAGAGGCCGCCCAAGGACCATCCCTTTTCTGGTTTTGTTTTCCTGTCAGAGCAGGTTCCTCCGTCCTCGGTCACCTTCACCGCTGACCGCACGCACACACGCACAGCGGGCTTTGCGGCGGCAGCGCCTGATGTAACTTTAGTGCTCATTTTAGTGACATTTAGGACATTTTAGTGCTCACTTCCCTCACGGGTCCTTGTATATCCCAGCTGGATTCCTGTTACACGTCCTGTAGGCTGAGCAAGTTACAACCTCAAAGCCATTATCACATTCCCTTTTACTCTTACATATCATTATGGCTTTCATCTGGACATTTTCCAAAACCAAGGACTTCTAGACACCGGGGTGAGGTAAGGCAGTATCCAAAAGAGCATACTTACCCTTTAAGGAAGGCCAAGGGGCTTCATGCATTATAAATGAGCCATTCTTTCTTTAGTTCTAGTAAGCCTTCCTCAGCTGATATCTGCACTGTTTCTTTGCCTGCTCTTCTTTTTTAATGTGAGGATGACATTGGTTCTCCCAGGGTTGAAAATGGCCCCATTTACTGCTGACCCAACACCTTTCAGATGAGAATTTAATCAGTGACCGGAGATGCCACAAAATTTTAACTTGCTGCTGTTCATTTCAGCATCTTATCACATTCTGTGTGTAGAAAAATGGGATCTTCTTGTCCACGAAGAATATAAAATTTTTAATATATATTCTAATTGCTTTCATTTGCCTAAGCACAGCCTCTAGAAAGAGGCACTGTGTTTAATTTGTAGGTATTTTATACTGTGACAGGAAGATTTTTCTGATGCATCAGTATACACGAACCCACGGATAATATCCTGGTTTTGTCTCTTGATGACATTTTCTGGCTCTTTCATGTGCAAAGCCATTGCAATCTCTTTCTGCCAGATCACTTTTGCTGAAATTTTGCTCATTGAAATCACATTTCTTCCAAACGCCATCAAGTACCCTTAGAGACATGGTATTCCTAAGAGAAGAGACTTTGAACACAAATGCTCCGTTACTTTGTAAACTTGTTGAATCCAGTCAGGAAGGAGACACTTTGAACTGAAGTACCCGTCCTCTAAAATGAGATGTGCTATATTATGTTGCCTCATGTCTGTAAATTTAATCCACAAAGTTAATTTTTTATTCACTAACGGGAATATGGAAAGAAAGGGTTTTTAAAATGTTTCACATCTTCCTGGCTTACAGAAAAGAGCAAATCAATGTAAGAAAAAGGATATGCTAAGAGTCTTATAAAACTTTGATTTCTTAATAGTGGCAAGCAAACCTGGAAAATCAATGGATTCACCCTCCTAAGGAAATTAAAATCCTTCCTTATACAGGACTGTGCTACTGGATGTTATTGAACTTAACATGATTACTTGCATTCTGTAACAGTAGTGATCATCTGTAACGTAAATGTATTCAATATTGCATTATACAAATGGCAATAATTTTAGTTGACATTCTCTGAGCCTCCCCAGCTGTATACTCTCAGAGAAGCATATATTCAGGATAAGATTTCAAATTCTGACATCTTTGGCTCTGTTTAGTTTGAGTCTTGACTTGAATGTTATTTGGTTTCGTTCTTTTTTTAAAAAAAACCCACCTCGGTAATAGGTTGTTCAAGAAACTTTATTTAATGGCATTTTTAAATTAGTTACTTCATAACATATATTTACATCCATAAGTATATATGCATATATATATATAACTAGTGTTAGGTGTAGACATTATGGTACATACACAAAACCAGAGCAGAATATGACATTATCACTTAAACCTAACTTTAAACAATACCTGTGATGAAAACTTAAGACAGGCAAATAACTATTAAGGAAGAACTAAAGGAGAATATGCCTCTATAGTGGACCAGGTTCCCTGGTTCCTAGGAGTTTGTGGGATGACCAGCTCAGGAGGGTGCTGGGAGTCAAACCTGGGAAGTTCCTGAGATAAGAATAGCTGGAGACTTGACACTGTCTATATGCTCGTTAACGTCTTTTACCTTGTGACCATTAGAAGCCACCGTTCAACCAGATTGCAGACCCAGAAACTTTGAGCAACTAGGAGAAGATCTGACAGCAAGGGTGAAAACCTACCTTGAAACAAGGGATGTCGCAGGGAGCCTTTGTGATAAAAATTCATTGACTCCTCATCTGGACCAAAACATCTCAGAAATCCTTCAAAACCAGGACTCCCCACTTTTCAGTTTATTCTGAATTTCAGAAATCTCATGCAGGCAGTAGCATCCCACCCCTAAGCCATCTTTGCATCTTGGTGTGACTCTCCACAGGAGTAGTGTGACACTCCTTACCCGGTAAGAGGACAATTTTTTAGGTACTTGTATGCAAACTGAGGCAATGCTATTGCTTTATTATGCCTTGGGAATTTTAAGGGAGAATTCATTATGAAATTGTAAACTTACCATTTTTCTCTTTTGAAATCAACTTCATTTTCCCGCTTAGGAGAGGTTTTAAGAAGTATCTGTATATTTACAAGGCTAATCTACTCAAGCTAATTAGGTGAAAATTTGACAGTAAATTGATACCATTTTTTAAACATTCATTTTTTGGAAGTCTGATTGGTGGCCTCATGACAGTGATGCATGCTTAAAGCACAGGATCTTCTTTAATTGGATTCAGATTTCACAACCTAATCACACTTTAGTATTTTGAGAGGAACTTCATGATTTCAAAAGAGATTATGGCTAAATAACGGAAAAAATTCTAGGAAACAGATGCCAATTTGTTCTTTGGCTGCTTTATTAAAGTTAACATAATATAGAAAGTAATTATTCCCTTGAATTTCTTTTTTGTGATGCTAGAAGTATAGGAAGCTGGAATTGCTGTCTGGGTGTATATAAGTAGGCTCTGTCTAACCAGATTGATTTTACAAAGACTTAAGTGGCAGATTTTGAAATGTTTGAAACTCCAGTTAGAACCCTCAGCTTTGGCATAAGATAGAGTAACAAAAGCAGAAGGTACTAGAAGAAAACAAAACAATTCTGAAACTCATTTAGAGTTAATTCTGGAAAAAATCAGAACATTTAAAACTTCAGCAAGATTGTATCTGCTGCTAGGTAGCACTGTCATCCAATAAGCCATACTTAAAAAGGAGTTTACCCCAGGTTTTCAAAGTGTTTCAGAAATTCAAGCGTCCTCTTTTCCTCCATTGCCTTCAGCTGATGTTCCCTGGAACATCCCACACATCACTTGTTCTGGTCAAGGCAAACCCGAAGCCCTGGTTCATAAGTGTGATGCTTGTTAAGGCCTGGAATATATAGTAGCAGTATCCTTGCAGTTATGTTAAACACAACCTCTACGCCCCGTCTCCATGGGTGGATGCAGGCAGACGTGAGCTCACTCTGCCCGTGCTCCAGGCTGCTTGGCCGTGAGCCAGCTTTGGTTTGAAAGCCACACAACTGTATTAGCTTCTCAGCAAGGCAAGTCAACTCGAGCACAGCATTAGCACAGCTCCATGGTTTCTGAACCAGACGTAGTCAAAGCAAAGGCACTTGGACCTGTTTGCACCCATCCACGCGGACCAGTTCTGAAAATCCCAGTGAGTCACCTCTTGTTGCAAATCGTTTCAACTTCCACTCCCTCTGAAAGTACAAAAGACCATCTCGATTTTTATGCTTCTGTGCTGCGCTTTTTGACTTTTCTTTGTGCAGATGCAGAATTAAATATAAAGGCCATCATTTACAACGAGTCTCAGCTCTTGCAGAGCCACCCTGGCACCAAATGGGAACCTGAATTGCAGGTTGGAAAGCAGCTGGTAAGCTAAGCCTAGGGTTGAATAGATATTTGGAGGCATAAGCCCAGTTCAAATCCCAAAGTGTAATTGTATAATTTTTGATGTATTTCGACCTCCTTTTTTCAACTCATACTAAGCATAACATGAGATACATGTACGCATGTATGTAGGGAAGCTCAGCCAGATGGGAGAGATGCATCAAACCCTTGGTCTCTCACATGTCCTCATGGGGTGAATGTCACTGCTAATCATCATCTGGCCTCCTTCAGGAAGGAGCCACTGCATTTGCCCCCCCTTACTTGCCTTGCTACATAGGAAAGAGCAAAACTGCCTTTACTGTAACAGTGCCTAAAGGCCTGCTCAGGACAGGATCCCGTCACAGAAGAGAGCATACCCTTGCTCTGTGGGCCTTAAGTCACCAAAGGAGAATAAATGCCAGCCTGTCTGAGGGCCTGACATGAAAAAAGAGGCAAAGAGATGGAAGAACAACTGCAGTACCTCCCATCTGTGGGCATCCCCAAGCGCAATGCACAGAGCGGGCGACTATGGTCCAGCAGCACCTTCAAGCACTGCTTTGCCCTGCTGTTACGGATTCGTTATACTCTCGTCACAGATTGAAGCCAGGTTGCAATCAGCATATCCCTTGCTCTTGGCAGCCTTCTTTGGGTCTTGTATGGGAGAAATCAGCATTAGGTTCCTGAGGTGCCGCTATGTCGTTGCAGCGGCAAGGGGAGACAGCAGGGGGTAAAAGAAGTTCTCCCGCAACAACTCAAGGCCAAAGATATTATTTAAAGCTGTCTCCCTTTACTTCTACCCAAGTGCCTCAGGCCATCAAGCACAAGAAAGCTCTTGGCTTTTCAAAAACAGCAACTTCATCCAGATTTCATGCCTGGAAAGTCACAACCTTCAAATCCAGGCTCTGTGGCAAAAGTCCGGCTGATAAAACACCCGGAGACTGCAAACACTCATTAAATATAGCCAAGGGCAGGGCAGCATCACAGAGTGGCCTAGTTTGCAGAGTTAGCTGGGTTATTTGAGCATGTGCTGAGTATAGCTCAACGCAGAATAACCGTCTCGGAGCAAAGCCCATAGGCTGACTGGAGTACTCCAGCCGATGTTTTGGACGATGCTCACTTGGGAAGGGAAGTAAGGGTCAGAATGAACTGAAAGGGAGCTCTCCCGCGGCTCCCAAACAGAGTTGACCATAGACACAGTAAGTGTGGTTGATGCATATCCTTGCAGGGGAGTGCTAAGAGGCTGCTCGCTGCCTCAGGTAAACCATCACAAATGAGCGCTGACAGGTGGAATCCTGGTTCCCATCCTCAGCACAGGAATAACATCATTAACAGCCTCAGAAACAGAGACTCCAGCCATGGCAGATTTCATCTCAGGACTTTGATGAACAAGGCATGTTGAAATAATTGACAGTTACTGCATATTACTTGCAGCATTCCTCTTTCAAAGATTTTTACTGTGAGATTGGTGAGAAACTAGCTAAAGTAATATTTCATTTAAAAAGACATTCACAGAATTAACTAATTATTTTTACAATCAAAAACACTCCAAGAGAATCCAATTCTGGCATTGATATAGCCAGTTTGCATTACTCTGTGGGCACACAGATATGGGGAACTCGGTGTATTCGTTTTTCTGCAAATCCATCTGGCGTAGAAGAATGGGTCAAAGAGACAGGATAAAGAGTGAGCTTTTGAAATCCTTTTGTTTTTAAAGTGCTGGTAAATGGAGAAATCCTTAAATGAGCAAACACTCTGGAGAATCCACTGTTGACAACTGGTCAGTCAATATGACTGTAAGGAGTATGGATACCGTCTAAAAAGGGGATGTGATTTCTGCAAATAAGCTGTCAATACCCTGCAGCTTGCTGCTGCATTCATCTGTTGCCTGCTGGATGAGGTTTGTATTAGAAGCATTTCTAGCAGAAACAGACTTTGCCCTGTTTTTTGGTTGATTTTTCTTCAGGGCTAAACAAAAATAGGGCTCTGGTCTCCCACTGCTACTGTAATACAAAGAAACATCAAGAAATATTAAAGGGTGTTTAGGAGCCACTTTCTGTAATTGCAAGTGACTGAGCAAACACATTGATATTTGCTCTGTTTTACTTTTTTCATGAGAGTTTAAGATGTCTTACTAGATAAAAATCAAGCAGAACAGAAACTTTCCTTTTGCTACCTTTAATTTTGACTTTGTTCTGTTGATCTTGGTTAGGTGGCAAGGTGAAAGAAGGGCAAAGTATCAGGAAAAAAACTCTGTTATCATCTTCTGAGTAGGAGTGTCAGTAATGAATAGACTATTCTATAGTTTTCTTTTTTTTATCGCATACATCAAACACCCAGTGCTGAACTGTGTGAACAATTGACATCAATTCAATGCCAAATACTAACAACAGCAAAAAATGGTGTCTGAAGGGTTTCAGTAATGCTGCTGGGATTCTTTTAACTGATGTATGCAGTCATAGCAAAGTAGGCTATTATACGTTAAGCAGTATCTTTGTTAGACAATCTTTTTAAAAGGAAAATAATCTGGATAACAATACCTAGGACTTACTCATTGCCTGTCATTTTTTACTTTATCTGCATCCAGTTACCACACCCCTGATTACTAGTTAAGCACTGTGCCTTCTTTTATGTTGTTGGTTTTTTTTTTTTCTCAACCATTTTTGCTGTTGATCTTCCTGTCCCAACAAAGGTTAAGCAAATGAACCCCAAAATAGCAACGGCTAGGCTATAAAGGTCCGGAATTGCCATCTCTGCCTTTACCACTGACCTGAGCTGGTTTCCTCCTGGGGAGTGGGAAAGGCAGCTGGGTAAGCACTGAGATGGCCTTTGCCTGCGTGCCCATGGACTCATCCCCAAAGATGGCACTGGTAGAGCTGTGCCTCTCCTTTCTGAAACAGTCTATTGCTGCTCGATCTGAAGGGACATTTGCTTTCTGCAAACTCTCTCTTACACAAGCAAGTATGCCTCGGGCGACATAAGTTACCCAGCCGGTCATTACGCCTCCCTGATTCAGGATTTCCTATTGCAAAGCTGGGGAAGAACACAGAAGAGAACTGATGGGGTGTCGTGTGCCTCCAGCCCTAACCAGCATCTCTCCCCTGCAAGGGTCCCCCGGACTCCCCCAGCCCGTGTGCGTACCCTACACTAATCTGTAAATGCACAGACCATAAGTCCGGGAGGCACAATTAAGCTATCTAATCTGACCTCCCGCATAGTAAAGGCCATTCATTTTTACCCAGTCACCACATATAAAGCGAAATAAACATAACCTGTCCGATCTAGCTGTGGACAAATGTGAGTAATGCAGATCACCGGTGTTATTTCGTCTACACAACCTGTTAAGCGCTGGAGCCTATCCCAGAGCCTGTGAAAGTTAATAGGAGTCTTTCCAACGTCAGACTGCATGCTTAACAATGCCTTTCAACAGTAGATTCATGAGATTAAAATAAACAGAAATATGACTAATGATTTATATACAGCATGCAGCTTGTTTCAAAGGATCTCAATCGGTATCTTTTAATTTAAATGACAGGCTTTCCTTTGATGTCTAATTACAGAACAGGAGGAAAGTCTATGACTCGGAAGACTACTAAGAAATTTCCTACTGAAACTAATTTTTGGCAATAAATGCATTTTCCTTTGCAAAGGCTTTCAGACAGCAATTCCTGGCCAAGTGTACTTTCTGCACCACTTAAATTCCCTGTGTTAAATAGAGCATAAGTGGTTGTCAGCACAGGGGATAGCTGTGTCCTTCCTGAACTGTAAACTGTTACTGCTCTGTGCATTTTGTTTACGAAATAAAAGGCATAAATTTAACAGCACTGGTCAATCATTAATTTTTTGATAAATACTTTGTTCTCAATTTGTCTGTAAGACCAGAGAGATTCTCCTCTTTTTTCCAGTGGATACAGTGCATTGTTGACATTTTGTACATACTTGTAATAAATAGACATTACGACTTGTCTTGCTGCAGACAACTCTGAGCAGGATCCTTTCCTACTTATTAAAAAGTGCAGATCAGACAATGCTGCTATTAGAGTCATTAAGATACATCTAATGCCACAATTAGCACCATGTTGGAGTGACATTTCTCAGAATAAAGTAGCTATCATCTCCCAAAACCTGGTTGGTATTTTAGACCCATGTTTGAAGAGGACAGAGAGGAATTTTCAATCCAAGTCTGAGGCACAACAAGTGGAGACATTCCTGCCACAAAGGCATCTGTCAACACTGCACTTATCCCTCACCAGGGCTCTACGCCAAAGTGTCTGCCCATCGCTGCACCAGCCGTCCCGGGCATCGCGGTGAGCTCTTTGCCTGGGAGAACCGCGCCGTGCACAGTCGCCGCTTGCGTGCCCTCCTCTTACCGACATCACCGGCTTGCAAGGGTTTTTACACACCAAGTCTGTGTGCTCAGCAGCCAGGTACAGGTTAAAGCCATCTACGCTTCCTAAAGCACTTTGCTAAAGATGCGGCTTTTTGAGCCACTTGGGCGCTACGGCACTTCTGACACCTTTTTGCCCTGGTAGTAAAGAGGTTTGGAACAAAAAGGCAGTATTTCAAAAGCTGTGTGATAAGGCTGAAGGTGGAAGCCACTCAAAAGCAATGTTGGTTAGGTCTCTCCTAAAAGTAGTTGACTCATTAAAACTTCACAGCATAGAAAGGAAGTGAGCAGAGCAGGGATTTCGGTGAATGCCAGTGGTGCTTGGTATCATGAGCAAAGGAGTAAGTGATGCAAAGGTGCACAGGACTGAATCTGTCAGCAAACCTTATCCAGCCCCTTGGGGACCAAGGGACCAACACTACTTAAACTACTTATTTTCTGCCCTGGTGCAAGTTACTTAGATGGCTAAATAAGTGTTTGCAGCCAGATAACCTCACTATTTGAGATATTGGAGGTATTTCCTACAGTAAATATAGGGAAGTGCTGTACAAGGGCATACTGAAGGCACTGAGGAAACCCTATCTTTTTATCTTAGGTTCAAACGCTTGAACGACACCACTCCGCTTCAGCCACTTCCCTCAACACTTCCCTCTAAAGATAGGGCACAACTGCTTCTCCAGCAGAATCGCTTTACCCTCCCATCGCTTTTACAATCAAACAGGTTCTCCTGCTCTCACAGGCGTTCTGTCCCCTCTCTCCCCTCAATCCCTTCACCCTTTCCCTTATCGCTCGCAGCCCGGAGGGCGAGTTGTTCCCTGCCCCCGTGGTGAGGGGTGGGTGAGCCTCGGTGCCCATGCCAGGGACCCCAGCCCTGCCGTCCCATCCCTCCTCCCCAGCAGCAAGGGACCTCCCTCCCCAGCCGAAGCAGCCCGGCGCTCTCTCTGCCAAGCGTTTTGAGATGGGTGGAGGTCTACTGCAGGACCCTGCTATTCCAAGCGTTGTCAGTGAAGACCACTGCTGATTTAAACGAGCTGTTCTTTCCAGAGGACACAAACGCAATGCATGAGACATCTCCCTGTGTCTCCCGGTGCGTCACGTTTTATGGCACTGAACGGTGACCCCTGACGCTGTTACCGAAATCTGGAATAAAACTCCTTAACACCAATGTGAAGTTAAGAAGCAGGCACTTCGTTTATCGCAGCGCTGGGGACACGGGATCGCTCCTCCAAAGGCGTGTCCAACTTAGTATCAGAATCCATCAGTTTTTATAGACTTTTTCTGTCAGGTCATTGTTACATAAGCTCTTTACATAAAAATGCATACTATGCTCGCTCTTAAATTTAACCTTTATAATGATTGGTCCTTTGATTATATAACCTTATCAATATTCTTACTTAAAAACAATCATTGGTGAATTTCACTTAGCTCTGCTGATTGGAATCTTCGATACTCAAATGGAGATGGGAAGGGTAAGGGGTTTCCAAGCAGCAAACTGGTGTCCATGATAGTTTCCTTAGTTTCTTGAAACAAAACATAGAAAAACCAGTAACTTCCTGGTGAGGTTTCTATGGTTAGCTATTTCAAACTTCAACAATATCAAGGTTCCTGTAGTCACACATAACACAGTTCCTAAAGTTTCTATGGCTACGTTTCAAACTTAACACTCCTATACATTCTGCTTCACAATTTTACTTCTTAATCAAACCTAACTCTTCTGTGTGATTACATTTTGATTTCTTTATCAGAATATTTGCAACAACGCCATCGCCTTTCTCCCAGAGACTCCCTGCAGCCTGTCCTGTCCCAACAGACGCCCTCAGACCCCCTCTCCCGGCGGAGACCCCCATCCCCAGCAGCAGCAGAGGCCACGGGAGGCTGCTCCTCCTGCCTCCCGTTTCACTCACCGCTCCGTCTGCCCCTCCGACGCTTGCACAAAGGGAAAGGTCGAAAAAGGGTGTCCCTGCAAATCGCAAAGGGCAAGGCTGAATGTCCAGTCAAAGGCAGGGACCTTTGCACCCTCCCTGCTCCCCAGCACCCCTAATTCTGGCTCTGTCACGGGGAGGGCCAGCCAGAAGCTGGTGACAAGGCGCCTGCTGCCTACCCTGCTTCTTGCCATCAGCGATATACAGCTGTTTAATCAGCTGGTAATTGCGTTACCACACGTCAGGGGATCCGGACGCTCATAAGGCCTTTTATTTTCCCTGCTATTGTATTGACCTGCTGAACTTCTTCAGCCCTCTGGAATGCCTGTTTGCAGGAGGTTTGAGAAAAAGCAGGATCAGGGCATTGGAAGGGTGGCTAATACAGCAGCCTGGAGGCAAACAGCAGTAGGACTGTGCCTGTGCAGAGTCATTCCTGCTGCGGAGCCCTGCTGAAAGGGATGGGTAACAGCTACAAGAGCACCTACAGCCACGAAGCTAGCTAGGCCCTGCGAAGTCGTACTGCTGATGGAAAGAGAAATCACTTTATTTGGCTGGGAGAGACATGGGACACTGAATTCTCTGCCGGTCAGACACTAAAAATGCAGAAATATACTGCCTTGAATGCACTGAGTCTCTGAGAAGTTCTAGAAATGGGGTAGTATCTCCTCCTTGGGCAGAGAAAAGTACAGTTAACAGCAGCTCAAGCTTCCCCCTTCCTGTCTTTCCACTGCACCTCCAGAGACCATGTCCAAGGCTTAGATTTTGGACTCATTTAAATGTTGCCCTCTTGTATTATAAATGTATTGTCATTAAATAATGCTGCCTCCCTCCACCCTTTGCAATCATGATCGTGTTGCACCAAAACACCCCCACTATTATGTTGCCTTTAAATCAGCTTCATTGATCCTGGCAGGTGCCTTCCATCCCTCCCCTGCCCGTACAGAAGGGCAGGGTATGTCACTGCAGCCCTCGCTGCCAGCTCCGGCCCCGCCTGGGTGGCAGCCAGCCTGCGGAGCTCTGCGGCGGCTTCAGAGTTAGGGTTTTGATCGCTGCCTACACTACCTCCTTTTCTGCTCATGAAAAATGCCAAGTGTCTCCTAAGCGCTGCCGTAACACAAATAAGGAGGAGGAGGAGGGAGAGGAGGAGGGAGAGAGCTGCACTGAAGACCCATGAAACTTCATCCACAAACTGCCACTTTTCAGTGTCTACACTTCAGCACAGGGCTGTTTAATCAGGCTTAGATGGCATCTGCCACCCCCTCTAGAGACATTCTCCAGCTGTGGATTTCTTACTCCGCGCCACTCCCTGCACCAGCCCAGCACAAGTATTTGTGCAGCTTTGCATCAAATTCAGCAGGGAACGGGGACAGTTTATGGCCAAAGTGCTGGCCTTCGACACCTCTGCTCAGCTGCAGTCTAAATCTCTGAGATCTCTGGGTGCCAAGCTAATTTGTCAGTGGACTTACTCTGGATGTTTTTAGGAAGCATAGACATTTTGGCCTGGAATCAGCACTTCTGCCTCTCCAGATATGGCCCCCTTTGATGGACTGCAGGCACACTGAAGATGCAAACAATCATTTTTTGTCCTAAGGCCTGATGAATGCAATTACAAAGCATAAAGTAAGGCAGCTGTCTCCATACATGAAGCTGAAGGGTTTGTTAATCTTTGGGATTATTCCCAAACCCAGAGCAATGCAGAGTCCATGGTGGGCAGCCATCCACAGAGCAGCAGTTCAGGAGAGTGGAGGTTAGGGCAGTTTGGTCCACCTTCAGAGACTGGCTTCAGGCTTGGGCAACACGACTCTTCTTATTAGAAATGTGTCAACAATTTTCAGATACAGCACTGCTTACAGTTGTACAAAAGAAAAGCTAGCTAGCATTTTCTCACCAGTTTATGGGAGAAAAGGCAGATAACTAAGACATTTAAATGCTTATGTCAAGGGAAAGGAAAAGAATGGGCTTCTTTGTGACTCAAGTGCATGGTGTGGAAAGGAAAAGATAAGTAAAAATGTCTTTGTACTGTGGGAGATGTTAATAACAGTCTATGCTAAGAGTAGCAATTCAGGATCCTGTCTAAGCAATTGTATATTAGGCTCCATATATTACAGTGCCTTTCTTCTTTATCACAGTACTCAATAATACAGAAACAGGCAGCAGAGCGAGGACACTTATTGTCTTTATGTAGTGATCATGGGCTATGCCACAGCTCATGTACTCTGTGACGGATGTTAGCAGCACTTAAGGTGAGAGGAAGTTTGGAAACAGGGAATGACTTAAGGAACACAGTTTGGGAGAGAAGTCAGTGAAGTGAAATTAAAACATCTGAAAGGATTGAAGGCAACTCATGAAAAGTGATGATAGGAGTTAAATACATTTAGCACAGCTAAATGAGAAAGAAAGAGGATAATGAAACTCTTAATTCTTTTCAGAGCATAAAACAGCCAAGAGACTATTCAGTGTGGGGCATAGTTAGCAGCACTGGGTAGAAGTAGCAAAAAGAAAACATTGGCTCAGTGTCAGCTGGAAAAAAAAATGGAAGGGTAGATCTATTAGACTGTGGAATAGCCTCCTGAGGGAAATGTGGGAAGTCCATTGCCTGTTCATTTTAAATAGTCTGGACAATGTGATGAAAAGTGCACACTGGGGAAAAAAATCTTGCCTCAGCAGAAAGCACAAAAAAACCTCCAAAAAAACCTAAACCCAAACCCCTCACTAACATCTCTTCATTTGTAGTGGTTTTCTCTAACCAAGTTCGCTTCTAAGCGGTGCAGAGTCTCTTGCTGAGTTTTCCCAAATTATTTTTTATTAATTGTGTGGAACAGGGCTGGAAGTTAACTGTAAGGAGTTCAGCAGTTCCTCAGCCACTGAGCAGGCAGTGAGGGCACGATAGCAAACAGTCTTTAAAGTTATGGCAAAATATACTGCTCTTCATCAACACGCCTCTACAGCATGTAAATGCAGGAGAGGGTAATACACATTTGACACCTCATTTAGCTTCTCATTGTGTTGCCTGACATGAACACAGCTACATCCATCCGCAGTGTTATACGACTATTGGCAGTGATTGTGTCCTGCTGCTGTGTCAACTCGGTATTTCTTCTGGTCCCTATGAAGTCACTTCTCCAGGGTCCCCAGTTCACCAGATAATTTAAGCATGTCTCTGAACTCCACTGGAATCAAGTTCAACTTAGGGATCTAAGTTACATGCTCAAGTGCTTCACCAAGCTGGGACAGTCCTTCAGAGAGGGAAAGAAAAACCTAGATAAAACCTAGCCCCTTTGACATGAGTAAGAATAAACCTCATGAATGTATGAACTACTCTGCCGTCCAGGAAACATGTTAGTAGCTTGTATAATTAATAAAAAAAAATTTTTCAAAAAACCCTCAGCTAAGACTTTTGGGTTTTTTAACCTTAAGTGTGAGAGTGCCAGTCATCCAGACTCAGCAACATTTATTTTTATTTTTTAAAGAGTATATATCTGCCTCTGAAGACCAGCTCAGGTAGTTCTGATGCTTTTTCACCACTAGGTATGACATTTAAATCCTCTTTGACATAACATTTTAGGGGGTAGGTGTTTGAATATATTCACATACGTCCAGGTTGTTGCTAGGCACAGTAGAGCATATTTATGAATGATATAAACTTGGAACCACTGGAACAGTGCATTTAAGTCTTACGTTATAAACGTGGGATAAAAACTCTGTTCTTTCATATCAAACATATTCACCATGGAAAGGAAAAGCTAGGAACTATCTCCTTGGAGTGGACTAATCTATTGTAATTGTGGGAAAAATATAATCTGAGCCTTCCAGCGCCCCCCCCCCCCCTTCCCAGGCCTTTAATCTGTGAGAAGGTCATGAGGAGTCAGTCCAGTTTACAAGACTGGAAGACAGGCTAAATCGGTAGCTAGAAACAACCCTTCTGCTTTGATGGGGTTTGTACTTGCTTAGGAGGTTCAGCAACATTTAGTAGTTACGTCCTAGCCCACAGTTTCTCTCCCACTTGGGCAACCTTTGGGGTGCAAGGCGGACGTGAGCCAACCGTCACCCTAGGGAAGAGACCCCGTCTCCTGCCACAGGCAGTGGTCTGAAATTAGGTCTTTTCTGTTCCCTACAATCAAACCGCAGGGAAAAATTTATTCCTCCCTAGGGCCCCAGCAAAGAATTAATTACCTGTGAAGCTCAGAAGGAAATACCTAATCCCACAGTGGGTGCAGGCAGAGCAGGTCCCGGCGCTGCAGACAAGCAGTACTGATGACTCTCCGGCGGGGACTCACCGTTGGCTTGGCTGACGGGTGGGATCAGCTGTGCCCATGCTAACGTCAACCTGTGAGACAAACTCATCCCCCCAAAACAGTTTCTGTGGAGCTCCTGGGTTTCATCTGATTCTTCTTTACTTACGGAAGCACCTTTACCCTCAAGTCCTTTTCCACAATACACGAATTTCAGTGTTTTCTCAACCTTCCACATTCTGGGGGTGTAAGGTGGCCCTGCACGGGTCTTGTCACCTGTCATATAGAGGAAGGACAAAACCCAGGAACGTATGATACTCAAGAGACTTTGCTTGTGTTCCTTCTGTGCATAGATCCCCACATACATTGGTTGACCATCACAATGTCTGTAATACCAATAGCTGGCTATAGCCTCCGGCTGTATCAGTTTACCATTGGCAGTTTGTGATCTTTTCAGATTTAACAAAGTACGTAAGGTCAAGGAGGGTGGAAAGCCTAGGGAACATCAGAGGTAGACTATGCTGGATAAATAAAGTCTTTGGTCTTTTAACTGAGAGCTCAACAACAACAAGAAAAATAATCTGTAGGAGGACTGTCTTACAGTAGTGCAACATAAAACTTTGAGAGGATTTTTAAAAGAAGAAAAAGTTGTTCAGTTCAATCCAAGACATTCTGTTTGACTAAACTTAGTTCATTTTCAGAGTATTGAACCACCTTGTAATATTTCATTTCTTTTCGTCTATCTCTTAATAACTCAAGTTTAGTTGAAAAATACCATTTTGAAATTAAAATCTGAACTTGCTTTGTTAAAATACTGATGCAACCTATTTAAGTATCTTTAAATACAAACACTCTAAATAAATATGTTGACATTTTAAAGAAAGTTCATTACTTTTTCAGCAGCATTTAAAACCAATTCTGCAACAACTGGTCCAACACAAGCCCCACGATAAGGGATACGTAGGGGAAAGTCTAAGCCTTGATTTAACCATGTCTACGATGCATTTGAAGCTGTGACTACAGCTGCTGTAGAAACATCCAAGGTGCCTGTGATAGAGTGGAGAACAAGAGCTGCAGAAACTGTCTGTAACAACAGCATGCACCTACTGTCTATGGCCCATGAGCCAACTTTCTGTACAGAGAAAGTAGGTAAGGCCCATTTGCAAATCTGTTTCTGGTACTGATCATAATTTCACCCTGCAACCTATTAATCTGTGGGTGCTGGGTAATTAGTTTGTCTCCAGTGATTTCACCTGTAAAATACGTTACTCTCTCGTTGTAATAGAGAAGATGCTAAATAGACTCCAGATCGAGAGATTCCATGCAATGTCTGACACCTTCACAACAATTAATTACTCTGATCTAAAACCTAGTAGGCTATATAATGAACACAGCAGTCAAAATATATATCTTGTTGCTAGTATTACTGCACAGACAGTTTTACCTGTCTAGGAACTTTCTACCCTGTCTCAGAGAAGTTATTATAACCGGATAACGACACTATCACTATTCCACCCCCTTTATCCACCTCCTCAGTGACTACTAGTGAAAAGCAATCAGTTTAACACTCTCTGCTTTCTAAATCCATGCTGTAGTGCTTGTTGCATAAATACACATCTACTTTAATTGTACTCTGTGAAGGAAGATGGGATGAGATGCGAAAAAATGAAGTTATTTAGGTACTGGCTTACAAAATATCCAGTATGCATTTTATGTACAGTCACCATATACATTTAAGGTAAAGATCCATGTTACATAATTAGGTCAGTCATTACTTTAAGAAATGGCTTCACAAGCAGAAGCAGACCGCTCGGGCAGCACGTCAATCAGTCTGTGCATGCAGACAGCAAGCCAGCTGGACAGGGAGAGCAGCAAAGCCAGGTTCACAAGGCTGGGCTGAATGTGCGTGATGGATCCCCGTTTCTCTGGATTATTTTACTCATCCATTCCTTTTTTAAATTGACAGTGGAGGCTGCATTGGTAAATGTCAGTGGAGCCTGAACCACAGGATTCAAATTCAGTTTTATTTTTAGGTATCTCATTTTTGCAGAACTTCACCTACTCTCATGTACATCATCCGCCCTGTCCCTCAGTTTCCCTATCTAATTGACTGTGAATATTTTAATATCAAGCTGAGTTGCTCACTTCTGAGTGACCAACCTAAATCAGTTGCAGTCCCCTTTGCTGTAATTGAATGACATTTTTAGTTCAAATATCTTTTAAATAAACATTTTAAAGAATTTTCATAAACAGACAAGAATGTTATTCCGACCTTTGCTCGAATTGTTTTTCCCATCTTTGGCTAGCTTTCAGATAAAAATTGATGCTCTTAATTTTATGACTACTAACATTCGCTGACTATGAAGTGCAAAACCCACTACGTAAATATGTCCAAAAGCAGATTTTAAAATCTGTATTGTTTTAAGTACTAAATATTGGCTTAAATATTGAATAACGGCTTCCAAACCTGAAACATTTCAAGCAATGTATTTGGAGCTCTAATTTCTTTTTGTTTCTAACCCCTTAGAGGTCTTTTTTAAAAATTTCCTGCACAGCTGGGAGAACTGCAGGTTTTTACTGAAAGGTAAAGATCTTGCAATCATCTGATTTCTTCAGCTGAAGATTTATGCAAATCAATTAAAACCAAGGTTCACAATAACATCTTGGCATTGGTGGCACTGGAGTATGACTGTTGACTACAGATAATTGATCCATGGAAATGTATTGAGTGAATAATGAATACAATGAATGAATAATGAAGGAAGTCATCAACATACACTCCAAGATATACTATTAAAATAATGGCAAAAACTGTCCTAAGTTTCAATGCAAAAATTCTTTGCCCAACTCAAATGTTTTCCCACCACCACTAAAAATTTGTAAAACGCCCAGAGTGTATTAGACGAAAGAAGCTATCGAAAACTATTTATCAGTTGTTTTCCTCCAGTAATGATTAAAGAAAAGTACCAATCTCAGGGTTTTGTCAGTTTTTCTCGTCTCATGAGTGGTGACCATTTTGCGGGCTCCTTCAGTCACTCCATCTTCCTCCTACCCCTCAGCTATGCCTTTTATCCTCTTTGATCCCTGTGTGAACTTCACTCACATCCCTCACCTCCTAAGGCCGGGTCTTGCATTCTCTCCAGCCAGGCCTCATGTGAGTTGCCTTCAGATTGCCCTTGTCACCCATCTGGGTCTCTGTGTGACATCTCCAATGACTGCCCTCAGTATCTCCTTATGTTTCTTCCAGCTACACCTTTTATCTGCTGTAGCCTCTTCTCTGAGCTTCCCCTGTGTCTTTTTATCATGTCATGCCTTGGTCTGCCAGCTGTTTAATCTTTAATCTTTGGGTTGCTTTGAGATCCCCACTCCTTCCTACTACCCTTTCTACTCTTTTTCCTTCCCACTTGTGTTCATGCCCACTTCAAGTAAGACTGGGGGTGGGGGAAGAAAAAGAGTGGTAGGGCTGAACGCCACTTTGGTCACTGTTGCTATATTAAACACCTTGAAACAACAGAACTGGTTGGCTGACACACAAACTATGCACTAGTTGAGTGTAGAGATGCATTTTTTTCATCATTAACCAGACTTGCTTGATAATATTTTCTTGGACAATGATCCACCATGTCCAGAATGTGCCGTGCCTGTTCCCACAACACCCAAACACTGACACCCGCATGCAGTCTAATGTATATACTATTTCCCACCGGCTCACCAACATAGGCTACATATTTTTCCTCCTTATGTTTGTTACCTGAAGCAACTATCTGAGTCTAAGTTGACTGTTGGGCCTCTGACAGTA
Organism: Harpia harpyja; assembly: GCF_026419915.1. NCBI lineage: Eukaryota > Metazoa > Chordata > Aves > Accipitriformes > Accipitridae > Harpia > Harpia harpyja. The sequence continues at coordinate 38,189,686 of NC_068952.1, forward strand.
AGGAGGTCTGGGTACCATCTGTGGCTCCAAGACCCTCAACCAGTGTACAGGTAGCAATGTTGGTAGAGTCTGTTGGTCCTTGGGCAGCGGTATGACAGGTACTACTACGGTGGCCCATCATAGGCAGACATTTCTCAGGCTCTTGAACAGAGGTCACTGACACCTTCTGGGTCGGAAGAGCAGATGGTCCCCTCATTTCTCAGGACACACACAGCAGCCATGCTGACTTGATAACAGAAAGCTTCTGTCAACCCAGATTCATCCATTGTATGGATAGGCTAAATTTTTTCTGAGACTAAAAATTATTCTACTAGCTACCCAGTGCAGTAAAAGGATGAGGAGCTGGGGAAGAGGTGTGCAAGGTCGCTGGAGAGGCAGTGACAGATCTGGAAGGTGTGCCAAATCCCAAGCATGCACAGAAAAGCATCAGTCACTACTCAGTTCAGACAGGCACCCACAGAAAGAACCAAAGGCCATGTCTATATGAGTAAATTAAATGTGCCCAGAAAGCATAAGCCAGCCACAAATCCTCTCCACACCCTCACACACCTCCCCAAGACTAACTTGTTCAGGGGACAACTTCTTGGACTACCTCTTGGTTCCAGTTAGTCATATGAGCCCAATCTCAGATGTTTCCCTGCATTTTCAATATCCTCAGGACCTGTGACAGCCAGTCCTTGGGTTAATGTATGCATATGGGTTAACATGTGACTCACTGTAGCTCGTCCAGTTATGCCTGCTTCTAGAGTCCTGCTTTCAATAGAAATTGTTCTTTTATTGTTTCCTTACCTTCTCAACCCCTGTTTCCAGTCTCGTAACACCAGCTCCCTGTCCAGTCCCTGTGTAACATCAGCTCTCAGAAACTTAGACTTCCAAGCACTCTGGGCAAGGACTGATTCTCCTCACTTCAACAATCCCTCGTAAAATGGATACTGATTCTTGGCTGGGGATTCAAAGTCCTACTCCACCAGGAACAATGGAAAATTAGCTGAAAGTACAGTCACACAAATGATTAATTTAGCTTTTCCTCCTTTTTGTAAATACTAAGAACAAACTGTAATGAGAAGTATTCAATTTTACAAATTGGACTAATGTTTTAAAAAAATTGAATGGTCCGTTTGCTCACAAATTGTTTTCTGTATATATTGCTTTCAGCAGCGGATAGTCACAATTTGCTCCCTTATGCGCCTGGTGGTTCACTTATGCTACATACAAAATTTAATATGTTTGAAATGGCAGAGTTAAAAATTTATTTAATGTATATTTTCTACCAATTTTCAGTTTCAAGAGAAGAAAATTTAAGCTCTGGTTTACAAACACAAATCTAATGCATTGATTTTAATTGCTTTTTTTTTTTTTTTAAAGACAAGATTTGTAGAAGTTAAGCAAATCTGTTTTGAGATCCTAAAATGTACTTTCAGTAAACATTTATATGAACAACATAGCAAAATAAAGCTCAGACACAGTTAAGGCAAAATTCTGCTTTGAATACCAGTGAGAATTTTTTACTTACTATCCTCATATCTAGTGTACATTTTAGTGTCTCAAGAAAAAAAGGTGAAGAGAAGCATGGTTACAGCAAAGCAAATTAACAGTTTTGTTAAAGCAAAAAAATGCTGAGGCTATTTATTTTGAAACTTTCTCTGAACATAATGTGGTGGACCAGACCTCTGCAGTCCTCAGCTGTTGCCTCTCAAAAAGCTGCCCCTGGTCTCATTGACTTGTTTGTTGAGCCTGTTCTTGCTTCAAATACGATAATGTGTAGAAAATGGTTTTTCTGTTTATTTAGCATTTTGGTTAAATTCAAAGCATAAATTCTCAGTTCAGTTTTTCTCTGAAGCGTCTTTTGTTTTTAAAAGGACTGGATTTGCCATCAGATCTTAGTACTTTAACTGATACTGAATCCACGTAATCATTGAACCCTATGTTCACAACATCCCTACTACGCTGCAAGTCATCATTCTGTACAGCTCTTTGGCATTAGCAGTGACCAAGGTCACTGTTTTGGCCAGGGTATAGGATTATGGTTGACCACAGAATAAGTTTCTCAGCATCCATTTGGAAAGAGAAGGAAAAATGAGCATGAGCTTCTCTTCGCGATGAAACACCTTGCGCCGTTCCCTTACTACCAGAGGAATTGCCCAGGGCAGATGTCTACCTTAGCTGCCTTGTCTGTTTTCCTGCAGCGCTATGCCTGAACACCACGCTTACGTGATAAACTGGCCAGCTTCCCTGTCTGAACAACGACCCAGGGCTTCTGCACATTCTTGTCATAAAAATCCAGCAGCCCTGCTGGTCAGCAGATGCAGCCCCACGGCTCTGCCGGTGGCTCTGAACCACCAGCCAGCCTGACTCTCTTGGTTCACTCATGAGCTGGACCTGTGCTGGTGGGACTGGAAGGATATAGTGACGGCATGAGTGAAATTAATGAGCGTCTAAAACTAAGTTCATATTTAGAAGTCTAAATAAGTGGTACAGTTCTTTTACTGTGCTGAGCACTGATTGAAGGGATGATTACACTGACATAGGGGCTAACATTTCCTTGGGGGGTCTCCAATAAGGTCAACAGCATCTGAGCAGCCCTTATCAAGTCTGGAGAAAGAGAAGGAAGCAGAGCCTGGTCAAGATGGGGAAATCCTATACAAACTCAGTGTTAAACATTGACTCTTATGTTGGCATTTCCAGGACACAGAAAAATAAAGGAAATGCTATTATGTCAATATTGGAGTGTAGAGACAATGGGCACTTTCATTGCTGGGTACGTTAAACAGATCTTCCGGCCCATCTGGATCTTCAGTAGAAATGTACTGATTCATTTCAGGTTCATCTTTCATTACTCGTTAGTGATGGATCTTTTTTCTTTGCAGAAAAACATATATGCAGAGGGAAACTGATTTTTTTTTTTTATTTGTATCAACCAACACTTTGTCATCTCAGAATGGCTCCAGGCCTTTATAAAAAAAGCTTTTGCAACTTAAAAAAAAATTTTAAAAAGAGAGGGAGGTTAAAGAATAGCTTCATTCTTTTAAAAAGTACACTTTCAAGCTCTGATACACAATACATGCCTTCTAAAATTTTCATGTTGGGTAAAGAACTACAGCAGATGTCTCCTCTTATATCCAGCGTGCCTCGCAAAAGTGTGGGATTCTTCATAATATATCAAATTATTGCTCCACTAAACCTAGTACATTGCTCCCTGCAGTTACCTCCAGAAGATTTGAAACCCACTAATGGAGCAGATATACAGGAAGCTGAGGGACAGGAGCAGTCACACTGAATAAGGTTAATGACGTATCTAATAGTGTATTTTGGTTTCAGAGTAAACCATATCAGGTGCTGCAGAGAGATTCTCCTAATAGGGAATTGTGCCCTGTCAGTCTGAGTGATTTCTTCCCAGCACAGAGCAGACTGGTTCTGGCTCATGTCACAGGGCTGGAGGTTGGAGACCTGCTCCTTTTTCCCCCAGCCCACACAGGTCAATTATATCTTACAAGCTGGATTTTCTGCTATTATAGACACATAATTTTTTTTTTTTTAAATGGAGGTCTTCGGTTGGACAATACTTCATGATGGTGACATCTATTTGTGCTGAAAATAAGCTGTCGGTTGGGTTGTCAACGACCCACACCCAGCAGCATTCAGGTCCCCCTGGAAGCACCCGAGCAGCCGCAGCCCCTCAGCCGGGTCCCCCCCAGCTGCCCCCCTGGTGCTCAGGGCTAGTTTCTGTATGGACAAGCCCTGGACCATGTATCTCCACCATGCGTCTTACCATACTGATTTTTAATTTTTTGTTTGCATCTTACAAAGCCGTGCATTGAGGCAGAGCTGAACAGGGCCAAGTTTTCTGCAGACCTGTCAATTTTTGCTTCAACGCCACTCCTATTTTTCAAATACATGAGTAAATTTGGGAGCCTGAGTTCCTGATAGATCAGGCTACATTAATACTTCCTCCCCCTATGATTATAGTCTTCCACTTCTAAGGGACAATTCTTTCCCTGGAGTTGCAAAACATTTTTCTCACAACTTGCAGCTGCAAGCTTCTTCAGGACAAGAGCTACAACATTTGCCAAGTATCCTATGCTTTTATAGTGTTGTCTAAGGGATTTGCATGTCTAATAAACAGTTTGCCTAGCTTGTGGTGCTGTGATTTATAAGCCTTTCAGAATTCATAAACTAACAGCACACTCGTCCCTGCTCAATCCACTCTTCATCATTATAAATGTGCCTTCACCTTACCTGCAGTAAGATCAGGACACTCTCCCCCCACTAAACGTCTCCCGTTACTTAAAACTCAGAAATCGGACCCAGAGGTGACTATTGATTACACCAAAGAGGGGACAAGTACATGGGTCTGATGAACAGTCAGGTGACATTTGGGCTGCCTCCTGGTCTGTTCTGTCCAACTTGATGCTCTTGTGCCTGGAGACTGTCAGTTTTTAGACTGTCAGTCCCAAGAGGATATATCTGATGTGCTGGCAGGGCTAGCATAGGCTTCCCTGTGCAGCCTTGCCATCAATTCTCTGCCTTGCTCTGGAGCAACTCATTTTTAAAGCGTACAAGGGAATAGCTCAATCTCTGTCCTAGGCATCCATTCAGAGACTGCCAAAACGGTACTGGATTTGGAGATGTTATATATGAGACAGGCTAAGCATTTTAATGGATCTTTACCAGCTAGAAGAAGATGGAGCACTGGCTACTCCTCAAGTCTCTGCAAATTTGGGAAAGAAGCTACAGGCTTGAAAAGCACACACTAGCACCACCCTGTGCAAAGCCAGTGACGGGACTTCCAAAACACGCAGTGTTTCATAATCCCATCCCTCCTGCCGAGCTTCTCCCTGGGGGAAGGAGTGGAAACATCGTGGAAGCAGCTTGCCCCGAGACATGCTGCCAAGCAGCTTGCTTTTACAATTACTCCATACTAAGCCACATTGTAAGATAATTATTTCATTAGTTGGAATGCGTGTTGGGGCAGAGCAATCTTTGCCCTCCTCTTTTCATCTCCAGTTAGGAACAACAAGGGAAGAGCCGCAGAGGGAAGGGAAAGCCTTTGAACACCCGTGTGTTTACTTCTCTTTAATAGCTCTGAACCCAGAGAAAGTTAGGGAGTTCACTGGCAAGAGTTAAATATTCAACAGACTCGGCCAAGAAATTCGCAAGCCTTACATGATTTATCTTACTCTGTGCGATAAAAGCACAAGGAGAGTTGAATATACCAGCCTGCTTGACCAGCTGTGATCAGGCATAGCAGTTTCATTAATTCCAGGGGTTATCCATTATAACCCCACTCTGAAAGGCAGGTAGGTGATCACTCTGCTTTGCCATCACTCATAATAGGGAGAGTTAATCAAACACACTGAAACATTTAATATAAGCAGCCCAAGGCACTAGTCAGGACAAGATTCAAACCTTTCAGAGAAATGGATTGCTGCTTTCTGACGAGTGGACTGGAAAAGGTAAGGTACTTCCTAGTTAAACAAATGGGACTGAGGAATTCAGACTTTGACTCTAAAGACCAGGGAGACAGAAACACTGGCAATTTCATATCTATCATCTGGAAAAAAAGACCCTGAAATAAATATGTGGTTTTGAAAACAAAAGAATCTTTCTCGTGAAATCTTGAATCAGGTGTTTGTTCAGCACATGTGAGCTTGAAGAGAGCCACATTTTGGAAAGGAAAGCCTTGCAGAGTTTTGTCCACAGAAGAGGTGTAGCGACAGTTGCAGCAGGGTCACAGGAAGAATTGAGGGCTGCAATAAGTCTTGTTTGCACAGATGGCACCAGCCCCCTTCAGCGTGCTCCCAGATGCCCTTCTGGTATGTGCAGGGGGCTGGTCCAGCACCAAAACCCTGCAGACTGGGCTTACCCGATTTCTATCAGCACACAGACTGATAGCTAGTCTGTAGTCATGTGCTTCTTCCACTTGCATATGAATCTTTTAAAATGAACTCCTACAACTACTTCTTCCTCCGCCAGTTATTTTATTCTTATCACTATAAAGAGCAATTGGCTCAGTGGGTATTGATTCGCAACACTCATGCATATGGAGAGGCTTGATTGCTAATTGAAGAAGGGTAAATCCAGTGAGCTGTATAAGATTTGCAGCATAACGGGAAAACTTATTAAAGGGAAAATATCAACTTGATAAATAGCACATTTAGAGTTCCGTTCCCCACAGCCCATTAAAGCAACTGCAACTGGTGTGTGATCAGCAGAGGCGGCTGTTACAGAGATAAAAATTGGATCCGAACAGGAAAAGGAAAAAAAGCAAATGTATCTTAGAATGGTTTCATTTTCAATATTCAGACATGTCGTCTGAACGGTTGACACCAAGTCAATAGACCCACAATTAAGTATAGAGTCACACAGCATGGAGACTAAAATCAGTGAGATCTAGACTGATCGATATGTGGGCTTGCTTGTTCCAGTTGTTACTGAGACACAGACATATAGCTGGTCTTCCTGCTACATCCTGTGAGAAAAGCTCATTCTCAGGATAATGCCACTGAGAAATGGATTGGATCCAGTGACTAATTTGACCCTGTGTGTCCCACAGCATGCATGTACTTGCATCTGCATATGAAGGCATGAAATCAAAATGCAGGTTATTTGATATAAAAGGAAAATTAATCTGTGGTGGAACTGCTTCAGAGAATGAACGTGTTTCACAGCTTCACAGCTTTCCCTCGGTTGATTGTTTCCCTTATCCTACAGCCATTACAGAGCGCACACAACTGCCACTTTCCTCTAATAAAAAATGGGGGTGGTTTACTTTCCAGGACAAAAACAAAGAAGAGATAGGGAAAGAGAAGAAAAAGAGGCAGAGGACAGATCCAAGGAACCTGCAGGTCTGTGTGCCCTACCAAATGGGATTTCCACACTTCATCCCACTGCTCTGCAATGGCCTCATCCCTGTCCCGCAAGGTCAAACTTGCTGGCAGCCTGCTTTCTTTCAAGAATAGCCAGTCTTGTGCTGCAGCCTGACATCCCTGGGCACCAGAAAAACCAAAGCTTAGCTCGCTTAAGGGCTTGTTGCAAGCCCACTTGAGAGGGAGGAAGAGTTCAAGCTCAACAGTATTGACCACAGCAGGGCCTATATGCCCACCAGTTACTGGAGGTTGCAGCACTCTGAGAGGCACCAATTTCACTGCAGCAAATTTATCGGATTGTTTAAGCAAAGCTGAAGGAAATTAAGCGAGATAGATATAACGTGTTAAATTAATTCCTGGTACATTCATTTGCAGGAGCTGCATTTAAAATAGACCTGGCCTATAAAACATAATGTGACAGTAAATAAACATAGTCATAAATGATTGGGTTTGGAGATTAAAATGAGGGATGCTGTTCACACTGATACCAATTGGTTCATGCAGAACCAATATGTGCTCATTCTTTTCCTACAAATCCCATCACAGCCCTGAGCACACTCTTCTGCCCTCCTGTGCCCCTGCCTGGCCCTGGGACAGTGCAGCTCTGGGACCCCTGACCAAGCTGCTGGGAGAAGAGCTGTGCGAGGGAGGGCTGTGAGGAGGCTTGCCAGGGCTTTTCCCCGCTTGCTTCAGCGTTGATTTTAGCTCACATCACCCTTGGTGCTTCCTGAGCCGCACTGCAAATGTGCTTACGTCTGGCCATGTACCTCAGTCACCCTGACCCACAGACTGACTTCCCTCCTGCACCTCAGCCCTGCTCCATCTTCATCACAAATATGCTGATGCCCAGGACCACTGGCTGCCCTGCAGCTACTGGGGCAGTGGGACAACCCCTGGCTGCCAGGTCCTGCCCTGAGCTGTCCCTCGCTGCTCCTGGACAAATCCTGCCATCCAGATTTGTAATTTCCAAGGCAAAAAATCTGTGCATCTTACTTTGAGCATAGCACAACAACCACATGCCAGCATCATCACATTTTAGTCCATGCCCTCACAGGACACTCAATTCCTTGTAGTAAAAAGATTAGATTTGGACCCATTATTCAAGGTGCTACACAGGATTGACAAGTTTCTTCCAATCTCCATCAAAGCCTTTCAGCTTAGGAGTGAAACTGGATTACTTGCCACTATTCAGCATGTATTTATCATCCTCTGTTACCACAAACTATTCCCAATGCCAGTTCTCAACTGTCAGTTCCCTGCCAGGCACATTAGCCAACTGAACGGGGCAGTGCAAAACCCCCAAAAGACCTTCCTAAGTATTGCAGGCATCCACACATTTCCCTGGTGCATTTTAAATCTTGATGTTCAGTTACCTAAATAAAAAATGTGTCGCAATGCAGTCGGTAGAGTTTTTTTAATAGAGTAGCAAGCTTTAAGGACCACTTAAAACTGTGCCTTGGGAGTCTTAACTTCAAGGGCAAATTTTGACCTCCAGTAAATGAGCACAATCAGGATTCACCCTTGTTCACATCAACAGCAGCCCCAAACACCTCACGGGGGCTCTGCCCCTACAGGCAAACAGCATTAGCAACATTAGGGCTGTAGGAAAGACAACAGAGAATGGGTCCAGCTAGCTTTCTGCTCACTTCATCTCTTTGTGGAAGTCATCACGCTCCAAAGTGCAAGCACACGCTGGTGGCATCTTTGCTGAAACAAGTTGGCCGGGGCAAACTGAAGCCCTGCTGTGGCTCTTTCCACTGATTTCCAAGTACAGCTACTGACACCTGATTTTGATCAGAGCTGTCCGTGCTCATCGCATTTGTAGTGCATGCATGCACTTACCATACACTCACCTGCCTAATTAGTTGCCCACATGATCACACCATGGCTCGTTCATCTTATTTCTGCTTTTGTCCCCCAGTTTTGATGACCTTGTCCATTGCCACCTGTTCCAAATTACATTGTAAACCCACAGGGTGGAGAGACCCTTCTCCTGCTGCCCACCCAGCACTTGGCGCAGCGTGGGACCTGCTCTGTCACTAGGGTAAGTCAGCATTTTCACAACGAGGGGTAATAAATAACAGAAAGAAAGTGCAACTGAACCCAAACTTCCTTGTGGTTCTGGGATTTTGGCTATTAAAGCTTTGAGATAAGACCCTCTGGCTTGTGAGCTGAGGGAAAAGCATGAAACACCTGCAGCTTTTGAATAGATTCATATTATTTGTACAATAAGCTAGGGATTTAGTCCCCAGACCTTTTAAAAACTTTTGGGTTTGGTGAGTGACCCAGAAAATGCTTTTTTGGTATCAGATTTTCTGGCAGTTCCTTCCTAAGTAAAAGCACCACATTTCAAAACCTTAGTGTCTTGTGATGGCCTGTTTGTTTTGGTTGCAAGGGATTGAGTTTCATCTTGTTCAGTACACAGTAGCTGCTGTTGGAGTGATGGTATCTTTTTTAAGTTACCTATAATTAAAGTTGTTTTATAATAATACGTGCGTTCCCAGTTAGGATGGAAGTGATGTTTACAGGTTTAGTCTCTTTCACACAAATTTCCGCTCAGGTACATATCCTGCCTAGAGCTAACAAAAGAAAATCTTGAGTAGAAATGAAGTGGCAAGAGTAAACAGTAATTAATTAAACAGCCCCATTGGAAGGCCAGAGTGTGATTATGCACTTTCACTTCTTTCTTCCAATAGCTTTTACCTTTCATTTTTTTCCACTTGTACTCTTTTAAAAAAAAATTCTTTATTATGACTCCTCTTAAAGCTGTTGTTCCTTGCTTAGAAAAAAAGGGGAAAAGCTGAGGATGTATTCAAAATACTTTTTAAATGACATAAGCATCTGAGCATCTGTGTGAGGCTTTCTGCTGTGCTCCCAGAAACACAAATGTAACCACCCAAAAAGAGGGGAGAAACAGTGGTTTTCATCTACCATCATGTCTCATGCATTTGGGACACCTCCAGAGTATGACACAAAGAGGGAATAAACCACCCCATCCAAACACTGTAGATCTTGTTTGCAGATTATCTATAAACACAGCAGCATCAGAGAGCTCCCAAAGCTGAGAACATCATGAACGCAGCCCTGCCCATCTCTGGCATGCCCTTGTTGTCAGGGCTTGAAAGTGGATCAATACAAACCAGATTGTGAGTATTAGGAGGAAGCATTGCTCTGCTCAACAGAGAGGATATAGTGGGTACACACCATGGGCCACCCTATGGTTTTACCTGCGTGACCACAGGCAGGTGGTCATGAGGAAGAGGGTGGAAAATCCACCTCGACCCTAGAGGCACAGGTCCGTGAATTGCAAGGAAAAACAATCAAAGGGGGTTCCTCCAGGAAAATTACTGCTCCAGTTTCCAGTGGGCAGTTTCCCAGACAGAGTGGAAGAGCTGATCTTACTTCCGATCTTAATAAAGGGACTTCTGATTTGTATTTACGAGAAGTGAGTAATGAATACTATGACCAGGACAAGAGGGGCCCTGCCACCAGCCAGGTGGAGGAAGGGGATAACTGGGTTTATTGGACTGTATGGATTCGATGGCCTGGCATGTCAGACCCACAGCAGTACAAGGCTCTGGTGGACACCGGTGCACAGCGTACTCTAATGCCATCAAGTTATAAAGGGGCAGAACCCATCTGTATTTCTGGTGTGACAGGGGAAACCCAACAGTTAACTGTGTTGGAAGCCAAAGTGAGTCTAACGGAAAATGAGTGGCAGAATCACCCATCGTGACTGGCCCAGAGGCTCCGTGCATCCTTGGCATAGACTACCTGAGGAGAGGGTATTTTAAGGACCCAAAGGGGTATCGGTGGGTCTTTGGTATAGCTGCCTTGGAGATGAAGGAAATTAAAGAGCTGCCTACCCTGCCTGGTCTCTCTGAGGACACTTCTGTTGTGGGGTTGATGAGGGTTGAAGAACAAGTGCCAATCGCTACCACAACGGTGCACCGGCAGCAATATCGCACCAACCGAGACTCCCTGATTCCCATCCACAAGTTGATTCTTCAACTGGAGAGCCAAGGAGTGATCAGCAAAACTCGCTCACCCTTTAACAGCCCCATACAGCCAGTGCGAAAGTCTAATGGAGAGTGGAGACTAACAGTTGACTATCATTGCCCGAATGAAGTCATGCCAAGTACTGCCATGCCAGACATGCTAGAACTTCAATACGAACTGGAGTCAAAGGCAGGCCAGTGGTACACCACAACTGACATCACTAATGCATTTTTCTCAATCCTTCTGGCAGCAGAGTGCTGGCCACAGTTTGCTTTTACTTGGAGGGACGTCCAGTACACCTGCAATCGACTGCCCCAGGGGTGGAAACACAGTCCCACCATTTGTCATGGACTAATCCAGACTGCACTGGAAAAGGGTGAAGCTCCAGAACACCTGCAGTACATCATTGATGACATCATCATATGGGATGACACAGCAGAAGAGGTTTTTGAGAAAGGGAAGAAAATTGTCCAAATCCTTCTGAAAGTAGGTTTTGCTATAAAAGAAAGTAAGGTCAAAGGACCCGCACAGGAGATCCAGTTTTTAGGAATAAAATGGCAAGATGGACATCATCAGATCCCAATGGATGTGATCAACAAAATAGTAGCTATGTCTCCACCAACTGGCAAAAAGGAAGCACAAGCTCTCTTAGGCATTGTGGGTTTTTGGAGAATGCATATTCCAAATTACAGTCTGATTGTAAGCCCTGTCTATCAAGTGACCAAGTGACCCAGAAGAAGAACAATATTAAATGGGGCCCTGAGCAAAAACAAGCCTTTGAACAAATTAAATGGGAGATTGTTCATGCAGTAGCCCTTGGGCCAGTCCAAGCAGGACAAGATGTAAAAAACATGCTCTACACCACAGCTGAGGGGAATGGCCCTACCTGGACCCTCTGGCAGAAAACACCCAGAGACACCCAAGGTCAGCCCCTGGGATTTTGGAGTCAGGGATATCGAGGATCAGAGGTCCGCTATACTCCAACTGAAAAGAGATATTGGCAGCATATGAAGGCATTCGAGCTGCCTCAGACATGGTTGGTACTGAAACACAGCTCCTCTTAACACATCAGCTGCCGGTGCTGGGCTGGATGTTCAAAGAGAGGGTCCCCTCTACACATCATGCAACGGATGCCACGTGGAGTAAGTGGGTCACACTGATCACACAACGGGCTCGCATAGGAAATCCCAGTCGCCCAGGAATCTTGCAAGCAATTATGGACTGGCCAGAAGGCAAAGATTTTGGAATGTCAGCAGTGGAGGAGATAATGTGCGCTGAAAAGGCCCCAATGTATAATAAACTGTCAGAAAACGAGAGGCAATATGCCCTGTTCACTGACAGTTCCTGTCGCATTGTGGGAAAACGTCGGAGGTGGGAGGCTGCTGTATGGAGTCCTACATGACAAGTCACAGAAACTGCTGAAGGAGAAGGTGAATCGAGTCAGTTTGCAGAGGTGAAAGCCATCCAGCTAGCGTTAGATATTGCTGAAAGAAGAAAGCAGCCAGTGCTCTGTCTCTATACTGACTCATGGATGGTGGCAAATGCCCTGTGGGGGTGGTTACAGCAATGGAAGCAGAGCAACTGGCAGTGCAGAGGCAAACCCATCTGGGCTGCCGCACTGTGGCAAGATATTGCATCCCAGCTAGAGAATCTGGTTGTAAAAGTATGATGTCATGTAAATGCTCACGTACCCAAGAGTCAGGCCACTGAAGAACATCAAAATAACCAGCAGGTGGATCAGGCTGCCAAGATTGAAGCTGCTCAGGTGGACCTGGACTGGCAACATAAGGGTGAGCTGTTTATGGCTCAGTGGGCCCATGACACCTCAGGCCATCAGGGAAGAGATGCAGCGTATAGATGGGCTCGTGATCGAGGGGTGGACTTGACCATGGATACTATTGCACAAGTTATCCATCAATGTGAAACATGTGCTGCAATTAAGCAAGCCAAGTGGTTAAAGCCCCTCTGGTATGGAGGGCGATGGCTAAAATATAAAGATGGGGACACCTGGCAGATTGACTATATCGCACTCCCACAAACCTGCCAAGGCAAGCTCCATGTGCTTACAATGTTGGAAGCAACCACCAGATGGCTGGAAACACATCCCATGCCCCATGCCACCACCCAGAACACTATCCTGGGCCTTGAAAAGCAAGTCTTGGGGCGACATGGCACCCCAGAAAGAACTGAGTCAGACAATGGGTCTCATTTCTGAAACAACCTTATAGACACCTGGGCCAAAGAGCACGGCATTGAGTGGGTATATCACATCCCCTATCATGCACCAGCCTCTGGGATAGTCGAATGTTACAATGGACTGTTAATCGCTACTTTGAGAGCCATGGTGGGGTGGAACCTTCAAACATTGGGATACACATTTAACAGAAGCCACCTGGTTAGTCAACACCAGAGGATCTGCCAATCGGGGTGGCCCTGCCCATTCAGAACTTTTACGTGCTGTAGAAGGGGATAAAGTCCCTGTGTTGCACACAAAAAGCATGTTAGGGAGGACAGTATGGGTTACTCCTGCTTCAGGAAAAGGCAAACCCCACCGTGGGATTGCTTTTGCTCAAGGACCTGGGTGCACTTGGTGGATAATGTGGAAGGATGGGGAAGTCTGATGTGTGCCTCAAGGGGATTTGATTTGGGGTGAGAATAGCCAACAAATTGAATTGTATGATGTTAATTGCTATATAATACTGTATGTCATCACTACTATGGTTGCTATATGCCATATCAACAGTATTACAGTAAGAATCACCCAGATTAATGAAGAATGAATTTTGATGGAACCAGAAGTGGCTTCAGCATGCAACGATCCAACACCACACACCATCTCTCCTGCCCTGAAGGACTGTTATGACAGATGGAGCCCAAAGTCATGGACTAAACAAACTCAACAGGTATTTTAGAGGGATGTGTGTATATATAAAGACATGAAAGGTGATGGTGATTAATTAGGATGTTTTGGAAAGTGTGGGACCTGGGTATGACATAGATGGTATAGAATAAGGGGTGGATATTGTCCTGGTTTCAGTTGGAATAGAGTTAATTTTCTTCCTAGTAGCTGGTATAGTGCTGTGTTTTGGATTTAGGATGAGAATAATGTTGATAACACACTGATGTTTTAGTTGCTGCTGAGCAGTGCTTACACTAAGTCAAGGACTTTTCAGCTTCTCATGCTGCTCTGCCAGCGAGGAGGTTGGGGGTGCACAAGAAACTGGGAGGGACACAGCCGGGACAGCTGGCCCAAACTGGCCAAAGGGATATTCCATACCATATGACATCATGCCCAGTATATAAACTCAGGGGAAAGCTGGCCAGGGGGACACTGTGGGAACAGGCTGGCCATTGGTTAGTTGGTGGTGAGCAATTATTTTTCATGTGCATCACTTGTTTTTCTTGGGTTTTATTTCTCTCTTTCTGTTATTTTCCTTTTCATTACAATTATTTATTATTATTATTTTATTTTATTTTATTTTATTTCAATTATTAAACTGTTCTTATCTCAACCCATGAGTTTTCTTACTTTTACCCTTTCAATTCTGTCCCCCATCCCATTGCAGGGGGCAATGAACAAGTGGCTGTGTGGTGCTTCATTGCCAGCTGGGGTTAAACCACGACAGATGGCCTGATTTTTTCTGTGCCACATCTCAGTTAAGCTCTTGACAGCCCATGACTGTCAGTGAAACATCTGGGGCTGCCCTCTCTCTGCCAGAGCCAAGCTCCTTACCCTGCCCATCCAGTGCCTTCCAGAAGCATCATGTGGCCAACTCCAGGAACTTACCTCCCCTAAACATACAATAGACTGTTAGATGACCCTATGGGAGAGAAAATCCCATCTGTACTAGTCAGTCCTGTAGTTTCTATTGTAACTTCCAGTGTGTGCACACCCACAAAGCAAATGCCATCATTTGAGGTAGAAATTACAGCAGGGCAGAAACAAGCCACCTAAGAAGGCTAATATGCACCTGCAGAGAAAATTAAGATGTCCATATTTAATGAAGGGGTGCAAAGTAACACCATGAAAAACTAATTGTTGTATATATTCACAGTGATATTCTAACTCTCAGCATTAGGGTCTCCAATGTCTTTATCCAGGCACTAGACTGGACAAAGACCTAGAGAAACATCCTTAAAACCTGGCAACAGGAGACATGCCAGCATGGAAAAGGACCTGACAATATGCAAGGTAATTTCTGTCTGATATCCGTGATTCACTACAGAAAGTGGTAGATATCAGCAAACACTGTCTGTTTCTTAACATATGGCCAATGTTATTTCAAGAATATTGTTTTGAAACTTCTACAGACTTGATTCTGCTTCACAGAAACTTCACCCATGTCCTTAAAATCTGAGAGAAAGAACCCACGAATTACCATATGGGCTCCAAGGCTGGGACCTAGTAGAATTACACCGTGTCTTTCAAAATCCTGAGGCCATTTATCATTGAGATATCAGGTATTAACTTGGCATGTAAATTAGCATATCACCTAGACATGCTGGAGGAAAATTTCAGACTGAAACGTCTTTCCATGTGTCAGGTTCCCATGTACCTCAAAATGGACAGAGCAATCAATCACTTAAAGCAAGTTTTCTTCTTCAAAAACAAGATTCCAGGATGTTCAGACAAATGTGCTGTAGGAGCAAACACAACATTGCCTAACTCAAACTATGTACAGCATCCTATAATTGCCACATATTCTTGCCATAAGGAGCACCCCAATAAAGAAGATGAACTATTGTAATCAATGAGTTTTCAAGTCTCTGTGCAGATAACCAATCTCTTTTTGGGCAAAACTCTGGCTTCTCCGGCTCTTCTTTTCAATACCCAACACTGTGAGATGGCCACAAAGCACTGAGTTTAATATTTTTTCTAGTACTTCTGGAGTCCTGTTTCCAAGGAAGCAACTGTGGGAAAGCTCAGTTTTGAACAAAATACATTAAATCCTTCCACCTTTTACTCTATAAATTCTTCTACGCCTTGAAATAAAATCACACTCTGCAATTCTACAGCACCCTCTTCTCCTCGAGGATCTCACAGTGATTATTAATTAATGTTAAGGAATTATGCTTTTAGTGGCACAGTACTACAGATACAAGAACTAGGCTATGGTGGGACTAAAAGATTTCCACTATCTCCTCCAGAGTGGGGATCAGGGCTGACAGAGAGTGCAAAACTGTGAGTCCCAGCCTAACGCCTCCAGTACAAGATACCCTTTACATTTGTTTGAAAGTGTCTGCTGCCATAGTGAGAGTCGGGGCTAAAGCCCAAGATGATAATAATTTCACTGATTTCAATGGGTCTTGGGTTAAACTCTAAAGTTGCTGGGGTTCTTTCAGCATGGATTATACCTGGCATCTATACAGTATGCTTGAGGTTTTTCAAAAACATGTGCTAGTAAGCCTTCTGTTTAGGTATTTTGCTCACAGACAACATGGTTTGAGGGGGTTTCCTCCATCACATTTGTGATATAAGGCATTTTCTCTCTTTCCGGTGAATGTAACTCTTTTCTATTCAATTTATTTAAAGAAATACTCCTCAGGAATTACTCACAGTTAAAAGACCTCATCAGTGCAAGAATTTGTATCTCACTGAGCAAATTACAGAGCAGTGAAACCCCCAAAATGTTCAGAACTTTTATAGATGAAAACAGTGTTACATAAAAGGCAGAAATTCAGGGCAACAATCCAAAAAGCTTCACCAGTGGCCACAGGGCATATACGTATACGTTTACATTTTTTATATATATATGTACACGTATAAAACCACCTCTTCAACGAAGAAGCAGCCAGGAAAGTTAGTAATTTGATCTTCACGTTTGCCCCCACTTATACATAACAAGCCAAAGGAACACGCAAGGGCTGCATTTCTGAGTTAAGCCTTAATACAAGGTCTGCACTGAGTATGTCCTTAAGAAGCTGCCCTATCACAGAACCCACAGTGGCACTTATTGTTCAACACCATAGACTTGGGAAGGAAGTCATATAACCATTGGGTACAAAAATTCATTGGGGAGGGTTCTGAACAGCCCTATCCTCCCTGGCCAAATACCTCTGTTTCAAAGAAAGCAAGGAGAGCTACCTGGCTTTTGCACCCACTTGACTCATCTCCCTTCATCCTCCTGCAGTGCCACATTCCCCTCACGCAGAGCAAAGCAAAAGGAATGAAAAATCTCCCTTCTTGACTTCCAGCAAGGGAGCCTATGCCAGCTGGGAGAAAAGGAAGCTCACCCATTCCCAGGCATGGCCTGGCCTGGCTCAGTAGAGGGTTCTGGCACAAAGGAGCCTCAACCTAGCCAATCACTGGCATGTACTCCCGCTTTCTTCAGGTTTTCTGAGGTCTTCTGACCTCACCAAGTCACAGGACCTGTGGTCTCTCAGCCGTCTGAGAGAAGGACCCTGGTGACATGACATGAGCCCCACAACTCTGCATTGCGAAACAAACCCCAGGATCTGAAGGAGCAACTCCAGAAAACACCTGTGCTGAGATTTGTGTTGTCCACTTCAAAATCAATGGTGGTCCCCCATCCCTGATAGTTCTCAATTTCAAAAACCATCACAGTGAGCAAAAATGATTCACAGGGCTTTCATTTATGTAACAAATGAGGATGTGGTTTCAGAAGGGTCATGCACTGACCTAGCCCTACTCTTACTCCTGCAATTTATGGCAGAGCTCCAATTGACGCCAGCAGGAGTAAAATTAGGGTGGTGGGAAATTGTTTTGAAAATCAGATGGAAAAAATCTCTGAACCACATCTGCTTTCCCTTTTCCCCCCCCTCTTCACACATCCACACCCTTCTCCCGGTCTCACTAGCTGTGGTGAAATGATGCACTAATTGGTTCTGCATGGACAAGACCACATTGAGGGAAATGTGTTGCCATAATCTAATTAAAATAATTCTCAGGTCTGAGTGAACATTTAAATAAAAAAATAAAGCAGCCCTTGACAATTGATGCTTGTTGTGAAAACGACTGAGAGCAATGAGTAATTTCAATCCAAGCTGAGTTCCTAGCTCATTTGCCTTTCCATCTGCATATCTTTTAAATCCTAATTATATGTAATCAACAGAATAAGCAACATGATTCTTCTTGTAGTTGACAAATTCGTGGGTTCATTTTGCATACTTTCAGATACATACATACCAATGAATATATACACTCTTTCTACCTGAGAGAGTTTTACATCAGGTAATTACAACTTAGCTCAATTAAAAATGCTCTTGAAACAAGTACAGCGTCTTTTAGATCTGTGAAGCTAATTTAAGAAGCCAGTGGGCATGATTAGGTCAGCCCAACAATGAAGGCTGGCTGGGAATTGAAAGGAAGGCCACAAACATGTGACTTTAGTTTTGGCTGGACTTTCCCAGCAGGGTGTTTCTACATTACATCAAAACTAACAATCCATCTGGGTGCAGAATAAGGCAGATCAGCCCTTTTTCCAAGTGACCAGAAAGCCTGTATTACAAGTGCATCATCCACACGCAGCCACCAAAACCAGGGCCTGATTTTTAGGGTTTCTGAGTATCCGCCCTCCTAACCCACTCCATTCTTTGGGAGGAGCCCAATGCACCCAAGAGGAGATGACTTGCCTTGAAGGATTATCTACGCTGCCAGGGATGGTGACCAAGACAGACCGTACACCCACCGTACCGCTGGATCCAATAAACTGCCATGGAGCTACTTGTCTTCCTCATGTCTGCCAGGCAGCAGCAGCTATTCCTTCAGGGCGGGCGAGCTGGGACCACCGGTGGCCATCCCTGGCATGGGCCATGCCTTCACCCATGGGGACCGTCCCCCGGGGGCTGAACGAGCCGGGGCTGGTAACGGCATCCATGGGCAGCCCCAGGCACGGTGAGGGGATGGGCCACGTCCAGCGTCCAGCCAGGGATCCCAGCTGGGAGCAGCAGGCGATGGGGCCAGAGATAGGTCCTGTCTTTTGCTGCTGCCAAGCAGTTCAGAGGATGCTAACCCACAGCTCATAGTGACATTTTTATTCAGATTCAAATAAACCCCCACCTGATTATCATTAACAGATCAATGCTGCAAATCCATGAAACGAAGTTTCATTTTGTAGGTGACCTTTTGAATGTGCAGGTGTCCTGGTTTCTGCTGGGATAGAGTTAATTGTCTTCCTAGTAGCTGGTACAGTGCTATGTTTTGAGTTCAGTATGTGAAGAATGTTGATAACACTGATGTTTTCGGTTGTTGCTAAGTAGTGTTTAGTCTAAAGTCAAGGATTTTTCAGCTTCTCATGCCCAGCCAGCGAGAAAGCTGGAGGGGCACAAGAAGTTGGCACAGGACACAGCCAGGGCAGCTGACCCAAGCTGGCCAACGGGATATTCCATACCATGGGACGTCACATCTAGTGTATAAACTGGGGGGGTGGGGGCAGGGGGAATCGCCGCTCGGGGACTAACTGGGTGTCGATCGGCGGGTGGTGAGCAATTGCACTGCGCATCATTTGTACATTCCAATCCTTTTATTATTACTGTTATCATTTTATTAGTGTTATCATTATCATTATTAGTTTCTTCTATTCTGTTCTATTAAACCGTTCTTATCTCAACCCACGGGTTTTGCTTCTTTTCCTGATTTTCTCCCCCATCCCACTGGGTGGGGGGGAGTGAGTGAGCGGCTGTGTGGTGCTTAGTTGCTGGCTGGGGTTAAACCACAATAGCAGGTTAAAAGATAAACCTTGACCAACTCTCAGGGCATTTTCCTGCTCTTTCCAAGCTATTTTTCACAGGCACAGGTCAAGGTGAATAACTACTACCAGCTCCAATGCTATTTCACTGCTCTTGGCAAACCAAGAATGAGAATTCATAAGTGATGAAGCTATATCCTGGGACAACGTACAAAATATGTACCTGTCATAAACTAATAGTGTAACAAAAAAATTCACATATGTCTGAATGTACTATGGATAGAATATGACCATGTTGAAAACAAATGTAGCTGATATGTAGTGCACAGTTCAACTCAAATTTCCCTTCAGATGAAACCTCTGCTGTTTACGAAGCTTGAAAAATAAACAGTTAAGCAGTGGGTGTTATGCAAGTCTGGTTCTCATTTCTATGTCAGCTTTTCCACATTAATCAATTGTCCAGACTTGTTTCCACTGCACTTCCTTGGAGGATTCTTCCAATTCTGGGCTTGTCTCCACTTCTGATTAGCACATATATAACTGAAATAACTGACTTCTTTTTAAGTATCTCAGTTCAGACTGAGGAGCATAACTGTAAGCATCTGAGTTTGAAAAAGATTGGCTTAAAGGCTGAAGCATTTCTGGATTTGTTTAAGGAAATCAGTATGTTCACTATGCAGAAACAGCTGCAGAAAACCTGTCTGATAACTTCAGGAGGGCTGAACCAGAGTTTCTCCCAGACTGGGCCAAAGAAGGTAACAAAAAGATTCCTGGATCTTCCCACTCTGTGTCAGGATCTATCTAGTTAATTCGTTTACCCTAATAGGTATTTGAATTGAACCCTCCCTTGTGCATGGGCTGTGCACTGCGGCTGGTGCTCACACCACCCCGGGGTGGCAGAGTCCCCAGCTCTGCTGTCCCCCACGGACCTGGCAGGGACACTACAGTGGTCACTGGAGCTGTGGGGGAGAGCCAGATAGGGGTCTATCTGCCACCCCACCTCCCGTTCCCCTTTTCCCTGCCATAGCCTTGGCATCATTTGAACACCCAGTGAAACACCTGGGTAGTGGCTATAGCACCATGGGAAGGTGGGACACAGGATTAACGGATCTAGGAGGTGACTCAAGTCCCCTGGTCCTACCACGTCCTCCTTGATTTGCTATCCATTATAGGTTGCCTCTGAAAGAGAAAGAAAGAAGCTGAGCTGAAGTATCTGATCCTAGACCTGTCTATCAGAGCATATTTCTACTGCTCAGTCATGCCTAGATCTGAACGTCAGGAAGGTGAAAGCACCAAGGCATTTACTCCCCCGTGAAAGCCTGGGGCTGTGGGATTAAGCAAAGAATAAACTTGACTCAGTCAGAGCAGTCTCCACTACAAAAGTTGGTAGATAATAGTGAAAATGTTTAATATTGCCATCAATATGGGCTATGAAATCAAAGTTCACAGCACCAGGCCAAATCAATAGCCATGAGAATGTGGCATACAGAATGCAGCACTGTCAAGCAGGAAACACTCCAGGCATGGTAGTCCCCCCACTGAAAGTGCTTGAGGGAGAGTGTGACACTTTTAGGCTCTTCCCCACAAGAGAAGAGCATCTGGTGGGTCAGAAGGAGACCAGCATCAGCTGCTTTGGTTGGGGTCAGCCATAGCCTGAGCTAAGTGCCCAGACTCTGAAACAACGCAGTGGGCTCCCCTGTTACTAATAACTTAAATTCACCAGTCCATATCCTTGATTACACCCTGTTTGGATCTGGTTCTGCATATTTATTGTGTCAATGAGTCAATCTGATATTCTAATATCAGTAGTAACAGGTAAGCTGTTCCTGTAACTATCACAAAGATGCTGTATGCTTGTGACCAGGGAAAAGGACCCTGAAACCACATCTCTATAATAAATGATGAAAACCGTTTGTGGTAAATGATAGGTAATATTTTGGGAACACTCTGGACACTGAGAGGAAATAGCTCACAATCCACCAGAGCGTTAAGCAAGGAGAAAAATAATTATGCACCCAATCTTACTCCTGTTCCACAAGTGGCTCAAATTTCCAATATGAAGTCAAGCATCATTTTAGCTAGAGGGCACAGCAGAGTCTGGTTCTCCATGCCACTTCTGGAGCTGCAGCCAGGCTTGCGCAACCCTTGCAGTTAGTACCGACAATGAACTGTTATATATCTGCCTATACGTAACACTAATGTGATCGTTTAGGTCACGCCTGGAAGAATCAGTCATGATCACAGGCTCCCTTTACTAAGCTCTGTACATGTGCGCACTATATATTAGCCCTTTCCACAGAGATCTTCCTTGCTAAGAAATACATTTATGACACTTTATTACCTTCCTCTCAAGCAAATGTGCTTAACCCAGTTACTGTTTACTTACATCAGTAGTCTCTGTGTGTATGCATTCACATAATCCTGCACAGATGAGGGTCATGTCTGTGAATGGCTGACATCCTCTTTAATCTTATTTCAGGGATGATGGAGAATTTAGATGGTGCCTGGGATTTGTGTAGTTACACAGTAAAGTGAAAAATTTCACCCTAAAAGAATTACCTAGTATTATTTACACAGTTTATTCAGTGAATCAATTTATCCTAAATATGTATGCAGCATGCTTTATCTAATGCAGATAGGTAAGAGCTTTAAGTCTTTTCAGTTATTTTGAAGACTAAATTTGTTTTGCACATTTGCAGTTTACGATGTCAGTTAGGTAGGGAGCTAGAAAAGTCCTCATTTTTGTACTTGATTTGCTTGTATTACTGGAGTTTATTTTGTCTCTTGTGACCTTGCTCTTCCCCATAACAGTATCTACTTTGATTAGCGTGATGGCACTTCCTTGTCTATTTTCCACTGTGTGCTTGATATTTTACCTCTTCATTCTTTTTCTTCTCTATCCATGGCTCACATCTGGGTACAGGTGCTCCCAACACTCCTTCAGTGATGTCTTGACACTACAGTTCTGTTTCTCAGGTTTGTGTTTCTTTCATAACCGCTCTCACCACCACCACCACCATTCTGATATGAACAAATCAAATGGGGCAACAGTTGGCTTTTTCCAAGGAGTAATTTATTCTGATTAGAAAAATAATGGCTATAAGCAGAAAAGCCTTCTCACCCCCAGCAGCTGCTGTTTCCCTTCACTGAGGCAGGGCTCAGTTCCTTTCTAGTTTCTTTCAAAAGTGATCTTCACTTCAACAAGCTTGTTTTTTTCACTCCCATCCTGGTCTAAATCTTTGTGGTTCAACCGGGAATCCATAAATCTTTATTACCTCAGGCACTTCTCTTTCTGCTTTCATCAAGTGTTTATTTGTATGATAATACTTCAATACCTTAAATCACTGCGAAGTCATTTATCATAATAAATGGCATTTCTTTAATGTTATGTCCCTGTTCTCCCACCTTATCTCCAGTTTGTTTGTTCAGATTGTAAGCTCTTAGATATTGCAGCCAGAATTTCCAAGAGGGATCGGTAATTTTTGTGCTTTTTAACCTGAAGAGGTCTCAGCACACAGGTTTACAATGGGCCATAGGGCAGCTCTACCATTATGCCACATCAGGCTGTGTGAAAAGCAGTTTAAAACACAGAAGTGCTGCAGTAGTGCTGCAGCTTCTCCCCATCTCCTCCTACAGAGGAAGGCAGAGCAACCAAGAAAGTCTTATGAATGATCTGTATCATACTCTCACTTCCACAGGCAGTATCCACAAGAGCATCCTGGCTTACCAGGTGTTGTCAGTAACTGCCAGGGGTAGGTGCAAAGCGATAAGAGATCCTTCCTTAAACTAACCAACATTACTGAACTTGTCTCTCTTGCTTCCCCCTTTGAAATATTTGATGAGGAACTTCCTTGCCTGGGACCACTAACAGTGGTAGTGGCCCCTGAACACAAGGGAGCGCCACAGGGAGAAGATCATTAGGAAACATGGGAAGTTCACGATCATTTGGAAAAAACACAGCACAATCTGCCCACAGCAACTAACAAAATGCTTTTTTCCCTTCCCCTTCGGGCACATTTGCAGCCACTACGTCTAACAGCTCCCTCCCCGCCCACCAGTGCAAGCATCTTACAGACAAATATGCCCCTATCACATCACCTTCCCTATCCACTAAATCTTCTCACGGTTTGTCATCAGTGGGTGGCACTTTCCCAGACCCTGAAAGGCACTTTGGCAGGACTGTGCTCTGTCTCTGGAGAGGCTCCCCGGTCCTAGTCTTCAACTCCATCATTTAATTCAGCTATGGATACTTCAGCTTAATGAGTGACATTAGTAGGAAGAGGTTGGCAAGAGCTGATTCACCACTGCTGCTAATCTCTGCCATTCTGCAGGCTCCACTTGTCCCCAAAGATCTTGTCTATACCAGCACTGAAATCTGTGGCTGAAGTGACATTTGCTCGGACAAGTGCCTTGCCCTGGCTGCAACCATCCTGACTGTGATGGCAAAGCTCGTCTGTGGGCTTTGTCCCCGTTTATAGCCCGACGTACGGCCTGGCAAGCCACCACTGGAAAGGGCCAGAGTGAGAACTGAAATGGGTAACCAGGGTGTACGGTCAGGAGCCACAGTCTGACATGACAGCAGGGCTGTCATACCTCTCCCACAGACACAGGCTTTGGGGGACAGAGGGAAGGAAGGATGAAGGGACAGGGAAATCCTCCAGGAAAGTGCTTGACCTCAGCAGTGGCACCTTCTCGCTCTTACCCGAGACCCTTTTTTCCACCACTGGGCTTTGTTGGCCAGTCAGTTCAGCACTGAGGGAGCAGTTCCAGTTGGGTCTATGTGCATTGAGACAGGAACTTAGGAGATCATCCATAAATGCATCTCCTTGGTCCTTACCTGTATTTCTGCTCACTCCCCAGATGGGACAGAGAGCTGTCTCCCCTCAGGAGCTGCAGGCCACAGGGCTTACCTATTTGCATGTTTTTTCTGCACTTTAGCATGAGAGTTTGTTTGCCATATAATAAAGATGGAGCTGATTAAAGCGTGTCTGGACCTGGACTAGTACGTCATTGCAACCCATTGGAACTGGCAGCATTAGACAATCCTCCACACCCCAGGTGGATCTTCTCTTATTGGCCTAATTATACCTACCTTGCTATCTACTGCACTGACATGAATCATAAAAGCCTTTACAGGCATAGATGCTGAGGTACTGCATAATTGCATAGACACTGCTCCTCACGGGCCAGATTTTCCCTGGTGAACAGTGCTGGCGGCTCCTGCTGCTAGCAGGGAAAGCAGAACGTGGCAGTCCTGCTCTGCTGCAGTGAGGGACGTCGAGCAGGCAACCACACCACTGTCGCTTGCACGCTGCGTGAGGAGAGGCCGTCTGGACGGCCGCATGCCACCCTTTCCTGCAAGAAGGATTTTATCCTGAAAATTCAATAGGGTTTGAAGTTCTTAGAGCCCTAATTTCAGCCCTGTGGCATATCAATCATAGAATCATAGAATAGCAGGTTGGAAGGGACCTCAGAGATCATCTGGTTCTGAGAGGGAGCTGGTGTGCAACCCTTTAAGACACTTAAAGAAAGGGCCTAAAGAAACTTCAACTACTGCTTATTGGCAAATGTCAATATGGTTAACCTGTGACCAGTAAATATTCACATCCAGGGGCTGGGAAGAGCCCACATGTCAGCATATGGCTTCTGTGTCTCCCTAGAGCCTTGAGAAGAAAGCAAAGACCATTTCTTCTGGATGTAAAAAAGTAGCACTGGCCTTAGGTGCCTGGAGAGAATGAGACATATAGCTACGGTGGGGCTGAGGCTGCTCCCAGCTGATCGTTCGTGGAGGGTATACAAAGGAGACGTAATCACCACCGTAGAGCACAC
Source organism: Harpia harpyja (assembly GCF_026419915.1). NCBI lineage: Eukaryota > Metazoa > Chordata > Aves > Accipitriformes > Accipitridae > Harpia > Harpia harpyja. The sequence continues at coordinate 38,215,028 of NC_068952.1, forward strand.
GCCAGGTTTCCTGCACGCAGGACCAGTAACTGTCCAGCTTTGGGTCATAAGTGATATTTGTCCCTGCCTCTGTCTCCACTGAAGCAAGATGGGGGGAGAAACGACCTCCAGAGGGAAGGAGCTTGACCGTGCTGGCTGTGAGGAGGGGTGGGAGGTCCACCACCCTCCGTCGCTCTCCTTGGAGCCGACTTCTTGCCATACAGAGAAATGCTGATGGGGACGACAGTCTCCTGAGACTCAAACCCCCTCAACGAACATCCCCAAAGGGCCAAAACAGCTCAATGGCTCTTCTGTGGGCTAAGGGCCTGAAGACAGTGCTGCTCCTTGTCCTTCCTGAGCAGCTAGAGCGTATAGCCATGTGGTTTAGAAAGTGGATCTCTTATTTTCTTTTCTTTAAGGGGGTGGAGGAAGCCAACCAGCGTATAGCAGTTGTCAAAGGCTTTTGTTTCAAGATCCAGAGACACTGTGGTTGAAGGCCAGCCTTGGGGAACATGACAGAAAGGGACTCATTCCATGAAAAAAGCAGTATTTCAGGAGACTGAGGGTTACAAATGCCAACACTTTTCTCTGTCACTCAAAATTTGGATTCTCCACAGTGATTTCAAGGTGAAAAATATCTGGGGCCTATTACTTATTTCATGAACATCCAATACCTCTTTATAAACACTGTGATTCAATACTGTTCCAACACACGAATACCCAGCAAAGCCTGGGATGCAAAAAACTGTGATGACCTGCATAAGTCCAGACATATATGTGTAGAGAAGAGTCTCTAAAAATCCCAACCCCAGGGGTTTCCAGAAACAGGGAAATGAATGCAGCCACTAAAAGAAAAGAAGCTGCAGGTGTCCTTCCCAAAATTTTAAAATAGTTAAATTTGATCTCTATTGATTTATTCAGCTGGCTTATAAAGATAAAAATTAATGAGACTTTTTTTTACAAAAAATATTTTAAATAGCTTTAAAAATCTATCTTTCTTCTCTCCTCTCCCTCCCTGACATATATATTACATTCATAAATCTAGCCTGTGATAAAATCCTCTCCTAATTTATAGGATTGAGTCCCCAGAAGACACCGCCACCTGTGAAGTTTTGCCAACTATCCATCTAAGCCTGGTACTGTGAGCATTTCACACTACTTCTTGTGGATTGCTCCATTCCTAAATGAGTTTTTAAATGTTGTGCTTCTGGTGGTTTTTCACGAGCCTTCCTCAGGCATAGCTTCCACAGGGTTTCATTAAAAAAAAAAAGGCATTTAGTGCTGCATACATAGAGGCAATTTGCCAGCCGCTAAAGACAGGCATTTCCCTTAACATCCTCCCCTACTCAACCAGCCTCTTTATGATCTTGATATTGAAAGCAAACAGAGGAATGTATGATGGGAATCATTTTTAACAAGCTGCCCTTACCAGTAAGTGAGTTTGACTCAAACCCACAATTCTTCAGCACTTACACTACTGACAAGCCTGGAATCTGAACCATGAGACTAATAAATATTGTAAGAGGATTCCCAGATCCAAAGACCCTGGGCAGGACAGACTTTGGGAATGAGATCCATCACAAGTAATGTATAAATTCTGCACTCCAGTTTCCTCAGAAGACAGGCTACTTCCTAGCTTCCCTTGCTCATTTCAGCTATCATTTAAATATCCCTTTAAAAATTATACAGTTCTTACTGTTAAATTATGAATAAATAATATGACTTCTCCTGCCCTTTGACAAATCTTTTCCCTGTATATAACTTGTTTAAAAGAGCATTGACTTATTATGGAAAAAAATGTACTGAGAATTTATAGTCAATTTGAGTCTGATCATTACCTATAAATCTCTTTTGACATGACCGTTTCTTACATAATACTCTCCCGTTAGTTCAGCCAACAGTCCAAGTAGCCTGGCTGATTAGGTTACTTCAGTTTTCACATCTGATTTTTTTTCTTTTTCTTCTTCTTTTTTTGCCATACATCTCAACTTTATACTATCAGTGTCTAGTCCCTAATCAGTGTGCTGAATAACGTTCACTGAAGGCCTAGTGTCCCTTTACACATCTGCAGACTCATCCCCATTCCCCTACCACCTCCCAGCTCACCTGAACTGCAGTCTTTTGGTAAGTAGAAGTTTCCAGAATTCAAAGACCTTTTCTTCAGACAGCATGTCTCCGTCCTCTCAAAACGTCCTGAATGATGCTGGCTGATATGTCCCTCAGAAAAGTAGAAAAAGCAACTTTGTCACATTATTCCCCCAGCCGGTTATTGAGTTGAAAGGGATGGAAAGAAATCTTGGTAAGCTCTACAGTTAGATTTTCCCCAAGTGTTATCTGTTCCAGCTTTAATGGAGTTACATCAGAAATGAACTGGCAGGGATACATATGATCAGTGTATACCACCAGCCTGATGTGAGGCTGACCTTCACAAGAGTAGAGCTGGTTCAGCCCATCTTCTACATCACAACTGGCTGATAAAAATGAGAATAGGGGGAAAAAAGAGATATCATGCATTAAGGACCATGTCGTAAGTAAAGTGTTAGACATGACCCAAAGTACCAGCCCACATAGACAGGTTATGTTAAAAAAATCTCTGTAGTGACTTTATTGATGGTAATTAATCCTGCAGGACCTTTTTCACACTGGCTAAACCCACTACCTACAGTATACACAGCAAAGATGGCACACAAACCCACCTAAAATGCTGCTAGCCCAGGGCTAGGAGCTGGGGGCCATGGCATCCTGCAATGTGCATGGATGTAAGTGAGTTCACACTCGGCGGAAGGTGGGAGCCCAGGCCTTGAACAGAAGCAAGTTACTTTCAAGCAGCTGAGAGTCGAGTTTTGTTTCATGGAAGAGCAGCATCTCGAGGGTCCTCCTGAGTTCTTATGCATGCACATAACCACTAATGCAGGGTAAAAAATATAGTCTCCTATACTACCCTTAAAACCTTTTACAGCAACTTTATATATGTCAATATAGGACAAATACATCATGTGTAAGACAACCAAGGAACGTGATGTTGATTATCAAGTTATTACAATCCATACTATATTTTCTAATGTGGTCGTTCTTCAGGAATGAACAAGATAGTGTTACTCATCTCTGGCTTTTTCCCCACTGAAGCCAACAGCAGAAAAACTCCTACTGATTTCAGCTGAAAGCACAGTGTACTCACATGGCCCATGAGTAAAGCTACACTGCTACTCTCAAACTTCCAGCATTATTGACTCTTGCAAATCTCAGTATATTTAGGAAAGAAAGCTAAAGCTCTTGGACTCATATGATCAGAAGAGGAGATCAGCTTTTGTTTAAAAAATTAAACAGAAGAATAATCTTGGCTTTCCAGCTTGCAGAGAAAAGCTTGAAAATGTGAGACTCCAAACTTGGTGGCAAAAGTCTTAAAATGTCTTATGGTTCAGGTGTCTTGATTTTTTAGCTCTGTCTCATTAAGAGCCCACACGTAGAACTACAAAACTATGTTCCTAATGAATATGCGTGTGGCAGACACTCAGTGAACAGTTTTCCCAATGAAAAGCAGATTTTGGAAGCATGACAAGAGTCCCCTAATCACCACTACCCAATTCAGCTTGAGTGGCGGCCAAGCACTCCAGCAGACTTCAGGAGGGTTTGGATGTTAGCAGTAATTACACAACATATCTGGATACAGTCAGTCTGTGTTCATTATACAGCAATGATATTAATTCCCTAAGATCCCACAGCCTTTATAAAATATTGAGCACTTAGGGGTAGGAAAACTGTTCCTATTAACTTTTTTGTCCAGTCTGATTTTTATTGCCTTTTTATGCTAGGCCTTCTTTAGACCACTTTGGCAGTAAATATCCTTCTAAAGACTTTTTATACTGCCACTGGAAGTGTAAAGAAGTCTGGCTGTAAATGAGAATCAGGTCCACTGAGTCCAAACAGAAATGCAAAAAGAAACCAAATAGTTTTAAGGTTTAATCACCTTTAACATAAATCTACCCCATACAGGAACAATAACAGCATGTTTCCAGCCATCCAACACTGGATTGTTTCTCCAATTGTCCCCTTTAATTAGCCTTTCTGTCCCCTGGTGCTTTTGGTTTATTACTTCAGTTGTAAACAGGACATTATTCAAGACTCTTTCAGGCTAATTGCACTACAAATATTAAGAGTCTGGTTGTTAAGTGGTCATAAAGGAGTCTTTGTAACTACTGGATGGTTAGTAAAAATAATGAAATGCAATTGTTGCATGTAAATACAAGTGAGCAGTGTAATATTTTGTAATGATGACTATTTAATTGAAATTTAGGCCCAATACTTCTGGATTTCTGACAATATTGCCATATTTGTAGCAACTGGCCTTTGAAAGCCAGTTCTCTGTTTTTCTTCCTCCCCAAGGAATTCTGTGTTAGATTCAACCCCAGGTACACAAACTGAATGCACCTAGACCACCCGTTGCCTTGAGAAGCTCAATCTTGGCTCCTCGGCATGGGCACCTTACTCGGATGACCTGCGCCTCAGAGGCAATGAGCACCCTCAGAAGCTGCGCGCTCTGCCGTTACTTAGCATCTCTGGAAAGGGCTAAACCTACACTGTGCTGTAGAGATAGCTCCTAGCCTTCTGCCAGAGCCAAACTTGGTAAAGAGACAGTACTCCAGAGAAGTTTTTGAGTAAGTTCTGGAGCACAGCAAGGCAGAAATCCTGAGCCTGAACAGGATTAGTTCAGGCATTAGTTCAGGATTACCTGTGAGCTCTGGGATAGTCCAACACGTTGGCACGCTGCAGGTATTGGCCAGGTTTGCTTAACCTAACTCCATCAACTCTCATCTCACCATTCTTTGCAGTGCTGTTATATGGCCAACACAGGCTACGCTTTCTCCCAGAATTCCGTGCATGATGCAGCAAAGCCGTGCAGGACAGACAGACAGCTGTGCCACAGCTGTCCTAGGCAGCAACAGAAACATCCAGAGCCACAGAGTAATGAGGATGCTGTGGTTTATAAAGTTCACCAGCATGTGCTCCAAGGAAAAGCGTGAATGCCAGCAATGGGATAACAGAAGCAGTAAAATACATGTTTCAGTAACTATCACTAGTGAAAATTTTCTTCAAGTGATCCTGCCTTAGCACAAATTAGTTGACAACCAATTACGTAGCAACAGCTCTTGAGCTCATGTAATCCTTGTCAAATTGCACCAAGTGAGGAGTGAGGACCTGTCCCACAAGTCATTATACAAACAAACAATTAAACATGTCGTTCTATTGTATTTAACCCAATGCTGTTGCAAGCAGAATATTTCAGTGAGTAAACCCAAGTATTTTAAACCAGAAACAAGATAGCTTGAAGGGCTAGATAAATCCCCAATACAAACATTTCTATTGGTGTCTTCATTTGCGAAGTGACTTGTTATAATGCTGACTAATTGGTTTGTAAATTTTGCTGTGGGTTCATTTTCTTATCTCACCTAAATTTTGTTTGCAAAAACCAAACAAGCATTAAGCTCCTAATGTCATCAACTAGTTGCTACAAGAAGCTGTGACCCTTTAAACTCCATAATCCTTAGGGGATTAGCAAAGTCCTCTGCTGCATTAGCTCATAAGGCCTCTTTTTTAATTAGAATTGTATTGAACAGACTAAAAATCCTGATCTCAGCTTCCAGTTACCATTTCCATCGATTCCCATATCAGGAAGGACATCGGAGCTACAGAAAAGAACACAGCCCACTCCCTCTGCCTGGAGGAGGAGGGTGTTTTCTTGACACCTGGCCAAAGGTTTGGTATCCAGCAGGCTGCAAAGTTAATCCCATCCCTACAAGCTACTACAAAGTGCAACAAAGTGTGCTCGTGAAGCCCAAAAATGCATGTGTTGCATTTCTTTCAGGACTTCTTAAATAATCACTGAGCAATTCTTCTGATAGCTATCCTCACAAACCCTTCCAAAAGCAGAAACTGTCACAGAGAGAGACGAAGCATCACTAGAGGTTCCTGACTTGCATGATTTTCCGCAGGAGTAAAACGAAACACCTCTAATCATCTGGGTCCAAGTGATTAGATCGTACGAGGAGGCTTTGTCAGGAGGGGGAATTATGGTCGCTCCTCTCCAGTCCCAAGCTAATGACATAACCCACTGGACTGTCTTCCCTTACCCAGAGCTTGCCATTGAATTCAGGCTTTGGTATCGCTGTTGCAAGTACAGTTAATAACTTTAGAATAAATTAATAAAGAACAGGATCTCCTGTGGAGTTCTCGTCTCTAATTAAGTGGTGGCAGGGGAAGCATGTAGTGCAATAAGAAATAATTGAAACAAAGAACCTTTCTTTTTTATCAAGCCATTTAGCATTTTGGCATCCTTCCAAATACATTTCCTATAATTGGAAACATTAAATTGCCTGATTTAAATCTGCAGCCCCCTCTTAAGCACACGGTCACATTGAAGGATATGGCATTCTTCATGAGTCAGGCTCTAACAGGAGAGCAAGTTGGGAGGATATGATGCTGTTATGTTCTACTGAAAGAGCTAGGTGAGGGGTGTTCTGCAGAGAACAGTTTCCTGAAAAACACTATTTCAGCAATATCCATACATAATGTAAGCAAAACAAAAAAAAAATCTGAACAATTTATCTTGACCTATCCATTTCAAAAGTGCAAAAAAATGTAATATTTTATGCAGATTAGGAAAAGTATTTTCCTTTTTACTCTTTAACCTCCAAGCCTAAACACTGTACAAAATGTATTATTTAGGAGTGGAAGAAATATGTTAGTCCTACCTGGGTAATTTCTTTTTGCTTCCATTTCAATTCCCCAAGAAAAGTAAACACGCTTTGTTTCGGGTAAATACAAACTGTTTTTCTTTCTTTTTTTGTTCAGTCAGGTCAGAAAAGCAAAAAAGGCAATTACTACACAGCTCTAAACCAGATACTAATATGAAACTCTTCTACTAATGCTCCAGGTGCAGTAATGTGCTGAAAGGTTTTTGTGTAAACACGGTGTTGTCATGTATGAGGGGATGTCTCCGGCATCCATTCAGTCACTGACTTCTCTATCTGTATTATGTGCCTTATTTCTTTGACTCATATTCTAAGGTTTGCATCACATACCATTATTTCTTTGGCTTTCTATTCTACCAAGGGTAACAGCATCGGCAAACTCTGACCTCCCAACAAATTCCACCCCTGGGCACTCTCATGGACTGATCAGTAGCACAAGTTCATAGAGTGGGGCAGGATCAGACACGGCATTGCCATGAGATGTGGGGAAAAATGTCCTAGAAAGAGACCAAGTGGAGGGGGACAGGAGCCAAAGCTGAAAAAGAAAGATACTTAACAGTAATAGAGACAGGCTATAAATGCCAGCCACATGAAGAGCGAAAAAGAAGTCAGGGAAGTGTTTGTAAGTAAATATGGAAAGACGAGTGGGAAGAGTGAGGACAGAAGCAGCAAGAAGAAAGGCACGCACCCTTTCAGACAGATGGCCACAGCTTTGGCTAGTGAAACTTCAGGATGGAGATTTCCTGCACTGAAAGGCAAGAAGGAGGGTCCCAGCAGGGAAACATGCACTCCCTGTTTCTCTAGAATATCCCAGTGGTCATGGTCTCCCCAGCAAATCGCAAATGCTGCTTATTTGATGAAATTTTTGCAGGAAAATGAAGAGGTATTCCTGTGAATGTGTATGGCAAGCTGGTTTTGTAGCTAGTTCGTGGACAATGTTAAGGAGAACTACACTGTTTGTCCAAAAGTTTGGTTTTAATGCTTATGAAACGTTGCTGGGTTTAAACTTTGTCAAGTCACCTAAAAGCATCTTTTAATGATTACTTACTGTATCTCAAACAACAAATAGAAGAAGTCCCAAAACCTCCTTTATTTCTTATGAGATGGGGAAACATAGCAAGAAAGAGGCCTGTGAAGGAAGCACTGAGGAAAAGAGAGGTGGGCTTCTGTACATAAGCAAGTTAGGCCAGATGTAGGTCTGGGTGTAAATTAAATTTAGAGTAAAGAAAAGAAAAATCACTATTTTCTAATAGAAAATCTTTGCAGGCTGAAGTCTCTGCCATCAAAAAAAATGGTAAAAATACTGTTGGCTTGGAAAAGGAGGAAGAAAGTTGCTTTGTGGTTGTATTCACTAATCAACCTCAGGGACAACTCTCTCCAAGACGTATTCTGCTTCCTTTTACACATACATTTGTTTTCAGAAAGGGATTTTCATTTTAAAACTATCATTGAGTAGCATTACTTGCTCAAAATATTAAGACTTTTTAAGTAGCCCCTTGAATAAGGATATTGAGAATGTGTTGCTCTGGATCCTGAAAGTCAAGGTCTGTAGTATGACTTTGCTCTCCTAATGCTTTTCTACAGAGATTCATTACCTGAATTTTCCTCTGATGGGGCCAAAAGGTTATAATTCTTAAGAACTACAAAACTTAGGAGGACCAGAGCCTGGGTATCTCAGGAGACAGCTAATTGGTCACTGAGCTTTTCACCTCTAACCCTGATTATCTGCCACTGGAGATCATAAAAATAATAGTTCAGCAACACCTTCAGTAGTTCCATCTACTTTACCCCACCGTCTCATCCCAAAGAAGCAGCTGGTTAGTCTGCTCCTTTCTCATTTCTCAGCATCCCAGCTCCATGGGCTCTCCCTCACTCATGTATCAGCTGTTCCTCCCTGGTACCTCAGAGAAGGATGCTGCCTTCCACAGGTCTTGGTGGGTAAGGATTGCTGCGGGGAGGTCTTCTGTCCCTGAGGGAACCTGGCCCTTCCAGCTGTGCTCAGGAGTGATCCTGGAAGAAACATTAAACAGGTTCACACCACCACAACGTGCAACCACTGAGTAATTGTTAACCCGTTACCAGATTTGTTAAAAGCAAAAATGCTGCTACCTAGAGATACGGCTGCTGACTTTGTAAGACCCTGAGTCCCACTTGAGAGCGAGGGCATTACCAGGTACGCTGCACAGGAACCAACCTCCCCTGCCCCAGCACCTGGTGCTTTTTGTTTGTTACGTGAGGAGCCTGCTTCTCTGTGAGATTTTTAACATGCCACCATGGAGTTTCTGCAATATTTAGAAACAACTGTTATGAAACTGTATAGTCTACAGCTGAAGAAGAAGAGGTGCTTTATCTACCATTACCCTTGCTTTCATCTTCCTACGCTGTGTTAAAATAAAAAGTATACAAGTGCACATATGTCAGAGACAGTTTTTCCTGAAATGGACCCGCAATGCCCACATTTGTCAGATCCTCTGAATTTCAAAGAAAGAGCAGCCTCAAAGTGCACCAGTAAGAAAAGGTGATATAGTTAAACGGTTAATACCTAAATGTTTATAATTCCAAGTCCATCTTTACACATACATATTAATACATTTCAAATCATAAGCTATGTTTTTAGCTGGGGATGGTGGGGAGGAAGAGGATAGCTGAGGTAATGACTTAGTGCTGGGTTTTTCTATTCAAAGCTCATGAGAATGGAAAGTCATGGGCTTGAGAAGAATCACAAGTTCTGTTTAAAAAAAATGTGCTCTTCTTGTCACTTCTGTATGGCAGTATTTTCCTATATATACACTTTAGATCAACTCTTGTTGTTTCCTAAGCTAATCATACCCATGCAAAGGAAAAGCAATTTAGACTCTGTAGTTAAACATATATCAGAGGAATATTTAGAGCTTCATCTATGACTAATTAAGCAAACAACTTGCTCCACTTGTCCAGGGCATCATTATTGATCTGGGGGAGGTAGAACATCAGTGGTGCCACAGCTGCGGTGGGAGGACTGGGCTGTATTGCAAATGGCCTCAGGCATCACACCAACTCCCCAAACAGGGCTACAGCAGGGGCCATGAAAGACATCACTGATGGGAGTTCCTTGTAAAGAGGGCAGGTGGGCCCAAAATGTACCTGTAACTATAGATTCTGGCCTTTTAAATGGTAGCAAGTTAAAGGCTAAATTCTGTTTCTGGCTTAGGTCTATAGTGGGAAATAAAACAGAGCAGAACCTGACCTTCAATAAAAAGTCTTAAATAAAACTTCCTTATATCTGGAAAAAAGTTCTGCTAAACAGGCAAATACATTAAAGACTATCCATTGTTTTAAAATATATTATTTTTATTGAGAGCACTGCTCTGTTACACTTATGAACACAGAAGAAAGTATCTGTGTATGCAAAGCCTTTTTCAGAGCTATTAACCTATCTAAGTAAAAGCAGAAGGAAGCAAATTGTCATAAGAAAGTGTCAGGAAACATCTTTATGAAGGTGGTTGTGAGTGGAAAATTAAAAGGTCCATTTCCCTCTAAAAGCAATGTCTGCTGGGTTTACTGCAGGCTCAAGAAGAGAAATGCCTTTGTGGTGTACACATATACCATACGTGGATGTAAACATATATGGTGTACACATTCACATACGTGGATGGGGGCAGGTGTAAGTACCTTGTTCAGCTGTGGGCATCATGTTAGTGACGGAGTGCAACACTTCTTCTAGTTTTCTCTTCTATATTTGGAACTTAAGACTTAAGCTCGGATCTTCTCAGCTCACTTCTGTGAAGAGCATACTTTGCTCCCACAACAAGCTCTGGGGTAACGTTCCTTAGATACATGTCATTGCCAAGAGAGCGAGAAAGCAAGAAAGCAGGGAAGGAGAGAAGAAAAGTGTTCTATCCTTTTTGTAAAATTTCACAAAGGCTTTGGTAGGTGTAATAAGTACAGTATGTGCAGAGGCTGGCAGTCATCGCATTTCTACTTAGTACAGGCCAAATCAGCTTAGAAAGTGGATGTGTGGACACCACAGCAGGAGCAGCACAAGCTCTCCTTATTTGATGTTAGTGGGCTTTGTTTTGTTTCTTAAGGAATACAAAAGGCATGCTCCACTTGTACAAGTGCCTTCATATTAAATTCATTTCAGAAGACGAAAGGCATTGATGAGGTGATGATACAAGCAGGTCTGACACCCTGATTCACAGAGGAATCCTGGGTAGAGTCAAGAGCCTGAAACCTGAGCTGGCAACACTAAACTGCAGCACTATGGAATATATTGGAAAGATTAGCAGAGAAGCCAAAAACTACCCAGCTAAGATGCAGTTCGCACTGAGTCAGAAAAAGGAGATCAAATCTTCAACAAAGAGCAATGAGAACAAAAGTCATCATTATATATCTCACTTTAAAGTGCAGACAAAAGACTAAAATACAAGAGGTCTTCTCCTGCAGTCCTTGTGCCCCAGTGTCCCACTGAAACCAACACAGACACCTCTCTAAAGAAGCTTGCACTTGCTTGGGGGTGTCATCAGAAAGCAGTACTCGTGCCCATGTGATGGGCCTGTGAAGTCTCTGTTGCAGATACAACAAGTGATCTTCTACAGATCGGAAGAGTGAAAAATATCACACAATAACACAAATCCCAAAGATCATCAAGTACATCAGCAGCAAAAGGTTAGCAGGCAAACACAACAGCAAGGATTTCAAAGTTAATTTCAGAGCATCCAAGGCTCAATATGTCCCTGTCAACACACTATAATCTTCCCTCTACAGATACATCAGACATGCTAGAAAATGAAGGTAGGATAGGTGTGGATAAGCAAGAGTGTTTGTGACTGCCTGGAACCATGCAAACTTTTTTGTCTCCCAAGCAGTGTTTGACAAAGCAGAAGGGATTCATCCAAAGACAGTGGTACAGCTGCAGGTAAACAGAGCTTTCTTCATTCCAGTTCTGGGCAACAGACATTGCCAACTCTTGATATAGGTATGCTTTCTCATATGGGTGAGCTTATTCATTTCCCCAGTCAATGTCCCACCGTTCTTTAGAGACATGCAAGACTGAGCCTGCAGACCTCACCAGGACAGCTTGAATACTGAGAAGCTAAATAAGGTACTTCATTTGGAGGAAGGGAACGTGGTAGTTATCTGTGCCAAAGTGAATTCATTTGTTCCATTAACATACGTAAAAATTCTCATTGAAGCTGATGAAAATACTCCCACTATCTCAAACAGAAACAGGATTGCATTTATTACAAGCTTTACAAGAAACACAGTGTTGATTTTAACAGACTCAGTCAAGAAGATATTATACTGAAGACAGCAAACTTCTCAGTGCAATTGCTCAAAGTCTTTCTAGAGCTGGGGGACAGACAATGCACTTGGAAAACAAACAGTATAAAGACATTTTTTCCTACCAAAATGCAAAGCTATTTGGGATTCATAAACATTTTCACAACTACCCATCACTTGTCCAAACTCTCATAAATATTAGCAGCACAATCAGAATTAACATCAACCTGAATGATATGCTTTTACTTACAGTAATCTTTGTGAATGTTTCTTTTTATTGTAACCATATGTAGTCCCCGCATCTGATAAATTAGCTTTCAAAGGATGGTGGTTCTTGAAGCCAAGGCCAACATTTGTTGTTAAATTCAAAGGTCTTAAAATGAAAGTATTAAAATTGTTTATGAGAGACATGTTCATGCAGTTTGTTGAATGTCTTCAACTTCTTGTAAACAGGCAACTGCTGAAAGTGATACAAACTCTCCTTCCAAAGAGTGGTTTGCAGCCTTCTGTGAAAAGAATACCAAAGCCTCCAGTGTCAAATACAAGATGTTCTTTATTCAAAAAGGATGCACTGTAGGTTTAAATTTCAGTGAAAATACAGAAAAGCAGCAAGACAGAGCAAGTTTCAACCTTGAAAAGCAACTCTGCTAGTTTTAGGGTTTGACTTGTGAAGAATGAGACATTCAGGTTTAGTCCCCTCATTTTTTCAGCAGAAAGACTCTTCCAAGCAGACCAAGAACATTCAGTTCTTCCAACTTGTACCTAACAGGGTTATCTAGTGCTAAACCACAAAAAGAAATACATGTATTACCTCCAGTCTGAAAACAGCCCCAGGGAATCCAGTAGAGAGAAGAACAATTTTTAGTGCATCAAATGTAACAGCATATGGTTTATATTCCTTTCATTCTTAATGCATCCAGTTTAGTCTTTCATTAACAGAAACCATCTTTGTCAACAAAGTTGAGTTTCTGAAGTATAACCAATTCATTTTTAAAATATCTTTCTCAGAAAAGAAAATGTCATTTCAAAATTTAATTACAAAGCATGTACTTGACGCAAGCTACCCCACTAATTTAAACATGATATACCAAAATTAAAGCAGAACAGATCTTGACTATTCTGCGTTAGCTGCATGTCTGTAAAACTTTTGGGACCTGATCCAAGATAGCACTAAAGTATATGTTTTCTCTTCTTTACTTGCATGGGACTTCACATCACTTTTCCCAGTCTAACTTTGTTGTTTCTCCTTTCCCCTCCTCTGTCATTTCCTGATGGCTCCATCGGCTCTTCTGGGAAGAGCAACTAGCCTTTTACTCGCTGTCAAGAAAGTCTCCTGGGTACCCTTGGTCCTTCACACCTATTGACTTGTGTTTGATGCTTCATCTTGGGTTTAATAGGTTAGCATCTGGGGCAGAAGTAGACCCAGTATCTCCTTTTGATTCTGGCAGAGATCAGCCGTACTGGTCATTTCTCTGCTGTCATCATGCAGATTGGATGAGACCTCAGCACGTGCTTAACGTGAAACACAGGAGAGAACTGCTAATTGAGGCACGACTGCAGATCCCTGGGTTCCTGTGTCACGAAGGTGGTCGGATAAATCTCATCCCATGCATTCAAATGCTTTCATGAGCAGCATAGTTTCCAAAGTTGAAATCCGTATAGCAGTATAGGGAAACAACTGCTCTTAATTTAAGATGTCAAGCAAATGGGCCAAACGCTGGCCCATTTCAAGAAATGTAAAGATCTGTTTTTGAAGGAAAGGTTATCTGGTGAAAAAGAGGATTTCTAAATAAAAAATTGGGAAACTTGGACAATCTTATCTGTGCTCCTACCCACTTCTTTACTACATACAGAGAGTGTTCAAAGGCAGCAACCATTCTCTAAACAACTTGAAAAGTTATTACCTTTAAATAGAGGCAGGCTCAGTATCTTCTGTCTTCTCTGCAAGCAGATAGTCTTGCTTACCACCACCTGCCATGGAAAGCCTCCAGCACCACCAGACCCACGTTCCCAGGCTCCAGTCAGCAGGCAGGCAGCCCTGGGCCACACTCCAGCACGTTACGGGTTACATCCTACTTTTAGGCTGCACCATGGGCACGTCTGCTCTGTCGAGTTGTTTCTGAGGTTGCTGGGAGGTAGTGTTTCCAGCATCTCTGTTAGAGGATCTTTTGCTGTTGAAGTAATTTTTTCCAGACATTGCTTGGAAGCAGCAGCTCCTAACCCTGGTCAGACCCTAACCAAGTCAATGACGCTTTGGCTGCTGTGGAGAACGGAGGAAAATAGCCAAGGAGGACATGGAGGACAGGTGTTTATGAGAGAGCCGCTTCTAGAAATGAAATATTGCCAAACTAGCACTAAAATTCCCTCGTGCGGCCAGAAGGATTTTAGCAGCTTCCCAGACCTGCCTTACAGATGTAGTCCAAAATGATCTCTTTTTGCTTTACGAGGATCCCAGCAAAGACACCAAAGCGGAGAGGTTTTTGCGGAGACAGCCCCAGGTTGGCAGAGCCCGGCTGGGGGACGTGGGCTCAGCCCCCTGCGGACATGCCCCGTGCCGGGCTCACAGCCCTGCTCCCACCGCGACCCATTTGCGTGGGGTGTCCCCGCTCCCCGGGATCTGCAGCTCCGCTGCAATCACCCGGCAAGCAGCCCAAGGCCAGGGCTTTCTCCCCACACGCAGGGCACTTCAAACGTCCTGGCCGGCTTCCAAAAGGAAAGCAAAACCTGAACCCGACAGCGCTGAAATCGCTGGTTGAACACGCTGGCTGTTTTCCTCCTCGGCTCTCTCCCGAGCCCCGGGCTGGAGGAGCGAGGGAGCAGGCTCCGAACACGCGTCCCGCTGGCGGCAGCTCTGGAGATAGCCTGGCAATGGCTGGCCGTAATACTTAGGGTGAAACACGTGAAGAAAACTGGGTAGCAAGTTTGGGGTTTAGGCTCACGGATGGTGCAGGCACCTAATTCAACTCACAGCCGCCAGCGTGCCAAGGAGCTGCTTAGGTTAGTCACCAGAAAGTCAAAGGAAAAGAGCTTGGCATAGACTTTGTGCTTTGAAACGGAATTAGGTCTGGACTTTTTAAAGTATTTTGGTGTCCAACAGCTTCAATGGGTGCAAAGGGACAGTGCTTACCTGAAATTCCTCCAAAAACTGTTTGCCCAGATTTTCTCCTGCGAGGTAGAAAATGCAGTTTTAAATCCTGTAAGATTTAGGAAGCACTCAAACGTGGGCTTGTAGACCGGTGACAGGATGCTTGTCCTCCTGATGCCACTAGCTGACCCACCACTGCTAGTCCCTTACCAAAGGGATGCTGTGTAGTGCTCACAACGCACAGTTTTTCTCTGTGCCCTGATGCTTGGCACTGCTAGTCCCCAAGTTGACCTGGCCTTTCTGACCCATATCTGTATTCTACATAGAGAGTGTAGCCAGCTCATGTGATATTTTCCCTCGAACAGTCACTCCAGGTTTCATACGGTTACATGAGAGAGTGCAGTCCTAGCCTTCAAAATCTCAGGGGAAAAAAATGAAAATATAAAGCTTTAAGAAGAGAAAACAAACTTACAAGGCTTGAGAAGTTGTTTGAAAAAATTCAAACCTCCACATGCAAAGACTTCCTCCTCCTATTCATTTAACTGAAAGCATTTATAAAATGATCAGGCAACCAAATAAAAGCGGGCTGCCTGTGCATGCTGCAGACTCTCTGAAACTTCCCCCAGTTTGTAAAAAACACAAATGTGTGTTACCGATGACCGGAGCAACGCCTTCCCCCAGCTGTATGCAAGAGTGTGCTGAGCAATTACTGGAGAACACTGCAAGGCCCTTTGCAGAGGCACAGAGACCAGCTGGTCCTCTGAATTAGGTAGGAACAAGCTGACAAAAAGGGATCTACACCAGAACAAAAGAAATGGCAGCTGAGAAAAAAAGTCAGAGATAATGTTAATGAACTGATTTCCAGGCCTGGTGTGGAGTACGGTCCCCTTCTTTGTGTGTCAGCACAAATAGCTCAAGCAATGGACATCGACCTCGTCCCCTTCCTGAAGTGGTCTGGGTGCAAAAAGCAGTGAATTACAGGTTTTTCAAAACATCTCAGACAGTAACTGGGCAGCGAGGTGGTCATAACTATGGCCAGTTTGTCTGAGTCCCATGGTACCAAAGCACTATTTTACATGGGAGCTTTCAGAGAAGATCTTTGAGATGGGAATATTTGCTTGAAAATCTTTTTTTTCCCCATGCTGTGAATTGGCTCCCTTGAGCCATTGATGGCAAAGGGGCGATGCCTCTGGTGGTACCAGACTAAACCTGGCTGGGCGGGTTGTTTCAAAACAGTCTTCAAGCTAGGCAACCCATTTGGTTTTGACACTGACACAGCTCTGGTCTGGGTCGTGCTGCAGAGCAGTTCAGCCGTGCCTTCCATTTAATCTGCCACAATCACCGCTGCCCTAACACAGCGTGGCTTGGAGTGATTCTGGGTACTGAGGCTCTGGCAGGAGGATAATATAAAGGTGACAGCTGTAAATCACGCGTGCTGCTCGGGACTAAAGTCCTGCTTGTACCCGATGAACCGTGCTGGAGTCAGAGCGTGTACTGTAATAACAACCCAGGGCTCTTGACAAAGAAAGGCTTAACGCTGCCTGCTTACTGTTCCTGTCCTGACGGTGTTCCATCGTCCACGCAGCTGCTGTACAGCCAAACTATGAGACAGCCATCACCATTAAAGCCCTCCGGCACCAAGGAGGAGAGAGAGGGGAGGCAGCCAGCCCCAGCCGCAAAGCTGGGGCAAGGAAGGGAACTGCAGAAAGATTTGAGGATGCTCACCTCTCCACGCAGCTCTGCCGTTCACCCTGTTCCACTGCTTGCACAGAAGGCACATCCATTAGCTGAGGACCTGACTTGGAGAAGAATCAAAGAAGTCCCTCAGACTACCTCTGCTTGAGCTCATCATCTGCCCGGAGCCCTGTGGCCAGCTGCCCTGCCTACACGGTGGGTTTGGCAAGGGCTCACGTCTGGTACAAGCCCGGCTGGCTCTCCTGGACACAGGAACGACCGGCTCCATTTGACGCTGCACCCTTCCAAGAAGGACGGGCACGATGGGGGCACAGCAGCCCCTAGCCAAATCTCCCCTGGTCCTCAACACGTCGCCCAGCAGATCTTGCAGAATCGCAGCATCCTTCCAGGCTGTAAGGCCCAGGCACAGAGCGCTTCCCCACCTCGCACTGGCCCTGGCCCTCTGTAACGTGAAAGAGTCAGCCTGGTTTCTGGCATGGTTTTGTCTCTCCCCAAGCAATGCCCAGCCATATTTTGGGCCAGCATCGATGCCACTGCTCTTTCCCCACGGGCTGTCTGACACAGTGCAGGCAGCCAGCGCGGGCAGGTACGGCAGCAGGAGCGGGGCTGGCAGCGGGATGGGCAACTGCCGACCCCGAGTTTTCTCACGCTGAAACACCATGTGGGCACAACGGGAGGCAGGCAGGAATGAGTTAGCACTGAAATATGGATGCGCTCTGCAGGCACTTGGGCTGGGCACCATCCACAGATACTGTGGTCTCCCACACTTAAAGCAATAAGTCACCACTGACTAAGAAGTACCCTATTTCCAGTGACTGTCATGTGTCAGGCACATGCTTCCTCTCTGATCAATTAATCACTGCCACTGCTATTACTATCATTAACGATTTACTTCAAAATCCAATTCAATTTTTTATGGCAATCACACTTATGCATCTATAACAGAATAGCAAAAAACAGTTTTCCAGGTAGCTTGTGTGGCCTCAGCCACTACTCAAAACAAGTCCAAAAACCCTCTACCACAAACCTCACACTTACTCTGTGGTTGGAAAGTCACTGCAGTACGTCACTCATTTTTTGGGTAGGGCTATAAAATTTAGCAGTGGAAACTATTATATTTACTGAGAGGTCAACGTAAATTACCTTGTTTTTTTCCTTGAGCCAAACAAAGTAGGCTTTTCACTTAATGGCAACAGGCAGTGACATTTTCTTTATCTGTTTGATTTTGTGACTGCTGACCAAGTTGGTGGGCTTAGTAGGTAGAAGAAGTTAAAGATTCCCTCTCCATGCCATGCATGAAACCATCATCCCTCTGTCTTTCAGAGCTTGAAAGACAGAGTGAACTGTGCTGAAGATGAGAATAACAGTAAAAAAAGTTTAAAAAAAAAAAACAAACAGCAAAACAAACTCACTTTCAGAGTATGCTTAATAAAAGAAAACCCGCAGGGAGGGAGGAGGGGGTAGAAAAGGTCAGCTAGAAGAGTTGGGTTGGCATCACCTACTGCACAGTTTTCTAGGTGTCTGAGGAACAACGAGTAGAACAGAAGTGTCTGGAGAAAAGACAGCCTAAATTGAAATATCTGTCCTTCAGGTGAACTTTCATAAAGCTTGTGGTTGTTTGAATCTGGGGGACTTAACTCAGGTCAGTCTCAAGTCAAGAGTGATCGTTCTTTAAATAAACTGCTGAGCACAGACAGTATATTTTCCATGAATGCCAGCCACAGGCTTGATATCTTTTAAACAAGACAGAGTAGCTCCTGGGAGAGCTTTAAAACCCCGTCCTAGAAAGGCACGGGATCAGTAACTGGTGCAGGGAAAGAATGGATGAACAGCACGACCCTGCCATCTCCTGGTGCAAACTCCAATAACACCGGCCTTGGTCTGCGTAAATACGAAAACTGGCACCAGTTACCCGCATTTTCCTTGCTGGCTCTTCGTGCGAGTGCCAGCTTCCCACCCTGGGCTTTTGGGAAGGGTCCGGGCCATACAAACCCAGGTCACATCTGGAAACGAGGAAAGCAATGCCTCCATAAATACAATGGTGGGGAAAATGGGCTGCTTGTTATCTAGAGAAAAAGTGCCTGTCAGCTGTCAATCAGCCATTGACAAATATTCATGAAGAGCAAAATCATTTGCCATCTGCCAAACCTTGTCAGCAACGTGCCGTTCAGCGAAAATGCCTGCAGTGATCTGTTAGCAGGGAAGGAGGCTTAATCTTCTAATTTACTGATTTATGTGCAAGTTCTTAAAATTCACTAGTCGACCGATGTGGTGCAGATGTTTGACTTCGCTTTCAAACAGATCTGGCTGCATGTATTACCCAGTCAACAAACGTATTTGAACTTCATCTCTACCATGAATACGAGAGTGTAAAGAAGGCATCGGTAGGACTGCATCAGGATTCAATCCTAGTCTCGATTAAATTAATGTCAAAACTCCTGTTTGGTTTCACTAATGCCAGGATTTCATACTCAGTAGGATCAGAGCCTTATATCTATTAACTGTCACAGCATGAATTGTGATGTGCAACTGTGCTATTGTGAATGTGCAAAGATTTGCAAAGCCAATTACTTGAAGAAATCCAATGAATGATTCTGAATTGCAAATACATTGGAAGAACTCCAGATCTATTTGTTGTCTCACCATGAAAAGAAATAAAAGAATAACTCAATGGCTATTTCAGCTCTCATTCAGATTTTTAGGTGGAGCATCAGAGTTCACCTTAGCCACCTATGTGCTCATTAGTTACTGTTGAAAATACCCATAAACCTACTGCTGAGGCTTTTTGATTGTTAAACAAAATCCCGTTCCAGCTGGGAATTTAAAGGTTCCCTTGCCAGGAGCTGCACTGCAAAGGGGAAATGGACCTGTCACTCTCATGCACTGCCATCCTCCGTTACCAGCTGTAACTGGCAAACCTAATGAGAAAGTATCCCGATACCACCCCCAAACTGCAGAGACCTCAATACCTTTTCATGGGAAAAGCCCAGATCCGTATCCATCACGTCACCCCTGAGTCCAAGACCCTGAGGCAGTCTCTTCTCACCCCGGCAGCTTTCCCCTGCCTTTGCAGAGCAGCGTCAGTGCCTGCCCCGCTGCGGCACTGGTGTCCCAGTGCGGGTGACCACCCGCGTTCGGAGCCCCAGAGCAGGAGGGAGACGCGACGCTTCAGCAGCAGCACCGTGCCTCCAGCAGCCACGTTCCCCTGTAGCAGCTGCAGCAGGTCCCACTGCATCCGAGGACCCAGAGACCGTCAGGATGAACCATGACCTCACTCCTCGCTGGAAAACAAATGTCCTTTCCCCATCCCTCTTACCCAGCCGAACTCTTCCAGGTTTCTGATAACTTGAGAGACTGTCACAAATTCACCGTCTGCTACTCGATGGGACACCCCTGTGCTTGGAAAAATAAAACAATCATTGACAGGAGAATGATGCAAATACGGAGAGCAATAAGGGTTTTTTTCTGCCGCCTCTCCTTGAGACAGCAGAGCACCAGCCCTGGCAAAGCAGCTTCCCCCACACCGTATAGACTGCAACACCCTGGCCCATCTTCTTCTCTCAGCCACTGTCAGGGAACAAAATCACCGGCTCTGGCAGCCGCTGATCTACAGCGGACCCAGTTATAGACCAAGCCCTGAAGTCCTTACCACCCTCGTTAGGCAGAGGGCTACTAACTCCGCTGGAGTTTAGCCTGAGATAAGACTGAGGAAAAATGCAAGGCTTAATTCTGTTGTTCTCATTCACACTGAAAAGCCAGCTCTTCCCCAGCAAAAACTGCAAACGCCCTGCCAGTGGGAGAGCAACCCCCCCGAGGAATGGCAGCACACCGGTCCTTTAGCAGGAGGCTTTCAGCATGAAACTAATAAGCTGGTATTCTCATCGGTTCTGATTTGTCATGCCAGATTTGTCTCACGAAGGGGCTGATACAAGGTAAGTTAGAGGGAGCGCTACCAGCTACCCTCAGCCTTCTCCAGACATCACGGAGAAGGGTTTCAAAGTTGTTTAGCTGGCTGAAAGCTGCAAGAGATGTCCGTCAAGACTTTCAAAATCTGCTAAAGCGGGCAACAGAAGTTAGGAACCAAATCTACTTACAAGCTCAGGCAATCCCACACCTTCCGACACTGATGCACCTTTGAGGACCTAGCCTTACACTATAGCCTCACATAAGTAACCCTATGGCCACTAAGCACAGCATCTGAAATTTTGGCTATTTTTTATATATATATATATATAAATATATATATAAAAAATAATTTTATGTATATTAAATATATTTTTATATGTCAGGTTTATACTTTTTATATATAACGCAGCATTCATTAGGCCTGTTTGGGAAAGAAGGAACTATTCACTCTTCTCCTTCACTGCTTATCACCCCAGGCGGGCTGAGGGGGACCTTGCCCTCACAGCCAGAGGGGAAATTGCTCCCTGATGACCACAGCTGCTGTGCCGTCTTACCCTGCGGTACAGACACACAACACTGCTTAGACCACAGACAGATGGAAGAAAGAGTTAGTTTAAAAAAAAATAAGGTGTGAATGTTTTACATCAATTTACTCACTTTTTTTATGTGCTGTTTTGCTTTTGAAATCAGGGTTCTTGCTGCAAATCAAAGAGATGATTCCACCAAATGACAGCGACGGTGATGCCCCTTCCTGAGGATGTAAGATCCCAGCCAAGGGTCACTGAGATCACAGGACAGCACGGGAACTGCTTTTGATCCACAAACCAGTTTTAATTTACCCCATCTGTAAAGGTCCAAACCCCAAAATATTTCAGGCTGTTAAGGACACCAGGACTCTCTAGCTGGACAGCTGTCCTACTGTAATGGGAGCCCTCTCACGAGAAAAAAATCCACAGCAACAAGCTGGAGATTGAGCTTCAAAAGCAGCAGCTTGGACTGCGGTTTGCATTCATTTACAACCTTAAAATGCTACAGCAGTTTTTAAAAAGAACTCAGGCTAAGAGCAGAAAGCAGCTACCCCATTGTTTTTATATACGTTAGTGCACGCACTTTACACCAAAGGGTAGCTCAATGCCAACATCTACAGGAAGTTAAAATTTGTGACATGCCTGCAATGCACAAGCTTCACCTGGTATTTAACTGTCCTCACAGCAAAGCCTTTCCAGGATAAAGAAGTGACTTTCCGTAATCAGTGAAGGCGGGCGATACAGGGTGTTTATGTTCTGAAACAGCAAAAGTACGCGTCACTTGCAGTAACACTGCTGGTAATGATAACAAGGTATTATTGCCCTACTTCATATGCTTTTTCCTAAAGCTCAAAGCATTTTACAAATGTGGGAAATTATTGGCAAAAAGGGAATTGAAGCATCAAGAAAAGATAACAAAATACACAGCAGATGCGTATCAGAGCTATTCCCTAATCCACCATGCCTCCATGAATGGTTTTTGGTATTTCACGATTTGAATGTTTATTCTTTTATTTCAGTCGTGATGTGCAAAGATTCTTTTACAATTTTATTTTTCATTCTGTAAACAGATGTGTTGGAAAAAAATACAAAGCTTCTGAAAGACTTGGAGGCTTAACTGTATTCAGAATATAGGCTCCTAGATGCTACGTTTTCGATGTGTGGTTTAAACCCTACTAGAGCACCTCAAGTTATAGAATGCAGTAGCTGGTGGAGCACACAAAAGCAAGTGATGTGCCTAGCTGTGCAGAAACATGCAACCTCAGTGTACTATGGAGTTTTAAACACATCTGAGTGAAAAAGAATTTAAAATGGAAAAACAAAAGCATTTCTCCCAAAGCAATGTACCATGACGGGAACATTTTTTAGCATTATTAAACAGAATTCCAGCAAATACTGATCCACCCACTGGAAGATGAGAAGTGATATACAAGCATGTGCTATTGCTTTTATTATTATGCAACTACAAATGCCCAATAGTCTTAGCTCCTATAATTGTGAAGTGACATTTCAAAATCATTGTTTTGCTTTTTATTTCAAACCAACTTTGTTACACAATGTATCTAAACTGCTTTCTTCCTTGACAAAGATAAAAATAATCTTGAAAATTATACAAAAATATTTGTTTGCTTTCAAATTTTTCTCAAGTCAGATGAATTTAAGTTGTTTGTTTTCCTGGTTTGGAACTTTTTTAGCACAGCCAGTAAACTGCAAATCACTTGTTTGTACAGTTTTACTGCAGACTTAGCACCTCAAGGTTTCTAAGCCCTCCTATTCCAAACACAGCAGTTGTATGGTGTAAAATGCCAAGATCCTTTCAATAGCACTTTGGCTAACAAGGAAGGCCACTCTGCAGCTATTATTACCACCTCACCTTCCCAATATCTTGCTAAAAGCTACTTAGCTGTTTCAAAGAATACATATTGCCCTTATGGTGATAAAGACACACACACACACACACAGAGCCCTAAGAAAACTCCGGCAGCTGAGAAGCTATTGACTAATACTAAGTACATAACTTTTGAAGCACGTACCAAGGTCAGTGGGGCTTTTTACAAGAGCTGTCTGTGCAATCTCACAGATGGACCTTTATATCAGCGTAGAGGCTGTGATCAGACAAAGTGGCCAATTTGCCTTGGGGTAAGAGTTTAAAACGTGCCTTGATCTGTTTAAAAAACTCCCTGAGCTCCAGCATCAGTAGAGGCAGTGACAAGTGATAATAAAGGTCTCATTAAGCCTCAGTGGAACCAAACACAAATTCCCCTTGTTGTTGGTCTCCCCACTTCAAAAAGTCACTTAGCTGCTTGAGGAGAGCCCTGGGAAGAGGTGGGAGCCGGGGCCAGCAAAGGTCACAGCTGAACCTCTGTTTCACTACGAGAAAATAAAGGCCTCCTTATACCTAGAGAGGGTCTGTATTTATACGTGGGGCTCAGGCCTGGTAAAGGGTTCTAGTATAAATAGGTCTTTGAACCAAAAAGGCGTCCTAGTGCAGCAGAGTGTAATAGTACCTGATACTTAATCTCACAGTGGTTCCTTGGTTTACATGCCCGTTAACTACAGGGTATTTCTCCAGCTATCAGATTTCTGCTTGTGCTTTGGTCAAGCTCTCCTGCACAAGGCTTCTATGTCCAGGCTCTGGCAAGCTCCCTTATTTTACTACACAATGTCAGACTTGGCTGCTTTTCCTAAATGTTCAGACAGTTAGTTTAATGCCCTGAAGGGTCAATTAAATATATATCCAGCAATATCATTAGTTTAAAAAAAAAAAATAGCTAAAGAACCATTAGAATACAAATGCCTGAAAATGTAGATATGTAATTGCCAGAATAAAAGGCTGCTGGATGTCTTCCAGAAAGCTTTTAGAGAAAGGAAAAGTTAGCTCGATCTCTTGCTGGCATGAAATGCTCTTGTATGCTTTGAACAGTTTTTATGCCATTTATGACGGTTTTCCTTCTTGTCTAAGCAAATGTTACAGTGAAAAGAAGGATGTTGGCAAGAACTCTCAGGACTAACTCACAGGAGCTAGTTCAGCAGGAGACAGGGCCATCAGCTGCAAGCACATCCTTCCTTCGTCTGTTGTCAGTCTGAAGAACTAACTCTACCCAAATCTTTCTTACAGCAGAATGAGCCCTTTGCTATAAGCACCAGCTACCTCTCTAGCTTTCCTCCCTTTTTTCTTCTTTAGGACTTGTAGAAGGTTTCAAATAAATAAGCACATCCCTTTCCAAAGCACTTGGAAATGGTACCAGCAACTTCTGTCTCAGCTGTCATGCTGACTTGTGGGAACTGTACAATGGCTGAAAGTCACTGGTTGTTCCAGCTACCATTTTCTGTGCTGACTCTGCCACAGAAAAAGCCTCTATTCCATGTCTGGGAGGTCATCCAGAGACTGGAGTGAAACCGTTATACCACTTAATAGAGGCAAATGAAATGTCATCAGGAATACATGCTGGTCTACACTTGGGAGACTCAGCGATGCCAACATCTGGATTGGAACCAGCAACCTTGGAGGGAAAAATTATCCAGTCTCTTATCTGTCTTCTCAGACACTGAGGTCTTGACAACCTGTTATGCATACATCATCTGTAGTTCTCTTCATAGTGAAGTCTTTCTTAGTTAGAAATAGTCCGGTTTCCTGAGTAACAAGGTTGAAAATTCACGAGGAAGATCTAGTCAAGATGTGCTATTTTAGGGCAATTTCATCCTCCACTTACCACACTTAGAACATAATCACACTCCTCTTCTGATGACTTTGGCATACTTCTGCTCAGCGGTGTTCTCAGTAGCTCTCCCCAGTCTATTACACACATGAAAGGAAGAGAAGAACAGCTGAAAAAGCGATGCAGTGGCCCATTCTGGTAGGGAGAGACAGTTGGAGTTTGCTTGACCACAATGAAAAATAACAGCTGTGCTCTGCTCTGTGATCCACAGCAGATCCCACAGGATCAAAGAAAGTGGCTACAACAGGTCTAGGGAAATTGAATCCAGCTGGTATCGTGCACTCCTGGCTGTGACCCGTGGCCTTTCGTCTGCTCCCTCCTTCCCCTCGTGACTCCTTCCCTCCCCACTTCTGCGATCTACTGTTCCAGTCACCAAGAATATTTCAGCTTTGAGTCGCTGAGGGAGAAGTTCACGAGCCTGAGTATTGAATTCATAACTATCAAAACAACCCTTGCTCTAGCTCGTCTTGTTCAAGGCTGTTATCTCCAGTGTATTGATTCAGAGCAGCCTTTCAGAAGAAAAAGGCCTTGAGAGGTATGACTTCTTTTATTAGATTCTCTCAACTCAGATGAAATCCTGCCTGTTGAACCAGCTCAATCCCTGAGAGTGCCAAAAGGCAGATCGGAAATCTCTGCAAATGGGCAAACGGGAACATCTGTTTTCCATTCTGTTGGTGGTGGCATGCCCGTGTGGTAGAGTTGCTTACTGTCTTCATTTCACCTGTGATGTGGTATACGCACGACACAAGATCAGTGGCTTAATACACAACAGAACAGCTGTGGTTTCCATTCAGCCTGTGCAGATTCTTTTGACTTCCATGAGATTTGCATGAATGTCTGTCCCCAGCGCTGAGCATTAAAGTAACCAGTTAGTAACTTCTCAGCTCTATCTGCACCTGAAGGCATTTCTAAATTAAAGAGTAGTATTGTAAGTTGGCTATGTGGGAGGCAAACTCCTTTTGCCTTTACAACTTTCTAGCATCTTCTGCTGCCCTCCTGCAGGATAACTCTGGAAAAGACTTAAAAGAAAATTTAACTTCTACCCAATGTGTCCTCTGAGCAGGGATAACCACATGCTACGTCAGCCGCCTTCTGTTTGTGGCGGCTCAGCCGACCCTCCCGTCCATGCTTCACGTGGCAACATTTCCCTAGGAAATGCCTGAGGAATTGACTCAGAGCCAAAGTTAAATCTTGCTAGGAAGGACTGAGTTCCGTTCTGAGCAAAGAGGGAAGACCTGCGAATGCAGGACGATTTGAGCTCCCTTTTCCTGCAGGAGCCTTGATAAACCTGCCTTGCTGCACACAAATGAGCATCCCACACGATGTGTGTGAGTCTGAGGCAAGTGACCTGAAGAAGCCCGGGTGATGTGGATGACTGATGGCAACTTCAAGCCATGGCTCAGCTCAGTGGGGATCACCACTCTGAGCTTTATAGGTTTTGAGTGGTCAGCCCAGCCAAGCAGTCACAGTTTAGAAGTCTTCATTGTAGCCGGTTAACACATTATAAAATCAGCATTAAAAGAACTCTAATGTGTTTGTTTGCCTAAATGAGTCATATGATAGAGCAGTTCATTACCAAAAGCACAGCATTTAAACTCTAGGGGGTTTTATGTTTTGTTTTAGTAAAACTGCTACATGAATACATGGACCAATGTGTCACACTGGATTAAATCAATAACATCAACCATTTGCTAAGACCTTTCTAGCTCCATTTTATATCTCAATACAAATATTGCTTCTTCCATTTCCCCTCACCTCCACCAAAGCCTGCCCACATTATCTTCCCTTCTTTTTAATTTCTCTGGATCTATTTCTTCCCTTTTTCCCTAAGCCATTTTTTTTCTTTCTCCAGTCTGTTGTTCAGGGTCATCCTAGGCTTAGCAATATCACTGTGAAGTGTCAAAGCTTTAGAAATAATTGCTCCAAAGGTCTACATGACTCACAAGCACAGAAATCTCAATCGAGCAACATGAATCATTATATATGAACACCAATAAAATGCATACCCTTCATCACCACTTCTCTTGTTTGAAGACAATAAGCAACTCTACCACTTGTATGCACTGATGCCTGAAGTGGCAGAAAGTACACTACGAGTACTTTACAGTGTTTTAAATGGCTCATTATCATTGATCCATTCTTTAAATCCCCCTTATCCAGCACCCAGCGGAACCCAGAGTGAGGTTCTCAAAGAATAAAATGCTCCAACAAATAAAGCACCAAGTCGGTCATTGAACAGGGACTTCACCAAAAATTCCTCATCGACATACTAATTTTTGGAAACTCTGGCTACAAAGAAGACCAGGTTCTCCACCCCACTACCCACAACCACCATGGGAAGGAGATGGCAACAGATGTCCAAGCACTCCCTCCACCTTGCAGAACACAGCCTGGGACAGCCTAGCACATTAAGCAACTACTAGGGCCATTTATCCAACAGTGGCAGCAAGAAGTGTGGCAAATTTCTGTCACGATATTGACTTTTGTTTCCTATTTGCACATTTTATGGAATCTGAATGCACTATTTTGGCAGACCTGACCGGAACCAGTTTCTATTGCTGATGTGTATCTAACTACACTTACACAACCAAAGTGATCCAGCTTTCCCTTGCACACCCACCCATGCCCCACCACACACACAGATAGAGCTTGGACACAGTTATAGGTTAGTTTGCTAAACATACTTTATAATGAAATTGTAATCCTCAACCAGGAAGAAAAAAATCACAGTGGTCTGTCTATAAAGGCTGCAGAAGTACATAGGATCCCTACCTATGTGCTGGCTACAGACCTGGGAGAGGAAGGTGAGCTTAGAGGTGAAATTGGCCAGAACTCACTCATGTTCCTGCATACAAAAAACCACATGATAATTAATTAATCCCTGCTAATAAAATGCTTGGTATGTATCATCTACATCTTGATAAAACTGTATCAGGGCTTGGGTTTTTACCTATCTAAGCATTTTGGATTTACTTTTGCAATTAGACCTTTAATCAAAATATTTCTACTAGGCAAACTCTGAGATGTGGAGCAAGCTTCAGGGTTGGAAAATGCAGTGGGTGGAAATTCCACTAAGGCTGGCTTTTATGGATTCAAAATGCTGACATGATCAAAATGTGGATCATCAGAAAAGCTGGTCTGAAAAGCGTATACCACTTGTCCGCTCCTCCTGACTGGTAAGTGCATGTGTGTGTGTGTACATACATACATGTACATATATATATACACACACACACACTTTTTATACACATAGGTATAGCTATTGTCTTAAAGTAATTTTCAGGTTCTGATTAGAGTTGCTAGAAACACTAGCAATGACATAGAAAGTCATTTTGTGTGGGCAGCTGCAGGAAAAGTAAGTAGCAATTATCAACATTTCTGTGAAGCATTCAGAATTTGAAGTCCATGTAGTACTTGGACATTTAGTTTTATTTGGTTTCCGTAAAAGTGGTCTATGGCAAGGCCATTATAGTATGTATAAAAGTGATATTAAAAAAATATTAGCTCCTAAAACTTGCAGTCAGAAAAATGTACAGTTCCCCTCGAGGCTTGCAGAAAGTCAAACATCTGCAAACCTAACTCAAAGTCTGAGTCATTCCAAGCAGAGTTATGGCCTAAACTGATTCAATATGAAACACAGCACTTTTAGAAGCTTTTATCCAGAAACACACAAAAGATTTGGGGTTTGAATTCTCAGCTTAGTTGAGGACAGAGCTCAAAGCACCCTGCAGGAGGCATTGCAGCACACATGCATACAGGTAGCAATCAGGCCGGAGTCCCTAAAGATCCACCTTGCAGCACTTGTGCTTCCTAGAAAGATCCAGTGACGAGACAAATCAGTGCCCAGTACTAGTACTCACTACTCTTCCACTTGGGATACATTTTGAATGAAAGGGAGCAGAGGATGTGTCAATTTACAGCAATTTACAGCATTTAAATCCCTGACCCTAAATAATGAAGCTCTCCATGCCGTCTGGTGTGGTAAAACCTAAGCAATGCAGAGCAAGTCCTGAGGACAGATGAGACTTCAAATCATCTATTTCTCAAACCAGCTGGGAGGGGATGTCTGTGTATTTTGTTCAACAACAATCCAGCACTGTTGAAATGATTTGACAAAAATCATTCAGTAGTGTCCAGTATGTTCAACAGAGGCAAGGAAATCAAAACTCACAACTCTGGGCAAATAAATTCCCCAGCTCATCAGTTTACTCAGCTTTGAAATACTGCTTTCTCAGGGACATTTACCCTAACCACAGACTTCCCAGACCTCGCTGACCACATGGGCAAGGGAAAGCAATGACATTGTCACGGTTGCCTGCCACTGCAGGAGGTCGGACCTGTAACCACACAAGGCCCATCCCAGTGACAAGCAAGGCTGGAATGAATGTGTCTGAGCAGAGAGTGGGGTAGTGCCCTGGAGCTCTTTCCCAGGTGGACTGATGTCGACACCTCAAATAATGCTAGAAATGGGGGGATTACTCAAAGCAGGATATTTTGTAAAGAAATTTCCAGCTCCAGCACATTAGCATAATTTATGAAGCGCTCTGGATGATTAGGCTTATCAAATGCTTAACTTATGAGTGAGGACCTTCCTTCTGTCTTTCTTGGATCCCATTGGACCTGAAAGGTAGAAAAACAGCAATGCCCAAACCCAGGCTTAGCAGGGAACTGCCACAGCAGAACGAAATTCAGCCACCAAAAAGGGGTAGCTCTTGGAGAAATTCGTCACACGCCCCATCTTCTCTTGATCGACAAAGGGAATGGACACGATATTTCTGTGAACTCACTGCCAGAGGAACCAGAAGATGTTATCTCCAAGGAGAAGGGCGAGCGAAGGTAAGGCAGCAGCAGCGCAGCCCGGCGGTCCCAGTCCGGCTCTCACCCCCTTACTGGGATGCGTTATCTCGGGGGGGGTGTGAGGGGGTTGCCCATCCCTTTTCACCATGCGAAAGTTTAGGAAAAATCCCGCCGGGACCCTTCGGAGGGAAGGCGCAGCCAGGAGGTGGCACTGCGGCTCTGCGGACCGGCCGCCGGCGACACCGGCACCGAGGGCACCTTCACCGGGGGGGGGACAGAAAATCAGCCGGCGGCCCGGGCAGCCCCCTCTGAATCACGGCAGCGAAAGAGTCAGGAGTCAAAGGCAACGAACCCCACTGGAAAATGGTAACAAACCCTTTCTGATCGGGCTTTGGGTTTTTATTTGGTTTTTTCCCAGCAGAGGCACAAAGTAAAAAACAAAAGCCTCGGGTGAAGAATTTAGGCAGGTTAGGAGGTTTTTCCCATTTGTGGCAAAAGCAGGAGTCCAGCAGGACACGGGTCAGGCTGGCACCAGCTCCACAACCAGCTCCAGTAAGCGGGTGCTGCTCCTCTGCCGGCTGGATGGTGGTCCCCAGTACGAAAGGTTCCCAGGCAGTGAAGCCTCAGAGGCTCAGTGACACCCTACAGACATTTTAGCCTTGTAGCCTGTGACCTGAAGTGGAAAAGCAAGCACTGTGCTGCTGCATCCAAATTCCTCCTTCTCCAGACTCTGGAGGACTTTCTCCAAGTCTTATTTTCTGCGTACTACTCAAGAATTTCCTGACTCACTGTGGCAGGATTTCCTTGATATTAACTCCTCCTGAGGACATGTCTTCCAGTGAACTCCCACTGCAGAAAGATGGGCCTCACAACCCTGGGATGCCCACTGAACCCAGTTTGGGGTTTGGTGGTTTGTCTTCAAGCTGCTTTCCTTCTGCGGGGCAGGGGCCAGCTGTCCCTTTTGGTTACCCATCTACCTTGCTTGTGGCTGTTCTCCATCAGCAGATGACTTGAAGTTCTTCATATTCTGGACCTTTTCCAAGTTTCCGGCTAGCAAACACCACTGTGTTACTGATCTTATTGTCACCATTGTTCCCAGTCCCTTGCTATCTCCCATGATCCATGTTTCATGAGGGCTCCTGCCTTTCTTTCTGCCTCACTGGGCTGTTAGCCACAGGGACTCTGACCTCCTCACGGGTCTGCAGTCTCCATTCTTCAGCTCCTTTGCTCCCATTTACTGCCTGGGCAGGGATTGGTGGTCTCTTGGGCTTCTGTGTCCTGCGGGATGTCATTCCCTGAAGGCTGTAGCAGGCAAGCTCGTTGATAGAAAGCAGCATCTTGGCCACCCAGCCCATCAAAGCCTAGCACATTACAAGGAGATAGTAGACTACCTATAGCCAACAGCAATGGAGCAATACTGGCAGGAAAATATCCCTGCTTTGCTTTTGTTGTGGAACCCTTCCTTATCTGCACTCCTGATTCAATATTGCCATTGCTTTGTGAGTCCCCATGGGGAACCATCATTCCTTCATGTGATTTACTGTTGAATCATATGAATTCATAGGTGGTTTGTGGCCTCAGCCGTAGCACGTAAGTTCTCCCAGATACTACAAAGCAGACCTTCTGCTTCCTGATCACAGCTTTCCAGTGGGTGCCCATCAGAGAATCCCTTTCCTGGAGATGAACTATGACAATGCTGTTTTTGCCATTAAGACAGCACTGGTTTATTCTGGCCTGTATGAAGCTGTAAAGTTTCATTTTGCTGTTTGCACTTTATTACTGCACTGCTTTGCTCATATACTGTACATACAAGCATAGTTCTCCACAGTCAACCTGCGTTGACCCATCTCTCTTCTGCCTCCTGGTTCCTTTAGTTTGATCCCATTTATTTGTTCTGCACTACTGGGCTGTGCTCATTGCAGTCCTTCCCCAAGCTATCCTTTCCTGCTGCAGTAGACAGCCTTGCCAAGAACTCGGGGTCCCACCGCATACACAGATGGTCAGTGCAGAAGAGCTCTGGAGCTCCCAGAGTTCCCAGTTGAATGTGGGCTACCTGTCATACAGCCGTGAGTGTGTCACCCACCATTCCGGTCAGTGCTGCTGACAGGTGGGGTGTAGCCTTTCACACGTACCCCCATCTCTTGCCCTGTAAATCTGAACCTAGATCAGAGGCTGAGCTGTAAATTTACAGCCTATTTTACCTTCCTGCTTGTTCATGAATCCATAGCTTCAAGCTTTCCTAAGTTTGAAGCTTCATGCCCTGCATGAAGCATTTCTTCATGCAGACTATCCTCTCCCCTCATTTTGCCTTTGTATTCCCAATTAAAACAAACTTTTTTCTCGTCATATTCTTGAAACACACTGTAGCTGCTTCATTTCAGAGAAAATGAGAAAGATTTCATTCCAAAACTGGACGGAACGTTAACGCCTTCTACTGTACATTTGCAGTATAAGGCCCTGTGTTTGTTGAATGGAAATCTGGGGTAACGAAGCTGAGGTCATTGTTTAACTAGTGTAATTCAGGGAAGACTTTGACTCACTAATTCCGACTTTCAGCTGAACAACGCAAAATTCCCTTGGGTCATAGCCTTAGGAAACTAGCACCCGTTATTTAATTGGTTCACTAAGATGGTGCCACTCAAGATTCAGCCTGTCAGCAGACTAAATCTGCCCAAGGCTCACATGTCTCAGCACATTTCTTCATGGCAATGGTGCAATTTTGCTAGATTCATACAGCTCTTAAGACATGCTTTTTAAAGCTAGCTTACCCTTTTATGCCTAAAAATAATTGCGGGTGGGGTTTATAATTGCTAGGACAAGTTGCAACTCTTACACAGCAAACAACCCAACTGCCTCTGCAAGGCTAGCACCAGGAATTACTCCTCTAGTGCACTGCAAGAACATTGTTAACAAGTCTAGCACTGAAAAATTACGAAAAGTGAGAACAAGAGTAGTCCATGCACATCTAGACCAGCTTCTTTCTGAATACCACATGGACATTGAAACTGCTTGATCATGTAACAACATAACCTAGCATCACAGTTGGCCCTGCTTTGAGCAGGGCTTGGACCAGATGACTTCTGAGACCTTTGCCAAGCTAAACTATCCTACGATCTATGAAGATTTTTCTTATAATTTTTGCCCTAGGGCATGTTTTCCTCTGCACATGCAATAAATTGTGACCACCTACTTAATGAGCAGCATTTCATAATTCTCATCTTTTGCTGGTGGGTGTCCTCCAGGCTTGACCAGCATAGCTTGGTGTATGGAGCAACTCTCTACAACTCTGGACATCTGAGTTCCATGGTCCCCCTCCAACCAGTTTAGTTCTGCATAGTGAGAAAAAGTATTTCCCTCCATTTCCTTTTAATTCACTACCTGATCATTTCAGTGGGTGCCTCTTAGTGCCTAATGTAATTAGTAGGTAAATAATTGTTCTCTTTTCCATACCACTCATGGTGCTTTATGGGTTTCTTGTATTTCCCTCTCGGTCACCTTTTTTTACCAGCCCAAGAGATTTACAAAGAGCTGACTGAATGCATCACAAGTATTACTGAGCTAGTGTTGACAATACGGGGGTGAATTCCCATTCCACAGGTAGTTAAATTAGGATTCACGTTTCCAACTCAGGCTGGATGCGATACAGTTTTTCTTCTCCGTAGATATTTCTTATCCCTGCCCTGGGTCTCTAAGGTATCCAGCACCTGCGGCTGATACCAATCTGCCCTGATGTGATCCCTCTCTCTGTCGCCGGCTTGCTTTTGCTGTTCCCCCATCATGAGGCCACACTGTTAGCTGGCATCTGCTCAGGGATCTTAACCAGCCGCAGACTATTTGCTTTTTATTTGTGGGGTTATGTTTTAGGCGGTTCAGGTTTCCAAGCTAACCCACCAAGGGGGCAGAGGAGGACCAGTGGGGAGGGCAGGGATGCATCCTGGCTTGCTGGGAGCTGCTGAAACAGTTCCTGCCTTTAATACTCGGCCGGGCTTTGCTTTCAAAAGCATCAGCTGAGCCACAAGCGCTGCTCAGACACTCATGGAACACCTGCCAAACCACTAATTTAGAGCCTAGCATCTAAAGCACTAATTCCAGGTTAACTTTAACAAGCCAAACTAGACTACAGCAATTCTGTACATAATAAACTCTGGGAGAAATTAAATACCTTTGCTCCACAAGCTGTCTGTATTAGTGACAATGGTGCTTTCAGCCACCATAAAAAATAGTTCAGGCATAGTTTATATAGACAAGGAACCTAATTTCATCAAAATTGTGTGGCTTTTTGTTTCCCTAAAGAATATTAAATTACACTTGGATGTGATTTTGGCCAAAGCAGAAGTTGCCTCTTAATTGTGTTCATATCTTTTACTGTGTGTAGCAGCGAAAAAGATTGCTAAACAGTGTGGAAAGCAAACCAGAACCTGCCAGATGCCCATCATACAAAGCAAAATATCTCCACCCAGAATAAGATGCTCTATAAGCTCCTCATTTTTGCCCCATTTCAAGTTAGGACAGAGACTGTGCTGAGCAGGGCTCAGAGTGATGTTTTATACCTTTCTTCGCAGACCATCTATCCTGGTTTCGGCTGGGATAGAGTTAATTGTCTTCCTAGTAGCTAGTATAATGTTGTGGTTTGGATTTAGGATGAGAATAATGTTGATAACACACTGATGTTTTCAGTTGTTGCTAAGTAGTGTTTAGACTAAGTCAAGGATTTTTCAGCTCCTTATGCCCAGCCAGCAAGAAGGCTGGAGGGGCACAAGGAGTTGGGAGGGGACACAGCCAGGACAGCTGGCCCAAACTGGCCAAAGGGATATTCCATACCATGCAATGTCATGCCCAGTATATAAACTGGGGGGAGTTGGCCGGAGGAGTGATCACTGCTCGGGAACTAACTGGGCATCGGTCAGCGAGTGGTGAGCAATTGCATTGTGCATCACTTGTCTTTCTTCAGTTATATTTCACTTTCTTTTTGTTATCTTCCTTTTCATTACTATTACTATTACTATTACCATTACCATTACTATTACTATATTTCAATTATTAAACTGTTCTTATCTCAACCCACAAGTTTTACTTGTTTTCAATTCCCCTCCCCAGCCCACCGGGGTGGTGGGGGGCAAGGAGTGAGTGAGCGGCTGCGTGGTGCCTAGCTGCTGGCTGGGGTTAAACTACAACACCATCATTCTCCTTGTCAGAAACCTCCTAACATGATGAAATAAAGTCAGAAAAACTGGCAAAAAATGCACCTTTTTTTTTTCTTTTTTTTTTAGTTATTTACACTATCCCAAGGGACTACCAGGCATGACTGCATCAGAGCACACACTTGAAAATGGAGATGATGAAGCTGCACAAGGAATGCCACAGTGCAGAAAGGTGAAAGAAATGTGGCCAAGTGAAGCACAAAGAGAGAGAGACAGGTAAGCACCCAGCTGGAAAAACAGGCACTCACTGTATATTTTACTAGCTTGATTTAAGTAAAACAGTATCAGCTCAGATGTCAGCTTGCCAACGAGAGAAAGCGTTCTGGAGCAGGATCACCCTTTTAGCCTGTGTTTATAGAGTCCCAGGGTTAAGAGGCACTTGGTTCATAGCTCCTGGGAGCTACCACAGCACTGAAAAATAAACATAAATAATGTCATTAAGAGACATCTTCAGAAGTCTGCATCTCATTGTGAGAGCCCCACATGATGCGCGCTTCCCTCTGGGATTAATATTTCCATTAAATCCGAGCCTCGGCATTTGGCCTCCTGAACAGAATATTTATTTAAAATTTCCTGCAGCCTCCGAGGCAAAACCAGCCGCCGGGCTGGATGCGGGCAGACGGAGTTTCACCCCTGCGTCCCCAGCCACGAGAGCTGCGACAGCCGGGGCAGCAGCCCCGGGCGCGCGTTGGCACAGCCGGACCGTTTCCGAGCGTTTCGGTGGACCTTGGAAGGGAAAGGGGCCGGGATTTGCCTGCGAGGGGAAGGCGGCAGCAGCAGACCCCTGGACCAGCCTGAGCCTGAAACTAGGCAGTCCTGCTGCCTGCCAGAGCAGGAGGTGGATTTATCTGGTGCCGTTGATAGCATCTCTGGTTTAGCGCTGCTCTACTTCTCTGTGTCATCCCTCCTCTTCAACTCTTTTAACAGCCTATGGGGTCGAAGCCGAGCCTGAAGGAAACAGCTTCAGCAGCTTACCAGCGAAAAAGTACAGGTACGCAGGGACTGACCGACCAAGGCAGGCTGCGGATGCAGCCCTCAGCGGCACCTCGGGGAGGACCCAGAAGAGGAGATCCCAAAAGAGCCTGGGGGAGACCTCCGTCGGCAGATGTGCTGCCTTCCCCTCCCCACCCAACCTCTGGCTGAAAAACCGGCATCCCCTGATGCAGATATGTGTCTTTTGCCACATCTCTTCCAGAACACTCATTATCAATAACTATAACCCGCGATGGCCTTATTAACCATGATCAGCCCCTGCATTTTCACACAGGCCTTAATGGGACAAAAATGGCAGTGAGGACTATTTCAAAAGTGGTTAGCAATGTCTGGACCTGCCTCCCCATTGCAAATAATGTTTGCATTGCAATCCAGTACAAACTTATCTGACTAGAGTAACTGTCTGCTTAGGGGTCTGTTATTTCACAGTTCAATATGTTCGTACTACTATTATTAACATCCCTGTTGTTACTGTCGTTAGATTGAGCGAGGGTGCCTAACCCTGCAGAGCACACATCTGCAAACAGCGAAAGCCAGCCTGCCTTTGTTTGTTTGAAAGAGGTCTGCAGTGTTGGTTTGAAGGGCCAGACCTAATCCTAAACTTCAGAAATGTCCAAATGTGATATATCTAGTGGTTGTTGTCTGTTGACTGAAACAGGAGTAGTGCTGACAACTGGCTAATGATGCTTTTAACCAGATTGTCCAGGTACAATTAGCTTTATTGACTGACTTTACCCCATGTTGTTTGCCAGTGAGATGAATGCACACTGTGCTATTTGCCGTCTTATCACTTGGTTGAATGAGGCTATAAAATAAAAGGAAACTATAATGAATGTATGCCTTAAACCATCTTTACAGCTAAGAAGAGTGGTCCAGCATCTGGTCATTCCTTCAGTAAATCTCTGGAGATGCCCATATCCTGTTTTGAAGAACACTCTTCTCACCTACACAATACGCTTCCACTGGTTATCACAAAACAAACATATTTATTATCTGACCTGTCTAATTTCCATCATGCTGCTGTATCTTCTTAATATTAACATACTTAGCA
Source organism: Harpia harpyja (assembly GCF_026419915.1). Lineage (NCBI taxonomy): Eukaryota > Metazoa > Chordata > Aves > Accipitriformes > Accipitridae > Harpia > Harpia harpyja. The sequence goes on from NC_068952.1 coordinate 38,251,992, forward strand.
TGCGTCCACTTAGTAGACAAAACTTGGAAAGAACAGTAAAATGATGATATAAAGCAAATAATTAGTAATCCATGTATTTATTTGTGATTATTCTCTGCTGAACAAGGACAACATGTATTTTGTTAATGATCTCTCAAATGTATTAAAAGAATGATCAGAAATGACCTGTCTGCACTTAAAGCATGTTAGCACCTTCACGAAATGCTACTGAACCAATCTACAATAAACTAGGGTGCACAATGGAACAGTTCACAAGGAAGAGAAGGGGAACATCACATCCCGTTGAAATTTCAGGGTGATTTATATCAGCACAGTGTTTAGATCCTACTGAAGATTGAATTTCCACTAGGAAATACAAAGCAACAGGGCTTTTTATTAAAAAATCAGGGCAGGTTTTGAGACTACAGCCTTTAAGCCACATCTTCAGCTGGGGTCAGCTCCACTAACTTGAGCAAAGCCGTGTTAGCCCACAGGTGAGGAGGAACATCTGTCCCCTTGGGAAAAGGTCACTTCCAGCAGCAGAACAGTTACAGCAGCCTGCAAATCTCTAATCTCCAACAGATGGATATCACCACGGGTTATGATCAGTCTTCCCCAACCATTCCTCCAAAAAGAAGGGCCGTCGCTAATCTGGGAATAGTTAACAACTTTGCTATGACAAGCACTATATTTTCCAGTCTCTTCCAGTGTCTCCCTCTGAAAAGGTTCCCTGGACCAGTTTCTCAAGGGAGTGAAAAGGAATACCTTCATTTCTCGTGCAAGCTTCCTCTCCCTAACTTCCAGAGCCTGGCAAGTAATTAGTCAACCTATAATACTCTTTGACCAGTGTTAATCAACTTCGGCAACCATTCTGGTGCCACAGTGTGCAATGCCAAGGCAGTTATTTTCCTTATCAATCCCATAAGGATTTAGACCAGGATGCGTAAACAAAGGAGCAGGGAATAAGGAGGTGGAGCTGGGAGACGGGTGGACCCCTGAGGGCAGCGGTGTTCAAACACCATTTAGAAAGGGATTAGCAATATCAGCTCCTGGAGAGGGAAAGCCACAAAAATGCCACGCATTAAAGGTTTTGAAAAAGATTCCTTCACAGCTTCCCCTCCACCTCTCCCATTCAACCTACTGTAGACTTTGCAACTCTAATCTAGTGAGTGGCTTACCTCCAAGTCTCTTGACTGTGATCTGGCCTCTCTCTGTAAGACAGAGGATGCCATTGTTCCTCACGCATTGTGGCAACCCTTCTTCCTTGCCCCAACTTTTAGAAATATAAATCAGCTAGAGATAAAGGCTGCTTGAAACAACAGTTGTTGTACAGTAGTGACAGCCTTTTCTTACTTACCATAATGAAATGTCAGAGAGAGTAGACTGAGAATAATGAAACTACAGGAGGAATAAATCCCAGTGGAAAAGCCTGGAGAGCTTCTAAAACAGGAGAATCCAGACATGGAGGCAGAAGCAAATGTTTATGGGACTCAGACTCACTACACGGTGCATCCATTCTTAGCAGAGTTGTAGGAAAAAGCAATAATTTGTGCAGAAAATGTATTAATACTTTGAAATGTTGTGACATATTTTATGTGCCTTTTTTTATCAAAATAGGAAAAAAGATGAAAAAGAGAACAAGCAAAAATGATATGGAAGAGGAAAAAGGATGAAGAGATAGTAAATGACCCCTTTGATTCCCAAAGGGGTCATTTACCCTGGGGAGAAAAATCCGAGAGGCAAATACTCTGCCCCACTCTGTTAATTAGCTGCTTTTATAATCAAGGCCTGTTAGCCTTAGTTATTCCCACCAGCACTACCAATATGTGGGCAGACCTGCATAGACCACATGGCATTGATAGAGAATTGCCAAGACTTTGTTATTTGGCTGAATTCTAAACAAGAACAATGAAGGGTAAAAAGGGAGCATAAGACAGCAGAACTGGGTGGATATTGCTGCGGTTCTCAGCTGCAGCCCCACAGCACCGGGGGTACCTGATCGGCGATGGATGCCCACCGTGTATCCTCCCAAGCAGTGTACGACACATTCCTCCCATTCTTGCAACAAGGCCTCATTTCTGCAGATTTGTTAGAATTAGGAGGTAAGCAAGCTGAAGGTGTCCTCTAGATGCATGCAATACCCTTTGACCAGTTTGTTGACCACTAGCTGTATTGTAATTTCCACAGCAGCATGGCCACATGATGTTTGGAGCTCTGCTGGTAGTTGAGGCTCTTACTGCTGACCAGCCAATATGAACAGCTTAAGATGCAACTGAAAACATGAACCAGGAAAGGATATTTAGAAAAAGCAATCCTTCCCTCTCTTTTGTTTTTTGTGTAAATGTGGTGAAAGATGCCAGCTGGAAAGCTGTGGAGATCTGACTCCCCATACTATTCACCCCCTATGCCAGTAAGTGACCAGGTCTAAAGAGCAGTGACTCGCACTCATCCTCTTGGACATTTATAAGGAATGGATGCAGTCAGCGGCAAAGCGCTGTATTCACACTGCCCTTCCAGGGCCCCACAAAATGGGACGAGGGAGCAAGACGGACCACTGACTACTGACAGCCACCAGAACATGAAGATACCTGGAGCCAAAACTCCACCATTTTGGACTGATAGATTCCTAGATGGCAAAATGTGCTCTCCAGGACATAATTCTAAGTGTTCGTTAGACAGGAGCTAGACACACTGAAGTGTATATAAGTTTGGCACCTATGATAGGCATTTTAAAATGACTGAAGCCAAATTTTCTCAACATGCAGTGGTGGCTGAAGAGAGCATCCCTACTCTACATAATGCTCTGCTTTCTCAGTCTGGTTTGTATCTGGTAGAAAACTTACCTTTTGAGGTTTAGCAGTGAGTGACTATTAGCAATAACTAAATACAACCCCCCTTCTGGCTGGAGAAGTCCACTCAGAACAATCATTTAGCATTTCTGTGAGAACGTATCTCCTCCACCAAAGCCAGTTATTTATGACTTATGAATAAGACCTCTGTTTGCAAAAAAAACCCCCAACAACCCTAGCTTGTCTGGCAACAAGCCTGTAATTATTGAGAGCTTCGTGTGGGTGTGGTGAATCAGTGAAGCATACTCCCTGTATTTATTTAACAAATAAGTATACCTCTAGCACATTTGGCCGCCAACTTGCGATAATAAAGAAGTTAGTTACTGAACTAACTCATCTTGCCTAAGGAAGGGCAAACGCCAGATCAAACACACTTGAACCAAGCCGCCCTTGCACATTTTTGCTCCAAACTTTTGAGTTCCAGCTCTGCTTGAGGAAAAGCACCTCACACCATTCTGCATGCAAAGATGTAATCTTTGAACAAATCTGCTGCATTTAAGTCTGGGTGAGCTACTTTCACACCAGGCAGCTAGAATACCATGAGCAGAGCCCTTTAGGCAGTAGCTACACGGCACTGGAAGGCACACCATATAGATTTTGTTGTTGCAACAAAATGCAGAACATTTGCTTTTGATTTCTGGAGGCCTATAACAACTCTCTCTGTCTCCCACAAAATTTTCAGGATTTCTCTTTCAACACACCTGATTTTAGTCATTCAGCTTCGTTCAGCAGCCTGTGTCATGGGAGTGGGAGGTAATGTTTTAAGGTTCCTGGTCAACCTTACTCTATAATCAATCAGAGATGTCTTTGTTAAGACATAAGAAATATTAGTAAAATACAACTACACTAAGATATAGAAAAGAGCTACTGTGTTTGTTTTACCAAGCCAGCCATGTCCTTTGCCTAATGTGCCTCACACAGTAGCTGCACATGTATGTGCCATGTAGACAGGTTGTACAAAAATGGAACAAAGATGTCTGTACATGGAATAAACCAGTACAGTGTTCATGATTATCAGGTAGGTGAATTAGAGACATGGGTGCAAGTATTGTTTCAGCAGGTGATCTGTGCCTCAGAGCATGTGCTGCTGTAGTCCCTTAAACTCTGAACCCATCACATTTGACGGGGAGAATTTCTTCACAGATGTTGGGGACAGAACAGTTCTTCAGATGTATTGGCAATGCCTACACAGGTGTGAGGGGAGGAGTGGTGGAAAAGTAACAAGTACCATGATCATATGACATCCCACATTGTGGCAATAGCTCCTCCTGAGCCCCAAATAGAAATTTTACAAAATCCTCATATAGTTGTAAAAGAGAACTGTATGTCTTCAAACTGTGAATCAGCTAAAGTCCCCATACAAGCCAGAACGTGTGAACCTGATGCAGTTCTCATAGAAGGCTTTATGTCATTCCTGGAAAAAAATAGCTACTGAGCACATATGATTTTCCTTTTTTTTTGGATATTTTGTGAAGGAAAGTCTTTTGAAACATTCAAAAGCCACACCTCTTGAGTCTTACCCATATCTCAGTTACAGCCTATGGCAACGTATGCGTTGCCTGTAGTGGGACTTACTTACAACTCTCACCTTGCAGTCATTGTCAGGTAAAGCTGCTATAGTTCAAGATGTAACCACCTGCAGTTTTTTTCCCTGCTCCACTGCTGTGATCAAACATAAAGACCAATGCTGTCCATAGTGGCTTGATCCCAGTGCTCTGATTCAGATTTGCTGTCAGATATGACGATACAAGCTGTCGGTGCCTGTCCCAATCTCTTAGAGATGGACGTTCCTACAGAAGCAGAGCTGGTGGAACAGGTAGCCTGTCCTCTGCTGAACTGCCCCATTCACCACTCAAAACATTAATTGAATACATTAATTCAGTCAGTCATTATTAAAATAGATTGAGCAATGTCAGCTGAGGAGCAAGCATAGCATCTGTCCTGCCGCTGCCCTGGAGGGAGGGATGCTCCCTGGCAAAAGTGGGAGCACACAGCTGGAGCTAGGAACAGCTCCATCGGGTGCCGTTGCTGGTGCTAATGGGAGTGATGAATTTGGGCTCCCGAGCTCAGACCCAGCCCAGATCTCACAGAAGGGACTATTGGCTCTATGTGATTGCAGCAGAGATTGTTTCTCCTGGCACGGCGGTGTGCTGGCTCTCCTGCCTAATCTTCTCCATTGTTTTTCTTTAAGTTTGCTACTGGAATAGGAAAGGTCACAGCTTCTAATCAGACACAGACATGACTTGGGCATTACGGGTGTGTATACGTAAGCTAGAGAATGTGTTCTGTATCAGAATTCATCTCAGGGAAGAATGGGGCTGTGTCTATTAAATGTTTCCTTTCTGTATTTTTTTTTGTCTTAAAGTATATACGTATGTTTTGCTCTCAAAGGCTGACAAGTGTTAGTCTCAGATTGCCTATAACTCTATCTGTGCCAGCATGCTAACACCGTCAGAAGCTCCTCCATCCTAACCTTCTGCTGTTTATAGTATTGTTGGAAATATATGGCTACAAAGTCACCCTGGAGACATGTGTTACTGCCTAGCCAGGTTCAGTTTGAATTGTAATACAGACAGGGCGTTAGCTTTGCTTTTGAGAGCTGATTTCAGGCGAGGACTTTAGCTCCCCAACTAACTATTCTAGTTTAAGTCTCTCCAAGGGATCCATCATTGTGAGAAAGCTGCTCAAAGTATTTAAAGATAAGATTTATTGTACCCAAGATGGCTATGCTTTCCCTGTTCTCTTTCAGTAATGTGCCTGTTCGGAGTTTTATTACACTTCTTTATTCCTTATTATCTTCTTCCTTCCCTCCACCTCCAACAGCTGAAATGGATATCAGGTACACAGCACAGACAGCAAAGGCAACGCACAGTAACTGGGATTTCTCTCTCCTCTTGTCAGTCTGCCAGTTATTTAAACGTGGAAGGGTGCTCACAGTGCCAGTGAGAGGTAGGTTTGTTCCAGTGCTCACCCTCGCAGACCCCAGTTGTGCACTGCGGGTTGCCAAGGCTGGACCACAGCCGCCGGACGCTCTCTGCCCACCCCAGCACTGCGGCGTGGCTCCTCTGCCCACTGCTCACTCAAAGCTGGAAGTTCCTTGGTGAGAACAGGGTTGCCAGCGCAAGAGCTGGGCGGTCCAGACCCGTAGCTGAACAGGTTAAGTGACTCCAAACCTTCCTTTTTCCAAGTTCTTCTCTTTTTCCCTGAGATATTGCAGGTAGTACAGATACATTTGAGAGGTGATGTGATAAAAATACGAGTAAGATAAACCCACTGAACAATACCATCCTGAGCAGAAAACAACTGGCCATTGTTTCAGCTGCCTCCTCTGCTTTCTTATCGTGTGTGAAAAATACCTGTGGTTCTCAGAGCACATTTCAAACATGAAGGACGGAGCGAGGCCAGGTCTACAGCAAGACTTCTGCTTGGCAAAGCTACATCTGTCAAAGATGTGAAGAACAGTGTTCCCTGACAGACACAGCCGTGCTGGCCAAGAGCTCCTACATGGGCACAGCTATATCGCCAAACCTGCACTTTCTCTGCCTGATTTTAACCACAGGGTTTCTGACAAAACTGGATGGCCACTAGTGTTTTAAAGTACTGGTCTCATGAGTGAATTTAGCAGGACTGCTTGGGGGGCTGAGACCCCAGTGCAGTGCCACCAGAGCATGGGGTTGTCCCTGTCATGATGCTGTTCACCCCTACAGCAGGCCTGGCAGTGGGCATGGGGGGAAGGCAGAATGTTCAGCTCCCCTGCTTCTCCCTGGGAGCCTTCGTAGGAAGAGAAAGCATTTGTGCCTGTCCTGGGTAGACATCTGTGGGAGTGGAGACAGGGGAAACCTGTGTGAGAAACTGGGATGGCACCAAAGACAGGGTGTGCTTCTGAGTCTGTACGTCCTCGTCCCTGACAGCACGCACAGGCACACGCGTGGAGCCACACACTCGCATCGGGGCGGCTTGCTGGCTCACGGGTTTACAAAGCCCAGTCCTTGCTCACAGGGATTTCTCCAACTGTCAGCAATCTCTCCTCATTCCGCAGAAGAGACTTTTTTCTCTCCTTCTTTTCCACTGCAGCCCCGGAGAGCGTTGTTTAGTGTGAAATGCGTCAGCCCTGTGTCAGGGACAAATCACAGAGAGCTGTGGAAAGGAGCTGAACAGAAAAGCCTTCAGCGAAGGCACTGGAAAAATATTTGTATCTTCACCTGTGCTGTAAAAAAAGAAAAAAAAAAAAAGGAACCCTATAACTATGACAAAATTCAGGTCTGAGCTTCTTTTGCACATCTTTCTGAACTCCTTAAACTGAGCTGAAGTCTGTGGGTGACCATGTCTTACACCTGCAAGACTCCCAGAGGGATTTAATTTAATTTAATTCCTCAGCAGTGAAAGACTGAAGAGAGCCCTATCTCTGGCTTCTAAATCGTGTGACTTTCCTAACATCTTTCAACATAATATTTTAAAGCTACTTTTATTTCAGTTATGGTCCTGCAGCTGCATCCGGGAAGAGGCCATGTGTAACCAAGGACAGAATTTGTAGGAGGGTAGAGACCCCCTGTACAGCATACACGGGTGGGGGAACTGAATATGCTGAGGAGCTGCTATAAGGTGTAACCTGGAGCACCTGCAGTGATCTCTGCAACGGTTTTTCTCTGTTATCTTCACCACCTCTGGCAAGAGGGACTGAGGGGGTGCTGCTTTCAGGGAGGTAGAGCTGGAACACTGCCAGCTCCTCCTGTCCCAGTCAGACCTCATTTCAGCCCCCCCAGGGCTCCTCCAGCACCCCGTGTCACCCCCCCGGGGCCCTCAGCCCCTGCCCCAGCGATGCCACAGCAGGGTCGGTCTCCAGCTCCCCTCAGCCCGCCCTGTCTGGCCATGGGCCTCAGCCCATGCCCGTCCGCAGATATAACAGGGCAGTTAAAGCTCAAAGCCAAGTTTCACACCCCATTTGGCTCCTCCTGACAAGAACATTCAGACTATGGTCTCATCCTCCTCCTGCTCCCGACTGAGCATCTGCACCATCTCAAAACTGGATTCACAGCACGTTGTGCACCATCCCTTGAAGGTAACTTGCTTAGAAACTGTTCTGACTCCAGCCTTATTATTTTTATACCGCTCGTTATCTGAGTAACAGGAGTGTCAAGTTTTCACACCTCCCAGGTGACAAGCAGCTCAGATAACCCCAGTCCAAATAACTGTCATTTTAACAAATCCATAAAGTCCATGAGGCTCCAAGGATTTACTTACCATTTAAATACTCAGAGGCTTGAAAGCTGTGTGCTTCAACACACTGTGTAGGCTGTTTTGAAGCATCACTGGTAACAAAAGAGCTCAATTCTGGGCAAAGGCGACCAAAGCTTCAGTATCCCAAATTAGTCATCTGGTCTATTATATGATCATCTCCAAAGAAAATCTGGAAGTTGCTGGGGTGTTTTTATTACATGTCTTTTTGCCTGCTTTGTTATTACTTTAAAATCTCAGCTTCGGTCAGGCTACACCGACACCGGCGCAGAGCTCGGTGCTGCAGCTCAGCTGCCCGCACCGCTCACCCACCAGCTGCCCGCAGGGTGAGCCCTGGGCAGGGTCCGGCCGAGGCCCAGGAGCACTCTCCCAGGCAACTTCTGAGCCCAGGTTTGAGAGCACCCCGTTCTGGATGCAAGGAGTCGAGCAGTTTGGGTGTCTCCAGACTGCGCCAGTCAGCTCCAGGGGCAGAAGACAGCCCTGGGCATCTTTAATTTGCAAGAACAGCTATGGCCCTCGAGCCTTCACTGGGCTCCTTCTGGCCCCTCTGCCATCAGCAAGATTTTCCACAGGCTGAGCGAGGCAGGATTTCACCCAGGGGTCATCCCGCAGCCGTGCCAAAGGCTCTCGCGCTCGGCTCGCTTGGGACGCATCCTTTTTCTGCGGGCGGAACGTCAGTGCAGACAGCGCTGCTCCCGAGCGCACGTAGCCCTCGCCTCACCAAACAGGTACCGCGGCCGAGCACGGCAGGCGGCTTCTGCTGGAGGCTTTTATCTTAGGCTTTGAAGAACAAACAAAAGACGAGGGAACAGAAAGCCTGGAAACTTCTCCGTTAAACAGGATCTGTAGCTTAACATCTATCTCTTGGTGTGAGGCAAGAAGAGGTGGACTGGTATGTTGAATGCAAAGAGGGGTAGGGAGGGGAGTGTTGTGTATGGACATTCACTGCGTTCCCAGTGGTCAAACCACAGGTATTTCTTTAATTCATTAGAGCTTACCTACAACTCTACTTAAGTATGTGAATACATAAATAATATGCAGACTGTACTCTGGGCTTTGCGCAGCAATTATTCTCTCCAACACAGCTAGGAACAGTTGTGACTCTCTTCAGCTCCACTGATAAAATATGAATCATAATGAAGCAGCAAGAAAAACCCACCTGGCTGTCTTTGAGGTCTGTGACTATAAAAATAAACATTTTCTTCCACCTCTGCAAAATCTAAACTTTAGACAAAAAATCTTTAAAAAAGAACTGAGTCACACTGGCTTTTTAAACTTCAGAAACTGATAAAGTTTTGATAAATACTAAGCACAAGGCATGAAAGAAATGCTTTATATAAGGTGAACTACTTGGTTTAAAGTGCTACCATATCCCTAAGCACCCTTCAGCTCCAGGCCAGTAACAATTGCTCCACACATCTTATCCTGCACATATTTGCTTCTTGGACTACAGAATAGCAGCATCCCTGGCCAACCTGTGTGTGGAGCAGGGCCAGCTGCAAGCTGACTGTCATCATCTTGCACCTCATTTTTCAAATTCATTCAGCCCTCCAGTGTGGCGTGCGATGGGATACCCATACTGTTGTACCACCCCTTCCAGTTTCATAAGAGACCCAGTCACCCATGCAGCCTGAAGATGCTCAGCGTTGCCTGCGGTACTGGCCAGGCTCCGGTAACGCCCTTCGCCTCCACTGGGACTTTCCTTCCATCCTCACAAAAGCCATGAAGGTGGCATGTACAAAAAGGATGATGGACGGCCTTGTTACTTCCCCAGATTATGAAAAGCAGCGTCTGCCTTTCTCCAGGCATCAACAGTTCCTTAGCCATCTAAAATTTGGATGTTAATCTAGCTTCATCTACAGTCAATGGAGATAAAGGCACCTCAGAACGACAGTTCTTCCCACACACGTTAGACATCTACTTTAGTATAGGATCACTTGCCTTCTGAAGGAGGCTTTTGTCTTCATCGATTAAAAAGTAAGGCAGCCAAGTAGCGCAGACTAAGTGCTTAACTTTTAGAGAGCAAAAGCTAGGTAAGTCTTGTCTCTGGTCACATATTTTGTTACCTGAGGGAAAAAGCAGAGAAGAATCCTATAAAGAGGGAGAGCCTAAATCTATGAGGTATAAAAAAAGAAAAATTACTAAGATAAATTTGTCTGATGCTATCCTTCCCGAGCTGAGAACGAAGAAAGAGCAGCCTCGGCTTTCGTGGGTACATTTGCTAAAGGCTCAGCTTGCAACGTATTTTCCAGCCCAAGCTAAGCACCCAGCCTCCTTGGGCATTTCTGTTCTTTGCATCAGAGGCGCCTGCAGAGAGCAGAGCTCGTTGAAAGCCCATCCCAGGGCTCTGCCAGGCTCGCTGGGGCTTTGTGTTCTCTGCTTCCACCACAGAATGGTAAGCAATGGTAGCTTGGGTCTACGGTTTGCAGCTTTGCACTGTGGTGGACTGGTGTTAAACCAACCGAATCACAACCAGGCATAGCTAGGTTGTACCAGGCAGGGACCGAGCAATTCCAGGGCCTCTGATTATATCACAAACCCTGGAAGGGGAGTCTGAGAGGTAGGTGATTACATCAGGATCCCCAGGATGATTTACAGCCTAGGTGACAACATCTTTCTCTCACTCCGTTATTTTTATGGCATACATAGACAACTTCTTACATTATTCATAAAAAAAAAATGGAAAAGCAATTCTGTGATGTAGGAAAGGCTTTTAGGTTGGCATGGACTATTTATCAGAAGGTGACATGGGAGTGGTGAAATAGTGGGAGCGAGGCAGAGGTTGCTGGAAGTTTCACTGCAACAACCCTCTAACATATTGGCTGGGATTGCTGTAGCCACTTCATTGTCAATACTCTGCCTCTGATTATGGAGACCTTTTACACATGGATGAAGATGTGTAAGAACAGAACTGCTTTCCAGACCTATTTTCAGGAATCTGGTCAAATGCTCCCACTCCAGGAGAGTACTGATCCTGTGCCAACTTTCCCTACAGGTCCTGCAGTCCTAGAGAGCAATTCTGCACTGCAAAATCAGGACTTTGGCCATAGCAACAAAACTCACCCTCTCGTCTCCCCCTTTTCACACCTGCAGTCCTATTTCTCTCTGTGTGACAGAATGCAAAGCATTTTACATTGCTTTTTCGTTTGTTTTTGTAGCTCCTCACATGTGCCTGACCCTTCATTTGCTTCTCAACCACAGGAGCTATTGCTGGTCTACAACTCCTCACAACGATCTCTGTCATACTTGAGCAAACTCAGCATACTACAACTCCACTGGGGACCTTGGCCTTCCCTACCATTCAGGAAGGACATTTGCTATGAGGACAGGTCATGCCAGTTCACTCAGGTGAGGAACTAAAAGTCCCAATCAAGCCTGTGATGGATCTTCCCTGTCCTTCCCCTCAGGGCCATGAGCACCCTTGGCGATCTCTCCACAAGAGAAGGTGGAGACCGGGGCAGGGATGCCTGGGATTCCTGCAGCAGGGCCAAGGCGCTCATCGCCTTTTCATCCCTTACAGGCGGCAAACGAAAATGGTATATGGCAGTAGGATCATTTGCAGTAGGATCCTTGGTGTTCGTGTCAGTGTAGTAAATGCCTGGAAAATAGAAATTGGCAGGAGAAGACGGACCATCACGGGGTGGAAGAGATCTCCTTCTGCTCTTTATTGTTCCCTAATACCACATAAGCCTTTTTACTTTACAGAAGGAGTTTTGGTGTCACCTTTTCAAAGTGCTGCTTTGCAATTTCACTGAATATTCCTGTATTACACAAGGAGGAGTAAACATTTATCTGTACAAGGAGAGATGAATTTCAGCTATACCTTTACTCCTCGTATGCCTTCCTTGTGTGCTGCATCCCTTTTCAACTGTCTGCCCACTCCCCGAAAAAAAATAGTTTCCTTATCTCTCAGTCTCACTTGAGATATGTTTCCCCATGCGTGGGGCATGCAGGACTGGGTTCCAGTAGTGGGGGGCTGCGGTGGGGACTTGTGTGGAGGGAAGCCGTGAGCTGCCGAGTGCCAGCCACAGCTGGGTCCAGCCACGGCTGAAACCAGTGTGGGTGACCATCACGCACCAGAGCTCAGCCAGGCAGAGGATCCCACAGCACCCCGGCTCAGACATATTTCAGGACAACCAGCAGCCATTGCAGACAGGAGACACGCAGGGGACACTCTTAGGGAGACAGATGGAGGGAAAGACAGCTGTGGAGATGTTGGGGCTGGAGATGCACTCTTGGAGGGAGGACCTCCATGTCAAAAAGGGGACACCCTGCAGCCCGCGGGTGATCCACACTGAGCAGGGACATCCCTGTGGGACTGTGGCTGTGGGTGACCAACGCCAGGGCAGGGACAACCCTGAGACACTGTGGCTGCAGGTGACCAGCACCGGGGCAGGGACAACCCTGAGGGACTGTGGCCATCAAGCAAACCAGTAAGAAGCACGAAGGAGCGAGGAAAACCAGTAAGAATGTCAGATGACCAAAGGAACCCCAGTAAGAAGCATGGAAGAGCAGCAGACCAAAACCATTATGTACATGGCCCACACCGCTGGGGTTACTCAGTGTAACCTACAGCAAAAACGGGATGGTGAGACTAGGAAGGATGAAGGTATTTAACTCAAGTTGTGCCTGGGGAAGAGTAAAGAAAGCTGATTACCCAAGTGTTTGTTTAATTGTTCATGTTTTCGTCTTCTCAATATCTGAATCAGTGATTAGAAGCTTGTGTTAATTGGCAATAAAATAAAGTAAGTAAAAATTCCTTGAGCTGAGACTCTTCTGCCAGTAACACCACATCACTTGGCATTTTCTTTCTTTGCGTCTTTTCACCCTTTGCAAATAATCTTCCAGACGCTGCCCTGGTGACACCAGAGGACCAGTGTTTCAACAGACCCTCCAGCTTTTCTACCCTCTCTTGCATCTCATCACTTCACCCACATTTATTCTTTGTTCTGCCTGACCTGATCAGCTCAGCCTTGTGAGAGCCCAGGCTTCCAGCTGACAAAAGATAAAGTCACAGCAGGAGTCTGGTGAGCAAAGAGCACCTGGACATGCTCAACAAAAGAGGGTTGCCTCATCTTTGTGCCCATGTTGTGAACCCGGCCAGCTCCGACAAAGAACGGCGGGACTGAGAGCAGCTTGTTACTTCTTGTTTGGTGACTGACAAGCTAATGGAGCCCAGGAGAAATCTCAGCATGATGCTTTCTGCTGAACTGAGGCGTATTGTTCAAGTAATACGTACAGTATTAAATAAAAATAGGAAGGAATTGGTCTGCAATATTCTGTTTGCCTACGGCATCTCTTCTTGCATTATTCACAACCAATTTCAGTAGATAAGACTCATGCAGACCTTAAGAAACTACTGAACAACATTGTGGCTTTCCTCCTCCAAAAGTATTTGATAGCTTTACCTGAATGTGCTTGAATGTTCAAACATGCTCTTTATTTCCCATTTGAATTTATCTGCCTGCCCCTTCCATTGCAGCTCACCTACCACTCAGTATTCCGAAACTGGGAGGAAAAAAATTCACGTGGTGTAAAATGCAGCGTGGTCTCCTTGCTGTTTAGCCAGAGAAAAGCACTACACTGCACTGTTATTATTCAGACAAGAGACAGAACATGCAAGAAGCAGTGCATCTGAATAAAGGGCAAGCAATGGATTTCACTAGTATGCAGAAGGCCAGCACAAGTCTTATATATTAATTACATACTTCTTGAGATCGAGCCTGAAATCTGTCGGGGACCTAAGCAGCGTACAAACTTTGTACTGGCTTTTACACCCGACCAAGAGTTTCACCCTTACAGTCTCTGCCCCTGAAAAGAGCAGACCCCTCCCTGTGAGGGGCCACGTGTTCTCCCTGCCTGGCGAAGGTGGTGGGTGCCCAGCCCTGCTGGGATCTGCACTGAAAGGCAGGGAAAGAAGAGGAGAGCTGCTGAGTCCAGTAGTGAGATCTGCTGAAAGATATGAGCAGCCTGAGGGTAAGGAGACGCTGAGAGAGCCAAGAAAACTCCTAGGGAGTGGTAGAGCTGAACTAACAAAATTCTTTCCCATGCACAGGCCTAATACTTAAAATAATAAAAACACCTTTTGGGGACTACTGAGGCATGGGAAAGCCAAACAAAATCTGTTTTGGATTTACTTTAGTCAGCAGCTCAGGAATATCAGAGACCCTGCTATGTGAACTGGAGATTTAAATACTACAAAATTCCAGAGAGCGCGATAAAGATGGACTTTTATTTGCCAAGAGGGGATGTGCTTGTGCAGTGTTCACAGCAATGGTGCAGTTACCTTACTGATGGAGTGGAGTGGTATTTCTCCCAGAACTGGTGGGACTGCCTCCTTTACTCAGCCCTTCAGCCCAGTGCAGAGTCCCTTAGTAATAACTTTCCCATAAATCAAACAGCTCAGCGATGGCCCAGCCCAATCTCTCCATGCAGAGAAACGCTGGGACTGGAGCAGTTCGTTTATACAGTCAAACAAAGCAGCTTCTAAATTTTGCACAGAATTTTGCTTCTAAATTTTGGTGGGCTTTCTCTGGGCTGTCTGTCCCTCCTCCCTGCAGCGCTGCAGCCAAAGCTGGACTTCACAAATGCAAGAGCTGCCACAGCCAGCAGCTCCAGCCCTGGGGTGGGCTGCACAGTTTGGTTGGCTCTGAATCATAGTAGCTGTTCTTGCAGCAATGGACAGCCAAAAAGGCCAGGGTGAACAGAAGGACCTCCAGCTGAAAATCTGCATATGCTGATTCTTTGAAAGACACCATGTTTATCCTGACTGTCTCTTAGGTGGTGGTGTGGAGACATCTTAAGGAGGCAGGGAGCGGGACTGGCAGCTGGAGACTTTGCTCTCTGCCTGCACTTGGAACAGGATAAATCCTTGAGGCTGAAGGTGCTTGGGGGCAGAGGGTCCTGGAGGACAGGCTCACCTTGCATGCTACTTGGCCTTTTCCTTTGGGGAGCGCTGTGAACACTGCAAGATACACTTTGTGTCTGCCTTTACCCGTGGGAACAGAATCAGACATGATGGGGAACATGATGCAGAGACATCTGAAACTGTTAACTCAAATTCAGTACAGTGTAAACATCGCTGGACTGCTTCCAGACTTGTTATAGGACATCTGTGTACTGCTGCAAATGGCCAGGCTTGGTGTCTCATAGCTCAGGAATCCTTCCATCGTGGGGAAGGCAGCCTGCAAAGACATGTGCAACCACTCAACTGAGGAGCAACTGGATGAAGAGCTGTGTCAGAAGGCAAGGAACAAAGCAGTATTCAGTCATGACCAACATAGTGTGAAAGCACTGAACTAGAGATGGAAGGGATTTACTACAGATGTGTCCCAGGTTATTCAGGGCCCCAAGAAGAATCCAGACCACAGCTTGATGATGTTGTAAATCCAGCTTTAGGGCTCTCATTAGATCAAAATGGTGCACCCTCATGCCACAGGAGTTAAAAAAAAAAAGAAGTTTGAAGTAGCATTAAGTGCTGTATCTACTGTCCAGCCCGCTTACTAACTGTAACAGTTTCACAGGCATATGGCACATTCATTTCTCTCCTCAGATGCTGTGTGAAAGCAAGATATAAAGAATCTCCAGAACAAGACTGCAGGGGGGGAAATAGCTGAACTGACAATGCATAACATCGTGTTTACAAAGTAAACAAACTGAGGACACAAAAGCAAACCTTCTCTCAAATCTTTAGTTCAAAGAGCCTGGTGTACAGCATGCAGGTATTAGCACCAGCACAGCACAGATGAGACAGAGAGATTTGAAACTGATGTTCTTTTAGAGTTTGCCATGTGCTGCTGCAGCATTAGCTGTCTCTTAAAATCTTGGTTTAGGAACAAACACTATTTACTGGATTACCAGCAGGTAAAGGCCTGTCACCAAATTTATTTCCAGTAGTCGCATCAAGGGGCACTGAGTTGCAGTACCTCAGAACCATTGTCCGTGGCAGACTGGACATGCAGCCCCAATGGCCAACAACTGCGAACCAGCTGCACAAACCTTGCCCATCATTCCTCCTAAAGATGCTTTCTGAAGCAAACACAGTGGGGGTTTGGGGTACTTCAGTGCTCCACTCCTTGCCAAAAGCATCTGCAAAAGGATGCGAGCTGCCTTGTGCAACTGCAGCTTGCCTTACACAGGTGATGCTGTATGTTTTTCTGTGTGTAGAAGAAAAAAACACAGGTAACTGCTGCACGTGGACATCTTGTGTAATTAGAGGACCATGAACAGTATTAAAACTGGGCTCGCTAATGCATCCTGCTAACAGGATCTCCACACCACTGATCCTTCTGCTGCATCAACGTGCTACAGAGACATGCAGGCTGTGCCTTGAATTACTTACTTACCCAATAAAGTTACTGTTTAGCCTCTTCTTAATCAAAGATGAACTAGTTTTGCCTCTGCTGAAGCCAGCTCTGGCCCTCAGAGGTGGGTAAGGTGAGAACTCCATGCGGGCACATACTGATGCACTCACGCTTACTAAACCCTGCAGTGAGAAGTTGTCCTCAGCTCCATTTTGCCTTCCTTGGTCTCGCTTTTTTCCCCCCAAAAGCCCTGTGTTGGTACCCAGAACTACCACCTTGTGGTAAAAAAGCAGGCTGCTTCAGTGTGAACAGGGGGTCTGGGGGCAAGAGGGTAACGTCGTGGCGCTATCGTTGCGAGCGGTAAGCCGCTGGTGCGGAAAAAGAGAGGAAGAAGGCTTGAGGAAGGCAGATGGTTGTTTCACGATGTTAGGTCAGCGGGGGCTCCACTTGTCCCAGGTGTTAACCTTCCGTGGGAGGGCCCGGCCAAGACTGCCTGGATGCACCGGCCTAAAAGACTGTATGAAATTACACTTAAGACATTCAACACTAAGGCCGTTCATCTCCCGAGACGTGGAAAATTCACTCTTGGCTCAGAACGTATCTTTGGTTCGTTTTATTGGCAAAATACCCTGGAGTATGAACCTCCCAGCCCTCACACAAAGGTCCGGAGCGTTTTGGTTTCCGAGGGGTGGGCGAAGGCGGTGGGGCGAGGGGTGGGGGGGATTACGCCTGGCTGTTGTTCTGCTGAAAGTCGGTTTGTTTCTGCCTCATAAAGTATGCAAGAATGTTCCCATGCTCTGCTCGGGCCAGCCCCCAGCAGCATGCTTTGCACATTAGCAGCTGATGCTGGAATGCGGCGTTCCCAGGGCAACTATTAACCCCCCATTGAGCCCAGCCAGGCCCCGCCATTGTGCCGCTCTGGCTGAAGGCCGCTTTGTTGGGTGATGTAATGCCATGTATGCAAACTAAGCCAGGGGCACAAATGGCACTTGGAAACTGTTCCCTGACTTCAAAGGGCGGGCTGCCTGACTCCCTCGAAGGCCGCCTGGCTCAGGCCCGCACCTTCACCGCCCCATTTTCCCCTCCTCTCCCGCCTTGCCCTCGCACCGCAGCCGCAGCCCCGGCAGGAGCCGCCGCTCAATTCTTACCCACCGCCTCCATTCTACAGCGCTGTATCCTCAGGAGATAATGGCTTCATATCGATTAGAAGGAGCCGTGACGTGATGTAGACTTAACGCTGTGTAAATGTTAAAAAAAACCTGTTCTTGTCCCTGAAGCTCTGCTGCGTTCTACAAGTAACGAATACCGAGAGGGGAATTGGAGGTTTGCCACCAGCTTCAAAAAGGAAGAGCAATGTTATTGTTACGTTTAAAATCCATTTATTAGACGGCTGTCTAAATTCAGTTACATAAAGTGCAGAAATAGAACACATCAGGGCATTGCAAGGACTAATCAATTCCTTAACAACACCTTGAGTTTAATGAAAATCTCATCATCAGATCACTCACATGCCAGATTGATTGAGAAACAATGGAAATGTATCTGTTCTGCGAGCCTAGTTTCTGTTCCCAACAAGAAACACGTGGAGGTATTTCAAAGGATATTAAAAAAAGGCAAGCGGAAAATATGCAGTGTTCAAAACAATCTTTACAGTGCTCTTTGGTTGTGCAACAGCACAGGCATCCCAGTTCCACACCTATTTGCAGACTGCAGAGTGCTTTAATACTCACATTTTGTCCTAGTACATTCTGGCCCAGTTTTTCAAAGATACGTAGGGTGCCTGAAGACGCGTTTGCACATCAGTGAGTTAACTGCCTAACGTTTTGAGCCATGCTTCTTTCTATTTGTGTCTTTCAGTACTGAGACCTTGTCAAATGATCTCAGACGTTTCCTGTAGCACTTCTGAGAGGCAGGCAAGTCAAGCGCAGCGATGATGGTTTTACCCAGTGCAAAATCAGTAAGCAAAATGGCTAGCATTTTGGTCACTGTCGGTGACAAGGCTGGCACAAGAAGCTGATGGATGCAGATGGAAGAATTCCTCTTGATTTCAGAAGGGCCAGGGCCAAGGTTGCTCCCTCAGCCTCCTAGCTCACCTGCCGTGCAGGAAGGGGATTGCATGATCACACAGTGGTTCTGATGGGAATGAAAACCAGTTACAGTGTTCTCCGTAATAAAGGTAAAGCAAAATCAAATAACATGACAAAATACATGCTTGAAAGCCAACAAATTCAAAGATGCTCTTAAAACAACCTTATAACGTGGAAATAGAGATGAATATAAAGCATATAACCTTAAGTCTGCCCTTGTGTCCCTACCAAAACAGCAGCAGGAGGGCTTCTGCTTCAGCTATCCAGCTCCCTAGAAATGAAGCTGAGTAGAGAAACTTCCTGACCTGCTCTAGTAAGACCCAGTTCTGCTTCCCGTCAGCTTATACAAAGCTCCCATTACTTTCAGTGGGAACAGCTTAGCAGTTCTAGTAGTGTGAATGGATGCATTATAATGTCAGTAATAACAAATGTCATGCACATTCCATGATTAGCTAGAAAAATGATTCTAGGGTTAAATAGGCATGTCTCATTCAGATGCATGTCACTGAGCCGGGCCCATCACCTAGGTACTGGATGCCATCTCTCCCTTTTTCTCCTTCTCCTATTGCTAAACATGCTAATCCCGCGCAGCAACCAAACATCATTATTGCAGGCTTGTCCAAAAATTATGCAGAGACAATTAGCCTCATTGAAAAAGGTATCAAAGACCTCACAGTATCATTCATCTGTCCCTCAGTGCACACGCACACACAGAGGCATCCGAGGATTTTAAACATAGCTAAAGACAGTGTTTTCATTAGTTCACTGTGAATGGCAGTGACTTCATGCATTAAAAACTCCGCACCTCCCCCTGTGGTGTAATGCCTGTGCCCTGAGATGAATGGCTGTGCTGCAGTTTTTTGTCCTGGAATGCTAGGAGAGAGATACTCGCCAGTCCCAAGGGAGATTGCAGCTGACCGTGCCCTATTACGATCATGCTGGCAGCATCTATTGATTGCAAAAAGCAGGTGATAGCATCCCCAGCAAAATAAACACAGGGCTAAACCAAGCACCTCAAAGTTGCCAGCATGGAAACTGCAAAAGGAGAACTAAGTAGAGTACCACTGGCTTAGCTTCTCCTAGGGTATAAGTAGTCAGCAAAAGTAGGAGTTTGTACTTCCAGACTGCTTTACTGGTATGAACAGGCACAGTGCTCCTGAGAAGCAGAAATGCATCCTTTGACTTTCTCCTTTATGTTATTAAAAAAAGAAGCATGGGGTGTGTTCAATCACGATGTTCCCAAATGTCACTGTCAGCATTCACACAGCACATGGGGACAGAAAGACTAAAAGTTAGACAAGTGGATGCAACAAGGACCCAGATGTTTGCTGGAAACTGTGTAAGTAGTCTGCTGTGGCCACAGGGTTTCTTCAGGCGTTTCCATATGAAATAATATTATTAAAGGAGTGTTTCTTGTTTAAAAAAATGCTCGTCATCTATTCTGATATTGGTTTTTTATGACCACAATGCATATTCCTATTGCCTATATTAGTTATATTCTTGTTCACAAGTGTTCAGTGCATATTTATTACAAATACATGCTGTGATATGGTCATGAGAGAGTATTTGGACCACTACAGAGCAATACTGTAGTGAATTGGCCTACTGAATGAGATACTAAATCGCTTTACACTTTATCTTACACAGAACCTGTCAACAGAGAATGTGAAAAACCCACAACTCTGGGAAATTATTACAGTTGTAATTTTTGCTGGGAGACTTGGCAGAGCAGCCACAGCTCTGCTATGGAAGCCGAGCACTCGGGAGCAGCTGAAGACTCTCTGCAAACCTATTGAAGAGCCTCTGGGCCCAAAAGCTCGCTCACGTTTTACAGCTGCATGAGCTGTTACTGCCTTCTAATAGCACTTCTCTGGACCACCGAGGCTGCAACGATTTCAGTGCTGCAACTCTTCAGACCAGTGTCTTTCACAGCATGTATCACCAGCCTGATCCAAAATTGATGGCCATGAACAGAAGCACAGCCATTCTAAAAACTTAGCTCTTAAGTCTGCTTGTAAATATAAGCTCAAACCTTCCCAAATTCCTTTAATAAAAATATTTACATGCTCTGAAATAATTTACAGACTACTACCATCCCCATAAGAGCCCTCTGGAAAATCGTTGTTATACCAGATAAGCACATTTCTACATCAGGCTACTTTTTCAGGGTGAATTAAACCCCACTAAAGAGGCTGTGCATAGCCTTTAGGAATCGGTTGTTGTTAATCGTTAAACTACACACCATTTCCTAAAGGTGGTGCTGCAGCCAAAATGCAGTCCATAGGTGGGCAGCAGAAACCAGGCAAAGGAACTGTTCTAATAAAGGACGATTACTGCCTTCAAGCATAATGCTTTTGACAGGCTGGTCTAAACTCTTGTCGGGGTCACAAGGTTAATCTCACAGCAGCCACAGGCCCCCTTACTGGTGAGCGTGAACAATATGGTTAACATTTTTGGAACGGAGTTAAATTTCTTTGTCATTCCTACCCTACACCTGACAGGCGCAGCCCCCTTCTCTGCTTTCATAACCTGCCATCTGGAAGATAACAAATTCTTATCTAGCCCGTTGATCTTTTCTTCAATCGCTATGAATGTTTCCCACCGCTGACCAAAAGAGCAGAAAACAGAGTTTACCCACCTGAAACAAACTCTGAGCTTTCCTGAGGCTAATTCCTTCAGATCCTAATGTGACTGCAAAAAATACAGGAATGTGTGACACAGCAAAGAGCTCTCAATACCAGCAGCATTCCTCCGGCTCATCACCACAACCACCACAGCTCTCATTCCTGGGCTACTGACTAAACGCAAATAAATCTTGACATTGTTTTTTGTTCACTATCTCATCATATTTGGCTTCATTCATCAGTTTATCCTCGTGTAAGACTAAGGGTAGGTTAATACAGGATGAATGATGCCATTTAGCTTATGTCCCAACAAAGAAGAGGTTGCACTTCGCTTGAGCACCTACAGTGACGGTGCAGTATTTACCTTTGGTAAATTAGCATCAACAACCAGTCACTGACAATTTCAGTAAGGGATCTACCTGTCTTCATGAAGACTTCTGCCTCATCCAGGGGGAATTCTGTAAATCAAAGTATTCAGACTCAACAGTGAGATCCCTAACCTTAGTCCTTGCAATCATCTGCAAGTGCTATCTACAGACCCAAGTCTTATCCAAATGTGTGTGTGGCTTAGCATATTTTCTTGGACTTAGGCAAGCTTCTTTTTGTCCTCCATATTCCTGTCAGGAACTCGAAGATGTCATGGCCAGGGTTTCATATCCAAACATCTCCCTCATCCCACCTGCAATTAACCAAGAAACTCCAAATTTTCCTTGTTGGCAGTGCAGACCAAATACTTAAGGTCCAGATTAACAAACACTGAGGTCTTACTTACATGTCCAAATTCATTCAAACCATTGAAGTCAGGTGCACACACAGTAATGTAGACCTGGACTATTGAGAGCTATTTATGCTCCCGAATTTTAGGTGAGGCAACCTGTATAGTCACAGAAGGAAGACAGGCCTCCCGGGGCTGGTCAGTGGTAGGGTTTTTGGTCTCTTTCTCAAACTGGCTGATGTGCCCCATCCAGGGGAGGGGGAAAGAGAATGTACGCTGGGAAAGGTGGCTATATGTGGAGCCCCAAAACTCTTCCAGAAGAGAAGAAGCATGGTACAAAAAGTTTGAGTGTCCCGTCTGCTAAGTAGCATCTCTGTTGACTCTGTTAGGAACACATACGAACCTCCCAACTGCAGTTACCCTGGCTATCCACCCCCACTCTCCTGCTTCACATCAGATCTAGCAAGCATGCAATTGCCCAGAGATTTAACCTTTTCTTTCTGTTGGTTAGGTGCAACTTGATGTTTTAGTAAACCTGATTAAAACAGCAGGTTTCTGCTGAAAACGTGGTTTGCAACTGCAGTGACCCTGCCATCCCTCCCATATCCTATGGGAGCAAGGTGCTTCAATTCAACTGGTTCAGAGTGGTAAAAACAGGTCAATTTTTTCCACAAGATTAGTCTTCTGGGGTTGGCCAAATGGACCGATCCACTCTGCAACTGTACAATCACAAGGCTGCACACCAAAGAAGCAGCAGAAGTGGAGCAGAGCATTCCTTTTGGCTGAACCAGCTTAGCTGTAACCTGAAACCAATCCATAAGTTAGGTGCCTTAACCATAGCAGGAATTTGCCCCCTTGCCACCCAGGAGCAATGCTTACACCACACGGCAGCGACACAGTCCGCAGTGAGCCACGCTATCCGTTCACCTCCTCAGCAGGTCATGACATCCCTGCATTCAGGTCATGTGTGGGACACGCAGCAGAAGAGCAATCTTTACCATGGGCATCCCCAGTACATCAGTGTCAGTGGTGCTCCCCTCCTCCTTTGAGATGTAGGACGTGGCTGGATGCATACACAGAGGTAATTATGCATGAAATAAAATGAGGTGATCAAGACCAAATTATTTTGGAAATATTATTTTCTGTTTCAGAGAGGTGAGCTTCCAGGGAAAAAGCAAAATAGCTAGACAGCAAAAATGCTGTAGGTATCTGAAAGTACTTTATACCTGTTAGTGCAGGGACTCTGGACTGGCTTTCTACACCTGACATATGACTGAGGGGGTGACAAAGGTACCTCTATTTACCTAGAAGTACCTACCCTACTCATCTTTACCACTGTAGAGTCACAATACAGTAAATCAAAAACCTAACGAGCACAGACGCACGTAACTTGTGTATGCATGGTAACAGGAAATTAATACCTTTTTCTTCTTTTTTTATAAATCTTTTCAGCACAAAAACTGATGAAAAAAAGTATTTGTCATCTAAAAGCAGGCCAAACAACTGAAAAAAATATTGGGTGGGCATTGTAATGTGCTATGTACCTTACTTCTCAATGACCTGAAAAAGGAGAGCCTGCAGCCTAAGACGCCTGGTCGAATGTGCTTTGACCTTTGCTGAAAGGACCTCTTCCAGGAGCTTGCTTACTTGCTCGTATCTACCTGACCAAGTGCTATGTCTGGGGCAGTGTTCAGAGCCCACTGCATCCTCTGAGAATGAGACCCCCCCAAGGAACTCTCTTCCATGCTAGCAGGGCTTCCCTCTGCTAGAGCTCAGCTTTACCACTGGAGACAGCAAGGGATAACTCTAAAAATTGCTTTCACTGCTATGTGACAAGTATTTCTTCTGTCATTTTAATGGAAGGAACCAGCTATTTTTAAACATTAGGACTCAGTTCTTTATGGGATCATTTTCCAAGAGACTGTGGACATCTTCCTCCAGAAAAAAACCCAGCCAAAAATCAACCCTCAACTTTGAACTAGAAGATTAAAAAGTATCAATAGTAGTAACAGTTTTTATGGGACATAATTGATATATACAAAGAATTAGAGAACACTTCTTACCTTGTAAAGTTTTTAAATACATTTTGGAAGCAACTTTAAGTGAACCAGGCTGACTTGTGTTTCTCATCTTTACTTGATGTATGATGACAAAAGGAGATAACCTTGGTATAGATAGCATGATTTATTCAGAACCGAAGACAGTGAGACATGCTTGCAGTCACTGCAGATTAGTAACCCCTCCGTGTACATTTTTTATTACTTTAGGCTTTTCTCCACTTCCCACCCTTCACCTCCAGTTTTTACTTTGTCTTTGCCTGTCTCAAAGTAATGTCCTTTCTAAAGGACAGAAATCAATCCCACCAAGGATTATATTTCACAGCCACATTCTTTATTTACAAGGGGGTTTCAATGCTCAAGACTTTTTATACTTATAAGGTACTTCAGTTGTTTTTATAACTTAATGAAATATTTATAATGTGATGAAATAGCTTTCAATTCAGAAATACTTTAACAAGAAGAGTTACAGCAGACATTTTAACACCTGCAGGCAGCCTCTAAAACTATTGCAGTTTGATGAAATGTGATTATATTTCTTGACATAAGCTTTCAAATCATCTCTGAATTTTTTCAGGAACAAGTCATTTTTTCTTCCTGCAGAATGACAGGTTGAAACATTCAGTCCCGAGTAAATTGTTTTGTTCGGGCACTAAAAGACCCACCATCCTCTCCAGAGCCAAGGCAAAAACACAAATAGGCAGGAGCTATTATTACGGGCAACGGGGCCTCTGACTGGAGCAGTACTACTCGTGATGGGTAGGGGCAGAGCCCTATCTGTAAGTAAGAGGAGGGCTGCGTGGAACTTGTGGAGCACCTTTAATCCTGACCCCCATTTTCAGAGGTGAGAGCGAAGTCTGACTAACTCCACCCTGGGGCACCCACCCGACCGCTCAGAAAGCATTTACCAACAATGAGGGGAGACCTAGTTGCCTCTTTTAGTCATTTACTTCAAAATATGCTCTCTGGGTGGAATAAACCCCATATTTCAGGCACTTTTCCTAATGTGACCTCCTGTACGGACAGGTATCATAGCACTCTTCCCAGTGATCTCTATCGGCTTTGCAGAGGAGCTGGGAATTCATCCGAACCCCTTGCTCAGTGCCCAGGTAATGTGATAAGGAAGGAAGCAGACGGGACCTGCACGTTAGTAATTTTATCCAGAACGTGCTGGAGAGAAGAAGAATATTTATGGAATTTATCTGTGCAGGAGATGTACACAGTACAGCAGAAGATAACTTTTTGTGAATTTCAATAGCTTTTTAAGTCAGGTACAGGCAATGCCTTTTCTTCATGTTTGGAACTGTTTTGCCCCAAGCAATGCAAGAATTGGAAACATGCTTTAGCCAAAGTTACTACATTTGACCTCCATTTGCACTGACATTGTTGTAAATTCAAATTATTTCACTCTAAGATCATAATTTGCTAGAACATAACTGACTTCTAATTATCATTTCTACAACCCTTTGTTTACAGATTTCACTGGTTCTTTCCTGCCATATTATATTCCACTCCTGCTGCCTAATTTCAAAGCTCTTGCTGCTTTGACACAGCATACCAGTGTTAATACATAACTGATGCATTTACTAAATGGGCAGGAGGGAAAAACAGATGAGCAAGAGCAGGGCAAGCACTTGACTAATTATCTGTGAAAAGGCTTAGGATAGCAGTGATAATGGTAGAAATAGCTTTTACACGTCAGGCTAAATTCATCCTGTGGTAATTCAAATCATCTTAGTGCCATTATTTCATGGAAGTGTTCAGCCTAAATGTGTCCTTTTTTTCTCCTTTCATCCCCCATTTCTCACTTAGGAAGCAGGGTGACACAGCACATAAGGGTATCTATTATCTTCCCTTAAACTTGCAGTATTGTATCCTCATTTTTGGCTTTCCCCTGACTTTTCCCAGTGTTTTCTCATCTAGGCACAAGATTTCCCAAGGTGGCGGAATCTAACCCTGCCTGGTAGCAGGAGGTAGAGAAAGGGCCGGGGCAGTTGCAAGCGGTGGCCTCTGTTCAGCCAATTGTTTCCTGCACGTAGGATTTTGGAGCTTGTGGAGCTGCTCCCAGGCACGTTTCCCTCCCCATGCACTCCAGGCCCCCTCCCCACTCCCCCACCACAAACACCAGCTCTCCTTTGTGTGAAGGCACAAGGCGCTCCCCAGGCAGGAGGCTGCAGGCAGGACCCCAGCAGCCAAGATTACATTTCTTCCACATCCCAGTTTGCTGGGGGGGGTGTGGATCAGAGGGAACACATGCAGCATTTTCCAAAAAGAGGGAAGGGCAATGCTTTTGGCATGAAAAAAGTCAGCGATTTTGTAGAAGAATCTTTCCTGGTTCTACTGCTTCTTTAATAATACTCTAATGCTTTATAATTGCAGACACTTCCATTATTTGATCTAGGGAAGAACACAGAAATGCAGATGAAAAATATGAAAAAGGTAGAACACTGAAATTCAGATGAAAAATAAAACCTGCATTTGATATAAAAAAAAAGCTTAACCAGGGAATATTGTTCCAAATATTTCAAAAGTCGGTTAGTTTTTGTAACCAAAACCTACCCTTCCCCATCATCTAGTGGTGTTATTCTTCCTTTTGGATTAAAAATATTTAAGTAAGCTAGAGAGAAAAAGGAAAATAATAGGAAAACAATATTACAGAAAGTAATTCTAATCAGAGCAAAAAGAAACACATACCTCAAAGAAAATAAAGTCAAGAGAAAAGCCCTTGTGAAACCCATCTTGAGAGAGAGCAGAGGCCATTTACTCCTCTGGGAGGTATGGCTTTGGCAGGATTGTTGTTGTCCTTAGGGGCTGAGAGAGGAAAACTTGCAGGGAACAGACATCCGGAAAGAATTTTTTATTAAGCAGTGAATGACGGTGTGTGTATATGTCTGCCATGCAGAGGACATGTAATCATTTTAGCATTGTGATCGAAGCCCAGCACAGACATGATAGGCACTGAGAAACCCTGGGCAGGGGTTGAACAGCTCTGGCATGGTTTCAAACTCATGTGAAAGTAACCAAAACTTCACAGTTCAAGCTGCAGCGTATGGTTAAATAAGAAGTCAACTCCCGTGTCATTACGGTATTAAACACCAACAAACCCCACTGCGGAAGAGCTGTTATAGATCCATTATGTTTTATTTGATGAGGTACATGGAAGTGGCATTACTGAGACCCTAGAAAGGAACTCATACCAGCAGCTTATGCACCTTGTGTGTATTTAGCTACAGATACCAACTTGCCAGAGCACCTGTATAGGCAAAAATGTACGTCAAATGGGTCCTATCAGAGAGAATGTGATTTAAACTCCTCATGGCCAGCGGCCATGCCACCACTAGCCGTGATGTCAGGAGGCTGTGTAATGAATACAGGTTTGGGCTTGATTTGAGCTTGGGTTAGGAAATCTTGAAACGAAGGGCCCTGGGAATTTGGTCAGAGTTAGAATAAAATCATGAGCCTATAATGATGTTAAATGATTTAGTGTTACTAAAAGACTCTATTTCACTTTAGAAGTACAATGAAGCTTATGGCCATTTTAGTAAATGCAGTCCCACAGAGACTCTGCCAAGGATAAGAGTTACAGCCTCTGCGCTCTAGGGCCAAATTTGATTTATGAATCCATTCTCCCTACCCGGATTCCCCACATGGTTTCCAAAGGTTGTTGACGGAGCAATGTTAAGCAGCTGTTCCCTTACTACCTGAACTACCTGAAGGTGTCTCTGTTTCAATGGCAAATGAAAAAACTTACTGAGGAAGCACATCAGGATCCTCTGGGATGAAAGACACCATACTCAGTGCCTGTAAGGCACCAGACACAATAGGGTATAACACAATGTCTCCTATGCCGTGGCAGTCACATGGCACAGCCCTGGCACAGGAGCCATACCTCGATTGCCCATGAGCAGTTTATGGCTCCAGACCTGTACCTTGGCCTCACTTGCAGCGTAATGTGGTCGATGATCATCGCAACAAGCATTTGATTTTTATTTAATGTAAACTGGTGTCTCAAACCTCACCAATTATATCTATACCTTGTACACAGCTTTTGGTACAAAAATGACTAATTATTACTAATAATGTTAACCAGTACTGTTATTAGCATATAAGCCTGCAATCTTAAAAGTATTTTTTATTGTTCGCATGCTATCCTAGATAAATTTGATATCTTACAGGTGAAAAAAAAAAAAATTCCCTGTCCCAGACCTCAAAATTAAACCTGATTTTGCAACACACTAATCATGAAAGCCCTAGTATGATGAATAGTCCCACTGAAGCTATCGATGATTTTCTAGGAATAAGGCAAGAGCCAGCAAAATCAAGCTCTAGCATGCACTGAAAACATCACAAAACAAGATTTTGCTTCAGCATGTATTCTAACAGAAAGCAGATTATTATCACTTCATGCGTAATACCTATGATGACTGTATACACAATGACAAATATACACAAATAATTATTACTCCTGCAAAAGCTGCATTATGGCTGGAGGGTCTCCGTAACATGTGCAGCTGGTTAATTCTGACTAGTTTAAACTGAGAATGCAGAGTTCTGCAAATAGCCTTTCATGCAAGACAGTCAAGTAATTTTTTTTTAAGGCTCCGTAACTGTCAGCTCACTACAGCCACAGCTAGTTCAAACTTTCTTTAGGATTCATTTCATGCCCTCCTTTCTGTTAATATCCCTGAGATCAATCCTTTCTCTAATGAATAGCTGACCTATTCTTCTTTGATTTGCCATTGATTTCCTCTGCTTACCTCCCAATGCTTTGCCTGTTGATTAAACGCTAGACATAAGAATGCCTCAAATTTCTGACTTCTGAGTCATCCTCTCATGACTTGAACAGCTTGAAGCCAGCTTCAGCTCCCCGAGATCATTAGTGAAAACTCCTTTTGTTTCTAGACGCTACAAACAACCCATTTCTCTCCACGCTTAGGTGCTGCTTGTGAACTAGATAATAAACAGTAGCAACAGAATTATCTCCTATCCGCATTTCTAAAATTATTGTAAGAAAAGGAAAGGGATACTTTTCCAAGATTGCGAAGGCAAACCCCAGCTTTCCCTTTTGCATTGGGAAATCTCTTTGTCTACATGCAATGCAGACAAGACCATGAGCAAAGACCTCTGCTTATGCAAACTTTTACTTTTGCCTGGGGTCCCCTCCGACTTTGGCACAACTCTGCATGAGACACAGGCTTACAAAAGGGGCTCTATTTTCTGAATTTTCTGAATCATGATACTGGTTTATAAGAACGCTTCCACAAATCCCCCTCTCTGGCTTCCACTTTACAGAGCAAGCTGGATGAAACCGCTTATCTGCACTGCAAGAAGGAGAGCTGGAGTTGATGCTTTGAAAACGTGCAGCGGTATTTCCTTGGAACACAGATATCTTCAGTCTCCAACACTTTGATGTCTCCTTCAAAAACAAACAGGCTAATGCTATCTCCACTTTCCTGCAGTTCTGATGTTTCTCAAAATGCAGCTTGTTTTCTCTAGGGTGACACACAAGGTCTGCCAATCCTAGGAGACCAGCTATGCAGGATAATTACTATATTTCTAATTAAAGTAATCATACCTGACATGCTGTACTATATTCCATTCTGACCGTGGCTAGAGTGAGAGCATCAGCTGCACCCACACTTTTCTTACTCTCCTACTCAGGTTCTGTGGGAATGAAACACAGCCCTAAGGTGAGAGCCCTAAGGTTTCTGGTGGGAATGATGAGGACAGCAGGTTAACATGGTGTGCCATGAAGCACACCTGTCTCAACAACCTAGACACCATCCTTTGCTCCTGTGACAGCTAAGGACCCTGTCACAGAAAGCCGAGCTATGAGTTTCTAAGCAACTGCAACATTTTATTTTTCAAATGAATAAAACCCAGAAGCATGCAGCAACTGTTCAGAGCTGTTTGCTAACATTTCAAGTTCTCCACTAGCTGTCAGGGCATAACGGAAAGTCCTACTGTGACCAGAGCACTGTGCTGGCTCTGCTGCAGGCTTCATGCATGGTATTGGGCAGGTTAAATAAGAACAAGTTCAACAATAGAGCCTACACTTGGGCACCAGATTCCCTGCCCTTGCATTCCATCCTGCAATCCATGCTGGAAAGTGAGTGAGGAGATGTAGGTGATGATATTAGAAGATGCTGACTCCAGCACTGGCTGGACCACTCCATGAGAAAATCTAATTCACCAACATGACAGACCACTCTTCTAGTAAAAAAAGCTGGAATTTTCTGTCCCTTTAGCGCGTTTGACCAGCTTAGCAGTTTGAAGTACTCCAGCACTGGCACAAGGAAGGTGCTACTGCCACAAGAAAAGGGAGTGAAGGAGACAGAAGACTGAAGATGGGAAGGAGTAAAAAGGACAGTGAGACGTCTTTCTATGGGCAGAGGGGAGCCGTCATGCCAGCTCAGCTGCCTGTGAAACCACACGTTAGGCACCTCAGAACAGCATTAGAAACAGCCAGCATGCTGAGAGGGTAACCCTATAAATCAGCCTCAGCTTAATGAAAGGAGAAGCCATGAAGGATTTACCCTTGGCCACTGGGGGGGTCACCTCTGTTCATCTAGGAGCCACAGCCCTGGAACCGTTCCTGAAAAGAGGTGCCTACACATTTGCTCAGATAACGAGTAAGATGCCAATATTTTCTCTCAGATGACCGTTGTGGGAAGAGAAAGGGTTGGTGATGACATGTCCCCCGCGCTCACAGAGCAGCCTCACTATTACAATCCAGCTGAGAAGAGGCAGAGGTAAGTTGTCATCCATGCGGGCAAGACTGACATTTCATCCAGTCTTGTGTCAAACCTAAAACGCAGGAGAAAAACCTGGGACCAAGGACACATGCCCTGATGCCCTGCTTCCCTCACCCTGTCAGGTGGTCACGTCACACCAACAAGCCAGGTTTGCTCATGCGGTCCCTCCTGGGCAAATGTCAACTCTTTTCCTGCAGAGCAGTGCAGCACTGTACGAAAGCCTTCCCACCTGCTCCCCTTACAGCTTGCTGCCATCCCAGTTCCCATGCGGGCTGGACCCTCAAATACAACCGGGTGTGCGGGGCAACTAAGCAGCGGCCTACTTGTGAGGGAGAGGGAGCAACACGACAGGACTCGAGATGACGTCGGCTTTCTTTCGGAAAAGTACTCCATTAAAAAGCAGACTATCACATAGAAGAGGGAGGGAGGCGAGAAGGTTTGTCGTTCCAAGCGCAACCCCTCCCGCACACGCAGGCTCCCGGAGGCCGCGGGGCCCTCGGCGTTTCCAAATCTGACCCCGACTCTTCCCGCCTTCGTACGCTTGGCGCCATTTCCCCCTGCCAGCGCTGCCCAGCCAGCCTGGCGGCGGCAGAGCGACCCCGACTCAATTCTCGTGCCGTGCTGCGACTAATTAAAACTTCACCTGCGTAGACTTTATTGCTGCCAGCGCGCAGCACAAAGCACCCCGCCAAGAACCAAATCGCCCCCGAACGGGGACAAAACCCCCGCCAGCCGCCGCCGCAGGCAGCCCCTCGTCACCCGCCCACAGGCGGGCTCCCCCGCTGGGGTCCCCCCTACGCACACCCCGCCCGCCCCGCCGCCCGCTCGTTCCCCTCAGCGCCCGTTCCCGGACCGCAACGACCGCCCGCCCCGCTCCTCCTCCCCTCAGGCCGGCCCGCCGCCCGCGGAGCGGATTGACGGCCACGCTCGCCAACCCGAGGCCACGCCGCTGGCCCGCCCCGCCCACTCCCTCCCCGTTTCTGCCAATCCGCTGAGGCGGCGGCGCGGAGGGAGGGCGGGAGAACTCGGCGCGGGGCTGCCGCGGGTGTCGGCGTGCAGTCCCGGGACCGGGCGGGGCGGGGCGGGGCGGGGCGGGGGGAGGGGCGTGTCCCGCCCCGCCCGGCCCCGCCCCTACCGCCGGTCCTCCTCCAGGGCACCCGCGTGCGCCTGCCGCCCGCCCCGGCTCGGCTCGGTTCGGTCCGGTCCGGCCGTCGCTGGATGCCGCCCCGGAGAGGAACGGCGGAGCCCCGCGGCCGGGGCCACCCCGCGGTAAGTGCGCGGGCGGCGGCGCCGCGCAGCCAGCGGGACTCGGGCTCCGCCGTCGGGGCAGCGGCGCGGGGAGGTCCCGCGGCTCCCGCGGCTCCCGCGTCCCTTTGGGGCTCCTCCGGCGGCGGGGCGGGCGCGGCCCCGGTGAGCTACCGGGGGACGGGGCGGGAGCGGCACCTGCCCCGGCCCTGGGCGGCTGTGGCGAGCGGTCCCCCTGGGGGCCCGCGGGCACGGCGCGGCTGCAGGCGCCGCTCGGAACGGCTGCGCCCGCCGCCCGGCCCGGGCGAGGGAACCGGCCCGTCGCACCGCGGGCGGGAAGGGGTTGGGAAGGGTGCCTGCCGCTCGCCGAGCTGCCCGAGGCTCTCCTCTGCGTCTGCCGGTACGTTAGCGGGCGCAAAAGCAGATTTACGGCTTTGGCGATAAAGGGAGGTCTGAATTTCGGCCGGAGTGCCGCAGCGGTTTCTCGTTTCGTTACGAATTTTGCCGTCAAAGCAGCGGCGAGCGCGGGGCTGAGGCCGTGGGTGCCTCGGCGAGCTCGGAGCTGCGGCTGCTGGAGGCAGCGAGGGTGGGCAGGCACCGGCTGGGAGCGGGAGGGATGGGGCTCTGCAAGAGTTGCGGAGCCGTGGCAGCTCCTTCATCCCTCGCCGCCGTCCTGTGCCACCCGTGGGCCTCGCCACTGCCAGAAGATGAGGTGATGCCGGTGCTAGAAGATGAGGCGATGATGCCGGTGCCAGAAGATGAGGTGATGCCGGGGCGCGTTCCCCACCCCAGCAGTACCACCGGCTGCACGACGAGAGAGACCTCCGGCACGCCGCCGGGCAGCTGGCCGTGTCCCAAAGAAAGGGCTCCGTTGGGACGTAAGATGGCAGGAGGCCGGGACGCTTCCCGACAAGCACTTGGTTGGCTGCCACCTGTCTCGCAGGTGCTGAGGGAGGGTGACCGGCCGTGGCCGGGAGGTGCGGGACGGCTTCGGGGCCGCATGGGTCCCTGCCTGCTGGAGCGCTTCAGGCAGGGTGAGCCGAGCGGGGCAGGCAGCCGAGCACCTGGGCCTCCTCCAGCGCCTGCCACCACCTCCTCGGTGGCAGCCAGGGGCTGGCGGCGTCGCGCGGGGCTGGTCTGGGTGGTCTGACGGCGGTGACGGACTCTCATCTACCGGCACGGGACAGGACGGGGAAGGAGATGGGTGTCCCGGCTGGTATGTGGGCACGGGAGAAGGGGGTGGGTGTCGAAAAGGAAAAAGTCTCCGTACTTCATTGTTTTTCTACCTCTTGAATTCCTTCTTGGTAACGATTTACAGGGAGAGGCTCTGGGTGTCCTGTGCTGAGAAATCGTCATCCTCTGCATCAAGAGATGATTCTCCTGCTGCTCTGCAGTGACAGGCTCTCAGGTTAACTCTCCGGTGACATTTAAAATGCACATCTGTTTTTTCCACCACACCAGGAAACTGTAATGTGCTGCCTGAACCTTGTCCCTTCTTCAGAGAACTGCCCAGGCCCTGACAATAAATACTTCAAAAGCATAGGGCACTTTCCCAGAGAAAATAATGAGGATGTATTCCTAGCACTGATGATCTCTGGATTAATGTTTTAAAAAAAAAAGCAAAACAACTTTTTGGATGTTGGTTTCCCATTCATTTGTTTAGCTTTTATCTTTTTTTTTCTTTTTTTTTTATTTTTTATTTTGTTCCTGGAAAACTTGGAATGACAACAGATGCTTTGGCCTCACTCTGTTGTTTATTCCTCCCATTTAATTGTTGTGCACTCTTAATCAAAGTGTTCTGTTTTCAGCACTGGCGCTGTTGAGAGTCTGTGTAGTAGCCAGTGTTTTGGATTCAAGTAAGGAATGCCAAATCTGAAGACAATGGAATCCAAAAGGGGAAAAAAAAAAAATGTTTTCTTGCAGAGATCACCTTAGGGAAAAAAAAAAGGGGGGGGGGGACGACAAAAGAAGGGTAAGATAAGTATAAGCAAAAATAAGTCTACAGAATGCTGTTGAAGAACATGAGTTGCAGTGATTCTTTTCAGTGGCTTACCAAAAAAGACTGTCTGTGCTCTTTGGACAGGTTTTTTTCCCTAGGGATTTTTGTTATTCTTAACTAGATTTTTATATGAACATGATAAACTGGGATAAACACCAGTGACAAATAAATTTGTGTCACCTTTTTTTCCTGAAACAAAAAATCCTAAAACAAACAAAAAAATTTGTACTTACATGTGTTTTTCTGATTTAAGTCTTTTTTGATAGAGGAAGGGTTTTTTGATAGCAGGTAAGGGCCATGTCAGGTTCTTGTTTGGTTTTTTTTTTGTTTTTTTTTTGCTTTTTTTTCAAAGCAAAGCTGATAGTGCTGTAAAGCTGCAGCACCCTTTCCAGTTCCCAACACTGCAGGTAAAAAGTGTATGAATGCAGTGGTTAACTCTGTATCACTTAGCTTTTGTAGTAAAGTTGTTGCCCTACTGTTCATCCAAGACAATGTAAATTACTTGCATGCTTACTGTGCTCCAGGGTTACACGTCTTTTCTTGCAGAAAGTCCTATGCTACTGCAGTGCTCCTTGATTATCTTGGTGGTGTTTAGCAGTGGTACCTTAATTCATAGTGTGTGGTTAGTAACTGAGCATGGATAAATGGTGGTCTCGGCCCAAAACAAGTCCTCTGACAAGGAGGAGCTGCTCCTTGGAGAATCGCAGGAGGAAGTAATTTGCTTCTTGTTAAACCATTTTTTTATGCTTGGCTCTTTCTTTTTTTGCTTTATTTCCTCTTTTTGCAAAATTCAGCATCGCCTCAAAAATGCAGCACTCTCTGTAAAGCTGGTTTTTTGTTCTGTTTGTTTTGTGGGCCATCTTTTCCTGTTTCCCTGTTGCTTTGCTGAAGTTGATGTCTGGCACTACTGTGTGCAGTCTCTGAAGCTGCATCTAATCATGAAGACCCTGCTGTTTGCATTAATTTTGTCAAGGTATTGGCAGATTGGTGTTTTCGCACTTGTAATAGAGGCAAGCTGTGGACCGGGCAGAGTTTTATCTATTCTTTCTGGAAGTCCATCCACTTTACATAAATCAATATTCCTCTTTGCTCTGAATATGTTCCAGGCTAGCTGTAAACTTAAGGGGGAAAACGTTAGAAGCAAACTGATGCAGAAGCTGCGTAGTTGGTCTGAATATTTAGACGGTGATTCAAATGCCATGAGATCAGCAGTGGACTTTCTCCTTCCTCTGGGGAAGTAAGCCAGGTTTTTTTTACCTGGTTATTACTGGTAGCAAAGCTATTCCTGCTCAGAAGAGTTCTTTACATGATATATTGGTAAAAGCATGTCATTATTTGTCCTGCAACTCCAGGTATTGCTTGTGAAGTTACAATGATGCTTTGCGCTTTTCTGTTTGTTTGTTTGTTTAAATAAAGATTTCATAGTCTGCTTACTTCTAGAACTGTTGCAAGATCTCGGTGAGAATAGAAAATGAAGGAAGAGTTTATTCACGCTTTTTTGGACAGCTCTGCAAAATATTTCAGAAGGCATGGTGATCTGTTCCAATTCAGTCCAGCCCAGCTCAAATATAAAAATACCATCACCATGGAATAACTTCTGCAAAGACAGTCTTGTAGTAGAGTGTCTCTCAGCTGTTGTGCTTAAGGCAAGAGTATAATAGATCTGCTTGGGAGAAATCCTGTTTATAGGCTTGGTAGATTTAAAAAAAGGAATGTGTTTCCAGTTGGAGAATTAACTGATAGGCTTTTGGGTCATGAGACCTCGCACATTTGCAATTTGCACGCTATAGAAAGATGCTTCTTTCCTGAGTTGCTAGTAGAGAGACCAGGTCTTGCTGCTGCTCTCCGTGCACTTGCTAAGCTTTCTGACGGTTAGTGGCTGGGAAGGAAGCCTCACTTTCCCTTATTTTAAAGACCTTGCTGCAGCTCTCTGTCTGTACTTTGCCTCTCCTGTTTCCCATAGATACAAAAGATGAACAGTCTGTAGGAAAGATTGCACTACTTGGCAGAAGTGCGACCACTGGAGCACCAAACTGAAGTCAATCTTCTGTTGCTGTCCTTCACACTGAGGTACCAGACTGTGGCGTTTTCTTTACTGCGCTCCTGGCTCTGCATATGTATGCCCATGAATAAGCTTTCTGTAAGGCTCCATCTTGAAAGAGATGTGTCCATGTGTTTGAGTGGAGGCAAGCTTGCTGTTATTGAATGGCTATTCAAGCAATTCATTTCCCTTAACCTTTGCGAGATCTCATGCAATGCTGTCTTGGTCATCCAGCTGAGAAAGCAGAGCTTTGTGCTTCTGAGCAGGCTTTGTTTGCAGCTGCTTTATGCGAGGTGTAATGGACACTGAGGCTGGCTCACACCTTGTCCCATGTTTTGCTGGTTCTTTCTTATGCTTCTGTATTTACCTAGGCCAATTGATACCTTCAGTTGCTACTTATTCATAAACTTCAATTAATGTGCTTGATTTATGAAGTATGAGGAAGCCCTATAAGCGATTGGTAATCAATAAACAAGCCCATTAATAGATTATACAGAAGTAAAAAAATTCATTGTAATGAGAAACTTCATGTTGGTAGTCAGACTGATAGGGTACATGCTACTACTTTTACCAATCAATGAAAAGGCAGGATCAGTTGATCCATTGCTCTTCCCACGTTGGCAAGAGAATGTTTGTCCCTGCCAGGAAAAAGGCATGCTGGAAAGGAATTGCATGCTCTTGCAGCAGACTTTACTGTTTAGGTGTTGTTTAAAGCATGTACATTGCTAAGTTTTGCATATGCTTCTGATAAAATAATATATTTTGAAAGGCTGCATGGTTTTGTGTACAAAAATTCAAAGGCATTTTCCATCACTTGGAAGTGATGGAAAAACGTCGTCCCTGCGAGATCCTAATTTGTCCCTTTTTGCCTGGAGCGTTTAATACTCACTGTCTGTTTCTCCCAAAAGGCTCCTGAACTCAGTTTTGGTTTCAGGGAAAGGTCAAGCCCAGGTGATTAATGCTGGGCTGTCCTCACAGGGAGCGAACTGCTGAGGAGCTTTTTTCATCCCATGGGAGAGCTGGATGGAAGCGTGGCAGCCACCCTGCATGGTCCTGCCACCGCTGCCCTGCTGTTATGCTTCCATGTGCTGTAGGAGCAACTACTTTGGTGCTCTGTCCTCAGCTAAGCCTTTTTCCTCTCCTTGAGGACTAGTTAGCAGCAGTAAAGTCTGATGCATGCCCAAAAACCTGAGTCACTTTTGCTTGGCTACCAGAGAACGCTGACATCCCTGGGTAGGAGAGTTGTCCCTCATCCTTGAGCTTAAGGGCTAGGGCAGCCTACAGACAGAGTAGCATAGCAGCATGGTCCCAGGTTAGGAATGGGTTTCCCCTGGAATTTTGGGAGATCCCTTCTTCCTAAGCCCACTGGCCATGTTGCGGGGGGTGTAGAGTAGAAGAGTTACAAACTCAAGAGCACGTTTCATGTTCTAGCACTCGCTCGTGCTGCTTGACACGGGGCAGGAAGACTTCGTAGCACAAAGGTAGAGTGTGGGCAGTCATGCCTAACTAAGAGCTGTGTCTAATCCCACGATGAAGACTAACGAGAAAGCATTTTCTTCTCTATTGTTAAATCTCGGTGTCACCAGGGAATGCTACTTGTACAGGAAGAAAGGAAAAGGGATGTTGGTTGGTATCCAAGACCAATGTTCAGCGATTTCCCCTTCTGTCTGTCCCAAAAGGTACAGGGTGATGGCTAAGTCTGCTAGGGCTCCACAGCCCTGGAGTTTTTAGGTGCATCTCCCATTGTACCTTTTGAAAATCCTAAAGGGAAGGTGGGAGCCAGGCCCACATCCCATCCCTGTGAGAGGACTGCACTCGGATCTAACAGGTGTTGCTAGCAGATGCAGAAGGCCTGCTGCAATTGCATCTCCTGCATCTGTGGACGGAAAGCAAGTTGTCTTCCCTGCCAGTGTTGCATCTGTCCTGCAGCCAAGCTGCGTCAGTTCTGGGGGGCTTCCTACTAACTAGTGCACGGTGTTTGAAGGCAGGTGTGTATTCTACCCCAAAAGCAGTTGTATGGACATAAAATTTAGCAGCTTACCTCCTTGTGGCATCCTTGCCCTTGGATGTGTCATGCTAGTCCTGGAGTGATGGTGAGGCAGCTACGTTTGAGAAGTCAATGTGCTTCGGGGAATTTGCCGCAGGACGTGACCTAATTGTCCTGGCTGCTGGTTGCAGGTGGCACTTTTCATCTGCAGCCGTGACATAAAGCTATTTAGCTTCAGTCTTGTTTTCTGCCCTGACAAGCAACTTTTTTTCCCTCCCTCCTGATTGATGCATCTTTCCAGAGAAATCCCCATCTTGGGGGACAGTCAAAGGAGGTGGGTGGTGTCTTAAAGTTGCTGGGAAAGGCTAATATATGCCATCATTACATCTTTTACTTGCTCAGGCTCTTTATTACTGTTTTGCAGACAGTACTGGTGCCCTACAGTATGCCTCTGAGGGGACAAAATACCTGGAAGGTGAGGGGGGTTCTCAGTTTTAAGGCCATGTTTCGTCATGAGTATGAGGCAGCCCAAGTGTGGGTTGCTGCCAAAGGCAGGTTTTTTTCCAGGCAGTTGTCTGTCTGTCTTGCTGCAGGACTGCCTTGATTAAAGCTTCTTAAGCTGATGGTGAAACTGCAGCCTAAGAGTCTAGTTGTCTCAGAGGCCCAAGACATCTCTGGATTATGTCTGGAAAATGCTAAGAACAGTCTTGATGTTTCTGGACAGTTTTTGATGGGACTCCGTAGGGCCACTCTGGTAAGGTTTCATCAGGAAGGTGCTCAATGCTCATTTTCTGTCAGCTCTAGCAAAACCAGCTTTCCTAAGATGTTTTACTGTAATAAACCTTGCAAAGCATGTTTCCAGGTGTTTTTGAGAGAAGCACAGAATTAGCTGTGCTTTCTTCTCGGTAGAGGAGGACTTTGTTCTGTTTTGCTGCTTTGAGTTGGTAGGCGATTGCTCATTCATTTATTTGCTTTATCCCCTTGAGATGCGGTTGTGGCAGTACTTAGAGGCTGAAGTCAGGATTAGGACCCAATTCACTGTGGTCCCACGAACTGATGTGTAAAATACAGTGGTGCTCATAAGGCTACGTGAACCCACGTGCTGTTTGGATGCAACCTGCTTCCAGACAGGCTGGCCGTGGCGTGGCCCCAAATTCAGTGGTGGCAGGTCATCCTTGTGCCGTTGTGTATATGGGCAGCGTGAGGTGGTTTAGCTAGCCGTCCTGCTGATATCTGAAGTGAACAGTCTCCCTCCTCCTCCTCTTCCTCCTCCCTTGGAGGGCTCTGCTGCTCTTACCCCTCTTGATGGGGCAAGCCTCAGCCATTCCTGCTTTGACCCAGCAAGTGCTGATGTTCTGGTCTGGTGCTGGGAGGCAGCTTGAGGGGCCGTGGCGAGAGAAGGGAAAGATGAGGGTTTTTCTTAATGAGTTTTTATGGCCATGTTTGAGCTGTTTAATCAGAGGAGTCTTGAAATTAATGACTGGTGTGTTTTCGAAAGCTCCACTGCACGTGTATTTAGGTAAAATAAACAGTGCTAAATAAGCTGTGCCACTGCTCTGGGCACTAATAAGCCTCCTGGCTGATACCAGAAGAATACAAATAAATAGTGCCTTTGGCTGTTTCATTGATAGACTGCCAGGCTTTTGACGAAGCAATTACATCTCAAAATGCACTTCTCCCGGAGTTAAAACATGAAGTGATGTTATTTAAAAAAAAAAAAAAAAAAAGAAAACCAAAAGCCCAACAAAAACAACCTGTCAGGTGTCCCAGAGGCCAGTGATTGACTTCAGCTTTTATTAATTCATCTGCAGTGCATTTGCTGGAGCTTTTAGGGTTTAATTGAGGTTAAGAGGTTGGAATCTGTGGTAAACAAAAGGATGGCATATGGGCAGTCTGAAATTGTGTATGTTTAAGTAAGAGCATTCCTTCTGGCCACTTGTTTTCATTGGGCAGTTACTCTTGGCTCACAACTTTTTTTTTTTTAAAAAGAAAAAAAGGTGTAAACATGCAATGCTAGCAAGTTAATGATTCATTATGTTTTATCACATCCTAACATACCTCTAAAGAAGAGAAGGCTGAGCTGGGCTTGTGTTTGTCCTCCCCCTTCAGATTAAGGACGTTGCTGCTTTAACCTCTTACCTGCTGTGGTAGGGTCCACAAGCTCATTTGTTTTAAACTTAAGAAGAAAAACACCTTCTCCCCCTCCTTTCTCACTTCCTTTCTCACTTCCAGGGTCCACAGTTGTTCTCTTAAAAAGTCAAATGGACAAAGCAGATGTGAGACCAGAGGAAAAGCTTTCCAGAAGCTTTGTTTTATAGAGGCTATGGGGAAGTAGGATTCAGTTTCTTCAGTTATCCACAGAACATTATGTGCACATGTTGTTCGTGGTCACTTCTTTGTCCTATTTTCAGTTCTTTTATGAGCTGCATGAACATCTTCACTGGACGTGATCTCCCGTTGTGAGTGGGAATGTTTCGGTGCAGCGGTTTGACAATTAAGACAGACCTCCTTATGTTGGAAAGCTAGAGCTCATACTCCGAGGTCTTTGTGCTGTTGATAAAGTTTATGGCACATATGACATCAGCTGGCAATAATAATGGTGACCTGTTGCCCTCGAGTCATTCTGTAGACATCTGTAACTTATATACAGCTGTTAGTAGTGTGTAGCCTGGAGCCTGAGAGCTCATCAGTATAATTATATCGATAAGAGAGGATAAATCAGTTTTTCTCTTAATATTTCATTTAATAGAAGCTCTCACCTGTCCCAGGAAGTCAAATGTTTTTTTTCTGCTTGCTTATAACTTAGAGCAATCTCCTTTTTAAAACTCCTAGTTCTCATTTAATTAAATTATGATTTTGAAAAAAAGTAATCGTAATAGCCTTTAATAACCCCCTCTTTTCATTAATACATTAAATGCAATTTTTGTGTACTTCTGTCTCGTAAGAGATGCTCTACATAAAGAACTTGTATCAAAAAATGCTTTATTAAGAAGCATTGTCTATGCCAGCCCAGGGAAGGAGGTGCATGGAACAGCTTTTGTACTTGCAAAAGGACACTTATAGATCTTTTTCTTGTATTTGATTAAAAAAAAAAAAAAAGTTTGAGCATGGAATTGAAGGGAGAGGGGTAGATCCAAGTTCTTTTTTTCTGTACTGTACTTTGTTTTCCCATGAAGGTTTGCTTTTTCTGCCTCCCACACAAGAGTGTGATTCTGCCATATTTTTATCCTGAAACAGGACAAACATGATTTTAAATACCAAATGCTTTTAAAACTTAAATGTAATGCACACATGCACGTACATATATATGTATATATGTCATGTGTTAGCATAACATGACCTGCTTCCTTGCTGCTTATGATCCCTCATCCTTGAATCCATTTTGGAGGGTGGAGGAAAAGCCCATGCATCCCTTCGGAAGATGGGCTGTGCTGTGGGTGGTGGGAGAGGGCAGTGCTGCCAGAGCCGGTGCGTTCGGCTGCCCTTGCTGGGGTACGTGCCCGTCCCCAGGGACATGGGGGGCTTTGCAGGCAGGCGTCAGCCAGCAGCACCTCTGTTGCTGTGCTGGTGGTGAGTGTCCAGGTGTTGCTGGTGGAAGGGAGTCATGCCAGGGTGACTTTGTTTGGGGCAGCCAGGGTTTGACTTGCATCAAATCTTGCTCCTGGATGGAGCGGATCCCATAACCAGTTGGAGTCTTGCTGGTTCAGGTCTCTGCTGGCGTTCATCCCTAACCCACCCTAGAGGAGCGTCTCCCCTTCCTGCTGGATTTGTCAGGTGCCACAGGATGCTTCCTCGCCCTGGAGAGCATCGGAGCAGAGAGGGCTGTAAATGAAATGTCACAAGTTGCTGAGGAAACTGTGTCTAACCTAGCTATAACCTGAAGACGATGTTAGCTACTGTACTTTTGGGTGTGAACTGAATTTCCCTCTCTTATTTCTATGACCATAACTTCAGCTCTAAGATGCTCGTGCAGCTTGGGCTCAGCCCTTGGGAGGAGGCTGGCAGTGCTCCTCTTACAAAAAGTGTGATACAACAGCTCAGCCTTCTGAGTTTATGCGTTTCCACCTCCTCCTTTGAGTTGAGGTGTAGGGGATTTGGGGCAGAGGTTTCCTAGGGTCTAGGGCTGGGATGAGGGGGAAGACAGCTCCGAGGAAGCCCTCTGCACTGACACACGCCTGCTGATGGCTCATTGAGATCTCCGCTTCGGGCGAGAGCGAGGTGCCAGGTTGAAGGACGGGGTGCTCCCCCCTGTCTTGTGGGCATTTTCGGGAAGTGGTCCGTGGTGTCATCTGCCTTATCACTTACATGCGTCTCAACCTTGAGTGTGGTTTGTTATTCTGGAGAGACCTGATTGCTTTGTGGCGCTCTCCTGGGACTCGCAAGCTATCTCAAGGTCGACTGCCGGGCTTGTGCTGTGATGCTGGTGGAAACATTGACCATAGCACTGTAAAATGGATGAGTGGTTTGTTGGTTTTTTTTTTTTTTTTTAAACAGCAAGGAGGAAAACATCCCGTCAAACACGGGATGCTCCCAGCGCCGGCAGGAGCATGGCACTGATGCTCTCATCTTCTCGACAGGTGCGTGGGATGAAGAGAGCCTGACGCCTGCCCGGAGACGAGACCCCGGACCCCGTGGAGCTGCCCACCATGAGCAGGGCTCTGCTGACAGGCAGGATGCAGCCGGAGAGCCGGAGCGTCTGCGTTTTCCTGCCCACCCGGGAGCAGCTCAGCCTAGTCGTTGGGGTGAGTGGCTGGGAGGGAGGCCGGGAGGTCACTGCGTCGCGGCCGAGGCTGCGGTTCAGTTTTGTTAGCTCCCATTGTTGTCCCAAAAGGCTGGTGCCGGTCTGCTGACCGAAAGGCTATTAGCCAGCTTAGGGTTAATTGGTGTTCCATTTTCTAACTGGGCAGCTTCAACTCATTTGCAGAGTTCCTTAAAAGTCCTGGTTATGTTTTTGGACAGGGGGTCTCGTCTGCTCTTTTTCTGTTATTATTTCTTTTTTTTATTCTCTCTGAGAGTTTTTGCCACTGATAATAATCTAGCCATTTTAAAAAAATTGAACCTGAAGTGCCTTGACGACTTGGCAAGCGTGCCCAACACTTGACCGTTTGCTCTGGCGTTTTAGCTAGTTCTGGCTTTGATAGTCTGCAGATCCCTTCAAAGACTCTAAGGCAGAGTAAACAGCCATTGAGGGTGGGGGTTTTTTCCCTCCTTTGAGTACTTGTACACACAAAAACTAGAGGTAAGTCGCTTCATTTCTTTGATCGACACTTCAAATGCTGAAGTGTGTGTGCGTGAGTGACAGCGGAGCCAGGTCAGCTGGCAGCCCAGCATGGCACGGTGTCCACCACGGCTCGGTGCCTCCTTGTGCAGCGCCGGCTGTTCCTTGAACTTGTGAGAAACTGAGCTGACACAGGCACTTCACGTTCAGGCGACAAGCTAGCCTCAAAGATAAGTGCTCTCTT
This sequence comes from Harpia harpyja, assembly GCF_026419915.1. Classification (NCBI taxonomy): domain Eukaryota; kingdom Metazoa; phylum Chordata; class Aves; order Accipitriformes; family Accipitridae; genus Harpia; species Harpia harpyja. Next base: position 38,295,330 of record NC_068952.1, read on the forward strand.
GTGAGCGTGTGCGTGCACTCCTGTGTGGGCTGGGGAGGTTTTGCTTTGTTTTGGGTGGGTGGCTTTTTTCCCCCCTCTGGGATGGGGAGTGGGAGAAGACAGTTGAGGTGAACTGTTATTTTAAGCACTTGATTGAAAGGGTGGCTTTTGAAACTATGCATGCTAATCTTCAAAATCCATGTAGGAATTTTCCTACCTGCTGTGCTTAAGTGTGGCATCGTTAACTGAAACAGCCACAAGGGCTGGATGGAACAAGGCTCTAACAGCAAAATCTGGGGCGCTCTGCTTCTAGGTTACCAGTTCAAACCCAGCTCATCGACCGCCCCAGAAGGCTTTTGCAATCTGCTGGCTTTTGTGCAAGCCACAAAACGATGGTTTAATTAAGTTCTTGGCGGCAGGTGCACAGGCCTGGGTAATGGTCTGTTGCGGCTGACCCTAAATCTCACCTTCTTATAACTTTTATCAGGGAGGCTAAAGATGTGAGATAGCAGAGCCTGCCCTGCAGCGGGGAAGGTGCAGACTGGCGTGCGGGAGGGCAGCGTGCTGGCAGGGCTGATACTGTCACTGTTCCTCGCTGCGCCTGTGCCTGTGCTACGCACGTGGCTGTTCCTCCACCACAGGGTTACACTCCACTGTATTAAGTTTAGGCAGCACTTAGACCATACAGTAAATCCTGGACCTGCAGTTTATCATAAAATCACATGATCATTTAGGTTGGAGAAGACATTTAAGATCGAGTCCAACCATAAAGCTAACACTGCCAAGTCCACCACTAAACCATGTCCCTAAGTGCCACATCTACGCATCTTTTAAATACCCCCAGGGCATTTAATAAGCACAAGAAGTGGTCTTTTGCACTGAGCGATGGCAGGGATGGAGGGAAGGCACTGTGTCCCCCCTGTTCCTGCCTGCTGCCCCTCCAAAGAGTTGGGGTGCCTTGGGCATCATTGCCTTGTCCCGCGGAGGGGTCCCTGCCACAGCATCCCTCGGTAGCCCTTTTAAAGACGTTTTCCTGCCTCGCTTCTGCTGCCCCTTGCTTTGGTGGCTGGGAAGTTGGGAAAACACGTATGTGGAGATGCCTGCGTGTGAAAGGGAATAGCTGCCTGGGCCAAAACATGAGACCTCAACGCACAGTTGTGTCCTAATTGCATAGAGAGTGAAACATGACCTGTTACAGTCGGGCAAGTAGCCAAAACCAGCTTTTCATTTGGTTTCTGTCTTTACCACAACACACCTTCAAAACAACAACAAGAATTAAGATTTCGCAGCTGGAGAGATCTTTTTTTTTTGTAAAGGAACATCAAGGCAATTTTCTAGTGATGTTGGTAGAAGCCAAATTTAACTAGCACAACCACAGATGATACTTTGTACATTTATTAGAATAATAATGCCACTACTTAAGATTTCCAAAGCCTTTTAACCTCTTCAGTGTGGAATGCAAATACTAAACAAGCTTGCAGCTCAGTGAGGTAGGTAAGAATGGTTATCCTTCCAGTAGAATAAATTAATAGATCCTTCCCGTGATAAGCACAGTGTTTATGCAGGTAATTCCTTTCTCCCCGCCTCCCATATAAATTCCACCCTTCCAGATAAGAGTTTACCTATATGTGTTTTATGTGGTCACATGCAGATTGAAGCCTGCTCTTGAAAATGGATTTGTCTTATGCCCTTCACAGATAGTGCTGTTGAAGAGAGAAGAGCAGGAGCCATTTTAAAGTCTCTTTCTCCATAATTGGGTATCTCTTAATTAACTTTGGTGTCCACCTTTCTGGATGTATAGATGAATTTGAAGGGATGGTAAGGAGGAAAACTGACTTCCCGAGAGCAGCTGTGAACATGAGGAGAAGCAGAGCAGTGAGGAGAACTAGTAGGTGCTGCAGCTCACCAGCTGCCCCGAGGACGGTGAGGCGAAGTGGGAGGTTTCCGCTGGGGAGAGCGGACATCAGAGCACGGAGCAAAGCAGTCTGCCTTGTTCCAGGCAGCCCCAGTGGGGAGATAGAATACGAGCACCAGCAAGCTTAAGCAGGCTGTGAGTGAGAATGGTGCAACTAGAAATTGTATCTGTTGCACCAAAGATCTTGGAGTGGTATCCAGTTTGTTTGGTGTTGTTTATCTGTTAGCATTGTGGCTTATCTCCCTGATAGTTTTGAACCTGTTGATCAATATCAACTAGTTTTTATGACTAGATTTCTGAAAATTTTCTGGGGTGGTAGCAGCTGAATAGAGGAGAGAGACCTATGCTAGCGAAGGCTGAGCTGCCAATGAGGGGAGCAGGGCAGGCAGCCACCCTACCTGTGTTTGGGTAGTTCAGAAGCAGCCACAGCAGATGTTGGTCCTTGCCTAGCTGCTGGAGAAAGGGTGGGAGTGTGAGCAGAAATTTTTGGAGGGGAGGAAGTCTGGTGAGGTCCTGTGTGTTTGTGAATGGCAAGTGTAGGTCTGAAGTCTTTCAGTTGTTTTGTGAGCAGTAGAGCTGATGTTTTAAAGCATATGGACCAAGAAAAACAGAGATAGGTAACCAGTACACGTGAGTATTTGCACACAGAATGACCCTGGAGTAGCAGTTACCTTCTGTAAACTTGCACTCGACTTCACTTTGGACTAAATTTCATGTGTAAAGAAGCCCTGAGTCCTGACATGGGGCAAAGCTGAGTATCAGTGAAAGAAATAATTCATGGTGTGTCTGGGATGGAGCTTGGCATAGGAACCATACCCAAAGGAAAGAAAGGCCAAAGAGAAGTGCACAGATGAAAAACGCAAAGGGAAATGTTGGTTGCTTTGAGCAGAGGGGAAGGCAGGTGGAGGGAACAGCGATTGCAAGTGTAATTGGTATTGCATAGCCTTGAAGGCTGGGAGTAAAACTTGATACAGAAGGGGAGTGCCAAAAGGAGAATGGACAAGGTGGTAGCTCACGTACCTGCTGTGCAAGAAATCTGATTAAATCACTGCTTTATAGGCTGAGTGTCACAAAACATTGAAGTGCTCAGTTCCCTAGAACTAAGTATCTTAAAGCAGGTTTTTCTTCCCTAAGTGTGAAAGCATGCCGCTTACAAAATTCATCTAATCACATAGCTTTTACGTAGAGTCGGTGAGTTGGAGTCACGCTGCCGGTGTCTCTTGTATGCACATAACCATTCTGGCTAGGGGTAGGTCACCTCTTCCTTCGTGAGTCCTCCCCAGGTAGGAGAACATGCTCAGAGCTTGCTTCCTTGAGAAAGGAGGCGGATCCATGCCCAGCTTTCTCTTCCAGCTGTGTGTTCTTGGCGGCTGAGCAAATACTGTATTTAGGTGTGAGACTGGAAGGGTGCAGTCTCACACGGAGACCCATAATAAGACCCAGATGTGGTTTTGGGTCTTACCAGAACTGTACACTACCTTCTCCCCTCCCAAAGCACCTCTGTGCACACACGTGTGTGTGTATTGGTGTGCGCAGGTTTCAAAGCTCCCGATCGGGCAGTAGTGAGTGGCTGGCTGGTGATGCCTTGTCAAGTAGAAGAAAATGAGTACTTAAATGACCTCCTGTTTCCCATTGTCCATGTCTAGTGACATGGTACATCTTGGGGCAGGGAGGGGAGTGCAGCCGGTTTCTGAGGAGTGTGGCACGCCTGCATTAAAAGGGTTTGAAGAATTATGGAAGCAATTAGTTTGATGGTGGTGATTAGTTTGTAGGAGAGTTCAGGAGTTGACTTCTGCCCCGTCATCTTTGCTGCGGTGAAGGTAGCGCTGCACTGTCCTCCCTTGGGAAGGCAGCTGCTGCTGCTGCTAATCTGCATTGTCCAGCAGCGGCGTAATGAAATCCAGAGGTTCTGGTCCATTTTGCGGCTGCAGCTGGCTGCACTCTGGACTGACCTGAGGTTGTCTGTGTCAGCGTTGTTCTGCTCTCCCCATCCGCACTTGCTCAGAACTCCTTCCCCCATGCCTCTTAGGGTTGGGGGCTTGAGGGTTTTTGTTTGTGCCTGTGGTTGTCTGTCTGTCTGTGCTTCTGGGGTGGTGCAATGGGGCAGGGGGAAATGAGGCTGTAGGTGGGGCGATATTTAGTGGGGGAATCTTCCGATCATAGTACACATCCAGGTCTGCACGTGCAGGTAGCCAGAATCACGCTCTTGCCGGGGGAGCCTGTGCTAGAAAAGGGCATTCGGTAGCGGTGCGCAGTGCCATGGCTCTCCCTCGCCCTGTGCCGTATTTGCAAATAATGCCCAGCCTCTGGTCCGCGGCAGGAGCGTGTGCTGGCAGCTCGGCTTTCCCAGTGCTTCCTCGGTGCGTGCACAGCGTTGTGGGAGGCAAGGGTACTGGAAGGTCTCAGTGTGGCATGGAAGTGGGCAAGAGTTTATATAAGCTGTTGGTGACAGCTTCGGGAGATGAAGATGTTAATTGCTGTGTGACCAGAACTCAGCAGGGAACAGAACAAGCTCTTCTGTGTGGGGTACAGAGCAACCTCATCTCTTATCAACCAACAAGCTATTTCTTCTCAAACCATGCAGTTGTGGGTTTGTTTGTGTACTTTTATTTTTAGTTCTCCTGAATGAAGGTTTTCTTTTTTTGTTCTTGTTTTTTCTCTTAACCTCTCAAATTTTTTTGCAAGAGAGTAGTATTTTCATTTCTGTAATTACAAACACACTTTTTGTAAAAGCATCTATAAATGGTTTGGTCAGTACTGCACAAAACTAGGGTTCCAGCAGTGCTCCGAATTCTTACACAAAGATGCCAATAGATAGGAAACTTTAAATTCATGTTTTACTGAGCTGAGCCACGTTGCACTGTGAAGGAAGGGGAATGACACATTGATTATTATTCTGTGATAATAGCAATAATACCGAAAACAAAGCTTGTCTGGGGGGTTGGTTTTGGTTTTTTTTTTTGTTTGTTTGTTTTTTTTTTGCTGTGGTACCCCAAAATTTATTGGCCAGTGTAAAGAAGGAGAATTGCTCCATCCAGGTGTGTGAGCCATCTGTAATGTTGGATTGGTTGTTTCTTTCAGGTCAAAGCCACTGGACAGGAGCTCTTTCAGCAAGTTTGTGATTTAGTGAAGATTAAAGAGCCTCACTTCTTTGGCCTCAGCATTGTTAAAAGTAAGCAAACTCAATGCACGGAGCAAATGACTTGGCAAACATCCACAGACCCGCTTGTGTATTTACAGTGTGTGCATATATACACAGTGGCTGTGCCTGCGGGGAATTTGATTGTAATAAGGTCACAAAGTATGTAGATTATGCACAGACTTCTCGAGCTCTTTTGATCTTTGGTATGTGGGCAGACAAATTGGGAGAAGGGGCGGCTTTTGTTCTCCTCCTTTGTTCTTACACGTTCCACCTCTTTGTGGGGTTTTCTTTCTCTCCTGTAGCCGAGTTGCTAGCCAGCATATTTGTCACTGAATTCAAAACTGTCAGTAGTTGAAGAAGAGGTGAATTTTAAAAGGACTTTGGGGCTGAAAATGTTACTTATCTTCTGAAGTCACACGCAAAGAATGTGGCACCAGGGGGAGGAAACTCAAAAGGTTTGAGGGGACTGAATGCATGTGTGGGGGATGCTGGGTTTTGAAATATTGCATGGGAAATACAAAACTTCTTAATCTGGGTTGAAGTCCAGTCTGCTTGGTCCTACGGCTTAGTATTGACCAGGGAACAGTGTAAGATAATGCCTTAAAGGAGCAAACTGATATGAAATACTACATTTCTGGGATGGTGTGTGCATTGGCACACCACACCCCCCAACTCTTAGTAATCAGAAATGGATCTGTTGTCTTCCTTATCCTGCCTCCCCGCATTTCCTCAAGCATAGAAAGGACTTTTCCCTCCTAAATTTTTCTCAAGTGTGTTGTTATTTACTACTGCAACTCTAGATGTTGTTTCATTGAAGTGAGAATAGTCTTTTATGAGTCCTTCTAAATTAGGTTTCTTTTGCCTCCTTATGAGTATGTTGGATAAAATAGTTCATTTTAAGTTTACTTGTCTCATTTCCTTTCTGCTCTCATTCTCTAAGAACTTTTGGGGTTTTTTGAGCACAGCACTCAAACTGAGACTGGAGGAAGCTGTTTATCTCCATAAGGTTTGTAGATTCTCCAAGAGATTCTGTCAATGTAACTAAACCAGTAGCTAACAAATATATCTGCGCATTTAAACCAGCACGTTTTTTTTTAATGCAAGGAAAACCTGAATACTCTTAACTTTTTTCACAAGTTGACTGTGTTCCTATGAGTCCCCCCTCCTCCACGGCCTTTTTATAACACTAGTTTTTGCCTATTCCACTTGCAGGACGTCTTGGGTGAAATTGAAGCTCCTGTCTGCCCCTGTAAGACAGGGCAATTTCATTGCCATTGTCTTTGCATTAGGTGCTCTTCTCCTGTTCTCCTCGTGTTTCTTTCACTTTTTTTCCCTTTCATATCTTTCTTGTTTCATATTTTCTGTACCCTGCTTTTTCCTTCCCTCCCACCTTTTGTGTGGAGCAGTTTCCTTCACCCTGTCAAGCACAGGGGCTCTGGCCCCAAAATACCCTATTGTGGCAGATGCCTTTCAGCCTGCTGGAAATGCAGTATAACTACCCCAACCCAAGCTGCATAATAAAGCTATGCTGACTAGACCTTGAAGTATAATGCCCGTAGCTCTAAACATAAACAATCTTCTCGCTTCACAAAAGTGTTCTTCCTTTTTAGAGAAGCTAATTCTTTGCAAAGCTCTTCGAAAAACGTCAAGGAAAATTGTTGCAGGAGCCCAGTAGCATGAATTAACCTCTCTTGTTTTGTTTTGTTTTGCTGACTCTTCCTCCTGCTTTCTGTAGCTCAGTTTGTGAAGCTGCTTAATTGGAGGCTCTGCATGCTCACCCTGGCTCCTCCCGACAGCCATCTCCCTCCGCCACCCAGGCAGGTGTCAGGATTTTGGATAAGGAGGAGATTTATTTTTGTTTGTGCCTCTGTTTAACAAAGTGTTGGGGCTGAACAACAGGAGAAACGAAAGTGTCAGCAGTGAGTTTCTCAGCCTGAATGGCCACAGCCACCAGGAAGGCTGCAGCCTGCCCTCAAGAGAGGGAGCAAACCTGATCTGTTTGTCATTCCTTCCTCTGGTCCCTACCTTTAGTCTATGAAAGTCCAGTAAGCTGCTGACTGGAGTCTTGTGGGGTGGGTTTTAGGGTTTTCTTTATTTTGTTTTTAAAATAACTCCAGGTTTATTACTGTAGAGCTGTAGTAAAGGAAATCTTTTGTTTTCTGTTCCCCAACTTGATTTTCCCCCCCACCTTGTTTTGGCCAACAGACTGGTGATCGTCTCCCTTGCTGCCAGTGGTAAGTGAGGTCTTGCTTCTACTGCAAACGTAGCACTTTCCATCTCTGGCATTTGGAAGGAGCCTTTAAGGCATTGCCTGTTTTTCCAGGATATTTTGGTTTCACAGCAAGCTATCATCTCAAAAAAAGGGAAGCAGCCCAGTCAGGTTGTGGGGAGGCCTGGGTAAGTTTTGCATTGCCCAGGGCTGTCTTGCAGGTACTTAAGTCAACTGGCTTGGCTGAGCAGCAGGTCGTCCCATGTCCCAGAAAGGCTGTGGAGAGAAGGCGTGGGACTGGTCTGCAGGGCAAGGATGGGTTAGATGTCAGAAAACTAGAGAGGAAGCCACTGCATTTCAGACCAAAGTATTCCTCTTCTGCATGATGGTTTCACCTCTCTGTGCTGCAGCTCCAAGATGTCGCTTTTTAAGAAATAACTGCCCTGTTTTAATAAGGGTGTATTTCCCGGTTTCTTATTATGTATTTATTTTTGGCAGTCTGATGCTGCCACATGCAGAACAAGGTATTCTAATCCACCTGCAGCCATTACCTTGCTGCTAATTTGTCAACAAAACCCTGACTGTCAGCAGTGGCAAGAGAATGAAAATTAAAGGATTTCTGCAGAACTGTAACCAATCACACTGCGTGGATTATCTGGCTTAGGAGCCCATTTGACCTGCAGACGTTGTACAGATAGACTAATGCTCAGTTGGTCTCATAGTATGTGTGTGAGCAGGAGAGGTTGGGCTCCTTAATCATAAACAGAAGTTTAACCCCTAAGTGTGGCAAAAATGAAAACAGCACCACAAAGCACTGTGCAAACTGCAAACCACGAATGCTATGAGATCTAAGCTCTAGGTCTTGGACCGTGTCTTCCAGCATTTGCTGGCTAAATTTGTTGTCTTCACTTTTGACTGTTAGAGATGCCAAGGGCAAGCTTCAGGATTTACGATAACAGTAATGGTGGCAGAACAGAATTTTTCACCCCTTTTGCTCTTGAGTTTTTTGTTCTCAAGACGAAAGCCCCTTCAGCCAACTGTATTGGGGGTAAAAAGCTTGCATCTATAAGAAGAATTTGATCCCTTTTGAAAATTAAGTTCAGGAGTGTATATTAATGGGAAGCCACACCGGCACAAAGCTTGGGACATGTTGCTCTTCTAGTTTTGTCACAGATCATCAAGCAGGCTATACCTTGTGTTCTGCTGCTGCTGAAGTGCATTTTTTCCTTGTAGTTTGCTCAGTGAAGACCCTGCAACCCTGCCAGGTTCAAGCTGGCTCCACTGGGTTCAGCAGCTGGGTCTTATATTGCAGCTCCTCCTGCAGGGTCAACCTTATCTAGTGCCCTGCGGGAAGCTTCTCTCTTGTTATCAGAAAGTGTACGCAGGGACGCAATTCAGTCTTCGAAACCAGAACTGATTGTCAGCAGACAAAGAACAGCCAGGCTTCCTTTGTTGTTATAACCTGGATCCCTGTGATACTGAATCTTGAGCTTCTCCTTTCTCAGAGCAAACTTTGCTTGACCCAAGCAGATGGAAGCCTTTGATTGTGAAGGAGCAAGCTTGCAGCTCCTACACACTGCCACTGTCTCTCTGTGTCCTATCAGTTTATCAAGATGGCTTTCTAAACAGCCATTCTCTCCTGAATTCTCTACCTACTGACCCCAGCGGCACAGGGGGACGGAGAATGGGGGTTGGGTTCAGTTCATCACACATTGTCTCTGCCGCTTCATCCTCTTCAGGGGCAGGACTCATCACGTTCTTCCCCTGCTCCAGCGCGGGCTTCCCACAGGGTCACAGCCTCCTTCGGGAACCCACCTGCTCCAGCGTGGGGTCCTCCATGGGCTGCAGGTGGATATCTGCTCCACCGTGGACCTCCGTGGGCTGCAGGGGGACAGCCTGCCATCTCACCATGGTCTTCCCCACGGGCTGCAGGGGAATCGCTGCTCTGGCACCTGGATCACCTCCTCCTCCTCCTTCTTCACTGACCTTGGTATCTGCAGGGTTGTTTCTCTTACATGTTCTCATTCCTCTCTCTGGCTGCCGTTTCTGTGCCCCCTGCAACTTTTTTCCCTTCTTAAATATGTTAACACAGAGGTGCTGCCACTGTCGCTGATGGGCTTGGGCTTGGCCTTGGCCAGCAGCGGGTCTGTCTTGGAGCTGGCTGGCATTGGCTCTGTTGGACATAGGGGAAGATTCTAGCAGCTTCTCACAGAAGCCACCCCTGTAGCCCCCCCGCTACCAAAACCTTGCCATGCAAACCCAATACATGTCCTTAGCCAAGGAGCTTGGTGGTTAACTCTGCCAAGACCACTCTGTCTCCAGTTAACTCTTCTGCCTCTGTGTATCCTCCAGTACTGAAGTTCATGGATGGAATACGCTACCATGTTATTTTTGTATTACGTGGGTATCTATTACAACAAAGGGTCTCTTAAGAAGGCAGGTGACCTATAATAGAAGTTCTCCAAAATACCTTCAGGTGATTTCTACACCCCAGTCCTTGCCCACTGTCTCTGCTTCTGCCTCTCCTCCCTCAAATACCTGCATGGATAGTTGCATTTCCTTTATGAGTTGCTTCTATATCCTAACCTAAGAAGATACAGCTCTAGTATAGTGACTTTGATACCTCCAGCAAAAGTTAAATGCAATGTAAGGAAAATGTGGGCAGAAACGTGCCACCTAGAGGGAATTGCAGGAGTTCAGGTGTTAAAACAGTTAAAAAAGTGCTCCTTGGAAGTACTTGTATGGTCTCTTCCTATGAAGGCATTTTTTTGTTTGCACCTGCTGTCAGTTGTTTCTCTTTCAGCATCAGTACAACATCCAGCCAAGTGCTCTCCTGCCTGAGGATTGCAAGGGATGTTTGCTCTTGGTTGAGCAGTGCTGGAAGTAGTTCTGCAGCTCTTCTTGTGCAGAAGAATCCCCTGTGACGCTACCAAAGGTCCAAAGGGCTTTGCCGGGGCATGCCTTGTTGCTAACTGTAAGATGCCAACATAAAATTCCTGCAGTACCTACCCATCGTCAGGAATGACTGACCCTTTGTCTCAGTCCTCAGACCTCAATAGTTCCTAACAGCCACACTACCTTGGTGCTTCTTGATATTGCCTCTTTTCACTCCTCCTTCTGTATACCTTCTGTCCATCCCAGGTAAAATGACCTCATCCAGGACCTCCCTTGCTTTATTCCCAGCCTCTGCTGTGGTTCTTCCCTTCTTCACTTGGGATATGTGTACTTCCCAGCTAAAGCTAAAAACACAAGGCTATCCTGAACCAAGACACCTTGGTAAACTAATCAGCCAGGTGCTGAAAAGTGGACAAGGTTTCCTTCTGTTGGCTTGAGAGGTAACACCAGGAGCATCGAGAAGTTATGTAGAGGTGGTGGGAGCAGATGCCATGTGGATATTGATGTCCCCAGGCCACCAGCACTTGGAAGCCTGGGGAGCTCCACATGCAAAAGGAGTGTGTAGCCATCTTTTCTTCAATAAACAAACAAAAAACCCCATGCTGGTATTCAGGGAAGCTAAACAGGTTATGTGAGGTCTACGCCATGTATTGTGAGGTATTTTTAAGTGCTGGATTTTTTTTAAGCTTTAGCTCTCCCTTAACTTCCTCTGTTCTGCTCCTGATCTCGTTCCTGTTGCCTCTCAAGGGAAATAGTGGTGTTGCCATGAGGCTTCTTGCAGCATCTGGGAGAAATTAAGCACTATAGCCAAGGACAATTTTCCCCCTCTTCTCTTTAAGGCAGAAAATGCTTTCTATGTGGAAGTTTGGCTTTGCACTAACTCACATTTTATTTGAATTCTAATCTTCTGGACTGCCTAAATAGTTATAATACTAAAATATACTTGACTCAACCAAAGGAGTTAATGGGACATTCCTGGCTGCCAATGGGGCCTGAGCTCTGCCTCTTGGTAGGACAGGACTTATGTCTGTGGAATTTCTCAGTGCTCCTAGCCCAGAGTGGGCGCAGAAGGAGAACAGGTTATTGGCATTCACCATTACTTATCTTTTCTGCAGGGAACGTACCTTTCATAAAAAACGAAATGGGGAGGCACTGGTTAATGCAAAATAATGGCTTTCTAAAGTAACAATGACTCAGAACTGATTTGACCCTGTATTACAGCCATAATTTTCTATTCCCATTTTCCCTGCAGTGTAAATAATGCCTATTGTAAATCTGCAACACTCGCTGGAACTGTGTCACTTTTTTGTGACTGGAGACGTGGCCCATTATTTTTTTGCAACAATGCGCGTCCTATATTTGCTTAAATATGTAAATGTGTTAAGCTAATTTTGCAGAGTAGGAGCACTTGAATGTTTGCATTTCTGGTGACTGCTTGATTTGAAGTGAGATTTTTACACCACAAACTTTCCTTTTCATTTGAGGGCTCTTAATAGCTGAAACTGGGAGAAATGTGTAAATTGTGTTACTGCAAACTAGCTGGCTGTCCACATGCGTTTCTTGGGATTGCAGTGCAGTGCACTGCTGTGTTGTGCCAGGTCTGGTGTCTTTACACACATACGTGAGGGAACCTTTTAAGAGAAGCTGATATGATGTATTTTTAAGCTCACTGACAGCGCTGAGACGAGATTCATGAATGCAGTGTCAGTAGCTGCAGGTGGACAGGTGTGTATTTGCATGCATGCGTGCTTCTAAGCCAGTTTCTTAGTACCTTTCAGTTGTCCTTCAGCTGAGGCCAGCAAAGCAATGACAGTTTGTACCTGCTGAGTGTCCAGCCCTGTTTGGATCCACAGATCGGACATGTTCTTCCCTGGAAAGGCGGCCATCTGTGCATTTCTATACTGGCCTTTACAGCACTGCTCTGAGGTGCTGCAGCTCAGTGCCCTCATCTCTGTTACAGATGCTTGTTTTCAAACCAGAAGCAGTTTTAGCACCTGGCAAAAGATCTCTAAGTTTCACCACTAATCCAGTTTAAGGAAAAAAAAAAAAAAAACACAACGAACATAGGGCTGGGGAGGGAAATACCTCTTTGTTTTTGTAGATGGAGGCTTAAGCTGCAGGTTGACATTCCAGCAATATTAACTTCATTAAGGCAGGAATGCAGCACTGCATTCTTGCATGGGAGGGAGGACAGGGAGGATGCTGGGCTGAGCTGGAGAGGAGCAGGACCCCCAGGGTGAGCTGATACATGAGGGTGTCCTCCTCCTTCAGCCTGCCTTATTCTTGGGTTTTAGATGCACCTCTCAGTAGGCATGATAATGACCTGGAGTCCTCAGGCTTGTCATCTGGGCCCTCCCAGAGTCATCTCTAACCTAATTAACATGACAGAGATAAATAGGGGCTGTGGGGTGTGGGTGACAAATGGCTTTACTACGGTGGAACTGCTCTGTCATCCTTTTCCCCCTTCTGTCCCAGTATCCCTGTGTGATGGGAGGCTCAGGGTATATCAGCACACTTGCTGTTGCCATCTTTCCCTCATGGCTAAGGAATAAATCATGTATTCCCTAAACCTCTGGGCACAGGATCATTCCTGAGCAAGAAGGGAAAAGGGACCCTACAGCTTGTTACAGCCGTGCAGGTTCCCTACCCTCGTTAAAAGAAGGCAGCTAAACACTGTGGTGCTGGTGGAACTGATACAGGCTTTACCCAACACCAAAACCAGGACACTCTGCCATCAGGAGCAGTCCCAGTCCCGCTGCGGGAGCCCGCAGTGGAGCAAGCGCCCTGCCCTGGGACTGCCGAAGCCCAGGGAGGGACTGGGTACCATGCTTGTGTTATCCCACTCCTGTCTCTTGCTGTGCAACTGCTTCCTAAATGAGCTTTTATTTACTTTTTAAGAAAAGCTTTACAGAGAGTCGCTTATCAGCTTGGCAGCTGACAGTGGACAGAGACAAGGCCAAGAGATGGACCAAACCTCTCTCTCTCACTGACTAGGGCTTCTATCAACCTTTTCAAGGCAGCGTTATCTGATCTTAATGGACTTACAGAAGTAAGGGTTGGGGCCACCATAGCCCCCCAGCCACCCTATCTTACAGGCATAAGTGAAGAGGCAGGTACAAGATGCAGTCTCTGTGATACTAAAACCTCTTCTTCTCCTTGTCAAAATAGCAAAACAACTTCTGTATCACCTTGTGTGCTACAGCACTTAAATTACCACCACTAAAATTTTCAGGAATTAACAGCAATTTCAACAGTGCTGTTAAATACTGTGTTGTGTAAGTATGTGACATGTCAAGCAACATGGTAAACGGAAGTGTAATTACATTTAAGTTACAGCTGCAATCAATACAATGCAGGAAAGACCATAGGGATGGAAACAGGACTTTTGGGGGATTGTCCTCTTTATTTGTGTCCAGTGTTACTGGTATTTTACACAAGGCTTCCTGTTAGTGTGGGGTGTGGACCAGTTCTGGCTAGCACCAGGTATGGTTTCTTTCACTTGAGGTGGGAGCCGAGCAAGGTCGCAACAAGGGGGTTTTTTGCTTGCTTGTTTTTTAAAAGCTTGCAAAGGAAGTATTTTCTGTATCTGCCCCTATAAGGAACTGGAATGCTCTGGGAGGATGGCTACGAGGTAGCTCAGAGCCCCCTTGAATACCTGCTGTAACACTGGCCTCTGCCAGTCCTTCATCTGCTATACAGGCACAAGGGCAGGCTCTCATTTGGTTGTAAATCTCCATTAGAAAAATTTCATCTCTATTCTCTCCTTCCTTTTTTTTTTTTTGTTTGAAATCAGAAAGCAAAAGCCAAAGCTTAGAAGTCTGGGCTGGTCTTCAGGGGCAGAAGGTTGTTTTGTGAAGGGTTTTTTTTTTTTTTCTTCCTTTTTTCCCCTGCTTCCTTCATGTCTAAGGAATAAGCTTTTCAACTTGGCACTTACGTCACCTGTCAAAACACTTTCCTGGGCAAGACCAAAGGCTGGAGGGACTGGTCAGGTGAATGTGCTCAGCTGGCATTGCTGCTGAAGCCTGAAACACCCATCAGGTCTTTTTTTTAAGGGACCTGAGAAGGCTCAGGGAAATCTTTCACTGGCTGAGTTGAAAGCAGCGCAAAGATCTTTCAAGATGATGTGCTGTTCAGGCTGTCTCTTGTTCACCCTCACCTGGCTGGAGAGCAAGTCCTGGTTCTTTGAGGCAGGCCAGGTTTCCCTTCCTTTCATTCACCTTTTTGCTCTATGAAAGAAGTTGGGTGTGAGCAGGAGACACCAGACCTTCTGAGGAGGGCATTTGGGTTTGGTCCTCCTCCTTCTCACCATTTCAGAGGAGCCCATTCATATGCAGAGGATGAAACCTGTCAAACACCTGACTCTGTCCACTTGCTTATTGCCATGTTGGACCGTGGTGCTGCATGATGGCAGAGTGGAAGTTTGGGTGGGGCTTACTTGTTTAATAATAATAAAAAACTGAATCTACTAAACTGACGGTACGATTAGCTTGGTAAGATGGTGTTTCCCTTCTGTAAGTGGCTGCTTGCATATAAAGCAAGAATTCTGCATTTCTGGCTAAAGCATTTGGGAAACTTTAGCTCTGTATCTCTTGAATCAAGGTGTAGCTGACCTTCCTTTCCTACTGGCTGGAGTAGCGCATGTACTTAAGAGTCCCTGCCCTGTCTATTCCCTGGTCAGCTTTGTTTTAAAGTGTATTGCTTGGAAACAACTTGTATAGTCATCTTAAGTATTTCACTAATAAGAGTTTCTAATTCTTTAACATTAAATGCTTTTTCCTCTTTCAGATAATGAATATGTTTTTATAGACCTGGAGCAGAAGCTTAGCAAATACTTTTCAAAGGAATGGAAGAAAGAGACCACCAAAGTAAGACAGATGTTTAATTTCAGAGGCTACTGCTTTGGTATTGGATTACAGAGTGAAATGAAAGCTCTTAAACTAAGGTCCATAAAGCATTTCTTGAAGATGGTCTGCAGAATGCTGTTCAGTAGCAAGATGCAGTGACTTGTGCACGGCTGTACAATTAAGAGCTAAAACAGCCCTTTACCCAACTTTACCTGAGCAATAGTAGCCACATGGTTGCTGCTTAGCTGCTACAGGAGTGGAGAAGGTCAGTTGGTCAGTCTTCTTTTTGAACTTAGCCAAGCCTGTAAAGAGTCTGGAGACTTCATTGTTATCGTTAAGCAGAACAGGCTAAAATGACCTTTTGTGACTTGAACCTGATAGGAAGGAGAGGGCTGGAGCTGTGACTCTTCCAGAGTACATGCTAAAGGACAGTGGAGCAAGAGGAAGGATATTTTGTTCAAGAAGAGTCTCAGTTCTTTAAGGCTAGCCAGCCCTGTCAAGGGAGGGAGAGGTTACGTGAAATAAAGACAAGCCTACGTAGATGTTTAGTGCTGGTCATTCAGACATGATAATGCCTGTTTGTGTGTGTCATTATTAGAGGAGCCGCAGTCAAGAACAAAGTGTAGCATGCAATTACATTCAGGTATCTTAATTAGCTCATTATGACTTTTTCCACCTTCCTTAAAGGTTTTCTTTTGCAGAGTAGGCACGCTTGCCATTTCTGCTGCTTAGAGAAGTTTGCAGAGGACTAGTGAGGTTTGGGGATCTCTCTTATCCCATACTGCTTCTCCCAAACAAGTGAGGGTTACTTCAAAGACAGCTGCCAGTTGTGCAGAGGGCTGTCTGTCCAGCCAGTGAGGGTTTCCCGAGGCAGGTATTTCTGGTCACCTCAGGATAGGGTATGCTTTGTGGTTGCTTTGAGGCTGGATTCTTGCAACACTTTCTAAGTCAGGGTAAGTGATGAACCTCTGGTGTGAGGTGAATCATAAAAGGCTGAATGAGTTGCCATTGGCAGTACTGAAGTCTGAGAGGAGTTAGGTTATCGGACTGTGTTAGGAGAGAGGGATTTAATTCCTATGAAGAGGTTTCAGGTGGAAAGCCCAGTCCAGCTGATAAAATAGGGTGACTATGAGCAAGTTCCAGAAATAAAATAAATATTTGCATGATGATCAAGAAGTCGCTGTCTGCATCAGATGTGCACGGCATGCCGTGTACCTTGTCCCAGTGAGATGGGTCTGACCAGCAAAGCCTTGGAACTGCCCGTGTGAGCAAAGTTACCTCTATGAACATTAAAGAAGCGAGTGGCAAAGTAGGACAGATGAGAGAATGAGCTAGTAAGATAAGATGTTCCTTTTTTTCCCCCTTCTTTTTTCTCCTGTTTAAACAAGCCTGTAAGTCTGAAAGGTAGACTGTAGTTAAAACAACAGCAGAACTCTTGTTGGCTTTCTTCTAACAGACATCTTCAGCGCGAAGCAGACATCAATGTCTCCTTTTGGTCTGTGGCTGCAGGAAGGTGTGAATAACTAAACAGTAGCCCTGCCAAACAAAAGGCAAGGAGTTAATATCAGGCCGGTGCGCCTCAGCCTGGGGGAGTAAATGCTGAACGCAGCAGCGCGTGTGTGTCCCTACTGAGTGATGTGGTGCGGCGCAGAGATAGCTGGTTACTCCTAGGTGTGCCCTGGAAACGCCGCAGCCGTGCCAGCGTGGCACGCTGCCCTGCCGCCTCGCCTGGTGCTTTGAGGGAGGCTGTGTTAAACTTGCTGCGTTCAGCGCTAATGCATCTGCGGTGCTGCCAGGTGCTGAGCTAGGTAACTCTGGGCCAGGCTGGGCATCCCCAGGCTACGCTGGGACTCTCTTATACCTGCTCATCCCCCCCATCCAAAATCTTCTGCCCTCCCTAGGATGTTTTGCCATTCAGCCCGTCTGAATGTTTTATGATGCCTCATTGTTGTGAACCTCCAAGACAGTGAGATCCCCCTAAAACCTGCCAAGAGCTAAGAGTAGAAAATGAAAAGCAGTACGGGGAGCGAGCTTGGGAGTAGAGAACGTTACCAGATGGGGTAACAGGAATTTTGGATGCTGAACATTAACTTGTCTTCTGTCTCTGCTCTAGGGAACAGAGAAATTCAGCCCTCCTTTTGTTGCGTTCTTTAGAGTACAATACTATGTAGAAAATGGAAGAGTAATAAGGTAAGGTCCTGTCTGTGGTAGTTACTGTGTTTTGAATTATTCACTGTGTTCTTAAAAGGCAAGAAAAATAATGTTTCTTTGTTAAGCTCATCTCTGTGAACTCACAGCTTAAACAATCTGCTTGAATATGTTTTGGGTTTTTTTGGTTTTGTTTTTTTTTTTTCCAGACCGTACAAACTTCCTTACCCAGCCACGAATTTTCCCCCCCTGAATCATAATCCTTATCCCTAGGAAAATTGTGACTGCTTTTCCATCTGTGTTTAGAGAGCAGGTTGAAGGACGACAGTATCAAAATAGGATTAACACTCTTTTGCTTGCATCTTTTGGTTGTGTGAAAAAGCATCAGACGAATATACCAAAAATAGCTATTTATACTCCAGAGCACGTGCTAATAATTTTGTATCTGGTTTTTGTATCTGAGCAGTGCTCTGTGCAGTCTACTCCTGGAAATGGACTTTTGTAAATGGACAAAAGAAATTACTTCATAAGTTAGAGTTTTGCGTTTGTAGTCCATTCACATGGAATATGGGCTGCACTCAAAACACCACCACCCTCACCCACGGTACAGAACAAAGGATGAGGTAGTTAAAAATGAACAACTGACAGAGTTAATTTGCATCAGCACTTCTGGTGTGGCTGTGACCCCGGGGCAAGCCAAGAGCTGGGATCATTTGGGTGGATTAAAATCTTTACCAAATTTTTGGCATTTGTTCTCATCTTAAACAAAGCTTGGTGGTTTTTTGTTTTTCTCTCTCCATAGTCTTTCATTTTGGATACAGGGGAGTCTTTTTTTCTGGAGTCTGTTTGGCTGTTAAGTGTTTTAGTTTTGCTTTTGGGTACAAAGGGAGATTGCATATCATTTTACCACCCCCAGTGTACATATCCTTTAGTGTCACAAGGAACTCTCTCTTGCACTAGTAATTTAATTGGAGAGGTTTGTGGAGCCACGCAGAGGCCCCTTCAAACTATACACGCATACACACACGCTTTTACGAGCAGACTGTAGTGTCCAGCACCTCATCTATACGTATATGTCAGCAGCCTGCTTCCCATGAGCTCTTACAGCGGGGGACGGCGGGTGTGTGTGTTATCAATGCTACACGATAGTTATGCCTTATCAGACTATCCCTGTTTAGCAGCTTGAGGAAGAAGACAAAAAGAAGCCCAAGGCTCCTGTGTCTTTTGATCTACCTTGCAGGGAATTAGCTGTTGAAAAGTACCTTGAGCCTAAGGCAAGGTGAAATGAAAAAGCAGTGCCAGGTTTAGAGGGGAAAGGAGGACAGGTGTGCAAGAAACAGGACTGGGATTCAAGGGAGTTGACTCTCCTGACTGCTACAGGCTTTCGAGAGAAACAGAAGTGCTTGATGTAGTCAGTCTCCAAAACAGGTGTGACATGATTTTTCTTTCATCTGCCTTCTGCCCAAACTCCTTAGATCTCACGCTCCTCAAGATAGAAGCTACCATTTCCCATGTTTGTACAACACTTAGTGGGAGAAGACCTTGATCTTGGCTTGGTGCTCCCTACACACACATAACTGTATCAGGGTGGCACTGGCACGCATCAGGGATGTCAAAGTGTAATCCCTCCTCTCAGAAGGAAGATGTGTTTGAGGGGCCTTATCTGTGCCTGGACTTTCTTTTCTTCTTCAAGTAAATTTGCCTTTGTGTCTTGCAGCGATAAGGTGGCACGGCAGCTCTACTACTGCCATCTCAAAGAGCAAGTACTTATGTCTCGGTGCAACCACAAAGAAGAAATCTACTTCTTGCTGGCTGCCTACAGCTTACAGGCCGACTTGGGCAACTTCAGGGAGAAGGTCCATGCTGGCAAATATTTTGAACCTCAGGCTTATTTCCCGCAATGGGTAAGTTTTGGGGGATCTTTCTGTCAACAGACTGAGTGCGCAGCAGGAGCTATGTCAAGGTGGTACCTAACTGCAGCCATGCAACTTCCCCAACTGCCGCTGCAGATCAGGCAGAGTGGTAGAGCATCACCCTGAATTTCTCTCAGGAGGTATCTCCTCTCTTTCCACTGGATGTAGGTGCCCATTCCTCCTGGGCTCACTCATCGGTGAGGTGGGTGGTGTGTACCCTTCCTTGGTGAGGGAATGTGTTGGCATCAAGTGAATAACTCTGACACTGCAGCTGTCTTTGTTTAATTCTTTTATGGCTGAAAGAGTTGTGTGTTTGCAGTGGTACATCAGCAAGATCTGCACAACCTAAGCTCTACAGAAAACCTCAGGGCCGTGAAGCCAAGTCCATTGCCCTTTGTTCCTATCTCTGTAATGCTTACTGCTGGGATGGATAGACCCAAGCCCTAAGGGGTAGTACTGCTGTGCAGTGCCTCTGGTGCTTGCTTTGTCATTAATCTCTGGCTCAACTGCAGTAAGAGAAAAGAGAATGGCCTGGAAATGGGTTTGCATGTTTGTTTATAAGCATGTGCTTGTGGGCTTGTGCCCTTCAAGACCTGCGAACAGCTTAGAAAGCCAAGGGTTGGTTTAGTTGTCAAATGAAGGCAAACTAGCTAAGACTCTGTCAGAGCTGGTTACCTGCAGAGAGTTCTCCTCTTGTGGTGAAATGTCAAGAAAAATGTTGATAAACACTTTAGTGTCCATAAAAATAGAAATGGAAGCCAGCTTTGCTGCAGACACTTCACTTTGACATCGGATGACGTCTGCTGGAGCAGGATGTTCCCTGGGACCTGGCCAGACCTGCCTCTGCAACCTGATTTAGTTCTGGAGCCCCCTTCTCTGCTGTGACAGCAGATTTTAGCTCAGCTCATGCCTTGGGATAGCTGTTGAAAAGCCCAGGTGCCTCTGGTGTTTGGCTGCTTGTCCCCAGGCGAGTTGCATCTCCCCTGAAAGGTGGCAGTCTCCCCTGCTTTGGGGAGAAGGTTCAGAGCAGTGACAGGGGTTGCATCGGGGAGGCAAGGCTGGTAGAGTCTCCTTCATGCACAAGTCCCAGCCTGCCTGTCTTGCTGTGCAGAAATGCGTCTTTCTCCCAGAAAACAGGCCTTCATCCCATGTTGTTCCTTGCTATGGGGTGCCTGGCAGGAGGTAGCTAACAAAGGGCTGGAAAAGGTGGGTCTCGTGTGCCGTTTCTGGGGCAGTTAAAAGTCTTATCACAGACTATTGCTCATCTGGCAAACATTGCAAAGGCCAAGGCAAAGCCTGGCTCACCTACGCTGAGCCACAACCCCAAGCAAGTATGTGGGTGATTTATTACATCATTACAAAGAGCAAAATCTGGCAGGCATGGGGACGCTTCTCTCCCTGCCCCTGGGCTCCCATGGGGAGATACTGAGCGATCTCCTCCTCCAATGCGATCTCTTCCTCCAACACGTACTTAAGATCATTTGGCCAAGGGCTGCCCCAAGCCTTGTGCTAGTGAGGAGAGGCAGTGCTGCCCTGGGGTGATCAACCCGGCTTTGAACTGTGGAGCTGGCGCGTCTCTTTCTGCTGACGTTGCGCAGCTGGTGGCATCGATGTTGTCCTCCACTGAGCCCAGCCTCCCTCGTGGGAGGGCACCTAATCTGGCAAGGCATGCAGGGGAGGGCAGAGGTGTTACCGAACAGAGTAAACAAGGGGCTTAATATAAACTGGAATTGGGAACTGGGTGGTGATGGGGTCTGGTTGTTTTGAACAGGGCAGGTTGTTCTTGGCAGGATGTTCTCGGGCACCTGGTGGGATCTAGTTTTAAATGCCCCCAGCGGTGGGGGATTTTGTGAATTCAGCCAACACCCCTCTTACCTGTCACTGCTGCTCGCAGCCTGGAAGGGGTCAGTCTGGCACAGGACGGGGCCAGGCTGCCCTGTAGCCTTGTATGGAGAGGGCACATGGGCAAGCATGGGAGCTGGGCACTCCCAGGGCAAGAGCAGAAGGCCCAGTGTGGGTTTTTCTACTGCTTAGCAAAGCCACATGCCTGCCAACCACTCCCGACAGATAAAAAAAATACCTTGAGATAGTCTTATCCACCCCTTTGAGGATGGAAGTGCTAAATAAGCCTAATGTGTAGTTTCTGGTCTTAAAAGGACCACCTAGCATTTCTGCAGTGTTTGGAGATGTTGCTATTGATTGTGTTGGCATGCAGAGCATTTACAGATGCCAAGAGTTGGGAAAACTAATTCCAGTACTTACAAATGAAAAGAGTTGACATGACCTCTGTAGTCTTAGTCTGTTATGGTTTTGCCATCTAGGATCTGTTTGGAGACATTGGTATCATCTGGGCTGCTTTAAATGCTTATCCTCCAGGGAGGTAGAGGTGAATGTGGACAAACATCTTGAGGGACCGTATGAACCTCCTCCACCTCTGGTCTCTGCTTTGCTGTTGATCACAGCTGCCTCCCGTGGGGATTGCTGAAGAGTTGCTGACCTGTTTGTTTTTCTTGTGGTTTAGATAATTGCGAAGAGGGGGAGCGACTACATCTTGAAACATGCCCCAGAGATGCACCGAGAACAGCAAGGGCTGAGTGCTAAGGAAGCGGTGCTGAAGTTCATTAAGGAGTCCTGCCTGCTGGAAGATGTGCCTGTCCACTTCTACAGGCTGCAGAAGGTTAAACAAAGAGCTTCTTAATTTGAACTCCTCTCCCATCATTAATTGGGTGCACCATTGCATTTTTTCACTTTCTGTTTATTTGAGGGATGGTTGCCTGATTCAGAGAGGCCAGACAAGTCTAAAACGTTCAGCCAGTGAGGCTTGTCCCCACAAACAAATCTGTTGCCAATATACCAGTATAGCTGGAATCTAGTTTTGTTCCTCAGCCAAGAAACTGGCCACAGGAATGGCAAAACTTAATTGTTGTCCCTGCCTGTCAGTAGACTCACACCAGGGAAATCACTGAGAAGGCTTTTTTTTTTTTTTTTTTTTTTGTTGCGGTCCATTGAAATGGTGACAAGAGGTTGGCCAGCTTTCACACAAATGCCATGTAATAACTGAAGGTGACACTGAGTCATCCTGACCTTCTTACCCCCCTCCCCTTCCAACCCTGTCAGAGTGGTTGGTGTTTTTTCAGCTGTATGTCAATTTTTTGGATTCCTGGATTGTTGCTTGTCTCCAAGTCTTAGACTCCTGACCCAAGCCTGCTTAAACAGAATGCACTTCATTTTCACGTGCTAAGAGAGTTTAGGTCTAGAAATAGGACTAAAGAGAAGTTTTCTGTTCCACTTGCATGGGCAGGTTTCACTCACCTAATTAGGAATGGCTTGGACCTTTTTTTCCAAATGGAGATACTCCACTTTGTCAGACTCATAATTAAACTTCTTGTTTGTTTGTGCTCAGTGGGAATTATGTCTGGGAGGTATCCATGTCCTTTAACCAGATCTAGCAGCTCTAGTTACTAGAGAAATATGGATTTTCTGGAGGAAATAAGTTTGAGTTTGGTCTGTAGTCCAGGCTTAGTTTCAGTTCCTCACAAACCATAGATGCTTCCCCTACTTCTTCTTTGTCCTCTGTTTTGATTCTAATGCTGTTAATGATGCCATCATAAGAGGATTGGTTACACTTGAATGCCATAAGAAATCCAGCTGGCAGGACACAATACAATTTATATCTGAAAGCACCAGGGCTGTGAAATTGGTTGCTCTTAATATCCAAACTCCTGTCTGACTTGAACTTATATTTTATGCATTGCTAATGCCTTCATGTGTTGTTTGATCCACAATGTGCTCTTCTTCCTGCTGTGGGACACACTTATCTCATCTTGTGATGAGATATCCTCCTCCTAGGTGACACCTGGGTCACAAAGCTCCCAATCGAGCACAGAGGGGTGCCACATGAAGGTGTCAGTGTGCTGGCTGCCCTGAGATTTCAAAAGCAGCCACTTTTGCCTTACACCGTCCTCATGGATGCTATTGAGGTTGGGAACTCCAAAAGAAAACACAGCACTGAGACCTGTATCTCTCCTCCAGACCGATACTGATTTACAAAGCTCTTTGCCCTTAGGAGGCAGAAAACATTTCTTAGTGACTTTAAACTGGAGACGTGGATGGTACCAGGAGCAAAGGGTGAGGTAATGTGATGGCATAAGGCTTGCATCTTCACAAGCCAGATGGGGAGAGAAAGTTTTGATGTAAAGTTTGAGCTCTGTGAGCCCATAAATTTTTACCCCAAAATTTTCTTCCTCCTGCTCCTAGCAGGAAAAGTATGCGTTCCCCTCCCTAACTCTGCCATGCCAGGAGAGACGGAAAGAACTAGTTTATGATACTTTTTGGTCTTCAAGCAAAGGAATCTCATTAGAGACTGAGTATGTCATACCAAGATACAGCATGAGGAAAAACAAGGCAGTATTCCATCCCAGCCGCAAACATTTAAAACCACCTGCTCCCAACACTGAGATCAAAAGGTTAGAAGGAAAGTCCCTGTAGCTCTGGGCATTGATTAGCTCCCTCCCAGCCAAAGGACATCTAAGGTCCAGCAAGTCCCTGGATGGGAACAGCAGTGCTGCGGCAAGGAGAAGGGGACAGGCGTCCCTTCTGTTTTAGGCTCCCTGTCACCTGGAGAGCGAGAGTGGTGTGTGTATGTTCACAGGGGCAGCAGGGACAGTATGTGGCAGTACGAGAGGTTACAAGGTACCTCAGAGCAGGAATTGTCCATGCCTTCAAACCACTAAAGCTACAGGATTCCCTGTCCAGGGCAGCTAGGGCGTTTGCTGGTGAAATGTTTGAGTTGCCCAGCATGAGGGGATTTTAGGTGTAGATATTACAGGGGTCAGCAAGGCAAGGTGCACTTTACAAACACAATAAAAACTAAATGAGCTGATGGCATTTGCCTGATGAGCAGTCCTGCTACCTCTCCTGCAGTAGGTGCCAGAACAAGAGCACGGTCTTTGTAGATTAACCTTTGACTCCAGGCTCTTCTGTTCTTTTAGGATAAGAAGGAGGATCGCCCGACAGTTATCCTGGGCCTGACCCTGAGAGGAATGCACATCTATCAGGTAACAGACTGCCGTGAAAGCCTTCTGGTGTAGCATTAACTCTGCCCAGCTCCCCTGTCCTCCCCCCCACCGCAGCACCTCTGCCTCCCCTCCGAGCAAGCGCCAGGCTCCACATATCTCAAATTCTTGGTTGTTTGCAAATTCTTTGCACATTGCTGACTCCACCCTGTACCTGCCAGTCCCTGTGTCACTCCGAGTTTGATGTGTTGCAGGAGGTGAATCACATTCGCCAGCTCCTCTACGACTTTCCCTGGTCACACATCGGGAAGCTGGCGTTTCTGGTGAGTATGACGGAACGGAGGCCATCTGGCAGCGGGCTGTCAACCTGGCACCTGGCAAAGGTGTCAGCCTGCCGTGCCGCCATGTCGTGTCCTGTCACTCGTATGCGCAAGACCGCAGCTATCTTGTAGCTGTGTGGCTGAAAACGTACTCTTGCTCATTTCACTGGCATCTCTCCTCTTTATGCAGGGGAAGAAATTTGAGATCCAGCCAGATGGTTTGCCCTCTGCGCGGAAACTGGTTTACTACACGGGTTGCCCCTTCAGGTCACGGCACTTGCTGCAGCTCCTCAGCAACAGCCACCGGCTCTTTCTGAATATCCAGCCGGTGTTGAAGCAAATCCGAAAACTGGAGGAGGCTGAAGGTACGTGACGGAAGAGCAGGTGACTTTGGTAAGAGGAATAGTACAGCATGTTAGGCTCTGCTGTTGCTTCATGGTGGCTGCTCTCTATCTAATTAATGGTGTTTCTGCCTTATCAGGAAGCCAGTGAGAGAAATAGAGGTGTTAGATATGTTTCAAGACCATTGCTGGGAAGTGTTTATGGCTCCCACATTGCTAGACTGTGATCAGAAAGTGTGTGTATGAGAGCAGTAGAGGGGGAATGTCTCCCTTTAAGAGGAGATCCTCGCTCTCTGCTCCCAATTTGTGCACATTTGACACATGCTTCTGAGTGGAAGTAATTTTAATAAAAAGCTTTCCATTGGGATAAGGTCGTCTTCTGTTCAAGCAGCGGTACAAGTTGTGAGCCTGTGCCTTGATTTTTTTAGTGCCCTTTACTAAACCCTGCCCAAAATTTAGTCTATAGTGTCCAACAGTTAAGAGCTAGGAGTTGCAGGTGCCAGAAACAGCCTGAGAGCAGATCAGAACTCCCAGAATTTGTCTCTTCTGATGTGGCCCCCTCTCCACAGGAACAGTGATTTGAACTCTGACAATCCCTGGTGTCCTTCCAGGCAAACTTCAGTCATATCACCAGCTCTCAGCTTGCCCTCTTCCATTTTCCAGCTCTGCAAGCTGGGTCTCCTACAACTTCTCAGCCTACCTCTCCCCGGTGACTGTTTTTAATGCATTGCATAGGTCTTCTTTCAGAGGATTATGTCCCCTTCCCTCTAGCCTTCTCCTGAATGCTTTTTTCCCCTACTTCTTTCCTGACTGCTGTTCCCTGCATTCTCCATTCACACTTTCTCTGTCTTCTCTGGGGTTTGTAAGCCTTGTATCCTTACCTTCAAGGTCACTAGAAGTCAGCCAGCAGTAGTTGGTCCTCTTGTTGGAGGACATAGGCTGACTCCTTCCAGGGAGAAGTCAGGAAGAAACTTGTTTCTGGTTATTGCCCATCTCAACTAACTCTTAAGGAGCTTGCATCCATCTCTGAAGTGGTGATTGCTGGTTGTGTGGAATCAGCGTACAGGGAAAGGCAGCCCTTGGTCTCATCTAGCTTGGTTATTTCTGTCTTGCCCTTCAGTGGGGTTATAGAAGTGGCCTTGAGCTGTGCAGGTGCAAACCAGTGGCTTGTGCGAGTCACCTGTAGAAAGGCTCACTAATCAAGTGTGTGTGGGCAAAAGGCCCTAGATTGTTTTGTGTCTACTAGTGTCTCGTGGATTTCTTGACCACCCTCAGCACACCTCTCTTTAGGTAACAGATACAAGCCATGGGAGAAATAATTAATAAAGGCCAGCCACAGGGATCCTGTTCTTAGCTGTCTCCATGCGTTGGTGACTGTTTCAAGAAACAATCAATGCACTCTGTTTTTAAAGACTGAGCACTTAGGTTAGCTAAGTAATTCCCTTTTTTTTTTTTTTTTTTTTTGACCTTTCCTTCATTCTGGAAGCTACTCTTTTCTGTATCATAACTGCCTCTGCCTGCCTGTTCTAATTCAGGAGATGCTGGGTTTACTGCAAGTATGACGGACCAATTCTTTTACAGCCAGCTGGGCATCCCAGTATCTGTTGAGCAAACAAAATACAAAACTGTCCCTGTATTTGTTCAGCAGCTGCAGCAGTTGTTTCTTAATTGTCGGGTGTGCCAGTCCCAGAACTTACTGATTATTTTTGCTACCCTTCCTTTGGTCTTGCTTAAAGTTCCCACTGGTTTCTCTCATCTCTCTTCCTCAGAGAAGAAGCGCTACCGGGAGTCCTATATCAGTGACACGCTAGACATGGACCTGGACCCGTGTGATAAGAACTCACGCGGCAGCGGGAGCAGCGGGGGCAGCCGGAGGGATAACCGTCTCTCGCGCCAGTCCACGGGGAGTCACGGCAGCTCTCACACATCAGGCATCGAGGCTGACTCCAGGCACCGGGTGTCAGTGGAAATGTCGGTGGATGAGCCCTTCGGCATTGACCGGGTGCATAGGAAAGAGAAATCCTGCAGCTCAACCATCAGCTACGGTAGCTCTGGCATTGACAGTGGCAGCAAAGAGCGGGCTGAAGACGACTCTCAGGACGATGGTAAAGAATTCAGAGATGCGGAGCAACTTTTAAGCCCGCTCTTGCCTTCTCCTGCAGGAGAATGGGGAATCAGAGAACGTGAAGCAGCTTGGAGCAGAAGTGTAATGCTAACCCTTCTCCTGCCGCTCTCTTCCTCCTAGAGCTTGAGCTGGCAGTAGATGAGCCAGAGGAGGTGCCTGTAGATGAGCCTTTAGAGGGAGACCAGTTAGAGGAGGCCACTGTGGGAGAATCTGTTGAATCTCTTCCTCTAGATGCTGCTAGCTGCCAAGGTGAGATGGCTTCCTGCTACTCCTCAGTGCTTTTCTTTAGGCTCTAGCAACAGGCATAATCTGAGGGATCTAAGAAAGCTGTAGCTTCTTCCAAACAACTGCCAGTGCCACTTTTGCCCTGCTGCAACAGGATTTGAAGTCAGCTCATCTAGAGGTTAAAGGCCAGCACCCTTTATGGTACAGTGCTGCTCTCCTCTGTGCTCCTCAAGGTCTCCCTCCTCCAAATTTGCCAAGGTTATACTCAGTTAATGACAAAAAGGTAACTGAGGTAAACCGTTTGTAGTGAAGGAATGTGCTTTAAAATCTTGTATACCACAAAACAGCCAAGGGTTTCAACCACAGATTAATGGGCTAGTTGCAGGAATTAACAGGCAAAGTTTTGTGGCTTGTGATACAGGGAATGCTAGACAGTGGGGTCATGCAGGAGCTGTCTGGCCTTAAGACATACAGCCTTTATAGCAAAGCAAGACGGGTGAATATGGGAGAAGTTGGTGAGAAGCTGTTTTCTTGAGAGTTTTTAAACATTGATGCTTAGGGGCAAAAAGGACTACTTGTGAGCAAAACTCCCAGAGCATTGAGGGTGCTCACTGATGTATATTTATATTTATAGGATAGCACTGCTTGAATGTGGCCTGTGAGAACAACTTCTCTTTTCCGCAGCCCACAAAACCTTAAACCTACAATGCTTTTTACTTCCTCCTTCTCCTTTGCAGCTATAAATCAGGACTCACTGTCTGTGGTGCAAGTCACACTGATAAAAATGAGAGGACAAAGTGTGGAATCCCTTCACCAGGTAAGGGGGGTTGCTGGGCAGGAGGGTCTGTGTGTGGGCATTGAACCAAGGTCTAGTGTAATGAAGACAGCTGTAAATCATGTGAACTTGATTGGTCTGGATTTGACTGATTTTAAATGGTGTAACCCAAAACAGCTGTTGGCCAGCTACTGCTATCAGGACTAGGATGAAAGCAGTGTTTGGGTCCAGAATACTATAGAGAGGTTTGGAGCGATCAGTGGGGAAATCTTGCAAGCCAGCTATCGTCTGTCTTAGGCTTCCAGACGGGAAATGGAAAATAAACCACTTCCAAATTTTCATTGCAATACAGAGCCAAGACCATCCATGCAGTTTGGATGTGCGTTGCAAACTTGGTCATCTTCCCGCTCCTGAAGCCAGAAGCTCACATCAGAGCAAAACCAGATGCTCAATATCTAATTACTATCATTTGTGTGATTATACTATGTGTGTGCTGAAGTCTTTGTTAATGTTTTCTCTTCATCAAACCCTTGAGAAAAGGCAACTATATATGGTAAAATATGTCATATGATAAGTTGTGCTTGGAAAAAGCTTATTAAAATGTCTTTTTAAGGCCAAAAAATATTTCTTTTCAAAGTAGCTGTAGCCACTGGGGTAGAAATATTGTGCTGCTTTTTTTAAAAAAAAAAAACAAAACACAGACAACCAAGGCTCCACCATTTCTTGTCTCTCTGAATCCAAATTAGCCTTATCTGCTAAAAGAATTTTAAAAATCTGTTCATTGTTTTCCCCTTTAGTCCCTGAACTTTTCAGAACAAGGACTTCAGTCACTTTTTAGGACTTTTTTCTCCTTTCAGGCTTCTTCCTGGACCCAGTCAAAAGTGATAAATTTTCACTTACGGGCAAAATAGTCTGTAAAGTGCTATCGGAGATTTAAATAAAATCTTTGTTATTTTTTCCAAAGCTGAAGACCATGCAGTACAAATCATAATGAACTTATTCCTATATTTGAGTGGAATGACTTAAGAGTGCAAGGCAGGGAGTGGGCATCTTGCTTAAAGTAATGTTTTTAACGTTAATGCTTTTACCAACACATGCTTATGCTGTTAATTGATCGGGAGGCATCTGTTTTATAAGAGTGTTTCTGATCAACACAGGACTGTCTAAGCAATTGCAAAGACCTGGCTGCCACTTCTGTGTCAAATATTTGGTGCATCTTTAAAAAAAACTACCTTCCTTACAAGGCCATGTAACTAAACACTGCAGGACTGGGTTTTCTTAGTATTGACTGGAGCATACAGTGTGTGCCTGTTTCTGGGAGTGCAGCTGAGCCAGCGCAGGGTTTCCTTAGCATAGTTTTTTAATTCCCATCCCATGGAGGTGAGAGCAGTGATACCGGGAGGAAGTTTTCTGTGTTGCCAACAGAAGTATCTTGGTTTAAAAGTGATATTCCTGAAATCAGCCTTAATATTAGCATTTAAAAGCTGATTGTGAAGAGACAGAGAAAGAAGAAACAGGTGGGGAAGTTGGAAATGTCTTGAGTGGTCAGTAGTTCCTCCGCAGAGGTTGAGTCACTACAGCTTGTGTAGCAAGATGCTGCCTCTGGGAATTGCTGCTGGTTTGTCTCTCCTGTTTTCTTCATTGCCGAACAGTGTTATGTAGATGAAACTGTATGTTGCACTTAGTGAATTTTGGACACCGTAACCCATTAGTTTGCATGCTTGCCTTCTGAACCTTCCTTTCACTAACTTTCACTAACTCAGTGTGTTCAACCAGTTGGGGTAATTTTTTGTTACGTGGACTTTGTCCATTTGAGGATGACTGCACGGATCTGCCAAGAAGCGTCAGGTCATTCAGGTGTCAATACCTATCACGTGTTTTGTCAATTGTACTGGACACTGAGGACACAGTGCAGACAGATCAGGATCTGGCTCAACATGGCAGGGCAGCTTAATGCACTTGTAATCTCTTAATGGTTCACAGCTTCATTAAGCCAGTGTCCTTCAGAAGGCTGGTGGGGCTGTTTTGAAGGAGTGGAAGAACAGTTTTGGAAAACTTGTGGCATGCATAGCGAGCATCCTTAAGCTGTGTCTGAGCTCATTGTTTTTATTCCTGTGTGTCTTACTGAACTGGCAGGTCAGATCGCCCAAAAGCAGGAGCTGCAAGGACCAGCACAGCCAGAGTTTGGATGACATCCGCCTTTACAAGCACCAGCACCCGCCACTAAGTGCCACACTGTCTTCAGACACATCCCACAGCTACACCTTTGGCTGCAGCCTGGAGGATAAGCTGTCTATCTATGGCTGCGTTTATTCCACAGCAGACTGCAAAACCAAGTCTGCCCTTTATGGGAAGCGATCCATGAACTGCCTCTCCTTGGATCTTCTGGGAGAGGACCGGCTCCCGGAGGAGTTTGTGGTGTAATGAGATTGGAGCTCTTCCATACCAGGAAACAGCTCATCATGGAAATACATACCTCATTAACACATGTGATGTCACTCTGGTTCTTGCAGGAAATTGTGAGCAGCTTTGTTACTTGGCTCCATAATCAGTAAGTGGCATCGCTTCTGCAGACCTGACTACAGGGCAAATCAACTGGAGTGTAGCACTTAATGTTGGCATTTGAAGTGTCTGTGTGAGCAGAAAATGGAAGTGGCCTGCACCATTAGCAGTGACACAACCAACTTAAAAACCAAAAACAGCAGACCAAAACTGACGCTGAGCTAGTAAAGCAAACACTGTGTCTAAATGGATTTATCAGAAAGAAATTTAAAGTCTATGGCAGTTTATCTTCCTGCCTTTCTCTTGTGGTCCATTTATGTTAATGCTAGTGTACAGATAGTTTGGTTGTCTTGAATTTGTGCTGCTGCAACACTGCCAACAGCTGTCAGGCCAGGATACACTCTGTACACATTTGGAGGGCTGTGTATGGAAGTGTCTAGCCTGTTCCTGTTGTAATGAACACAAGTTGCCTATTTGCTTTACTGGGAGCAAGACCTGCTCTGCCAGGAGTTTATTTCTCTTTTTTGTTGTTGTTGTTTTGTTTTGTTGTAAGCATCCAGCCAAATACAACGTGTGCTCTTCTTTTTTGTCTTTAATGCAACAAATGGAACTGTCTCTCAGCTGTCTACTACTGCCGTGATGCAGAGTGGTAAATAAATGCTTATATCCTTGGGGAGATGGGGGAGGGGATAAAAAAAATGACTTGGCTGCTTCTGAGAGAAAAGTGGAAGACAAAAGTGTTAATTGACTGGCTTTTGAAGACGGGAGTGTGACTGGAGAATTTGTCCAGGCATGATCACCCCTTACTTTGAATCACACTTTTATGTTGTTGTTTTCTTGGTTTTTAATAAATCTGTTCCTTAGAAATTTTTCCTCTGCTTAGGAGGCAAGTATGGACTGAAGAAAGTCACTTTGGAAGGACAGACAGAGTGACTGTGTCCAACTTAGTCATGGATAGGTCATGCAAATGTGAGTGCGTGGTGCTGCAGGGCTGGTGATGGTGGAAGCATAGGGTGTTTGTGTGCCAAACCAAGGGTACTTGTTTGGTGATTCTGAGTGGTGGAGCTGGCTGTGCTGGCTCTCACTAGGAAAATAATGATAATTATGCTGTTTGATTCAAGCATGTGGTGTGGAAAACATCCTGCTACCTTGTTACATCCAAATAAATGTATGATTGATTTCCTTCCCTATCTTCCCCCAGTACCTCCTCCCCTCATCGATTCCCAGCATTTGGGAAGCTTGTACTTACAGGCATGTGTAACCTGTGCCCAGCTTTTGACAACCTTGCCAGGTGGAAACTAATAATTTTTTGGCAAACTCTAGATGCAGACTGATGCTATTCTGCTCGTTGAGGAAGTGTGTGTTGTGCAGTGTTGATCATTCAAAAGCTGAAGATAGTTGAATTCAGGAAAGGTAGGAAGCCAGACCACAACGAGGAGGGTTTGAGCTGCTGCTTTGACAGTGGGCTTGCAGGCTTAGTACTTGTGTGGCAAGTTGCGTTCCCAATTATTTGCGTTCACAAATCTGTGAAGTCTGTCATCTCACTATTTCTATGCAAGTGAGTGTGGTGTAGAGACAGAGCATGCAGGTGCATCTGCATTTACTGAAGTGGCATCAGTGGCTGGACATCCTCCTGAGATGAATCCAGCACCAAAACCTAGCTGTGTGTTTGAGGAATGAATGATGGGCACAAGCTCACTGTAGCTGCAACTTAATCGACCGTGCCCTCTTTGATGACACTGTTCGTTCTTTTTGTAATGAACAATTAGGAGCTGTGTGTTCACTGTAGCCTCTTTTCCTTTCTTCCAAGCAAAGCCAAAATGCCTTTACAGAGTACTTGAGCTATGTTTACTGCATCCAAAATAAACTCTCCTAAATGGATCTAAATGCTCATGAACAGTCCAGTCAAGCCTCCTGCTGTCGGTCACTCCATTACCTGGGGCCTGTTTGGCCATAAGGTGTGGGAGACGGGCACGGCCAGGATCCAGGAGGCCAGTGGCCGTGCTGCAGGGAGCAGCCTTGTTCTTGCAGCCGCAGTGGAGCTGGAGGGATGGCTCTTGCTGCAGCAATGTCCGTCTGTCCGTGGAAAAGGTGGGGGCGTCTGGAGCGACAGCCCTGCTAAACTGTTGCTCTCCCACCTGTGCAGATGTACAGTTACTCGTGGTTCTGGCTGTGGTTGTTAACAGGAAAAAGCTCAAAATTCAGTGGGTATAGTTGTTTGGAAAAGTGTCATAAAACACGTGTGTGCACCACATGCCCACATCTGTGCACACTTGTCTCAAAGACAATCACATTCATACCTGCTTCAGCCTAACCATCTTACTGAAGTGTTTGTTGCCACCAAGCAGCTTGGTATTTTTTTTCGCAGTTACCAAGCATTCAATGGATTTGGTGTAATGCTGGAATGCTGCTGTCACTGGTTACAAAATACAGCAATGCCTGAAAACAGTGTAATTGGCTCTTGCATGAGCATCCACTGCCTTGTATGTCTATGGGGGTTTCTTGTATTTATTCATGGCTGGTGGGGAAGGTGAACTCTCCAGGTCTGACAGTCTTCCCTCAGTGGCCTACGCAGCTCCCTCCAGTAATCTTACGTTACATATGCATATGAAGGGGAGACCGGATACTTTTGTGTGTAGCCTGAGAATGAATTAATATCTTACAAGCACTGTGAATATCTATTATGCAAGTTTTTGTATTCATATGAAAAAACTGTTCCTCTTAGTAATAGACTTATTTTTTGTTTGTCTTTGGATTTAGAAGGTCTCTTGTTATTTTTGATTAGTTAGGTAGAGGGTAACATGTAAGCATTTATCAGCTGATGTTAGAAACTAGCTGCCAATATTTGTACATACTTGTAAAATACTCGTGGTATAATCACTCTATTTTAATGGTAAAAGTTTCTCCTTTCCATGAAAGGAATTTCTTGTTTAAAATAAAATATAAATAATTATATGTACACCTGCAATAAAGTATGGATAGAAAAATGTAATTGTGTATCTTTCTATTTTTTTTTTTCCTTCAAGAGGTGCATGTCAGTGACATCTTCCATTTGAGATAGGCAGGTTGTAGAAATTAATTTGCTGCCAGCCTGTAATCCATATGAGCTTGGCTTGTGACGGGAAACCCAGAGGCACTGTAGTCACTGGGACAGTTCTTTTTCCTCCCCGCCACTCTCAGTAGCAGGATGCCAAAAGGGCCTCTGTCAGGCATTGAGGACCCAGTCGAGCAGGTTGGAGTCAGCAGGAACCCTAATGGGAGCTGAATCTAACTGAGGAGACAAGTTAAGCTGCTCGCGGTGGTTAGTCAAGCAAACCGAGCGTGCGAACTCCCAAGGGTGTAGAGAGATCCCGTCAGCATCCTCCCGGGGGCTGCATCCAAGGACAGGCACGCCAGCCCATGGGATGCAGCGTGCTGCTAAAGAGTGCTCTGCCCTAAGTCACCTAACCTGCTGGCCTGAGTCTGGCATGGGTAAAGGAAAGTTTTGCTTTTCTTGGGACACGGATGTATGAAGGGGTGCCGTAGTATAACTATTCACATCTCTTCTCAAAGAAGCTTGCTGACCAGGGTTCCATTGTAAATGGTTTGGTTTTGTTTTGTTTTTTTTTCCTTTTCTCTGGCTATGTTATGGACCACTAAAGCTAGCATTCAAAAAAAAAAAAAGTAAAAATTTTTTTATGTCCTTTGATATTGTAGTGTTGCCCCTATTCTTATGACTTCCCCTCTTGCACTTTGTATTTCTGTCCAGTACCTGCTGTGTTTCCAGAATACAAATTTTCAAGGACTGCACAGACTCATCCAGCTTTGGTTTGGGGATGCTGGAAGGAGGTGGTTTGGTTACACATAGAGCTTCCTGCGGAGGTAAAATTAAACAACAGGTAAATATGAAGCCACCTAACTCCAAAGGGCTTTGTCGCTTCTCTTTTTTAATTTGCTTGGCAATCGCACCTTCTTGCCTGCTAGGGCAGACTGCTGCTGACCAGAATATACAGGATGAGTCTGTCTCTGAAGGTGGGACTTCTCGTGGGACCAGCGCATCCTCCCTGGGTTCAGCGAAGTGACGCAGCGTGGGATGGGGGAAATGCGGTTGCTGCACCGGCTCTGTGCGGGGGGCTGCGCCGAGGCACGGTCTGACGGCGTGTGCCAAAGCCCATGGGGAGAACGCCGCAGCTATTTGGGGCGAAGTGAGCGCAGCTCCTCCGTGGCGTGCGTGGCAGCGAGGTCCGAGACGCTGAAGGCTGACGGGGTGTTTTAAGAGCCTGAACGCTCTTCAGCAAGCACGGCTCCCGGCGTCTCACAGCGGCGGGCGGGCGAGCTCCCTGCCGTAGCTCCTTGCCCACCAGCGACGGTGCTTCCCCCGCCTGCGAATGGCGTCTCCTGGCCGCTTTGCCCAGCCTCCCCCGGCCCCTCTCCTTCCTCATCGCTACCCGTCTCCCCTGTCTCCACAGCGGCCCCGACCCTCGGCGCCCCGCCGTGAAGCCTCACCCGTCCCCGGGCGTCCTCCCAGGCCGGTGGCGCCGGCGGAGAGGCCCCTGCCCGCCGCCCGCCATCTCTCCCCGAGGCTGCGCGCCCTTTCCCGCGGGGCACCGAGGGACCCCACGCGGGGCGGGAGACAAGGCCCGGGCCGACGCTGAGCTCCGGGCCGGGGCCTGTCCCGGACCGTCGGGCGGCAGTGCTGGGCCCGGGGCGCGGGGCGGCGCCCGAGGAACGCGGCGGCCGCTGCCTCACGGCCTGGGCTCCTGCCGCCGGGGCCGGGGCCGGGGCCGGGGCCGGGGTGGCGGCTGGGCCGAGCGGCCTCACGCAGAGCTGCGGGGAGGGTGGCTCCTGTCAAGACACCGCCGGAGACCGAGCTGCCCGCCGGGCAGGGACCGGCGGCCGGCTGCGAGACGGGAGGAGCCCGGAAGGCCCACGCAGGCCGGACCGCCGGGAGGTCGGTAGTTGGGCGAGGGGAGCCCGAGGGCGGCTGCGGCCGTCGGGGGCTGGCTGAATCCCGTAATACACGAGTACAAAAAGTGTACGGCGGGGTCCCGGGGGCAGCGTCTCTCGGGGCCGAGGGCAGCACGGCTGGTTGCTGCACGGCAGGCGGGTACGCCCGAACTACACTGGGGACAAAGCTGCTGCGCCTTAGCCTCTGGGAATCCTTGGCACGGGGTGCTCTAGGTGTGAAATGTTGATATTGGTTCAAAAAACCCCTCCAGCGAGTCGGTTTATGAAGACGAGCCCCGTTCAAAGCAATATACCCCTGGGACGGACAGTTGCAATCCGAGGGGCTGTAGCTGAGGCAGCGTCGGCTGTGCCTGCTCTGTGCCCGTGGTTTCCTCCTTCAGCGTCGTGCACGGGGCACCGCTGGAGGTGGACGAGCCTTGGGTACCACTCAGTGAAGCAGTTTTTTCTTTCATCACCGAGCCGCCTCCTCTCGGGGCGAGCACCCTTCCTGCAGAAGCTCTGCAGGTGTCAGAGCTGCGTCGCCGAGTATTTCCCCATGCTGCTCCCAGGAAATCAAATGTAATGAATTTTTAATGACCTCTGCGTGCTGTTGCAATCACTTGCCCACTGTCCAGCTCCACCTCCACCTCCACACCCCCTCGGGTAGCTGAATATTAGCAGTGGGCTGCTGCCTGTTCACGGTCGGGCCCTTTTGCCCTTGCCGTGGACCTTCAGCCCAGCTGCAGCTGGCGCAGCGGCTGCGCCCACGGCTTGGTGAGACAGCGCAGGGGTACAGGGTGCCTCTTGCACGGCACCTTCCCAGCACGGCATGCACTGCGACAGCCCCGACCGCTGCACCGGCGCTGGGCTTTGTCACGGAGGGGAGCGGAGGAAAGGGTGAATATGGTACCGCCAAGGTGCTGTTGGTCAGGAGGGACGGGGTGGAGGAGGCGATGGGATGATGGAGAAATGAATGGGAAGGACTTTGTTTCCCCATGGATGATTGCACTCCTCGCACCCAAACAACATTTTATAAAGTAAACCCACCTCAGAGTAGTTCCCACCCCTCCTTTCCTGGCACGTATTGTGTCCCTGCACCTCATTTTTTGGGAGCACACTCCAGCCCATGGCCGTACTGCATTCTCACGCTGCCAGTCAACCAGGTACTGAATTTGGCTCTGCAAGGAGGAGATTGTAGTTGTTAGAGTAAGATCCGGATAGCAACCCTCGCGTTGGAAGTCTCTTGTTCTACCGCAGAGACGTAATGAGCAAAAATTGTATTTATCCTTTCTGGTAGACTGCAGGGGCAGCTGAATATGGGCTATTGAAGAGCATAGCTGTGGTATTTTAAAATTCTGCTTTATTTTTATTCCTGGAAATATCAGCCTCACATTTTTATTTTAAATCTCATAAATACATTTATACCAATCTTTATTTTTCTTTCTCCAATCACTGCTGTTCTCAGTATGCAATGAGATAATTGGATATGGCATGTGCTAGAAGCCTTAAGTCTCAAGCCACGACATGGAAAATACCGCTGAATACTTTAGCGGCAGCAGAGCATTCGGTGTAGGAAAAATTAGTTTGCATTAGCCACAGAAAGTACTCCACCTCTTTGCTACGACCAGCTGACAAATAGCCTGAGCTGTCTGATGATCGTGGCCACAGTGACCGATTCCCACAGCCACGTTCCCCACCCTTGTAGAAAATGAAGCTTTGAATGTGGCTTGCTCTCTCGCCAAGGCGTTTCAGGCTGGAAGGGTTGCACTGAGGCAGCCCCTCCCTGCTGGGTGCAGTCTTTGGGGTCGCCCTCCCCTCCGCACCGTTCTCAGACCCAAGTGCATTCAAAAGAGCTCTGGCTATTGGGATGGAGATCCCTGAGCAAAAACGTGCGCTGTAGGAAGCCAGGTACTTTTCTCTCCTTGATGCATAACTTTTGGGGGGTGAGAGCGAGGAGGCTTTTTGCCCTCTTCTGAGGCATCCACGCTTACCCACTGCTGGAAATAAGGTCTGTGGTGCAGTTTGTTGTTGTTCCTGGTGGTGGTATTGAAATCTTTCTTGTCTGGCTTGTGGGCTGCGCTCCTATATTTAGGGTTAAATTGCTCTCTGTGTGTGTGGAGGAAGCCTGGGAAGCCGGCCTGGCTTTTGTCTGTAGCATCTGCTGAAGCGGATCCCGAGCTCTCTGCATTTGCAGGACCAGCGACACTGGCAATGCCCCTGTCCTCTCCTCTGGCACACGTAGCTACTGCTGGGGTCAGGGAGGGTTTTCTGCCTATATGGTCTTTCTATGGGTAATGCAGACTTTCTGCTGATGGTTGTCTTAGTCAGACGTGAACAGAGGGCTCCTATAATCCCTCTGTTAAAGTGCTAACAAGATGTACTCTGGGGACCTTCCATTCTTGGGATGGTCAAGAAGGACATGGCAGTCACCGGAGGGGCTGCGTTAAGGCAGGTGAGGCACCTGGGGCTAGCTGGACAATATTAGCATTGCCAGCTTTGATCGCATTTCTTGCGGGTGTTGCAGTACGTTATGTTTTCTTTTTAAAGCCCCAGCTCCGAGTCATGCTTTTGCATAAGGCTCACAGCTTGTAATAAGAAAAACAAGGAAACCTTCCCAGCCTACCTGGCTGAAGGGAAAATTTGGCAATAGGACTGCTCAAAGGGCCTATGCCAGAAGGGCAATAAAGAGAGCCCCAAGTACGGGTGTGGTTTTGAACATCTAAATCCAAACTCACGCTTAGGAAATGCCTTGAGGCTGGGGGTGCGGACACAGGGCCTTCCTCTGGAGTGGACGTGCCCCTGGCCAGTCCCAGCCCAGCCCGGCTGCCAGCGTTGGCATTCAGCTAGCCACGTCCTGCAGCAGGGGATGAGCGGC
This sequence comes from Harpia harpyja, assembly GCF_026419915.1. Classification (NCBI taxonomy): domain Eukaryota; kingdom Metazoa; phylum Chordata; class Aves; order Accipitriformes; family Accipitridae; genus Harpia; species Harpia harpyja. The sequence goes on from NC_068952.1 coordinate 38,333,479, forward strand.
AGGGTTTACTGTGGGAGCAGTTGCGTATGATTTTGCTGAACATGTGCACTGCAAATAATAGAGAGGGTACAAACCATTGCTTTCCAATCTGCTTCAACACAAACCGCTTTGAGGCCCAAAGCAAAATTATTGCTGAAAAATATAGGGCTAGCATGCTAAGGGAAAGCTCTACAGCCTTGATGCTTATTTTATCCTGTTTTCAGAATAAACAGGGGAGGGTAGAAGCTTTTGAAGGCTGCCTTTCCCAAGGACATTGCCAGAGCATCAGCTGAGCTTTCAGACAACCCAGCACCTTTAAGGTTAACAAGCTTTAAAGACTCCCCAAAGCTGCTACCTCAGACTGCTGCTACCACCACTCTGGCCCTGCCTCGTCGATGCCATCCTGCAGGCTCAGAGCTGCCTCTCTAGCTCCAGGGAGGTGCCCACAAGGCTCCAAGTACAATTTCTTCCCATGTAGAGGATGCATGGATAAAACGCAGAGCCCCGTGAGGCACGATAACAGCAGGGACAGCTGCTTCAGCGGTGACATCCCAGGTGCGGAGGAGCATGAGGTGGTTTCTGGTGTCCCTAAGCCACTCTCCTCTGCCCAAGAGCAGGGGCCAGAAAGGTTCCTGGTGGCTCAGGTGTTTACCTGGCTGCAGCTGGTAGCAGGTCCAGGTGGAGGGTGCTACAAAGGAGAGCAATCAGGGCACAGGAAATTAGCTCTCCTCTGAGGAGAAGAGCCAGGGAAAGGAGAAGGTCTCTGCAGACCCTCTGGGAGAAGTTACCAGCAGGCTCCAGTGTTGTGGTGCTGTGGATGAGCTCCGCAGGAGAGAAGGAGAGCCCTGCTGGGGCGGTGGGGTAGGACTTGCTTGCCTCTCAGTCTCGCTCACATGTTGTTTGCTGTAGGAGTCATAAGCAGTTGTTGGGATGGGGTCTGGAAACTGCTTTTTCCTTCCCCCTTGCCTGGTGTGTCCTAGTGGTGAAGCTGCTGACTCTTCCCTGGGACGTGCTGGTGTAAGGAGTAACTTGGAAGGACTGCAGGTAGCAATGGTATGGGTGAGGGCAGCAGCAACTCAGCAGGACCCTGATAAGAGCCTCCTGTGATCACTGCATCGTTAGGCTAGGGCTTGTTTTACCTCTGACTGTCCTTATTTTATCTCTTGTCTGTGGCTTCCTCTTGCCTGGAGCTTGGGGCTCTCCTGGGAGAACGGCTCTGCAGTCCTAGTCTCTCGGGCTGGAGAGGACCTTGGCCTCACACGTGTTAACTGTCCAAAAGAGTGTCCTCTCCCAGGGCATGTGTGCTGTGGCCGCTGAGTCCAGCCTCCCTGCGGCAGCCCTGTCAGTGTGAGCAGCCGGGTGAGCGTGGCAGCTGGGGCCGTGGCGGTGGGACTCCTGCGGGGACCGACCTGGTGGCAGTGCCACTGGTGCCAGTGGGTGGGAGACACTGGGGGACTTCTCCAGGGGACTCTCGGACCCGCTCTGTTCAAAGCAGGTGCCCAAACTGAGACTGTGGCCAGGGTCTGGCAAAACCTCAGCCCTGAGGTTGGGACCTCAGCTGCCTGGTGCAAAGTGCTAACGAGATCTGAACTCCCAGGGTTGTTTTTGGGACTTCAGTGAGTTAACGTTGTATGAGTCAGTGTCGCTGTGTCTCCAGTATCTCGCACCTGCCAGAACTTTATCGGCTCTCCTTCAGGACTCTATGCTTTTCTCTTCTTCCCTTTCCACTCTTTATGGGAGGTAGGTGGTGTTCAAAGGTCACTGGCCTGCTTGGAGGCCGGATAGTTTTGCTTTCTTGTGCCTGTAGTGAGGCGTCTCCTTGCCTTCAGCTGGCTGCGGGCATCTTGCGTGTGCCGTGGCCACAGCAGCCCTGGCAGGACCTGACCAGTGGTGCGGGGCCCTCTCTGGCTCTCATGGAGCATTTGGGGGTCACCATATACTGCGTTGGTATCCTGAGTGCTTGGCTGGGCTCTCTGAAAAGGTGTCCTGCCTGAAAGCGGTTTGGTGCTGCCTTGTGCAGCGCCGGGCTTGCCTGCGAACTGGTAGAGGTGTCCCCAGTGGCAGCACCCCTTCCTTGGGCTTGGCTCGGTCTGCTCTGCGGAGGGACCACCTCGCCGTCCTGTGGCGGTGCGTGGCTCGCTTCAGGAGAGACACAGCAGGAGCAAACCTGCGAGCGAGCCTGGGCGCTCGCCTCCAACAAGAGGAGGTGGGTGGAGAAGGTGGCTGCTCTGTTGGCCTGAATTTGGCCAGAGGTAACACCCGTAGCTACTTCTAAGCTCATACAAGCTCCGAAACTGGACTGGATGCGGTCCTGGTGATGCGAGAGGCAGGAGACAGGACCTGTGTGCTCAGCTTCCCCAGGCATTGCGTTTCCCTGCTATGTAACTCGACCAGGGAAGGTTTTTTAACCAGGATTTCAGGAGCTGCTGTATCCTCACCAGCAGGAGCTCTCCTGGGACCGCCATAGTGACTGTGCAGGTAGCTTACTTCTCTTCCTCTGTCCCGTGTCCCCATGCAACTGCGCATTTTTACGTTTTTGTTATTCATCAATTCTTCTGCCTTTTGTCTGTATGCCACGGGAGCTGAGCTCATGACTTGTGGCTGGGATTGCAAAGGTTGTGATGTTTTGACGTGCCCAAATTTATGGGACTGAGGTAGAAGGGTTTAACACAAACCTGCTTGTGCTGAAAAACTGTAGGCCTATTGCTTGCGTTCCATGTTCCTAAAGTGGCTGTTGTGAGTTGCTTGCAGTTGTGCAGTGTCCACATCAGTGTGTCCATCATAAGTCCTCTCTTGTTCACACGGGCAAACAAAAGAGCTGATGCTGATGAATGTGCAGGTATAGCTTCTTGTGTTCAGGCATCACAGTCTCATCCTGCCCTTTGCTGTTGCAAGTGCTGCACCAAATTTAGCAGGTAAACCAGATTCTGGTAAGGAAACAGAAGTCAGTCTATGAAGAAGTCTAGAAGTCTGACTATGGATGTCTTTTACCTCCCTTCAAATTGCCCGTTCCCCACATCACAGCTGCTGGTCTGGTCACTGGTATGGGCAGTTTCAGAGTCTTCATGAACCAAGGTAAGAGGAGAGGTAGAGTGCAGAGGGTACATCACTGTAGTGTCTTGACTGATGTAAGGGGCTTGCTACCAAGAGGGGTTTCTCTGCTCTCATGGCATTAGGTAGCCAGCAGTAGCAAAAGATACTGCTGTAACTTCCAGCTGGTCCGTGTCTGTGGTGAACGTACAACAGCTTTCCACAAAGAGGCATTCAAAGAGGCGCTGTAAAACCTTTCTTCTGGATGGGGACTGGGAAGGCAGCAGATGGGGCACGTGTCTCTCTGTAAGACAGCATCCGTGGGGGCTGTCCAGAGGTACGATGTCCTTTATGGCCCCTTGCATTCACTGGAGGTAGGCTGGGCAGCAGCTCTCGGGCTGCCTGGTACCTTCCCAACACCCAGTTTGTAGTCTCCCTGGGTTGAGTCCTGTGCCATCTCTGTGAGGCATCCCCGTTTAGGTACTGCAGTATTGAACTGCCTCTTGTGAACTTTGTCCTGTCTCTGTTGGGAAGTGCTTCCCGCAAGTTGGACACCGCAAAATAACTTGTCAGATCTGGCTGCCTAAGCTTGGTTGTGTTACAGTGCACTGAGCATTGGCATCTTGGGCACTGGCTAGCCGTTCTTCACAGATTCAGCTTTGCCTGCAGAGCCAGCGGGAGCAGCATGGGCTCCTCCTCCAGCTCCTTTCTAAGTACCGCATGGATGAGCGCGTGCGTCCACCCACGCTGAGCCACCTACCCTGCGGAGGGCTTGGGAAGTGGGTCAAGAGAAAAGGAGCACGGACGCCTGGATCTCAAATGCAGATGGAACTCATCACAGCACGTGTAATTTGCGCTGTGTTGGGAACATTGGTGCTGTCTGGCCAAAGCATGTAGGGCTGGAGGTATTGGAGGCCTGTGGCTAAAGCATAAAGAAGGACTACTTGCTAGTGCACTGGCTGTCCTGCAAAACGCTTGTGTTTCTGAATCTGCTTCTGCGTTTAACCTGGAGCTTGTGTTACTCAAAATGCCAGCTCAGAGCATGTAGCGGGCAGAGTCTGTGTGTGTGTGTGCTCAGAAAGAGGTGGAGGAGGCTCATGCTGCTGTAACCCAAACATCTGAAGCGAGGGAGGATGTATCATCTTCTGTCTCTTGGATCTTCAAAGCTTCTGGTATGGCTTCCAAAGCTTTTTATAGTAGTGGGTTGGCTTTGTTGTTGTTGTTTTGTTTTTATTTTTGTTTAGAAGAGGGAAGGAACTGATTAGTAAAGTCCAGAGGAAAATGAGAGGGGAAAACCACTCCTTCTGCTGCTTGCCTTTAAGTGAGCTGCTGGGCAGTGACTCATCCCAGCCAGGACAGTAATTTCATGTAGCAGAAAGAGGGCAAGAGGGGACACGTGTTGGAGGAGATACTTGCAAGCATGAAGCTGGAGGTGCTGGAAGAACATGGGGGTGATAACTCAGCTTAACTGTGGTTCCCCAGGGTAATGAGCAGAGGTGCAACTTCAAGCCTGCAAGTCTGCGAATAAGAAGTGCAAATCTCATGCTGCTGGAGTTTGATATCTAGGGATATTTTCCCCCATTGTTTCTCTCAAAGCTGATGCTAAAGACTTGTTCCTGATAGCTGGAGCACTGCAATTCTCTTCTTTTGTTGTTGAATTTGGGCCCTGGTGTTTGAACTCTTAGTAGTGACATCTGAATACCTGGTCACTGGACCATTTAAGCATTTCAGCAGGATTTCTGAGGCTGATCTCCAAGTCATTAGAGACATGTCATGTACTGAGCAAACCACTTCAAAGAGGTGAATTTGGAGCATGGCATCATGTTATTCAAGTATTGAGTTTGGGACTTCTCCTCCAAATGCTTTGTCTGAGCAATCTCAAACTCTTGGCTATGGGGAAGAGCGATCATCTCTCTCTCTCTCTCTCTCTCTCTCTCTTAATCTGAGATCTTAGGTAAAAACACCAGTGGAGGGGAGTGTTGTCGTGAAGTAAGGGGGCAGACTAAATCATCTCTTGAAGATGCTCTCGCAGCCCAAGAGTTCGGTGAGGGATGCGTGGTGGAGCACGCAGATGCATTTTACTGGTGGCTCCAGCACTTTCTGTGCAGCCCCATGGGGTTCCTGCCACCTGCCAGCACCGTGGGGAGGCCGCAGGTTACACCCGAAACGAACGGCCCTCCGTGCCTTCGCAGCCATGGGCCTTGGTCCCCAGTACCGGTCTATTTGAACGCTGCAGTGCCCCATCCCTCAGCCGCGTTCGCTCTCCCTGCCCCCGGGGGCACGCTGGGACATGCTCACTTCTAAATGTCACCAAAGAGTATTTCGATGCGGCTTTGGGACGGTTATTGTTCGGACGCATTGCCAACCTTATGCAAGACCATGGGCATCTTGCCACTTATTAAAGATGAATTCAAATCAGCGAAACCGAATGCAGCTGTCCGCTCCCCCAGCCTCCCCAGAGATACTTGCATGAATTCGAGAAGGCTCAGATTTTATCTTAGATTTTTTTTTTGTCTCCTTTTATATACACAAAATTAAAAGGGGCAAATGCGTTGCAAGATAAAACCTGGTTTGATAAAAATGGATGTAAGAAAAAAGAATTGTAGGCAATGTTTCCCCTCACTCGCGCCCTTCAATTAGATCACCCTGTGCCCTCCTTTGTACGGTATGTGGCTTGCATTTTTGTCTGGCTGGGGCTATGGTTAATGTCGTTGCTCAAACGCCAAGTTGGTTTTGTGGAAGGCCGCGGTACCTTTGGTGTTCCTGCTCTCTGGGCCCATCTGCTCCTCTGCGAGCAGACGCTGCTGCCCCTTCCTCTGGTTGAAGGGGCTTGCAAGCCCATCAGCTTGCAACTGCTTGTCCGCAGCGGGAGCCGAAAGCCTTTCCCAATAACCGCTTCATTCTGCCTGTGCCTTGCATTCTGCAGAGGTTTGGAAAAGTGCTTCATAAAATGGAATCGCAATTTAATAACAAATTAAACATTTTTGTGAACCTTCCAATGCTAATTATGGTTTTCCTAGCCTGGCTAAAACCAAGAGCAGCCTCTCTTTGTGGTGCGGTTGCTGCCAAGGCATGAACCACATGTGGAATTAAATATGTAGTTTTCAAACGTCAGCATAGGACAAGGCTTTGTTTAAGAGTGGGCCAAAGGCGCTGGCTGGTATAATTACTGCTTTTTTTTTTTTAACCCCGTGATGAGATGCAGGACTGTTAAGCAATTGTGGATCACATTGCTTCCTTGGGCTCTGCTGATGGGAGTATTCCTAGGTGGTGGGGGAGATGAACGGCTTGTCTGCAGAGGGTGCAGAGGGCTATGAACTGTAGTGTGAATTTACAGCGTGCCAGCCACGTGCTTGGCCTGGGGCAGCTCTCGGAGCGTGGTAAGCTGCCCTGCACAAAGGCATTCCCTGCAGGCGCTGAAAAAAACATCCTCACAGGGAACCGATGGGGAGCAGCTCCTGTGTCGTACGCTCTGCTCTGCCCCATTGCACGCTGCCTTCCCTTGCGTGGAAAGCCGCGTGCTGCAAGTGAACCAGGGACAGATTGGCAGAGGCTGAAAGAAGGTGTGTGGGACCAGCGCTGCAGAGCTTAATGTTAGAGCCAGCTAAGTATAGTGTAGCTTAATGTTAGAGCCGGCTAAGTATAGTGTAGGGATCAGGGTTGAAAAAACAAGTGAAAAACCTCCATAGCGGTTGTAGGTCCTTCAAAATCAGGTCCTTGAGCAATCAGTTTCCTGGGCCGTGGCAAAATGAGAGTTGGGGCTCTAAACCATTTGCCTGGACTCCCTCACTAGACTAGGGAGGCAGAGGTACTTGCTGAAAGTGGATCTATCCTGTTAAACCTTTTCCCTTGGCTGCAAGGGAACTGACAACTGGAGTTGATAAATTCCATCTGTAATGATAAATCCACAGCGATTTAAATGTGAGTACCAAGCTGTACTTTTGGGCCGAATTTTGGACTTGTACCCTGAAAGCTCTTGTCAGATTCCAGATATGTCTAGATTTCTCCTGCTACCGTTGTGTAGGTCTATGTGTACATATATCTGTGTATTTTACCCTAGACGAGTACTTGCTGCTATTAGGACTTGGGGACTGGTCTGGCAGAGTCCCACTGTCCCTGCCCCAGCTCCAGATCTGCTGAATGTCCTTCAAGCCAGAGGATTCACTTGTGTGGGGAGAGATGTGAGCTCAAATCCTTTGTCTTTAAACTAGACCCAAATTTTCTGCTTTCTGGGAGGGTGATTGGCCCATGGGTTAGAGGATGTGTGAGTAGGGTGCCGGGGGTGAGGGGTGCTTGCAGTGTGGAAGCAGCTTCCACCCTTCCGTAAGGTGCTCGGGGTACCTTGGCATGAATACCAGACCCCAGGTCTCCCAGGCAGCAGCTGCACTGGTCAGGCTTCACACCATTTACTCCTTGGCCAACTTGACACTGAACCAGGATGCTCAATACTGAAGTATTCACAAGACCAAATTCTCATGTGTTTGCTGTGGTTTGAATAATGGGTAGGCTTTTTGAGGAGGAGGTGGAGGCTTCTAGCTACTGTGCTAAAATGGTTTGCTCAGCTCACCTGCAGGGCAAGGAAGAAGGCAGAATAAATCTGAGAGGGGCATCTGAAGGCCAGTCCAACAGGTAGCCGGGGTTTATGGTGCCTTGCATCGCTGTGTGGAGGAATGTCTCTTTCCTACGGGGACGGTGGAAGGCGAGACATAGCTGAGCACTGGCTGAACTGTCACAGGAGAAAGTGGGGGCCCAGTGGAGGAGAATGAGAGCCCAGCAGTGAAAGTTAAGATCTTGACTGGCACCGAGGCATGCTGATCATAGATAGGAGAGAGGATCCCCTATACTGAGTGGCGTTCCCTCTGAAACAGCGACCCAGTGACCTGGCTGGGCAGGCAGGAGGTAGGGCAGGGTTGAGAGTGCTCTTGCTTCAATGCACCAAGAGACCAGCTGAGCTCTGGGTTATGCACTCATGGGCTTCACTGATTTTTTTTTTTTTCTCCTGATTTATATAGTTTTTACTCTTATTTGCTTGTGCTTCTGCCCTCCTAGAGAGCAGAGCTGTATTAGCAAATAGACTACCTGGGCACTTAAAAACGACCACCATTTTCCTGGTGCTTATCACCTCCTATCTCAGTTTTTTAGAACACTTTCAAATATCACTTTCTTTCTCCAAGTGTTGGTATGTGTGTTTCAGCTGTACAGTGTCAAGATGATGAGGACTGGTTTATTGGGATAGGCTTTAGTCAACAAAGGAAACCTTAAAGTCAGCTCTGTGAATATCTGTCACACCTGCTTTTCTAACATAGCTGTTATCTGAAAGCACAAAAGATCTGAAAACTAAAAAAAGTTACAGCAGAGAAGTATAGAGCCTTGCACATGCTGTTTTCCTTGCTCCTCAGGACATCAGTTATGTGTCTGAAGATCCTTGCCTCTCCTTTAGCAGGTCTGAGCGAATCTTTGGGCAGAAGACAGTTCAGCTTAGATGCCGGAGTAAAGCCATTTCACCCTTACAACTCTTACCCTTCTTTCCTTCAGTGCATCACATCTGACATTGGGATTGAGCAATCGCGTCTCTATAACCCAGGAAGTTCTAAAACGGAAAGTTCTTAGAGCAAAATGTTAACTTTGCTGCCCTGCATACCCTGTACACTTCATTGTGCAGGTCAAACAGTGAGTGATGCGCTATGCTGACAAGGAAAACAGGAATAGGGAATGCTGCATATGCACAATTTGGCAGAGTTGATGTTAATGTAGAAACTTAAACTTTTGGTATTTGCTGATGTATGAGGGGTGTATTTCTCAGCTGTAACATTAAGTATTGCTGCTTTTCCCCTACCACACAGATTGTAAACAAAGATCAAGTTTTGAAGAGCAGCTCCAGAAAATAAAGCGCAGTTCATGACAAGTTACATTTCTGCGTAAAACTTAGGAAATGCCAAATGCTTAAAAATATTTGAGGATGTTACTTAAAGATGCTGGTGGAATCAGCTAGCCCTCCCTTGACACTTAACCTCTTAGAGCTGTAATCCATGGCCTGCTTCAGTAGCCTTGCTGTTGGGAGACTAAGGTGAGCTTGAAGCTGTCTGCTCCTGCATTTCATTTACCAGGCTAACATTCCTTGCTGTGACACCTCCTCACCCGAGATTGCTTTAGTGACCATTCAGCTTCATAAGGTCCTGTCTCCAGATTCTTTTTCCACCTATCTGTTACTGCTGGAATCAGGTAAAGGTAAGGCATTTTTACCCTCGTGACATTATGTAGGAAAAGTAGTAGTATTACAGCTCTCCAATGGCAAGACTAATGTTCTGAGCACCAGAGCACTGCGTGCAACACAGCAGCTGTTATATATTCAAGGGTGAAATTCCAATAATGGTATGCTATATAATCTCTGGATAAATATTTATGCTTGTGAAGGTTAAGCGACTTGGAGTACTATAAACTCCAGCCTTATGGGCAGGCCACCACAATTCCAGCCTTCTTACAGTGACCTACCACTGACCTCTCTCCCAGTCTAGAGGCAGAGTGATTGCTGGAGGTAAAAATGCAGACTGGATCCTCAGGCCACTGATGAGCAATAATGCAGTGCATAAAACACCTCAGATGATGTTATTTGAACCCAACTACTCATCTCCGAACCGCTTCTCATATCTAACATTGCTTAAATTTCCTTGAAACTTCTCCCAGTGTAACTTCATTCATAAACCCTGTATCATGTTGTCTCAATGTTTGTGTAAGAGGGTGAAAGCCTCTCAAAGATCACAAGCATCATATCACACACTGGGGTTTTGGTGTTTTATTCAGGCGATGGATGGGAAATGTGCTGTTATCCTTTTCTAATGTGCAGGTGCATCTTCAAGGCTGGGATGTGGTTAACTTGCTTCAGAAAAGCAAGTGAAACAACAGGCCAGGCTACTACTAAAACAGTTGTACAAGTTAGGTCCCATTAGGATCTGTAGTTCAGGGCCTTTCAGTGCTCATGGAGCAAACCCCCCCCCCAATAGGCAGAGCTATAGTCTTAGTGAACTCAGCAGAGTTGGGATTTAATCTGAGTGTGTTTTCAAAAAGTTGTATAATCCCTCATTTGCTTCCTAAGCCACATTCCAGAGGGATAACAGAATAGCCATCCTCCTTTTTCTCTATCTCACTAGTGCTGTTATTTCCTACCTAAAACCAGAGAACAGAACTCCATGCAATGCAGCTGATGAGTTCCTTTACACTCCAACCTGTTGATAGTCCTTCAGGAACGACCCCATCTGTGCTGGACAGAAGAGCAAGGCATGATGATGTGTCTCATTTTAATCTAAGCTGGGAAGAGGCATTTCACTTGCTGCTTTGAAGCACTGGAATGGTATTTAGACTCCTGTCTTCTGAGAAGACAGAAAGCACCCTTGGCCTTTCTAAAGTAAGCCATCCTAAATCAGGGCTCTGTTGACTTAGTTCTACTTGCCCAAAGGAAACACATCACCAAAACCATGTCTTGAAGTAGCTTTCCTAAAAAAAAGCTTGATTTATTTCTATGCTATTCCACCATTCTATGGTAACTGTTGTCGATACTTGCTATTATCTTTGGAGCAAGAACATTATCAGCAGGTTTACGGCTTACTAATGCCATGTTGAAGATTGTTTATTTTATCTGGCAGTTGATATCTAAAAGAATGGCTTTAGGACAACAATATACATTTCAGTCTGAGGAACTCATTAATAATACTTTAATCCACAGGAGTCTTAGGTTTTATTTTGCTTTACTCGGCATTGGGAAACTTTTTTTCTTGACTTGTCCTCTCTGAACTTGCCGAGCACGAGTTCCAAATCCCAGAGACTGCATTGATTCTGTTAAGTACTTCTGGTCAGGAGAGATGCACAGCATCACCAACAGTTTAGCATCACCTCCTAAAAGCAGGAAAAAGACAACACATAACTTATTTACCTTATTATTTTCAGGAAATTATACACTGGTAATGTATTGATCTACACAACAACAAGCATAGGCTACCATTGCTTTTATGAAGCAGAAGACTGCCCGTGAAGAGGGCTGTTGAAAACAGACAGCTCCTCCAAGGGAAGTCTATATCTAACGATATGATATTTGCCCCTGTAAAATAAATGTCTCACAATTTGTAATGTAGATTTTTTTTCCCCTTACAGTTTCATCAGTTAGTCAGCACATATGTTATGGGACTGGGCACTTCATTAAGCTTTGTCAAATGTTTGTAAATTTGGGGTAATGGCAAAATGGCTTATCTGTGTGTCAATAGAGCGAAACAGACTTAGATGTTCACAGAGAACAATTAAACAAACAAGGAAATTGCCACTTTGAAGAGTGTCACCCAAGACATACACCAGGCATGGTTAAAACCAGGCTAGGTGCCCATACAACATAGCTCCTAAACTCACTTCTTTCTTTGGCTTTCCATTTTCACAGTGGGGACCCCAGCACTAAGTGAAATTCAAGATTCAAGCAAAAATTAATAGTCTTTCAGAAGCTCTCAAGAACTGTTACCTTAGTTGCTGTCAATGCCTTGAACTGGCGACTAAAAGCATAAGGGGTGATGCTTTCTGGCTGAAGAAAAATGGAGATATATATAGAAATATACTATATGGATGGACACGAATCTGAGATTATTGCAGGAATTACACTTGCTTTAAAACTCTTTCTGCATAGATGAGGAGCTAGAGAAGAGAAGGTAACCAAAATACAAAAAGAAGTTGTAGCACAGTACCATGCATATCTTCTGTCTCCCTCCTTTGTCTTACTGTTATATGGCGCAATGTTAAGGAATGTGCACATATGTGACTACACCCTGTAGTAATAAAGATTTAAGCTTAACTTGTAAACTGTACCTGACAGAAAACACCAACGAAATGCAGTTATTACCGTTTACACAATCCTGTTAGAGATGATGTGATTTTTACAAGTGTATTCCTAAACTGAACCTTGGAAACAGCAAGGTTTAGCCAAATTCAGGACGAGGTCAGAACTCTCACTGTGTACTCATGCTGCTCCAAAGCCAGAGTCTTTCAATAGAGGCCCACGTACAAGGGAGGAATTCAAGATCATTCTCTAGTTTTACACAACAAAGGAGGGAAAAGATTGGGAAAAGAAATCTATTCTGTTAAACAAAAGTCAGAATAATCCCTTACCTACGGAGTCCTGAAGCAGATGCGTAAGTTTGCTGTTTCGATACGGTACATGAGATCGCTGTTCTGCTATTGCTCCAAGAACATCTGCTAGGGCAGACAAGCTGCGGTTAATAAATGATGTCTCTCGCAGTGCTGCACCTGTCACTCCAGACATACCTAGCGCAGTGAAGAAAAAGGCAGTGGTAAGACTAAGCAAAGCTGCTTCAACTGTAATGTGTGAAAAATTCTGTTGCTGTATCATCTACTTTTGCTGCAACATTTTTAAACACAAATTCTGAGCCATGACTTCCAGTCCACCCATGCCAAAAGCAAGATGCAGTGGTTTTTGCCTCTGGATTGCCAATACATTGTTCAGTACTTCTCCTCTTTTGAAGGAAGGTTAAAGAAGGTTCAGTGCCTGCAGATGGTCTGAAGCATCTCACGTTAAAGTTGATCTCTTCAGCTGTACAATGCATCTTGGCTCCATATGTATTAAGAACAGGGAACTGAGAAAGCAGGAACACCATATGATTGGACAAGACAGCGCTGCTTTTGAAAACACCAGTCCACAGCATCCCCAGAGGTAAGCCTGTTGTGTTCTGCCATTTTTTATAATAGTTAACTGCCCTGTCTCTATCCCTTAGGAAAAAGAGGAGTGACACTGATGGCATAAGCTGCAGAAACAAAACCCTACAGCAGCCGTAAGTGTGAGGGATTTATGTTTACCCAAGTCTGTAAGGTGCTGTTTTGTGGTATGGTATGCTCTAAGGGTGTTGATAAAGGAAAATGATGCCCTTCTACCATCCTCCCAGCACGGTGGTATGTAGCTATGCTGCCCGTGAGCAACACTGGAAAGGTTTAGTCTACACATAACATTGCACCAATTTAAAGAGGTGCTGCAAGCTCAACTCTGATCAGTTTGGATGAGTGTGCAGTTAAGAGTAATTAATTCCTCCTGTCCTTACCTCTGCCATTTGGGGAAGAGAAACTTCCTATTAGCATCACATTATTCAAATTCAACCTTTCTTCAGGATAGTGGATGAGGTACAGATGCATCTGCAATCACTTTTCATTACCCAGAGCACATGATCCATGCTGGGCAGAGCTAATGATAGCGGGATGATCAGATGGGGCCAACAGTTTCCTCAACTGCCTACTGTCCCACCTCTAGAGAGGTAAAGAGAGGTGAGGGATCTTGTTTTCCCTTTAGGACAGCATTTTCCAAACTGGGAGAACAAGAAAGTTGTTCAAGAGGCCAATGTGAAAAGGCACAGTAATAGCAAAAAACCCAGAAGTCTGGACAGTGAGGGCTGGAGAAATGAGACTGTGGGGCTGGAGTGGTAGAGTCTCTTGGCAGAGAAGCACAGAGCAAAACGGTTTGGAAAACCCTGCCACAGGGTGTCAATAATCTGAGACAGGATGTATCTCAGGCTAACTTTACTGGGGTCATTGCGTATACAGCCACCCCCAGGCTTCTTTTATAGCAAGTAAAGGTGGACTCCTGAGACAAGGGATATCATCACCCTAAAGCAGAAAACTGCATATAGGTGAGGAGGTACATGTTTAAACTGCTGATTACCTACATTTGGTTAGATGAACTTCCACAAAGCATTTAGCTGAGCTTTCAAACTGAAACCTAGTTTGCTAAAAAGGGACTGCTTAGCTTGTAAATGCTGTAAGATCCATGATGGCTGCAGAGCTAACCAGGCAGGGTGTTGAAGTGTGCAAGAAGCCTGCTGTACTGCTCCTCACTTCCATTTGTCCACGTTTTAAAACAATTATGAGTTAACAGCTGCCCTCACTTTTATCAGAGTAGCTGATGGCAGAGGTTAGGCTGCTGTGTGTGCTGGGACACATCTAACACTGATGTAAGTGAGCACAGCTCTTCTGGCTTCACTGGAGGATCTGGCCCACCGAGCCCCAAACCAAGTAAATGTTTGTCCTGGTTGAACTGAGAGAACCAACACACACACTGTTGCTCAATTACATGTTTACCAAACAGTTTCCAGCACTCAGAGCAAATGAAAAAAATAATGCATTATATTAGGTTTTTCTGTAGAACAAAAGTTTAACAGTGAGCAACAACAAGAATTCTTGGCAGTAAAGTAAAAGACTCTTTCATAATACTGGTTCAGTTTTCAAAACATTATTTCTGGAATGGTACATTTGGCTGCATGGCTTTTCTTGGTAAGAAAGCTTGTCCTTTAGGAAATAATCAAGTTTTTGAAATTATTGTGTGCATAGAGGAGGCAGGAAGAGGAAAACGCTTTGAAGAAACAATGAAAACAATATTATCTTTTCAACACTAACTTCCTCCAAAACTTTTTCCACAATAAGGCAGAAAAACCCACACATGGTGATATCAATTATTACAGTTATCTGTAACATTTAAATAATTTATGCACTTTAAACATTTCTGTACAAAGACATGCTAATTTTCAGAGTAGAAAAACAGGTCTAATAAAACCAGTCTGAACAAATAATATACCTATGATATAGGTAACTGCCCTGGGCTTATTTCAAGCTTATGCAGTCAGATTTTCAGTTAAACTGTACCAGTGCAAAACTGGAACAATCAGCCCCCAAAATTTTGTTTATGCCAGGATCTGTGGGTTTAAACCACCCCCGTGTGAAAGCAATGCAGCACATATCCTACATAAAGGGGTAAAGGCAACTATTGTAACCTAGACATGGGAGGATCCATGCCCATAGCAGACGTGTTTGCCTACCGACACACTCGCTACCAGCCAGGTCCACCAGCTGCAATCTGGTTTTGACTTGCTTCATTTTCTCAGTTGCTTCAAGTTGTGCTGGTGAAGAGGCTCTAGAAGAAGAGGTGGATTTATTCTCTCTCATTTTTTGTGGAAAGGTGCAGGAAACCTCTTTGTTTAGCCTCTGACTGGTTTGTTCATCTTCCCATGAAGTACCTGGTTAATGGCAAAAACAAACAATGAGAGCTTCTTACTGCCGTGGAAATTGAGAGGGGCATCAATAGGGGAAGTGCAATATCTGCTGTTTTAGGCTATTCTAACAGAAGCAATATACAAGTCAGAATCAATGGCATGGGCAGGCTGAATGACTTTTTTTTTCTTATTTAAGGTTTTGTTCATCAAACCGGTCATACCAGTTGATAACGAGACTTGATGTAGGTTGTGTTGTATCTACTATCCCTGTTGTTCACACTTCTGTGTGGAAAACAAGAAACAGGAGTCCAGTAAGGACTTTAGAGAGGCATTTTTTCAAGTTTTAGATTGACTGAAACCAAAGTGAGATTTTGGATGTTTGGGAGCGGTAAGCTCTGAAGTCTGTTTCTATGTATTTGAAACATCACCTGTTGGTCCTCTAGCAAAAAAAAAAGTTCATTGTGCCTGCTCTGTTTTGTCCTTTGCTGCTGTTCCCTCTAGACTTCCTTCAGGCCTCATACCCCACTGCTGCATCTCCACGTGATGAGCTATTAGTCTCAATAGCATTATTCCCACTTGTTCAGATTGGTTACCTACTACTCCTGGTAGTTCTGTAGCTGCACTAGACTGCTTCATATCCTTCCTCTTCCTCGGCAGCAGCATCTGGCTTTCACTCTCTGCTGGGAAGGAAGAGGAAGACAGATTCTTTGGGAAAGCTGCTTTGACATTAGCTTAGCAGGAGTATATGCAAAGGGGCTTTCCCAAAGCAGTTTTGCTTTTTTTCTTCAGTGTTTTGGTTTTCATCCATCTTTCTCTGAAAGACAGAAAAGAATAAAAGGCTCATACTCTGCCACAGGTAATAGAGACAACAGACTTTCTCGGAGACTTAAAGAGTCTAGTTGCAATAGTACAAAGTTCCCAACTGCAAAACTTGAGTAAGGAACAGAGTGGAGTGGGTTGCAGAGCTCCGGACCTCTCCAGCCAGGCTGTTGCTAAAACACAAGCTACCTGTTCACAGTGTAGACAGAGCAGCTGTGTTGGTTTACACAGAATAAATGGCTTCAGGCCATACAGTGTAAAAATAAGTGTTCTCACTCCTCTTCAGTTTGAGGCAAGGAAATTAAGTAACTGCTTTCCTCAAACAACAGATAATACTGAAACAAAATGCTAAAAGACGTTAACCAAACCTGAAAAAGTGTTGGCTTGTCAACCCTGGCTCTAGGTGCAGAACTCATCATAGACTTTATAACTTTTTATTTAGTGACTTAGGTCTCCAGTGTTGAGATATTGCACCTAGCTTTTAAATCAGGAATTTCTCCTTTTAAACAAGACAGAATGCACTGTCACACTGCTACAGCGAGGTTCCATTTGCAGTGCTGCTCTACCCCCCCATATGCACATCTTCATCCATATGCTATGAGTCTGCATTCAACATAAAATTGAAATTTCTTTGGAGTTTTGCTGCCAGACAACATGGCATAGTAGTGTGACTGCAATTAGAAGTGGCAAAGGAAAGCCTGAACTAGACAAGATGGCTGGTGCACTAATGGTGCAAACACTGCATTTTGAAAAGTAACATCTGTCTGACAAGAATCTGGAACTGGCTAGAGCTAACATCTGGAATGCTGGAGCTGCAACTTGTGAAGTAACGGTGTCTTTTGGCAAGGCCCATAGGTAAGCGAGGGCACTGATTGTTCTGTTTTGCTAATATTGTCGGTTTAATTTCTGATAGCAATCTAAGGGAAAAAATGTTAAATATTTTTCACTTTCTAAGACCATGTTGTTGTTGCAGGGTATGAAGGAGATGGACCACAGCACTGGAAGCAGAGAGCCTAATTACAACATGAGCAAAAGAAAACAAAGTTAACCCCCAAAAGCCAAAGTTATTCCTAAAGCAATAAACTGGTAAGTCTTGGTGTGGTAATGAAAAGTAGAATTACAGGTTTTGCCATAGTAAATAAGACAACTATGTTGTCTGTTCCTGCAGTGGCCTATTATTAACAGTTCAATGGACTCTGAATTTAATGGACGTTGAGTGTATTTGAGTACCTATCTTACTGATGTCTTATTTATCTTATACCCTATCTTATGACTTATTGATAAAATTTCATTAGTTGTTTCATACTGTAAAACTTTAAGAACTCTGTAAGTCAAGATATGTAAAGAAAAGTGAAAAGTTTTTATGAAAATGAAAGTTTCAGTAGCTTTCAAACATCAAACTGGTCTGTTATTTAAGAAAGTATGCAGAAGTTAAACAATGGAAGAGAACTGAGAGAATGTATTAAACATTGGAAAAAGGAGAAAAAACAATATGAAAATCAGTCCACAGACTGTTTTTCAAAAAACAGCTGGCTCTAGATGTATTTTAGTAACATCCTACTTACCAAAGTTATCTCCAGAGACAATTGTGGTTATGGTCAATGTAACTACCAGATGAGAACGAGAGGAGTGAGCGTGCACCAGTGTTGGGTGCCTGACTCTCAGCTGTAGGCCTTTGTTGACTAGATGCAAAAATTCAGATGCATTTTCAACAGTCCTGGGAAGTAAAGAAACAAGCAGAAGATTTAACTGACTCACAGTAAAAAGCACATGAGAAAGCTGACAACTTAGATGTGAATCTGAGCATTTCTACTTCCCCACTCTTCTAACTCCTTATACTAATCTCAGTTTTGAGCTGCACAAACAACTGTATATAGAATTTTTCAGGTGGGATATAGTCCAAGATGAAAATTCAAGACAAAAGCTGTGATGTAGTACTGAAAGTGCTGAAGAAGTGGCCTGCCAGCCTTTGCAGGTCTATAGGTACTGTAGCTCAGCTCTACAAGTGACTGAAATTTCTACATCTCCACACTTTGGAAGAAAAGACACAGATTTAGACATTCCTGGAATCTCTGGTCTTACAGAAGTGGAGTTGTCCAGTTTATGCTAAGGTAGCTCCTGTTCTTTGGGAGGTACACAATTAGGGCAAAAAAAAAAAAAAGAAATTTCACTGGGCCTTTGGAAATCATCTTTCACATTTGGAATTAAATCCAAAATCCTTGGAAAAAAGTTCAGTTCCACTGTTCAGTGAGCTGGGACTCCAGCACAGTGTCAGAATAGACAGGCTTAAGTTTCTATAGACCATTTTATCTCGTACTATCTGTTTTCTTTTCCAATTAAAGGAAATACTGCAGATATGACCAATCAAAGGGAAAAAAAAACGAACACAGAAAGTGAAATAAACTGATTAGGTAAAGAAAAAACCCACTATGATTTCCTTCAGGTTTGCAATGTTTAAAACAAATGAGGTAAGATTGCCTACCCTTTCCTTTCACTGCATTGCCTTCTTCAATAATCACTCAAGTTACATCACCTAAACATTAGTTTCTAGATGGGGGCGTAAGTTATTATGACTGCGTATCACTGCCTGGTTACTGAATGCCCTGTAACGCCAGAACCATTAATAACTCTCCTGACAGGCTACAGGCTTGGTTCCACATCACTGCAGTCAGCAAAAGCAAGCATGCGCTAAAAGACAAGGCCTTCATGACTTAGATTTGGCTGATTTCAGTGAAAATCACACTGGGCACAAACTTACTTTCTGCTAAAGAGCAGCCATACTTGAAGAGTTTAGAGACAAAAGAGCTATACCCAACTAAACCAATTTCCTCTGAAAATAAAGCAAGGGCATCTGAGGAACAGAAAAACACTTAGCCACACCATGCTTATAGACACTTAGGAGAAGCAGCCACCTAAAAGCAGTTCCCTGTGTAACCAGGGCTGCAGAAGCTAAATGCTCACTATAGACTTCACCTGTCAATCCCGAGCCGCACATGCTGGCCTCCCCTGTATATCTCTGCCTCTGTGCATCCACTGGTGATGTCTCCCTGGTTGTTTGACCTGGCACCAGCAGGGAAGCAGAGGCTCTGGGTCCTACTGCCAGAGAAGGCAGAGCCTTGCGCTGGGTGATCTGACTATTGCCTCAAGTCCAAGGAGGCAGGTCTTGCCTTCCTGAGTTTTGAACTGCACCTTCCAGTAGCTGCTCAGCCAGGACTGGACAGCCTGAGAGGTAAGCAGCCTTCCCTAGGATGTAGCAATGGGCCATCGGCTTCTGCCAGCTGCTGCTGTGCACTGGCAAGGGGTCAGTGCTACAAGGTGCTGTCTTCTAACTAGAGTTTGCAGAAGAAGGCAGGCCTCAGGGTACGCTGTCAGTGCTGGTCACCTCCTGGGAGACTGCAGTTGACTTTGGAGGTAAACAGCATCCCCAGCCCAGTGCTGCAAGCTTGGCACAGTAGCTTCTCAGCAGGGCTGACAGTAATAACTTTTTACTATAATCTCTACGACTTTATCATGCTGTATGTATTGCACGTGCCAGGACCAGATTCTACAAAGACAAGCCCTGTTGTGGTTAGGTTAAAAATTTGATGCTGAGTGTTCTCCAAAGTCAACCAAGCCATAAAAGAAGAAAGAGACTGAGGTTTTTGTGATTCAGTAAGATGCACATGTTAGCAGGAAAGAGACTACTGTACTTTAATGGATATATGGAGAAGCCAATGAGACCCAGCAGGCCAATATATTCTAGATGAAATATTATCACAAATGAGGATGTGTTTTTACTCAAAGCACCAGCTGTTTACCTTAGATTTCAGGCAGCTGGGTGGCCTCATTCAATGATTCCCTTACTTTGTTTGGGTTTGCTTTTTCTTGTTAACCTTTCTGTGTAATTATTAATATAACCTGTTTATGAATTGGACTTTTTTTGCTGCTTGCATTGTAATTGAGATATAATCCATATTCTTATTTATATTTGCATTAGAATTGAGTATGTATCAATTGATTGAGATAAGTGGTTTTTAAGAGGTGCTTAGTTCAAGGTGCCAGGTTCCTTTACCATAGAGTAAAATTTACAGAAATAAACACAGCAGCCATTTTATGAACTGGAAGGACAAATGAAACCTTATTGCAGCTTCTCGTTCCTGCCTCTATGGCACAAGTCCACCTACATCTCACCTCTCCCTTCTTCAAAGCCTAGAAAAAGAGATAGGTCGCCTACTAACTATGCAAAGCTCCCTTGGGAAGGGGAATAGGCATTTTTCAGGAATGAAACCAGGCCAGCTCATTGGTTACTGAAATACCATAATTAAAAATTACTTGGAGGTTCTGATGAAGCAGGAAGAATTCAACTTCCATCATACCCACACTATATGCACCCATTTTCATTTTCTAAGTCATATGGTTCCTTTCTTCTCTAGTCAAAGGGAAGAGATTAGCTCCTTCAAGAAAGATTCAGCACACACAGGTTAGGCTCCGCTCCCAACCTCTTCTGAAGGAGTTTTTGTTTCCCTTGACAGCAGAGCCTTAACCAGACACTAAAAGTTGGAGTAGAGTCACAGCTGGGGAAATCCAAGAACAGAGACTGAGAGAAACCTACTAGTCAGCATAATACAGACAAAGAGGGCAAAAGGATTCATCACTTCAAGCTTGTCATTTTTAATTCATTCCATGCTCTTATGGAGCATGCAAAGTGCAATCAAGGATGCAGAATCTCTCTGGCAATCATATTTCATCTCAAGACTGAAGAGCAGGCATACCCCAGATACAAATGTTAATCCTTCCTAGAATATTGCAGTGATTATTATTTCATAGAAAGAAAGGAGAGTTATATAGCCCCCATGGTGAATAAAACCACTTTACAGTTTGTCTGGGGTCTCCCTTTTCTATGAGCTGTTCCATGGCTAGAAAATACAAGTCAATAAACGCATATAACTAGGTAGAATAAAAGTACATTTGCACAACCCTCCAGTACATTCTTGTATTTTTATCAAGGCTTTCTGGCAATAGCATAAACCCACATAAACAAACAACTACTAGTCTGCTTATGTGACTAAGTCCCACAAGGCAAAAATACTGCCTTCAATTATTTACACTGAGGGTGTGTTTTATTTTAATGGGGGGGGGGGGGGGGAGAATGCTTTGCATATCTGACTTCTAATTCCTCCTGGAAAAGCAGAGATTAGACCATGACAAGCATTATTATAGAGAAGTGAAGAAGAACATCATGTTTCCCCCAGAAACGTAAAACACTATAATACTGTGCTAAACATTTTGATAGGGCAGGACGTTTCTTTCACAAACATTATTTGCCCAAGGAACAGAACATTTTTTTCTAAGTTGCTAGACCCCTCTGCAGTGCACAAGCAGAAGTGTTCCCTTCTGCAGTCTGTGTTCGCGTGCTGGGCACTCACAGGGACGTGTCCAGTGGCTTAATCCACTGGGTAGCATCACCTCTCTGGTGCCACTAGTACTGCTTGTCATAATTTGGTTTTGTTAATGTTGATTTAATACTAGCATAAACACCACACCTGTTACTAAAATGAAGCATCTGAAACAGATTCACTCTTGTTAATGCATGAATTGTTATGAACATGTGATATTTACTATCTAATTAGCCAAGGTGAGTGTTCTATATGTAACAAGAAAGTATTACGCTTTTGCTTTATATACTACACATATGTAACACCAAGAATCATTCCCATGTTTACTAGAACAAGCCTTTGTAATGTTTAGGAAGTACAAGAAGGCATTAAAGTAAGTACAGCTGTAGCCTTAACTACCTTAGGTCTCCCTACACTGTCAAGATGTGTAAATAAGAATCAAACTTGCCACATACCAACGCTGGGAAGGTATGCGTCTTAAAACTAAATGAGTAGAAGCTTAGCTACTTCTTAGCTTTTAGTTGAAGAACCTGGATTCTTAAGAACTACAGGCTCAAATACCAGCATATCAATTCCCACTTTAATGCCTCCAGTTATGAAAATAGAATACTAAGCAGTGTAAGAAAGATGGCTATTTATATTAAAAGATCACTTACAATCTTATTCTTTCTAAAGAATTTTTTTTTAACTCCAGTGCATGTAGGGAAAGCTAACGCTCTACAGCTGCTTAAAAATCTACAAGAAATACATACATTTCTATTATAACCTGTAAATTTTATAATTTAGTAAGACTAAAGGGAAAGTGCTTTGTGACTGGGTTACCCCTTCTTTTTCTACAGCTGACAAGATGCCCTAGATCCTGCAACAACAAAATACACAGCTATCTAAAGGCATTCTGAGTGGGAGGCGCTTAACAAATGAGTACAACCAAAACTAGTTGTACAGTTATTTCAGAAAGTATTTTGACATTCACAGCCAACTGCAGCCTAATAGTCTGAGCTAATGGAAACAGTGAGAATCATCCAATTTTTTCTTTTGCATATAATAAGGACTCATTGTTTAGAAGTGAAAACTGGTGCCTATAGTGCAATTTTGTGACAGCTATGCATTGCACTGACACCAGATCATGATCGGATGATAAGGCTCAAATAGTGTACTTACTCATATGTAAGCAATGGAACATCGCTCTTTCCTTCTCTGGTTGTGACAACATCACGTTTGACGCCAAATACTTTTCCACAACTGTCTTTGGCCAGAAGATCAAAAATTTCATTATTATACACTTCTACAACAGAAACCTCAACCCAGTAACTTCCTGGTGGCTTTTCTGAAATAAGCCTGGAGAATAAAAATAGAAAAAAAAAGAAAGCAGCAAGCCAAAAAGTATAGAAGTCAAACCCCAAGTGAACAATCTGTAAATAAAGAGCTATTCTTTCATTGTAATCTAATTACAATCTGATAAAAGTGCTTATTAAATGTCCACAGTTGTGGCTTCGCCTCATCCACATGCTAATGTTAAGCTGAAGAATCAGAATATACAGTTAAATTATACGTGAAGCAGTAAATAAAACTTCATTTTCCAAAGAGCTGTGCCAGCTTAAATTGTTTTTCTCCACTAACCTCCACTAATCTCTCTCCCTCCCCAAGATTTTTTTTAATACCATTTCTCTGCTGGATGTTATTGGATTCAGAGCTCGAGGTATGATAAACTCTAGCAGGGTGCAAGCAACAAACAAGCAGAGATGGTAAACTGCCCAGCTAGACCTCTAAGAGGTTATCTGTCCACAGCCTCAGAAAATTCATAAATTAAGGGCTTGTCTATTCAGGAGAGTATTTACAGTTAGACACAGTTATTCTGGTACAAAATTGAATCTTTTTGATTTAGCTCATATCCTTCTCCAAAAGAAACAGGCTTAGCTGAAAAAACCTCTAATGGCTCTTCTATTGTAACATAGCAGCATATCAGTTCAAATCAGGCATTACGTTCAACTAAAAAAAATCTAAGCATTCTCAAAGCGAGAACAGATCGTGGTTAAAAATTCTACTATCATTCTTTGGGCCTGGGTTCTAATCTGGATCCTCTTCATCTATTCCAATTGTCAATTTTTACAAACTTTGTAAGAACTTAAATATGTTTTGGACTCCCATAACTATGGTTGAAACATATTCAAAAATTAATTAGGAGTCGGAAAGACAGATGGACCAATAACACACATCAAGATTGCATAATCTTATTTTCTTAGAGAATCAGTTTAAGCAGGAGAGAGACTAGAAATCTATATCAAAACTCACACATCGAATGGCAGTCAGAGAAGCTATATATTAATCATTGTGAAGCTGAAATCTGTAATGATAAATACATTACAAATGTTATTTCATCCTTTCTATAAAGTTTAAGATGACAGCCACTGACAGGAGCCTTTACTTAGTTGTTACCTGAAGACTTCTTGGGTAGCTCGAGGAATAATTCCAAGTTCTGATGCATCTTCTATGGAGTATGCAAAGTTCTCCTCTAACTGTGGTCCCAACATTGTGTATGTCTTCCCACTTCCAGTCTGCCCATAAGCCATGATACACACATTGTACCTGAAAATTAGAAGGGCCTTCATTTATTTTACCATTACCAAATGTGTGCATTAGGTGGCAAGTCAAACCCCAAACAATTTGGGAACGCACTGCCCTGCAGATTTCTTTGTGGAGATCTCAAAATCTAACAGAAATTACTGCTCATAACATTGCCTTAACAGATTTTTATTTTTTAAGCAGAGTTGAAGGGCAGGGAACTGACAAAAGAGGGTTGCTTAGCTTGGAATGACTGATGAGGTTAGACCTCCTGTCTGCCCAACTTCCAGTTCATGCACTACTGAGCTGCTTGTTAATCAGCTCCTGAACCACTGCAGTTTACAGTACAGCATTTTAAAGTAAACCATCGCTGGGTTTGATTTCTCTTACAGTGCTATGCTGCAAACCACAGCATTAATATCTTAACAGCTGGGAACAGTAACCTCTTCAGCTCTCGTAGTCTTTTTCAGGCAGGCTCATCAGTCATAACCCTCAGTCACTGGAAAAGATAAGACAGCCCTAATAATAAGAAAGAGGTACAAATTGTAAACCAAATGCATTAGTCCAGTATAAGTACGCACACAAAGACTACTCTGGAATAAAGGTGGTAGGAACTGCTCTGATACAGACTCGTAGAAGGTGAAAATGTACAATGTCACTGCAGAGGTACAGGCACCTATGAAACACAATTCATCATCTTCTGAAGCAGACATATAAAATACATCTAATGAACAGAACCCTGAAAATCCTGTTTTCTCTGCACTGAAAATAATAATAAAAAAAAGTCGACAGCTGCGAGCTCTGTTGTGGATGTCTGCGCCGTAGGGATCTGAATTTAGATGTATGAATCCTATCCAGAAAGTGTGTTTCCAGCACAGTCGGATCAAAGTCAACACCTTAAGCAAAACAAGTGGGCAGATACCAATGTATCCAGCCACAGTACTACTTTGTATTGAGGACCAATACTGTACTGTGCAGCTGAAGGTTAGTCCCTACTCGGCTGCATCTGCTCCGCAGCACCTGCCAGCACCTGGGTGTTGACCACAGAACTGTGCCAGCAGAAACTCTTGGAAGACATGCAGTTATGCTGAGAGGACTGCTCCTTCCCTGGAGTATCTTGTTTGTTCAGAGACACAACATTAGCAGAATCTCCATACACGAGGAGTGCTTTGCAGTATGCTTAAATTTCTGCTCTACTAGAGAGTTGCAAGAACGGGCTTCCTCCTGGTCTGCCAGGGAGTAAAATTTCACTGCCTAAGTTACCTCCTCTGTGGGCAGACCTGAACAGCTGCTTTTGGTTATCCAATGCTTTTCCTCAAAGCAAAATGTTGTTTCAAGCACATGCCAGCAAATTTCAATGAACACCCCTCATCTAATTGTTTTAAATTTATGGTTTCAAGTCATGAAATACTTATATGGCCACTGCAGAGAAATATATTTGCAGCGATTTTTTTGCATATTAAACATGCCTAGAAGCAATTATTTTTGGATGATTATTTAGAAAGCTTTCTCTTGTTAGAAAGAAATGTGGTCTGATAAGCAACACAGCAAATACCTGGGTACCCCTTCTGGGGATGTGAAGTCAAAGTTGCAGTCAGTTAACTTGATGCAGAGTATAAAACAGAAGTCTAGTCATAGATTTGATGAAATAAAGGAGATGAGACAAGCGTAACTGAAAATAAAAAGCACTACAGCAAAATGAAATGTGCTAGAAATTAGGGCTGTAAATCTGAAAGATGGGATTTCTCTAAGTATTCACTGCTGACATAACTCTACTTGCCTTTATGTCAGTGGAAAAGCTCCCACTAATTTTGGTAGTTTCCAGCTAGGTTAACAATGAGCAATTTTCACAATTCCACCCCTAACGTACAGTGTCTCACCAGCCCATAGCTTATGGAGACTTCTAGCCCTACTTCAAAATCAGAGAGATCTTTGGAACCAAAAAGGGAGCCAGAAGTTTGCAAGTAGTAGTTTTCCTTGGGAAAAACAGAATGGAAGTCTTTTTAGAAGTGTCTCAAACTTTCATATAGTCCAGCTATTCAAATTTTCTTTAACTGCTGCTTGTTAGAAAGTAAGCATCATGGACAAAATAGTTCTGACAAGATACAGATGATTGATGAGAAGCTAAGTAGACAGGTGTAGACAGGTGCTTGTAACCTTGAAGATAGAGATGCAAGTCAGGTATCAATCCGTGATAACTACTCTGCCAAAGCCAAAACAGTTAGTATTTCAGTAAGCCCAAATGAACTAAAACTATCCAAAGCAGAATTCTATCTAAGTAGGCACAGGAGAGAATGAATTGTTGGGTGATTCAACAAGAAGACAAGCAGCAGCAGCAGACTAGTTTATATTTACCTGGTTCACTTCATTGGTGTTCTGGTTCCAATGTAAGGGTTTCACATAGAGCAATCTGAAAGTTTTGGACTGTGATTCACTTATGTGCCCTGACATTTTGCCTTCTCCACTCTGCTTCATTAGTTATATTCTTGTTTAGAAAAGTTCTTATTGTCAAGCTAGAATACCAATAGTTTTATAGTATGTCTCTCCTGAAAGGAGTATCGATGTTCAGTATAGCAAAGTTATCGCTAGGAGAGAGCACTGTTAAAGGAAATCAAAGGAAGAGAAATGTGGTCTTCTTTAAAATAAGTAAGTTTGATTCTTCAATGCTGTAAAGAAAAAAAATGTTATCTTACTCCCTTGCTGGCCCTGTACGGCTAACTGTAAACTTTGAAGCCTGCTGTACTTTGTTTTGCATATAGAAAAATCTTTTCTTCCTGTATATTTGTACTGAAAAATGAAACAATTCATTAAGAAAGAAAAATAAAGAAAAAATAAAGGAGTGGAACACTCCTTTCTACTTAAGCTCAAAGTTGTTACAGACCACTTTGGAGCCCAGACTAAAACAATCAGGAGCAACAAAAAGGTTCAAGGTTCAGACTAAGTATGTCTGTTTCCCATTTACAATGGGAAGGCTGCTGAGAAACATCGCTGGTACGCACAGCCCTGACTTCCCTGAAAATCTGCTTCTGTTTAAACGGCACTTCTGGAAGAACAAGACAACTCTTTTGTTTTCAATAACAGAACATTTCCTAACTGACTATAAAAATTCTAGCTTTCAGGACAGGATTCTCTCAATGTGGAAATGAGAAAGTGGGAAGTACAGCAGATCAAGGGACAGATCAGATATGTTTGAAGATACATAGGCAACATATTGAGCCAAAGCAAACATGTTCATTGCAAAAGGAAAAGCAGAGAAAGAACAGAGTGGTTATAAGGACTTCTTCAAATTCCTCCAACCTAGTGGTCCCTAGGTTGCTCAGCTATGGAAACTGTGGTTACTCACCCTTGGTAAACTAGAATAATGCCATATGGGCCAGACGGGACTTCCCTTAGCCCAGGTAGCCCTCATGGGCCCCTCTGTGGCGTGTGTGAAGGGATGGATGGGATTTCCCAATAGTCACAATATCCTGATATGCCTCTTCTAGGCTGCTTTTAAGAAAAGGAGACTTGGAAACTTTGGTGTGCAGACTGCCAGGAACGAGGATTGCCGCTGTGGATGGAAAGGTACCGGCTTTCTCTCTACAGGGAGAGAAAGGTTCATGACAGCTCCACAACAACCATCTATAATTGAGTGGAATTAGAGTGGGGGTGGAAAGAAGCAGAAGGGAAGTTCTGCATAAATCTCAGTTCGAGCCTCAAGGATTATAACAATATGCACTTCGAGGCTTCTTCACAAGAGTAGGTTAAGTTGGCTCTAGTATAAATAAAGAATCACATTTCATGAACTTAGTTGCTAGAAGTAATTACACATACTTGTTAGTGGCTGTTACTGATCAGTTTGGTATTCAAACCAGAATTCTGTTTTAACCCCAGTGCCTGAAGGAGCATTAGAACTATGACTGAGGATGCTCAGTTCTGGTTCAACCGGGAATTGATTACACCACCTCCCATGGCCTTTGCTGTACACAAAACCAGAACAGATGATCAGAGAGTGGCCCTGGCAGGCCTTTCATATATGAATACACTGTTGGAAAAGATGCATCATACTGTGTCTACAACTGAAAAACAGTTCTAAAACATAACCTACCAAAACACAAAGTATCCTCCGTTAGAAGCAATGCTTAAGTTTGCTAGAAAGAGACCAGAGGAAAAAACCTAATTTTTTTCCTCAAATTTGTCTTTTCTGCTAGATTTTGTAGACAGTGTTTTCACTGTTTATACGGGCAAACAACATTCACTTGGTGTTGATTGGATAAAAAACAGCAAAATGCAACTGCAAAGCCACAAAACCTGATAGGACTGCCACTATTAAGACTTTTTTTTTTTTTAATTGATGGATTTCAGTAGTTTATTGCCACCTTTTAACTTACCCATCCAGGAGAGATGTTAGCAAAGGAGCCACATCCGCAAATACTGTGTCTTGAGACTCTGAAGGACTGTAAACTCTGAGGAGCAAAGTGCAATGATTAACTGAAGAAAAAATATAAATATGTTGTCACAATACAAGAATACAAACTAGGGAAAATGTAGACCAATGACATAAAACTTGTGACCTGCTGACATTTCTATGTCAGGGGACTGAAAATTAGAACTCCAAGGTTCTCACCCACTTTTTGGGAGTGGCTGTGTTCTGTGCTGGAGGGAGCGACCTGCAGGTGTACACCTGTGGCTCTCTGAGCTCATCCTAATCCTTCTGCCTGCCCCTCTGGCAGACAGAGCCTTTTTTCAGGCTGTACTGGATCCCTGTTCCTTTCTCCCACCTACCAGACTGTGAAATATCCCTGCTGCCTGTGTCTCCTTTGCGTCACACTAAGGAAGGGAGTGGTCAGGTTGTGCTTACCTGTAGGTGTGGATAAGGATTGGGGGGAAAAAAGAGGTACAGAGCCTTCAAACTTGCCTTGGGACTTGTCTCAGAAGAGTCAGTGGCAGAGCAGAAATCAGAAGGGCCCTGAGGGTCATGTTTAAGGATGCACTGTCTTTGTGGGCAGCATCAGCCTAAGGTGTTTCCATCCCCATCCCTGCTGAACTATCTGCTCTGCAATAAACACTCCTTACTCGAGGGAAGACTTTCTTTTACATTGTGATGTGGATTTCAGACTAATTTTTAAACAGAATGAAAGACAATTAAATTGAATGAGTTATTCTACCCCTTAGAAAAGAGCAAAGACAGTACAATCCTTGGGCCAAAACCATGATGTCTAAAACAACTGCATATCAAGGGAGGGGGGGGAAGCTAACTGAAATATGAATTGAATCTCTGTTTAAAAAAATATTATTAGAATTAGTATTCAGTTTCTGTTTGCATCTTGCTGAATTCTTGGCTTGGAGTAACATGCTGCGGCACCGTGTTCCACAGTCTAATTGTAAGTTGCATGAAAATGTACTCCCTTTAATCAGGAAAGGAGCACTTGTCTGGCTTGATGGACAAATACTGCTTGTCTTGCCATTCCACTGATGTGCTGTCATACTACACTGAGAAGCCAGGAAATATGCAGAGATGTGGCACAGTTCGTACTGGGAGGACACAGACACCGAATAGCAATACTCCATCCTTGCTTTGCATGCATACACACATATGCTTCAGTAAACTTTGCACATCAAATCTGCAAGGTCAATATAAGAGAGCAAAAGCACTTCCAAACACTTCTCTCTGCTTCATTTATCACCTGCAATCGATGAAATATTCATTAGCACCAAGTCCTCCATCTTAACCAACTAGGCCTCTAACTCAGTATGTGTTAAAATGATATTTTTTTCTTAACACATCAAAACATCTCAGAGCTACTACATAAAAAAACCCCCAAACTTAAAAAGGTATTTTAGAGATGAGAACATTCATACTGTCTTCACTTGCTGTTGATGGGTTTTGCTGTCTGATAAAGCAAATAGATTGCTGCCAACCACAAACAGGGCTAGAATGAACCAGTCTTAGTAGTCTGTTTGCAATGCAAAGTACTACAGCCGAAGCTAACGATGTCAGGTTCAGGTTCTGGTTGCCACTCAGAGGAAAGGCATGGAGCTCCATGTTACAGTAACTACTCCAAATATTTACTCAACTTCCTAAAGGGGTTTTACTGCCGCTACTTAGGTGCTGTGGTTCAAATGCTACCAGTACCCAAACAAGGTAGGTAGAAGTTGGCTTGAACTAGTTTATGCTACACTGTAATCACAGCACTGGCTGAAGCATGGACACCCACTTAATTAGCTATCTGAGACCATGAAAGATGCAGCAAAGCCAGGGAATCTCTTTCTATAAGCTCGTGTATTTTTACCAGAATGATGGCAGATTTGTCCCTGTGTAGTGATTAAAGTTAATTTCACCTTGAAAATTCTGAGCTTCTTTTTTATTTTGCTAACGGATTCTCCAATAAAATTATAAAAGCATAACATGCTGAAAGCTGGAATTTTCTTCCTGAGTTGAAATAAAATATTTTGACATTTATTAGTTCCATAAAAGGTTGCTAAAAAAATAAACATTTTTGAGTTCATAAGAACCATATGCTCTTCTGTTTATAAAAAGAGCTGTGCTGGGATGCTGAAAAAACATTCCCCGAGAACTGCATTCTTTGGGAGATTTACATTTTTTTAACCCTTTTCCTGATTATCAGGATCTACACCACATGTCGAGAGTCACAGCGCCTCTGGAATCCTGTGTCAATACCATTAACTGCATTGCTCTACAGAGTTGAATTCCAGCATTATTTTGCATTTACTTCAACTGGTATGGCTGTATTAGGTATAGCTGCAGGGTGAAAGGAATTGCTTCAAGTAGCTTAGCAGACATGCGAGGGGGCCATGTACCTTGAGAGATCTCATATACCTTGTATCAAGGGAGTCTTACAACCTATGGGGTCCGTAAAGTTTCCCCAAGATTTGCATTATTTCAGGAATTTTCAGTTGATTGGTGGCCTACACAACAGCAGTCCCCAGTTTTCTTGAGTAGAGAAAGCCAGCATCTTGGAAGGATGCCTCAATGAAACGGTGAATGACTGGCAGTGTTTAGCAAACCTACAGTTCAGGCAGAATAGACTCAGACCTTAAGTTTAAACCAGGACAGATAATTCATGTTGGATACATTTGACTTTAAAATCAAGTTTTGCCTTCAAGCAAGGAAGCATGAAATTGCCCTCAAGTGTTCTGTTTCCAGAGGGTTTTGAAGCATGGTTCAGGGTAGAGAGCCTACTGTATGAGTCATTGCAATGTTTGATGCAATGTAGATGCAAAGTTTGCGTTAGAAAAAAGTTATGGGGCAAAATTCTGTATTTCTTGGTTTACAGAGATCTCATTTATATTAATTTAACTCTTCATTCCTGTTTTCAGAGGTTCAGGTCAGCTCCATTCTGAAAGAACATGAGGCACGTTTCAGCCTGACTCCATGAAGTTTTCTGTCTTGCTGACTGTCTCTCTGGTGTCTCATAAGGCACAAACACCAATTAAAACCTTTATCACAGCTGGTGCATTCAAAATCTCTCTCGTCTACGTGGATTCTTGAGCACGTAATAAAGAAAGTGGTCCCACTACAGCCTTTCCCTTGGGGAACACTGATTTACATGTCACTACTCTACCTTGCTGTCTATGTTCAGGCCATTTTAACTCTAAGTTAAAAGCAGCATGGCTGAACATTGAGTCTTACAAGTCCTCAGTCCAGTTTCTGGCTCAGTGATGCTGTATGTCTAATGCTGAAGTCAAGCAATCTGCCTCAATTCCTTTCCTTTAAAATGCGCATAACATTTTGCTATCTTGCAACACGTTGCAAGGATCGTGATTGCTACTCAGACTGTGAAGAGGGTCAAATAAGTCTCTACACAGGTTTCAAACTTAGGCATAGCAGTAGTCTTCACTGAGAGGGAAGACTAAGTGTGCCATCTATATCCTGAAGTGCATTATTGTGTCCTGGGAAGAACATGAATACCACATAAAAAAAAAAAAAAAAAAAAAAAGAACATTACCTTCTAACTAATAACTACTAAAAAATTAGCCTTCACCCAGCAATTCAGATTGCTACACAGGACTACCTACCTCTCAAACTGAAAAGTCTTGTTTATTGATGCATGACCAGGACGGCTACACTTTACAAGGACGGTTTCCTAAGAGAAAAACAAAATACTTACAGTTAATATCATAGGCACACACACACAAAAATATTTATAATTTCTAACATTCCAGGTGACAGCAGTAATTCGGATCAGGAAGTCCAAGGCCCTTCTCCAGCAGTCACCAACAAGTGAGGCTTTAGAGCCTGCATACTGCCGTGAACTAGCAAGACCACAAGAAAGGATCTTAAAACACATTCAGATTATTAAGGAGCAACCAACGCAAACTATGTGCACTTAAGTTCACAAGAAAGATCCAAACCCTTACCTGAACTCCTTATGTGCCTAGAAAGCCACAAGCAAGTAAACCCCACCTCCCTAACTGCCAGCACAGGTAGAAAAAAAAATGGCAAAAAGAGACCTTTTTTATTATAGGGCCAGTTTTCACAGTGCCTTTTCAGATTGATTTCATATATATTTGTGCCTAGAACTGAGCAGAAGATGCACATTTCACAGAATAACATGCTAGCCCACAACTCTGAGAAAGCTACGCTAGCACAATTGGTAGAATTCCACGAGTTTTTAGTGGAATCCACTTTCCAGATGGATTATATAGTAGTTTTGTCAGTCTGACAGATATGTAAGCAGCTCTTTAAACTATTACCAGAGTGTAATCGCAGCAGTCTGGCATGCCTTACTTAGCAACTTCTGTGCCTTTCTGCTCCTCTTGGCACATGTGCTTAATTGCAGAGAAAAGTAAAGTTTAAAAAAAAAAAAGTGGGGGTTTACAACAATTTGGGTGGAAGCTCACTAGTACACAAAATACTTCAACTAACTCAAGGAGGTTTCCTAGCTTACTAACCTGCGGTTACATTACTGCATTTGATGGGAGTGCTGAAATTCCTACTGTGCTTCAGACAAATAGCATGGAGTGCTGAACTAACCACCTTCAAATGAGGATTGCCACAGACTGAAGTCGTAAAGAGCTGAGCAAATCATGATTGTATAACATTGTGTCCAGCATGCAAATGGCTAATAAAAATCAAACTTCTTGTTTTGAGTTTACAGGTATTTCTTCCTCTTTGGAGAAGGCCAGTGCATCATTATCAACCTAATGATGACAACACTCACTCTACAGAATGAGCTATGTTACCCATCCCAGTACTGGCAAATCTAGCAGCAGTACAGAAGTGAGTACAACAAAAGAAAAGGATGGAACACATTTCTGATTCAGGTATCAAATTTACTTGCAGACCAGCTTTCCCTCAAGTGAGAAACGGGACAGAAAAAACTCTATTTGCATAACATAGAAGCAAAAGAATTGTTAATAGGCAGAAGTTTCAGATGAGCATTTGTAATGACCTTCCTTTCTCAGGAGATCAGTATGACCTAACATATCCACTACGGCTGCTGGCCTACAGAATCTCATCAGGTTTCCCTGTAAATAGTGCTTATGAAATCCATACAGCTGTCTCACGTGTACACTGAAGAACCCTTTTTTTACCCCAGAGTCACAGAATACTCCCAGTCTGAGTTCTTTCAGGGCAATATGAATCATGGAGATGAGAAAAGGATACTTCATAAATATTCACAATCTGTCCTGATACCCAAGCCTGACTTCCCAAGCCTGGGGAGCAGTTTGGTAAGTGAAATTCAGTAAGGCAGAGAAATAATTTTAAATGAGTTATATGGAATAGTGAATATAGACATGATCACAGAATCCAGCTGTGGTAATTATCATTTCTTATTGCTTGTTACTGCATATCTGCTGAAGGCTATGCCCCCTTTCCCAAGACTACTGCTCCAGAGCAGAGCCAGTGTAAGGGAGACTGTGACTGCTCAAGTTTCACTGTCAGCTTCAGTGCAACTGGCTGACATAACACTGAGGCTGACACGGACAGCTTAAAGGATTCCCTGCACTGGGTAAGCACCAGAGGAAGAAACCTCTAGCTGGGGATGGTGACAAGCAACTGGGGAGCAATAATGTCTCCAACTGCTATAGCTACATCCATCTGATCTATTACAAAATCATCTCCCAAGAAAAGGAGGGTCTTGGCTCTGTTAATTCATGTTTTCCCAGTCCTGTTTTGAAGAAACAGCAGAATCTTGCACCTTTCCTGATATTCAGAGCATCCTCTTTGCCATCCCCTTTTTCTCAACTACTCACAAGTGAAAACCTCAAAATTATTTGAAAGGAATTAATCACGTAGAGGCAGCCAGTTTCTTTTCTCTGTGCCAAAGGAAGTCAGATTCAAACATCGCTTCAGGTATTAGGCTAGGGCAGGTGCCTCAGGTGCGTAGGTAGTTGTGGAGACAGACAAACATATTAAAATTCCAATCGTAGGTGAATGACTTTCCCTGTGGAGGTGGCTACTTTTCTTCAGTGACCTCAAGGGGAATCTGGAGCGATCACACACCTCATTTAACTGTCTACATTTGGTGTTGTGAATCCAGGCGAAAACACAGCTACTCATTCAAACATGACACCTCTATTCACTAGCGCACACAGCACAGCCTGCCAGAGATGGACGAAATTACAGAAAAGCAGCAGGTGGAATCCTAGACCAGAATCACAGAATGGCTGAGGTGGGAAGGGACTTGCAGAGACCACCAAGGCCAACCCCCTGCTCAGAGCAGGGTCAGCTACAGCAGGTTGCCCAGGACTGTATCCAGTCAGCTTTTGAGTATCTCCAAAGACAGAGTCCACATCCTCTCTGGGCCACCTGTTCCAGTGTTTGACTACCCCCATAGCTTCTTCATGTGTTTAAGCTGAATTTCCTGTATTTCAATTCGCGCCCATTCCTCCTTGTCCTGTCACCACAAAGAAGAGTCTGAGTATTCAGTACCTCACCTACTCATTTTCTCAGGTAGTGATGATACTGGCGGTGCTCAGTGTCCTGTCTACGTGGAGTAGTTCAACCTGATGTGTAGTGTGTACTCACTCTCCACCATTATAGCACAACAGGCTTCAGAACAAAGGCTCAGACAGTTGTTACTGTTACGCTGAGAAGCTGGGCATACACAGGAAAGCAAAAAGAAAACTTCAAAAAATCTTCAAGTAGCTCAAAAACTGAAACGAAATATTCTCCTGTACATCCAGTAAAATCCTAAGCCTTTTTTAGACTTAGAATAAGAATAATGATTCTCCAGAGAAGATGAGCAAGATTATAGAAAAGATCACATATGTCTTTCTAAGAATGATACAAATCTCTAAATAAACAAAAGAAAAAACACTCAAAGACTAAATGGAATTCGTGTAGTCTGTCTCACAAAAAGACACACAACCATTCTGTTTAAGTGTCAGTTCAGCCTATCTAAAGACAGTTTGAAGGAAGTCTTAACACAGCTCCTGGCAGAAGAGAAGCAAAGCTACTTTATACTGCAATTTCTGTTGTGGTCTTTCACTACGAGGCAGATGTTTTCCCTATTCTAGTTATAACATGACAAAGTTGTAGCATAGGTGAGACAGATCAGCATATT
Source organism: Harpia harpyja (assembly GCF_026419915.1). Taxonomy (NCBI): domain Eukaryota; kingdom Metazoa; phylum Chordata; class Aves; order Accipitriformes; family Accipitridae; genus Harpia; species Harpia harpyja. Next base: position 38,368,780 of record NC_068952.1, read on the forward strand.
ACTAGAGCTCCAGTCCAATCCAGGAACAATGTCAAGCTGAAGCTTGTCCAGAAGATCCAACCATAGTTTCCGATATGTGTGCTGGACTGCATTGTGGCTCTCATTCTCAAATGCAGCTCTGCTTTCTAACACAGATTAGCTCTTAAATGATCATGGCAGCTAACTGCCTGGTTATGTTACACATATAAACTATTTTCAGGGAAAAATCTGGAAAGACAGCCATGATCTAAAATGCAAAACTAATAAAATCAGCACCTCTACCACAGACAGTCTTCCTTCACCTTGATACAAAATTTCCTTTTAAATCATAAATACTTGTCTGGAAAATAGTTAACTTGTTTCCAGAAATACCAGCTTTGACTGCGTTGCAACTAAGAAGTTGCTCAATAACAAGTCCCATAATTTCATCTGAAAATTGCATATTTATCCTAGCCACAAGCGTAACACCTTCAGTTGTTAAAAGCAAAATGAGTAGGCAATAAACATTGTCTTCCTTTACTTTTGTTAGATTAATCTAAATTGACTGCATTTTGTAAAAAGTCAGTTGTGCTTTTATCCTCCCTCATGAACTTGCATACTTTAAACAAAAATATTTTTTTTCTTAAAATAATTCATATTAAGAAACTAACACAAAGACTTAAGGTGTTTGATCAAAACTAGAAAGCATTTTAACCAAATAAATGTCAAGGCAAACCAATAAAACATTTGAAGTCAATGTTGTGCTTTCCAAAACCAGGAACTTAGTATCTTGCAAATTTCATTTTACAGTCAAGTGCATGCATACATTTATTTTCCTGGAATATTTCATAAGGACTTTTAAACACGAGAACAGGTTAGCATATTGAAGGTTACCAGGTCAGTGTTTCATACCAACTAAAATTCATAAATTGGCATAAGCAAGCAGACACTGCTTTGCCTGTAAACATACAGATACTGTAGTACATCAGATATCTATATGAAATAATCCAAAACCTAAACATTATCTAATTTTATCTTCATGCAATAAAATTTAACAGGTCAGAAATGGTCGTGGCATTTTACAGTACAATAAATGGGTCATGGCATCCAGAATACTTTGTCCACCATTACAGATCCCTGTTTTTTATCTCCTGACATATTTACTGTTTCTTAGCTGACTCTTCATGTGCTCCATTAGTTTCCTAATTGCATATATATCTCTCTAAGTATCCACTTTATGCAAGTGAGATCTGCCTAATGAAGCTATAATTTGGGAGATTTAAATGCATAACACACTGTCGGTCACTTCAGCAATATTTTAAGCACTATACTATAGAAGAGAATTTGGCTGATCACCATGTAGCAGCAAGCAGCCAACTAAGAACTATGGCAGCTAAGAAAATTAAAACCCAAGTTAATACTTTGACCTTAGCTCACACTACTGTGCCTTTTTAAATTTTATATCTTGGTAATGGCCTCAGTTAATGCTGGAATGTCATCTGGATTTGCAGCCTCAATGCTCATTCTCCTTCCTCTGATGGATCTAAGCCAGGACACTTTAACATACTTGACTGCAGTACCATGTAGGCTGTTGTGGTTCATGAGGTGTATTTCTCTCCTAACGCATTAGTTGTGTTGCAATAATAAAATGAAAAAAGCCTGATACAATTTTAGAAATACTTACAGCAAATACAAGTGGCTCAAAGGCACTGACTGCAAAAAGTCTGCAGCGCTTTGACTACTGCAAACACACAACCTCTGGTTCATGCATGACTGCACCAGCAGAAGTGCCGAGCTATTACTACTACAAAGAGTCGGGATGAAAACAGCACGAGTCACCTGCTATTGCACCCATGGGTGATCAAAGCTGTGCACCAATTGACAAGGAAGTACCTCATTTTTTTTAAAACCCATGGTTCACATGTCCCTCTTGTTTCTCCTTCCTAGTATCTGTGAATGTGCTTTTGAATTTCACCATCAAATACTCACATCATCAGCTGCATATGCCACCTTTTCAGAAGAGTTTCTTTGCCTGTAAGAAAATAAAAAAAAGCCAATAGGGAAAAAAAGGTACCTTTCAAACCATAAATGTTCCATTTAGCTGAGGAAAGTCAATGCTCAAAACGTCTGTGAACTATACATTGTCTGACGAGTATGTTTCAGAATTGCCATTATTATTGTACCCCATGTACATACTAACGCCACAGTTAATTGTGAATAAAAAACAAATTATGGTGCAATCAAGCAAAATAATCTGCTTAAAAAAAGAAATCTAGAACAAACCCAATTACGACTAATTCACATGCAAGCCATTCTATTATTTTGAGATTGTAATGTGAGCTTGTAACAAGAGGCTTTCACTTTAGAACATTAAAGTGAAAAACACCCTCTTTTTAGGTATTTGTCCCTGATCTTGCATCCATTACTAGTCCAAAAACTGACTGGGATTGCTGAGGTATATAAATTCATTCAATGTGTGTAAGGGTTTTGAGAATCAGTCCTTAGTTTTACAACTAAGTTTTATATAAAATTACTTTTTGATATATTAAGAACAGTTAGTCTTAACGATTGTTTGTTTGGCCCAGTCCACCCTGTTTTACACTGCAATTCAGCACATGATTGCACTATTCCATACAGCAACAAAAACAGTGAGTGGGTTCCTTCCCAGGTATATCAAGCACAGGTTAATGCTAAGTTTCCCCTTCAGGCTCCTTGAAATTTCTTGTCTGCTATTTTTTATGTTGTTTTAATTAAAACAATTCTCTATTTTTTTTAAAGATTTGCCAAAAATTAATAAACTTTAAAACACTGAATGTGCTCTTTTAGAATTACCAGCCAGCAAAAGTAAAATAAAGCCCCATGTCAGTTATTTACTGACAGAGCAAATGATAATGTTACTGGTTTCTAGCCGCCCACCTAGTTTTCCCCTTTTCTTTGTTTGTGTATGTTTCAATCCCTACCTTCTTTCACGTTAGTCATCTATGGAGAATTCAGCTTGTTATAGCACATACTTGCACCTAATCCCTCTTTTCCTTTTGGATCTTGGAATGTTTTGACACTTCAGTTACAGTAAGTGTATTATAAATTAGGGATGCAGAGCCAAATTATGCTGAAATAGAATTACCAGTGTTTGTGCTGACAGCAAATCTGTTCTATAGCATTACAAAACAACTGTAATGCTGAGTCTGTTTCTCTACCCACGACTTCTGACAGTTATTACATTACTGTATCCCAGTATCCTACTGTATAGGATAGTGAAAATACTCTAAACTGATTGCAGCTGTGTTACTTCTGCCAAGCCAGGGATAATCCTAGCTTGGCAGAACAGCTATGGCTCTCTATTCAGGTGGACATACTTTTAGACAAGGGGATGAGATTGGCTAAAGCCAATTTAGCAGCAGAAGGAAAAGGAAACAGCAATTAGTTTTTACGATACCATCGTCATCTCCCCCCACACATAAAAACAGAAAAATCCAGAACACAGTCGTTCTCACATACATATAACTATTGTTTTCTCTGTATATTAACTATGAGTCAGCTAAGATCTAACACAGCCAAAATAAATTACCTATCTTGTGATACTGAATGTCCAGCAGCAGTATCAAAAGGTAGTAATGGTCGGATCCTGCAGTGGACTCTGATATTTCCTCTCAGCTCCTAGGGTTAGAATATTAAGAGGTATTTAACACAAACTGCTGGAGAGGACAAATACACTGGAATTTGTGAAGCGGACATGACCCTGTTTAGGAAAGCAGGTGTTTACAACATCACAGCCTTGGACTCTGTGGAGAGAAAAATAGTATCAATATCATTTGCCTTGAGAATTAGAGAAAGTACTTGAGGAAGCATGAGCTCCTCAGAGCTCTGGAATGGTGTAGGCCTCTCCGGTCTATGTGGAAAAAAAAGGCTTTCAGTCTGAGCCATTTTCCCTCTTCAGTCTCCTTCCTCTTTACTTGAGCTTCTTCAGACACCTATGTTAACTCAACAGACGAGATTACACACTCCATTTCTGTTCCACCAGCCCTGAGCAAGACGTGGAATATAAAACATTTGTACCTTTGCCTCGCCACTGTGTGTTCATACATGACTAAAAAGCCAGTAACTGATTTTTCTCTGCAGGCCATTTCAGACTTCAGTTTATCTAACCTCGTGTTTTTCCTTCCTTTTTGTTGGTGATCAGTTCTCCTCATTTTGTATTAGTGAAAACAAGCTGACCTGTGATGACTAGTGACCACTGGCATTAACTCCCCACTGCCTTGGGGAATATCCTTTCGGTAAACTGCAATGCAAGGCAGAGTTTGGAAGGTAAGTACTTTTTAATGAAGAGCTTCATTTCCCCAGGTAGAAAAACTTAAAAGAATTTTGTTTGAAGGCGGCTTGTGTTTCTAAAAATCAGGTCCTGAATCAGGAAACCCAAAACTAGTCATTTGGGCGCGTAGGGAGGAAAAGTTAAAGTACAAAAAGGAAAAAAAATTAATCCCAAATGAACCATCACTAATGGCTGAGCAGGATACAGCTAGACATATATGGAAAAAGAAAAGACAACCATTTTGAAATTTCGAGTTGACAATTTTAAGAATTCTAAAACAATTTCAGAAGCTGCAAATTTAGAGAAGAGGATGAAGAAACTCAGGTTTTGTCCACTATTCAAAATGGATGATACTCCTTAGGGCAGTATGTTGCACGGGTGCATTTGGCAGATGCCTGTGTAAAAAGAATGGGGTGGGGTTTATTGTAAGACAAACGTGCCTCAGCAAAGAAATGCATTGTATACAGACAACTGGAGGAGGTGATATATCCATGAAAAATATATTCTTTAGTTTTATTGGTGAGGAAATTACGGGCATAATTACAACAAAATAAGAAAATGTTCTGTCATTAAATATACTTACAACTAAGCTGTTATGCAGAGCTCTCCTCTTTTGCTTTTCTTTCTCATATCTCTCCGTCACCTCTTGTAGAGACTGCTCAAGATCAAAAGCTTTTATCTGAAACACTAGAAGAAAGCTGTTTCAAAGAACTAAACTCTGTGACTTTACAAAATGAGTTTTCCAGAAGCACCTCATGAAATACAAGCATAAACCTTTTTAACTTCTACCAAACTTTAATTAGGAGGGTTAGTTTCTGATTTACCAGACACCTCAGAAAAATCCCATCATACTTCTTGCTATGAAATGGCTATAAAAAGTTACAGATAATTACCACAAGTATACATGTGAAATCTTGAAAAATGATCAAAAAGACAAGCTATTTAATAACAGTTCAAATGTGTCACTTTAGTTAGAGTAATGTTATCTGTCAGTGAAGCCTGAAACCTAAACTTGAAGCAACCTGCTTCTAGAAGGTGCTGTCACTTGCAAGGCTCATGCCATACGTGCAGATTATTAGATTCACGCCAGCTAACTTTACAAGAAGTTGAACTATCATTTATTGTCAGCCTCATTTACAGTGCTAGGAATGCTGTAAAACAGCTATAAGGTTTCCCTTTAAGATAGATGCATTCACTGTATGGGTAGGATTTCATAAAAAAGATTGATCTTTGGAACCCCAGGAAGTCTCCTTCACAAAACTGAGGAGAGCAATATGGGTCATTGTGAAAGCCTTCTAACTTCACAAATGGTTTTATTTCAGCCCAATTACATTAACACTGAGCAGGCCTAAAACAAATATACAGCCCAGAAGGCACATAACGTGACTGTAAACTTGTGTAAAAAGCAAGCTTTTAGGAACCCCAGCGGGAAATCCATCTCCCCTGCAATTAGTGAGCAGTTTGAGGATGTAGAGTATCAGGCAGTCAAAACTATGGCCTGAGAGCTGAGTTAGCAGGATGACCACCAGCCTCAGTACGTGCTACCTTACAAAGAAAGGAACAGAATTAAAATCTCAGCATGTCACACATGATTTAGGCTCTTTGGTATAGACTCAAAAATCAGATAACTTCAAGGGACATTTGTCTACACTAGAGATTTCTCAGATCTTATTTTTGTAATACCCACACTGTTCACCTCCAGCTCATAATGTTCCTCCACAAGTGCATGCATGCAGAGGAAACGATGTTAATAGTTGGGGAATCAAAATCTAGGAGTTTCACTAAGAAAAATCCTTTTCTTGCATCCTGTATGTGGAGTAACACTAGTATGTCTTGGTTTGAGGAATCACATGCAAATATGTTACAATAAATTGTCAAAAGCAACTCTTACAGTCACTGACCCCTAATCATACAGTATTTTTCAAAATACAAGATTGGAATCCACTGATTATTTAAGTCATCTCCATAATAAGTATCTTCATTTATAAATTTGTGTACACACACTTTCAGTTCTTGAAGTCTCTTGAATAAGCAGTAAAGCAATAGTGCTAAGGGTACTCTTCCATTCTTCCAGTCTTGAAAGAAAGAAAATACTAGTTTGTTTCAATATTTAAGTGGTCTCTTCATGAGGATCTGAGAAGCCTACTGGACATTATATATCCAGTTACAGGCCCTAATTACTCTTTTTTTTTTTCTTTTTTTCTAATTAGACCTCCTATGGTGAAGATGACTGTGAAAACAGAAATCAACCTTGGGTCTTCCTAATTTGACACCTGAGCTTTTGAGCAGACAGTGGAAAATGAGTCAAGTTGTTGCATTTAGCAGATTGTATTTTGATATTTTAAGAGTGAACCATCAGTTTTAATGTCCGTCTTCTGTAAAACTTTATGTGCAGCACAGAAAAAATTTTTTAATAGAAGGTCCACAGAGCAAGTTTCCTAATGCATAAATTATTTCTGAACTTTTAATTTTTCTGAAAGTGGAGCTATATGGTTGTAAATATAAACACTTATTTAACATTTTCCTAGTTTTCTGCTTGGCATCAGCTGCAAGCTGTTCAGAAGTTACATTTTCATCCACAACCTAGGGGCAGTCACTGGGTGCATCTGTTTTAAAATACTAATAATCCACTCTTCGTTATTCAAGAGAAGTAGTCACTACGTGCCTGCAGCCATTATAGACTTCCCTTTCCCCCATGCTTTGCCTATCTCATTGACCTATACGGAAACTTTCTGGGAGCTGGGAATGCTGATTTTTCTGTTTAAATGTCACTGAGTGCAGTTAGGATCTTCATCAATAACCAGACTAACAGTTGCAGAAGAGTGATGGCTTGCAAACATGTTCAGGATTGTAATTTTCTTTAATTGACGGTCCTGGTTAAGGAGCTTTTCATCCCCTCCTATTCAGTGCTGCACCAAACCTTCTGCTGTGCTTGCACAACTGCTTCCACAGTCACATGGAGGTCTAAAAGCAATCCTTCTTGCTGAGTAATTTCTGTCCCAGATCAGCTCCCTGATTTGTTTTGTGTGTGGTCACACAAACAGTTATAGCAGCATAACAGAAAGGCCCATGGCAGGGATATGAACAACAGGAGGAGCATAACCTAGCACAGCCACAGCCTAGCTCAGATATGGATGTGTAGCTGCCCCCAGAGTTCCCTGGGGTGGGGTTTTTAAAGTTTCTTTCCATACTAGATTCCAGTTTAAAAAGGAGGTCAATCTGACCATGCCTTCTAGGATAAGCAGCTACGATGTAAGAGACTGAATTCCAAAACTTCTTTTGAATTCAGCTGTGTTTTATGTCCTGGGGTATAAAATTATTCTTTGGGCTGCTGCAGTATTTCTGTTGCTGAATCCAAGGTCCCTCTCCTCCTCTACACTAAGAAGGAAAGGCTTTTTCCAAAGGCAGCTGAGCTGGTGAGACTCTGCTGTTGAAGGTAAAAGATGATGGTTGTTCACATTTCACAAATACAAGTCATCAGCACAGTGCACAGCTCACCTTTCTCTAAGAGGAGCACAGCACGTAGGTGCCAGCATACTGGCAAAGTGGGAAATAAGCGCCTGACCCAATTTTTCCTCTTCTCCACCCCAGAGAGAAAGCGTCCTGGAACCACAAAGGATATCTAAGCCACTGGGCTGCAGCAGCTTTCACAAAATATGTCAGTAACCTGCAGCACCTCCTCTGTCACATACTCACTTGGACAGATTTTGCTCCTTAGTACCTGCCACCTTGCCAAGGAGTGAGAACAGTGGTTTCACCTCTCTGAAAATACATTCTGCACACACAGATACTGTCGTTTCCTCTTTCTGATAATACCTGCATGGTGCAGCAATCTAAAAAGTCGTATTAAATTTTTAGAAATTCCTACCCTTCCACAAATCTGCTGAATTACTGCATCTGCCTCAATAGTATCATTTGCAGTCAGGTGGCCAGTATTTTTGCTAAAATGATAGCAGCTTTGTTTATGAGGGAAACAGGCCTATAACAAAAGAATAATGGGCACTTCTCTCTCTTATGAATTACTACTATTTAAATTTCAGTGGGAAAGACGGCAATAACCTGGTTTTCAGACTGTGAATAAATATTTCTAAGCAAGGGACTACTCAGTTACTACATGAAAGTTTTATAGTTTGCTGCATGTCAACTACAGCCTTGAAATTAACCTACTTGAATGTTTCCTCTGTAACTCTCTCCCTCATTTTCAGTCTCTGTTTTAGGATTAAACTGATAACATGTATTATCTCCTGAATACATACTTTGGGCCTTCTGTTCATAAAAGATTATATGTAATTTAAGGGTGGCAATTCTGACTGTCATATTTAACCTTAATAACAGAATATCCATCTAAAACATTTGACACAGAACTGAAAAACGGCCAAATTAAAAACATAAGTCATCCACCAAAGTACCAACACACTATTTTGTTATAGGCAAGGAAGCTTATCCTGGTTATGATTCCATAGAACAATGCACCACGAAGTGCAAATTGAGAACAGTCAACAGGACTACTTACTATTTATTTACACCACAACAATTCAAGTACCACATCCAACCTCCTATGTGTTCATTTAGCCCCCTGCTTCAATAAGGGAAACATTCACCTTTACCTAGGGTTAATTTTCCACTTCGGTTTTTTCCGTTTTAAGGACAACTTGATTATAAAGACAACTTGATTAAGCATTTTCTCTATGTGGATAATACAGTAATTAAATCAATTTTAATCATAACTTAGTACCTAGCATACAGGGACAAGTTCTGCAAACACCCATCACTGAGAATGCTATTTGTTGCTATTGGCATGAGTAGTCCCATCAGAATCAAATCAGTCCCAAAATTAAGTATTTCAACCAAAAAGTAAAGCAGGAGGAAAATGCACCTTTTAAATGGCAACACACGGATATCAGAGCATCACACACAGACTCTGATTATAAATTTGTGTATTTGTTGTCAGTTCATCAGGCTGCTAAGCTTCAAACAATTTAAGCTCCGTATGTGTTGTGCTTCTCAGGCCTCATAGGAGCTCTACCAGTCAAGCACATTGAAAGCAGGTGCAAAGATCCATGCCAGGAGGTCCAGGTGTAGGACCAATGCACTTAGTCCTCAGCAATGAGGGCAGAGAGCACCAGTGCTCTGCAGGGTCTGCTTTATACGTACACATGAACAAGGAAGGGCCTGAATGCCGAAACAGTAGTCCACGTGGTGTTATTATCTACAGTCTAGCGAGTGGAACTGGTTTTGGTTTGGAAGTAAAATTTTCTCCGTAAATGCACAGAAATATTAAAAATCCAGTCTGTCCTAATTTCAGACAGTATTTTCAGAAATCTCTGAAATCACCCGAGTTCTTTTCTGGTACAGTCAAAAGCAGACAAATTTCAGCTAAAGTAACACATTCTTTATTCAGCTATTCTAAAATGGTCAAGATAACAAGCCTGAGAACTTCAGCTGGAAAATGTTATAGCTGAGACAACTCAGCAGCAGTCTAGTAGCAGCTGCAATCAACACAAAAGCTAAATCCAAATTATCAGCCATAACCTCTGCAGAGTTATTTGTACTCTTTCTAATGCTTCAGAACTCCTTGATGATCTAATGTCAAACAAAAAACAAGTGCTACAGTTTCAGTGACATGTTTCTCAAAAATCAAACTCAACCTTTTAATGTTAGTAACATTTAACAATGACATTGCTGATGTTACATGTTTGAAACATAAGTGCAAGGAGCCTTACTTTGCATTGCTTCATTTTGCAGCTGTATCCCTTGGACTGCTGTCAAAACTTGGTAAAGGTAAGTCTTGCTTTGACGCTGAAAGTCTTTTGAAAGCTCAAGAGCAAATGAACGGAGGCTCTTCAGGTCTTGCTTAAGCCTCTTCTCAGCAAGAATAAAAAACACATTATAAAGACACAAAAACAGCACTTAAGGAAGAATCAATATAACACCACCACAAATAATTATGGTGAGATATCAAAGTCAGGAAGAACCCTCTACTTGATGGAAGGAAGTCTTCAGGAATACATCTTTCAGTATGTTTAGAGAAGGATCCTGCAAGATATTTAGTACTGTCATTTCCTAAAGGCTTCAGCAAGACTTTATGGATCCTTAACATCTTATGGTACATACTTCGACCATAACACAGCTTCAGGTATAACAAAGTCTCTTTCTTATTTCATCAAACAAAAATAAGTGTGTGTGAACATGTGTGTGTTCTGTCCGATTCTAAGACATATCCAGAATTAACAATGAAAAACTGTGATTCGTAGATCCCTTACTGCATTCATTTTCCACACTTTGATCAGGAGGTATTTGCTAAGCTTCACTCTAAGTCATTTATTAAATAAGCCAGTTCTACGTCTCCCTGTGAAAATAGATGTATTTTGAAAAGATCAGAAACCTTTATTGTTCAGAAAAGTATTTGTATTATGGATATAACTCAGCATAACATACATGATGAGACTTTTAAACATTTATAAGAGTGGCTTATATTCACTTAAAAGTCCAAATAAAGTAAAAAAAAATTGACCTGATTTTAGGATTAGTAGACTTCTTGACATCTAAGTCTTGGAACAAATATGTAAAGCCATCTGTAAGACGAACTTAACAATACTGTGTATCTCACAGAAGCACTGTGACGTTTCATTAGTCAGCCTGGTACGAAGTGTCACATATTCAGTGGCATTTTATTTTTCCAACTGTGGTACTGACCTTGAATTAATCAACTAGTTTCAATGATAAAACAATAATCTGAGCTAAAGGGAGAAAATCACTGCATTTCTCACTCTCAAAAGCCACAGAATATAACTGGGAAGTAGTATATATATTTTTTTTATTACAGGTAGTGGATTACCATTAATCTAGACTTTTATTTGGAGAGCTTTGCTCTCTCCTAACATTCATTCATCTCTGACAGTAAACCATCTCAATCCACTGGTACTGCATCACAAGCAGTTCTGCCATTCTAGCTAACCTAAAATGTAAAACACCACCGCAAAATCTACTGAGCAGCATCACTGTAATTAGAATAGAACAGAATAGTTCACTTAGAAGGGACCTACAACCATTGTCTAGTCCAACTATGCTACAATTAAGCTACATCCTTCTGCCTGTTAAGCATCAAATTTCTTTCCTGAGATAGTTTTCATTTTGTGCAGGCATTCAGTGCTGCCCTGAGAAAAGCTGACAACTGTTAGTGTCCCTAAAAGGAACTCACTATTCTATGGAGTAACTTCAGGAATAAGTACTTCGACAAAGGAAAATGTTATGGTACTGGTACTGGGAGAACAGTTCCAGCCTCTTCAATGCAAAATTAAGACAACCTGAGTGAGCATACAGCAAACTACTCCCTCTTGTGAGGTCTGCCACAGCAGAACACTTAGTGAAATCAATGGAGCTCTCCAATGCTTTTTTAAAGGATCTGCCTATCCAGTGAAAGTATATCACAATTATGGAGGGGGGGAGGTTTAGGGGATGTCTACATGATAGTCAAATCAGGGATTGCAAGGTTTTGATTACAAAAATATCTAGCTCAGGTATTGATAGCAGCCTATACATAAGATCCCGGAGCTCAGGAGTCGCCACTTTTACCAGCTTCTCAGGTGACTTTGCAGCCTATTGCAGCAAAACCACTATAAATTTTAAGCTAACTCAGGCATTGCTACACTTCATTGCAAGCATTGCTGTGAATACAATAAAGCCATAGATCAGGTTCATATCTGACCATTTTCTGGGTTTTACTATATTCAATAAGCATGTAAATGTTTAGGGCACAGATTATGCCTACATTATTACTAAATGTCTTTACCTTTATTGCTCCATGCAGCTGGGTTACAACAGAACTCCTCTGCAATTTCTGCTGCTGGCCATGAGCAGAGTAGAGCTGCAATACTTCATTAGTGCTTCTTCCAGCCAACCCTTGATACTGTTAAAAAAAAAAAAAAATCACCTAAAAAAATCACTTCAAAGTGCTCATGTTTTCTGTTGCATTCTGTCCCCTTCATCCCTGTAAACATTTGTAACTCAACTACCTGACTACATGTGATGTTGTAAATACATAAATTCTTTTCTTTTACATTTTTCTGAGTCATGTGAAGGATCACTTTGAGCTAACTGGCTAACATCACAATATTCTACTTCCTTAGGGCGGTAAACTTCAGCATCAGAATACGAAAATGTTTTTGCAGTACCTAAAACCCCTTACTTATGCTTGAGGTGGATCTAAATGGTTAAAGCCGTGCCTTCACTTAGGGAAAAGGGCTGGTTACATAGCTGGTGTAAGTGTCTTCCGGTAGGTACATTTAATGAAGAAAGCTCTCTGAAAGGACATGAAACAGAAGGAGGACACACATACACATGTGTTAACTGCTAAGTTCCTGAGGGAGATGGTAATACAGGGCTCCCAACTTAGTGTTCATTGCTCTAGCTTCCTGCCAACACCAACTCCGTTACATTCAGTAGAGTTGCAACGGTGCAAAACTGTACCAATAAAGCAGTAAGCTGGGTCTTCAGAGATCAAAGCAACCAAAGCAATTTTTAAAGGATGTGGAGAAGAATGCTTTCTAATAACCTCAAATTACCCATTATGCAAAAGTAATTTTTATGGCCAAATTTTTTTTGAGATGTTGAAATCAAAAGGAAAATAGAAATAGTGCAACTTTAAACATTTACAGGCAAGAATGCAAAAAAGAAATCTCTATAGGGTACTTGTGAAATTCTGCAATGTGACAGAATCTGTATTATATTAAAAATTGAATTTTCATCATTTATTGACAGTCCTGGTGCTTAAAATGAGCTGCAGCTTCTTCACCTACTTTACCCTGCAACCTGTTGACATCTATCATTCCTTAATCAGTACTAATAGCCTCTTTTCTTATTTTTGGAATGCACTTGTCTCTAGCATAGACTTAGTTGCTACTTTATTCAGGCCATAAATTCTGTGACTGCAGTTCCCTGTTATTTAAATTCACAGATCACAGAAGAGTACAACAATGTGAAAGAGCTAAATCTACTCACATAATGGATTTGATTTAATTCTAATCATCTGATAATGATAGGTAAAGAATAAACATTTAATCGCAGTTTAGCTACAGATTGTTGCAAGAACAACAATACGATGTCCTGGAGCTGTTAGAATAAAGAAAGATTATGTTTTCCAAGAAAAGTACTTCACTTATCTAAACCAACTTTCTCACCTTCACAAAGCATGCATTTTCTATTTACAAATGCAGCCTGAGGTCCTGCACAGCTATACAACACCTTAGCACTAATATAAACAGTTCTTAGTGGAAAAGAAATAGCAGGATGAGATTACCTCAGAAAACTCTCATTTTTTTGTTACAGGCTCCTAGAAATTAAGACCAATACTATACAGTGTTGCTATGTTCTTTTACTCTGAGGATTTTCTAGACTCCTGTTACTCAAGTGCAATGTTTACATACATTCTTGACAAAAATGCGTAAGAGTAGCTCACCAGAATCAGTATCTCTAATCACATGTGAAAAGTTAAGCATATATATAATCAATTGCAGTACTCAAGCCTTGTTGTTAAGTAAGCTTAAGCTCGTTAAAACCTACTTTTAACATGGAATGCGTATTCTACCATCTGCACAGGTTCCCACTGGCTCTCCCATTTTTCTCAACATGGACAATAAAAGCAGAATGGTCGATTCTACCTTCATTGCAGTCAACCTCCCACCACTTCCACTATCAAGTTTATCTTTATTGCAAAGGCTGCCTTGGTTTTGAGGTTTTCTCCATTAAAATAGTTTTAGTATTCATGAGAATTTTTTGTATGCCAGAACTTGCAAATTTGTGCTCATGCATGAGAAACAAAAAACTGACTATAAAACTTTTTATAGTCAGCTTTATTATAAACAGAAGTAAAACTGAACTACTTAATTGTGTTCTCCAAAGTGAAATCTGCAGTCGTATCCATTCCGGCAGACTTGGCTTTATGTTTGGAAGACTGCAGGATCAGGACCTCAAGGACTGTGAACAAAAGCAAGGAGTGTGCAGGTAGACAAACACATTTCCAAATAGGCAAAAGCAAGTCTACGGAGAAAGAATCTGATTTATGTTCAGTAACAACCCTTACAATATGCTGCTAGGCTAGTAATACACAGGGCTGCAGAAAACAGTGGCAGTGCTGATATTGATGATTGTCTTAAGGATATAAGCAAGGGAAGGTCTATAGCAAAAGGTAACATTTTTATTACATTGATGCAACCTATAAACAAACATTTACACTACAAATCCTAATTTATGGCTGTCCTCGTAAGTTTGTCTCCGAAGCTCCCTCATTCACTTCAGCCAAAACAAATCCAATTAACTTTTACAAGTTAAGAATGAGACCTCTGTTAACCCTGGTCACTGTGACTGAACTTGTTACAGCTCAATCATTCAGGCAGCTCCACCAGCAGAGCTGAAGGGTCAGTGATTGATAGCTGAGGGCAGGAGCTTTTTTCACCAGCATAGCTGGCGAGATACTGGAAGATACAGTGCAACAATGCATGACCTTAAATTAATCTAATTAAAATTAGTGTGCTTTTTAATAGAGACGCTTCCATTAAGGTAAAACTATTTCATAGATGTCAGTTTAGCTCATGTTTTCAGATTGCTGGGGCAAATAAACCACGTAGAAGCGAAAGTCTTCTCAGTGCATTTAATTCCAATTTCAACTGCCTGAATAGAAACATCAGTGCAAGGTTAATTGCAAAGTATTTCTATGAATGATTTGACATTGTTTCTGACTGATGGTGATGGTGGTAAGACTGCCATGCTCTTCATGTGTCCGTAGGTGCTTGTATTTTCTAGCACATTTTGCAATAAACTGAAACAGTGCTGTATTTAGAAAACAAGGCTTCATCATCTAGCACTCGGGTAACTTCTTCCTACATCTGCTGTACTTTACTGACTAGAATAATTTATTTCTTGTTCTTGTGAGAGTAAAAAAAAAAAAAAATCAGCTGAAATACTTAAGGTTTTTAGTAAATATAAAGCAGAACAAAAATAATAGAAACATTTTCTCAGAATCAATTACAGTATTCTTCTGTATACCTAGCAAAACTCATTTCAGATGTACCATCTGCTTCCAGTCAGGCTTTGAAAAATGTTAAACCCACTCTTATCCACAGGTGTTAACAAACCCAGAGGGAGGGCAAATGGCTTTCCTGAGGTCACCCAACCATTTAATCTTTCAGCCCAGATTAGAAACTCTTAGCTAACCGTCTCTTTCACAACTAATACTCGCAGCTGGCTCTGGTCTAACAGTGTAGATCAATATTCAAAATTCTGTAAATCTCTGAAATCCTACCTTTGAAGACCCCAAACATATCACAGGCTGCTCCTTGTTTCAATAATGGTCTAGGAACAACATATCTTTCTGTAAAAGGATATAAGGAAATGAGGGCATCCAGTTGTTGCTGTATGCTCTGTGACTGACTTCTGCAACAGTACCTTGCCTTTTCCAGACAAGTGTAACGCTAGTGCTGTGAAGACATGCAATAGGGCATCTTTGGTAAGTCTGCTCATAATGAGATGTCTTTCCTGCACTCTATGAACAGGACTTTTTAAAGGATCATCCTAATTATGTCTGAAAATTTTTCCTTCAAAATCTACCCCTGTCTTTTAGGCAAACACTCTCCTTGCAAGCAGAAAGCAATATTCCATACTTAAAGCTCACAGAGTCGTCCCCTCAGTTTAGTTTTGTGGATTTAAAACAATAGCAATTATTTAAATGTATGTCAAGTTCTAGTTACTTAATCAGTCTACCATTACTGCTGATCTAAAAAAAAAAAAAAAAAAAAAAAAACCAAAAAACGCTGAGCCTTAATCCCTTCACAGATTTCCCTAACAGGTAAAGAATGCCAAACTTGAAAATAGGAAGGCAGATTTCAGTGTCTTTTTCTTCTATTTTCATAAGAATTCTTTCTGGAAAATCAAACAATAGTTACCTCTGCAAGTTTTAGATGAAGAGCAGCATTTTCAGTTTCCAGGACAACTATTCTTTCTTCTTTGGTCTAAGGACAAAACCCACGCCAAACCCCAAAAGTAAAAATGAAATAAAGATGAGTCTGATGAACGTTATTTCGTTATAATAGTTTTATTACATTCCTCTGTTTCTCTGCCTTCCACAATCAAAGGACGACCTGCCCCCAATCTCCTCAGCACAGTACTTGTCTAGAGGCACATAAACCCGAGGCTGAACCCTTCACCTTCCCCGGTCGCTTGTATTTTCTGTCGCTTTGCCCGCTTACGTGGAATTGCACACCTACAACTTTTCCACTGCTTTTGCTCTACAGAACCACCGCCTGACCTCCTGCCGGCCGTTGGAGAACCGCCGTTTCAGTTTTTTACAAAGGCCCACCCGAATCCCCGTTCCCGAAGCTGCGCGGGAGTGTGTGTGTGGGGGGGATCCGCAGCGGGGCCCTTCCCGCCCGAGTGCGGGGCCGGCGGCCGGTCGCAGCTCGAACCCCCCCCAGCCCCGGCGGAGCAGACTCTCCCCGCACCGGGCTGCGGTCCAAGGCCCCGCCGGCCGCTGCCTTTAGGATTCGCGCCTGCATTTTAAGCCTAGAAACAGACTTTTAAGGGAAAGGGGCGGGGCGGGGCGGGCCGGGCCGGGCTGTACCGCCGCCCTCAGCGGGCTGAGGCGCTGAGCCCCGCCCGGCAGCCCCCCCCCCCTCCCTCCCCGCTGAGGCCGGGGCGGACCAGCTCTCCCCCCACCCCACCGCCCCCCACCCGCCGGCGCCGGGCTCACTCGCAACCGCCGCTCCAGCTGCCCGAGGCGCTGCGCCCACACGGAGCCCGGGTCGAGCCCGCTCCGCGCCCGCATCCTCCCCGCCGGCTGCCACAGCCGGCACCCGCCGCGCCCGCCCCCGCGCTCCGCGCCCGCCACGCTGGCCAATGAGAAGCGCAGCTGAGGTGGCTGCCCGGCTGCCATGGTGACGGGAACCCGCCCTCTTCCCACCCCAGCGCTTCGATTGGCTGGGCGAGCGCCTCGCGCCCTGCCCGCGCGCCAAGCTCCGGCCGTTAGCGGGGCCACGGGAGCGCCCGCCAGCCGCCCCTCCGCCGCGAGGCCGGCCGCAACGGGCGCGGCCGTGAGTGGCAGGGTGGCCCACCAATCGTCTCGCAGTGAGGGGGGGCACGGGGCGGTGCCCCTCGGGCCCGTGAGGGAGAGCGTTTGCCCCCTCCATTTCACGGAGCGGTGAGCGACCCTACGAGGAGTAGGGGCGGGAGGTGGCCCTCCGTCTGCAGCGTCCTTTGGGATAAGTCACCTCAGAGGCCGAGGATGAGGGTGGAGAGCGCAGGGGCAGAAGGCAAGCCCGGGGCTCCCAAGGCTGGTGTAAGGCTAGTGGAAGATTTCACCTCAGTTCCTGGGGACAGGGGCACAGGCCCCGCATTCAGCCGCCACAACAGAGGGCAAGCTCCTATACTGGCCACAGGATTTCTCCCAAGCAGCTGGTCTAAGGCAAAAAGGTCACAAAGAAGATTAAGGGATAGGAACATATGTTACACAGAGCATGCCCGCGCTTGTTCAGCCTAGAGGAAAGAAGGCTGAGGGATATCTGATGCGTATGGATAAATACCTGATGGGACAGTATGAAAACAGAGCCAGACCCTCCTCTGTGGCACCCAGCAACAGTACAAAAGGCATTAGGCACAAATCAAGACATGTGAACCTCCATCTGAACTTAAAGTACATTTTTGGGGTTTTTTTTTTTCAGTGTGAGCGTTGTCAAGATGCTGGCATGGATTGCCCAGAGAGGTTGTGGAGCCTCCCTCCTTGGAGATACTCAAAACCCAACCAGAGACAGGCCATGGCAACCTGCTGTAGCTGACCCTGCTTTGACCCTGGACTAGATGATACCCAGAGGTCCCTTCCAACTGCAACTATTTAGTAACTGTGAAAAAAGCCAGGGTCAAGGGCTTGTCTTAGGAGATGGACAAAGCCTGCAGGTCCAGCTGGTATTGGAGGCTGAAGATGCTGCCCAAGACAGGAGCTATTCATTCAGGCTATGGCTGGGGGTCTCACACTAAGGCTTCTGAGGCCAATATGTGACATACCTTAGTAATATTTAGTGTTCTATTGTATTGCACTGAAAGATCAACATTATCTTGAAAGCAGTTGTAATACTATTTGGCTATTAAATGTGAAAGCATGCCAGATACAAACATGTCAGCTTCTTGGAAGTGGGAAATAACACTATTTTTGCACTAGAGGAATCCAGTTCCGCAAAACAGCAGTCTCAAATCACTGTCTGCTGAGCATGGTGAATGTGCTCTCGTACAGGCAGTAGAAAATCCAAAGGCATACAGCAGTGAATCTCTCTGTGTTTGGCACAAGAGGGATAGCAATCCTTTACAGAGGAACCCAGATGCTGCCCATCTATCACAGACCAAACCAAACATCCCTGTGCAGCTCTATCAACTGTCTTCAGTGATACTGCTACTTCCTCCCATAAACTGTAGCCTCAGTTTTAAAAAAACAAAAAACTGACTGGAACCTCCTCAGCAGTTCATCCTTGCAACTAGTTCTGCATTGGTGGAAAAATGAAAACTGACAAATGGATTTAGGCTAAAAAAAAAAAAAAAAAAAAAAAAGAGAGTTCCAAAGTACTGCAATACTGAGGATGGAACGAGATGTTGGCACTAAGTAAGGCAGACAGGATTTTCAGTGGTTTTGGGGTTTTGGGGAGAGTATTTAGTAGCTTGGGGGGGAGTGACTCACAATTCTTGACACAGAGCTGTGGTTTTTATATGCAATGCTTATCCTGCAGCAGCTATCAAATCAGAACAATGTTGCTTTCCAGTGTAACTCAGCCTCATCTCAGAAGGATCATCTCTTAAGTGTAATGCTTGATCTCTCCCCTACTGTGGGTTTCACCCACTGAGATTAAGAATCCAGTTTCTGTAGGCCGTAACAGAGAAGACTTAGTTTACTATCACTCTGACTTTGAACTAGTAACCCAAAACTGAGCATCCCTGGACTACTCTTAATTTAGTCATTTCTCTATGCACACCTGAAAGTCAGATAGTACTGAAAACTCAGTCCCATCTGTATCAAAAAAAACAAAACCAAAAAAAACCCACCCCACAATATGATGTGTGACTCACCATAACAGCAGCAATTCTC
This sequence comes from Harpia harpyja, assembly GCF_026419915.1. Classification (NCBI taxonomy): domain Eukaryota; kingdom Metazoa; phylum Chordata; class Aves; order Accipitriformes; family Accipitridae; genus Harpia; species Harpia harpyja. The sequence continues at coordinate 38,388,165 of NC_068952.1, forward strand.
TTTTGGGATCTTCTGTCTATTTCCGAAGCTCAGGAGAAGTTGCTTGATGGGCAGGGAACAAAACTGTCAGTGAGATCTAGGCAAGAAACAAATATAAAATCCAGCGATCTTATGGAAAGGCTGCAAGGCTGTATTCCAGCACGTCTTTCTACACTGATTCTCTGCTTTGAACAATCTTGGTTTTTTTCCCCCAAACTTGCAACTCCCAGCTTCAGCATTCTGGTACGAGTCGTCCATTATGGCATCCCCAAAGGCAGTAACAAGAAACAAAATGGGTAGAAAAGCACTTGTGAAAGATAGCAAGAGAGAAGGTTGCTATCCCTCTTGTGCCAAACACGGAGAGATTCATAGTGGTACGCCTGCGGATCTTCTACTGCCCATATGAGATTGCTTTCACCACACTTGGCAGACAGTGACTTGAGGCTGCTGTACTGCACACAGCCTCTCATCTGAACCTCCTAAAACATTATTCAGTGAAGCTCTAAGTATTTCATTCCACATTTTTAGCAAGACATTTGCTTCAGTAACTGTGGGTCAGTTCTGAACATCCACATGTTCCTTAGAATAAACTGAGATTCTCTGAGCAGCTCTATTGCACTTTGGACTCCTTAAGGAGTTTCCCTGCCATTACAGCTGGGAAACAAGTCGGCTGACTCCCAGCTGTTAATCCACGAGGCTTTGCCTTCTGGGCCGCACAGCCACTAACTGACCATTTGAGACAGCAGGTCATTCCACAAAACAGGACAAACAGTCAGACGTCTTACCATTCTTATTATTAAATACATGAGTTACTATGTGTGTTTTAAGAATATTCTTGGTGAAGCTCATTTTTTATCATGGCTATTTCTTATGTTATCTAATTGAATTAGGAGATAAAGAACGATCTTGTTTATTCTGCTGCTTGTGCACTCATTGCTTGACCTACAAACAGCAATCTGTACAATCTAGTATATCGTTCATTATTTCAGTAAACAGGATGTATACTATGGACTTTGTCCATTTCTTCATTTCCCTGCCTTCTCCGCAATTACCAGCAAGACCGTATTACAAACAGTATGTAAATGCAGTTGGAAAGCAGCGTATATGGGTGATGGGTGCCGAAGGGAGAATTTGACAGAGGTTTAACATCATTAAAAGAGTTTTTGCTGGGAGCAGCAGACCTGGCTGCATATGCAAACATAATTTCACACACTTATCACCATAAGGGTCACCATCAATTAAAATATCAAGAGCTATGCTATGAAGGATGACAACTTCTCTTCTGGTCTCTTCTGTCAGGTGGCTGGAGATAGGACAAGAGGAAATGGCCTCAAGTTGAGGCAAGGGAGATTTAGGTTAGATATTAGGAAAAATTTTTTTACTGAGAGGGTTGTCAGGCATTGGAACAGGCTGCCCAGGGAAGTGGTTGAGTCACCATCCCTGGAGGTATTCAAAAAGCGAGTGGACAGGGTACTCCAGGGCATGGTTTAGGGGGCATGGTTAATGGTTGGACTTGATGATCTTGAAGGTCTTTTCCAACCGAAATGATTCTATGATTCTAACTTGTGTCCCTAAAGCAAAGCACATGCTGGCTGCACTTTCAACTGCATCATCCTGCCCTGCTCACTTAGCAAACCTGACCTGAACTGTGCAAGGCATAGCTCAAAATTTGTTTTCCCACTGAAAATGTGTTACCACTGCTGTGTAGTACACAGCTCCTCCCGCGCAACCCCTGGACTACTTCAGCCTGGAAAATGAATGTTTCTGTGACAGTTCACAGCTGCAACAACTATAGTCTCATCAAGTAAGTCACTTTTTGCTTGTACCAGTTCTTTGCTCTTCCTCTGATGGAGGGACTACCATACAGAAGGACAATGGATTGTTTCCTTTTTCTTCTAGACTACACGTTCTATATTCAAAATTAAAAGTTCTTTTAGGCTGCTCTCACAGTCAAAAGCTACAGACTCAAAACATGGATAGGATTCTCCTCAGCCATGCCTCGAGGTCCTGGTAGTCATTTCCTTCCAACTTACTGAACAGCACTTCTGTCTTTCTGTGGTTCCTTTACCTTCTTCCTGGCCTTTATACACACATCTCTCATACAAAAATCCAGAACGTCCTCATTAGTGATTTTGAAAATTCCGAAGTCTAGACCCCACAACTCAAAAGATTAAGGTACTCACCTAGAAAGAGACAGAGGTGGCTCTCAATCCTGGCTCCGGTGGACGTTCAGCTACAGCAGAAGGCATCTACAGCACTTCGGTGGGGCCTGGATCCCTTCCCCACTCTCCCCAAGCAGAGTTTGAACTGTTGCCTCCCATCAAGAGTCAAGTTATCTAATGTTATCAATCCAACAATAAAAGAGGAGCACCACCATTTCTAAGGCCTTTAGCTCAACTTTCATTCAAAACTACACACTGAATTTGAGTCCACCCCTCCAGACTTCCCAGTCAGTCAAACTGATTTTTTTTTCAGAGATTTGACAAAAAGTTATCCTGTCTTTGTGTTCAAAATAAAGAGATCAAATGACTTTAACCACAGCAATCACAATGGAGACACTGGTTGTAAAACTATTTACTTTTCCAAAAGAAGCTGCATTCCAGGTTTCTCTTCACTGTTAGAAATACAGCTTGCACTTGAGGAGGATACACACACAATACGACTAGACTAGCCCAGGTAACTGACTCCACCAAAATTGACTATTTTGTAAGTTGCTGGTTAAATCACTTCCTCTTTCAAGTCACTGCTACAGATATGAACAACATTAGGTCAAGAAATGCTCCTCTCTGATCAATGAGAATCAGCCTCCTTTGTTGATCCTCCATGTAAAATTAATCTGAGGTTTTCATCTATTCATTATGCGATCCTCTGACTTTGCTTGTAAGCATATTTTAAAAGGACAGGTAAGGCAAAACATACAAAGAGCCCCTTTGGTTTATGAATGCAGAATTAAATAACAAACAGTACAAAAAACATTTAATGCAAAGTTAAATACAATACAAACTTTATTAAAAATAGGTTGCAAGTGAAATACAGTAGAAATGGGAAACTACAGCAGTTTTGATGTTTTTCATAATAATGCACAGACAAATATGAAAAGCACTTTTACACATATTCACACTTGACCCGAATGCCCAATAGCGGCCAAATCCACTCCACTGAAGGTTATAGGTATTTTTTTTTTGCTAAGCCTTTTTCAGATTCTAGCAGCAACAGTAATTCAGCCACAGCATAAGTTTTTTTTCCTTAAGAAAAATTTGTCACTGTAAGGCTGCTAGTGTTCTCAAGATAAATTGGGAGAGGCTTGCTTTTCCTGATTAACAGACATAGCAAGCATGCAGATCCTTCATTAACACTTTGAACCAGTTTAATCTTCTACTTCATATTTAACAGGTGAAACGGTAAAAGCACACTTTCAAATAAGAAACCTGAAATACGTAAAAAATATTTACACTCCAATTTTAATTAACTTGCATTTATTTATCATACAACTCTTATTAAAAGTGATTTCTTTCCTAAGGCAGTGAAAGTCTACCCCTTTGTATTTGGAAGTGTGCACAATTCCCTAAATATATATTTATAAGAGAACAATATGATACAGGAAAAAAAAAAATCATCTAAAGCCAATAAAGGGCTTTGTCAAATAGAAAATTTGTTCGGAATCACAATATATATTGTCTTAACATCACACAATGAGAAAAATTCTGATGAGGTCCTTATTCCCAACATCATCAGCCACATACGCATAGCTGAAGAAATAGCGGGAGGAAAAAGATTAACAATTTAAAATTAAATAAGGCTATTACAGTGTGAAAAAATAGCTTGAACTGCCAGAAAGATTTTCAGTACAACAGTTAACAGGATGTCGGTAAAGCCAGCTAGACTAAAGGAGAGCTCGCTAGCACTGCTTCCTCAGTGTGAGCAGAGACGGTTCGCTGCCAGCACACCATCTCTGTTAACGACCGCACTACCATTCACACTCCCAGCAGCAGTATTGTATTCGATGGTTCACACTTCAGTCTTTCTCTCTAATGTGCCAGTTCACTTCTCCACAGAAAAAAAGGAAAGATATTGCTGAACTGATAATAGCAGACTTATCGATACTGTTCCACACCTAATTGCCTAATAACTTCTCATCTACCTTTCTCAGAAAACATGCGCATCTCTTCCGCCCACCTTGGAACTGGAATCATTACTCCTCGCCTTTAACAGATTATGAACATTTTGGTCCTAGCTGATGAAGGGCCACTAGTGTAGCCTACTATCTATTGCTTATGTAATTTTTTAAATGAAACAATTACCCAAAGGTTTTATCTTCACATTTTTGAAAGTCTGAAGCACATATAGTGGGGATGCATCAACATACAGACTTTTCCATAACTACAGATAAATTCTCAGGCAACCATTTTAGACCCAACAAATACGTAGGACTAGAAATGTTTTTATTCCAAGGTTCTACCTACAGAACGTGTGTTACTCCAGTAATAAGCAATGGTAAGATCTGTATTGATATGCTGAGCATTCTATGAACACCCTACGGTATGTCAAACTTGCTATAGTCTTATTTAAGGTGGCCCAGATATTGGCTTCTTATCAACCAACCTAAAATACTAATTTCTAGTGCACAGTTTAGTTTAGGCAGTTCAAGCTATTCTCACTCTCTCTGCTCAGCAGCTAAAACAAGTGTGTCTGTAAAACACCAGGAAACAGAACTTATCTTTGACAAGTGCTACTTGGTCTGGTGCACAAGAACTTAACCCCCAAAACAGAAAGGAAAAAAAGTTACCTTCACGTGATTCATATCTTTAAAATTTTACAGTGCTTTCATTGTATAAACCACAAGCTCCTGGCAAAGTAATCAGTTTTCTTGCTATTGCAACATCTCTAAATCTTAATTAACAGTCTTAGATATAGAGGAATCAAAGTCACTCCTTTCAGAAAACATTCATTTTCTGTTCATTAGTAGTGTGCCCCCCATCTCAATCCCTCAATTTAGAGATCTTCAGTTACATCTGATAAGGTGCTTTAATCTTACTTTGTGTTCAACTCGTTTTCCAGTTCCATTAATTTCCTAGAAGCTTTTACTTTATTGGATACATCCTGACCCTGTGAAAAAAGTCGTTGGCGTTCCCTGAACGTCAAGTTTTCTGGTGCTCCAGGTAAATCTGTATCTTGACTGGAAAGGGAAAAAAAAAAAAGTCTTTGTTATAATTCTTAGCTACAATATCCTTAAATATAGTAATTCTTAGCGACATGTATCAACTGACAGCTTTTCTGAATACAGCAAAAGATTCTCCATTTAGTGTTCTGCAAGGTTTTGTTCCCCACGCACACCTTTAATTCTGACATTGTGCTATCACTTAGGCAAATTAATAGCTCATGACCATCTCTGGCACATAAACATGAATGAAACTGCTTGCCAACTTTCAAAGCAAAGTGCAGGTGTAAACTAAGGCTCTGTCTATCTTAGCACAGCATTGCTGTTATGGCTAAAGTAGCAAGCCTCTCTGTGGTGGCACGTGTCTAGGAAAAAAAATTGGAATACAAAGCTTTTATGTCTTGGTAAATAAAGCTACTAGTACTGAGGTGTGCTCTAGCAGCTGCAGCACCTCTGTATTTCATCTACTGGCAAAGCTTCCGAGTGCAATCGTTGCCTAAGCTCTTGCACTTATCTCTTACTGTTGTAGAAAACCAACTTTTGTATTATGTGTTTCTGACCACTGCAGTGAAGATCTCAAATCATTCTCAGTTGCAGCTGTAACAATACTTTACATATGTGATTAACCCTCATACAATAAAGCTTTAGTATATATTTCAATTTCTTGATCAGAAGAGGTTTCCCTTTTAGCTCCAAGAGGTCTCTGCTCTGCACACTCCACTGAAACATTAACTACATTTTAAAATGCAGCAGCTGGGCTAACAGCTTCTACAGCACCCTAGCCAAGCCCAGTCACATCTTCAGTATGCTACACAGCAAAGCTTACCACTCACACAGAAGATATAGCCTGTATTACTAATGCTTATTACAAATTTGGTAAGAATCCCACTTGAGAGCTATTGTTCAGATTTATAAATACACCTAAACCAGTTAAGTTGTTAATTTACAATTATCATTCAGTTTACTCCGTTGTAGCACTGAAATTTGCTGCTGTGAAGTAGTACTTCTCCACAAGTCTTTAGGTGATCTGAACTTAGCTGTATTTTATAGTAACCCCAGGTACTCCAGAGCTCTTGAACAGCCCACAGAGATAGAACAACAACGGTACACATTGCAGAAGTTAGCCAAGTCAGGTGTATAAAAGTTAATGGACTCCTGCCTGTCACCTTTTAGATCTTTTGTCTCTTGGATCCCGATAAACTTCATGGGCCCCAACAGCTGCTCCTGTAGATCCAGTGTATGAATTTATTCCTTATGTAAAAGAAAAAGTAAGTTGAAGGATTGCAGTTACAACACAGAAGTTTTATATTGTATTTCTTCAAAAAGGTGCAGTGCTTCTTTCAAGAAATAATCTCAAACTAGAGTCAGAAATAAATTTAGAGGGTCATTTGACCTCCGGAATATTTAAAATCAGTCGTACTAAATTCCACCCCCCCTCAAAACAGCTATAATTTTTTTATTCCTCATTTTGAGTCAGAACACATTTTGTTTAGATTATCCAGCACGAATCAAATCATGATCTTTATCTTATTATGGCTTACTGTAAGACAAACATTACAAGTTGTTCAAGGCGATTGACGGAAAAAGCAACACACTTCATTACCCTGTAACAAGCTCCACAGGAAGCAAGTTAGCTGCAGCTGCTCCCTTTATGAGGCTAGAAGTAAGCTAAGATTAGTATATACCATCTTTGCAATGCAGCAGAGTCAGAATTTTTGTCTCTGTTTAGTCTGATTAAATAAACTGTATCATTCAGAAAATCCCCCCTTCCCCCCGGCCTTAAATTTAAATTTCAAGCAAGTTATCTTGCAGCACTGCACCTTTAGTTTAAGTTGATACAACACACAGATTTTACACATTGTATTAATTCTTTCTAAAGGCCACAAGACAAAACCTTTTCTTTCCAATCAATAAGTTGAATAATTTCATTTATATTTAAGACCATACTCTCTTAATAGCCATCCGGAAAAAGTAATAGTAAGTATCAGCACAATACTCAGATTTGTCTTCAGACAGTTCTGGTCTCAATATTGTACACGTTATGTCTTGTGAACCTTCTTTGGTACAAAAGGAAATGTTTGCTTCTTCCACTGGTATATGTAACTTCTCATAAATAGTCAATAAGAGACCTATGAGGCTGGAACACAGAAACTAATTTAGCTAGCATATTGTAGGCTACATTTTTTCCACCAAAATTTTGTAGCAGGCCAAATCATACTAGGTATGCCAGGCATATGGAAGTTTTTCTCCTTTCAGACATGAGTCTTACATACACGTAAGTACTGCCTTCCCTACTTCTACAAGTCTGGATCCACGTGCTGTGGTTCACACTTCCACCCGGCTTTAGGACAGTAGTTTTGATTTGGGTGTTGGTTTTTTTCTTGGTTAGCTGACAGACCCGATGGTCTTAAGAGACCCAGTGGAAGAAGGTAAGAGAGCAAAATTTGCAGAAGCATGGTTTACTAGAGTTAACATTCAGAACAGAAACGAGCTGTAAAGGACAGTAATGCAACAGAGTCAGCGAGATGGGAGATGGTAAACTGCACAGTGAATTCTGCATTTTGTGCAAACGGCTTTGTACGTTACGCAGGCAGTCTTCATAGAAGCTTGAGCAATCAGGTGAAGTTAACCTGTTCTCATGGCTATTTTAAAAATTATGAAATAAGAGTATTCAGAATTAGTTGTATGGTTTATGAATTAGGTTATTAAAGGCGAAGCATCATACTACAATATTCTTTAATTGTTACCAAAACCCTAACCAAATCTTTGTAGAAGTCCTTCTCATTGTCTTCCAGGGAAAAACAAACGCGTGCACACAAAAAAAAAATCACTGAACATTTCGCTTTCCTGAGATTCATTTTTCTGTTAAAATTAACAGAAGGCAGGAGTGGGAAGTGCAATTACATAGGAAATGGCATTCTGGGTTGTGGATGATGGGAGGCAGGAAGAGTGGTGGTGCCAGCTAGTGACCGATGGTTCTACAGTTACTTAGTTCATCACATGTACAGCCTTCCGAGTGCCAAATACGGAAGGGAAGCAAGGGCCTTTGGAAGCCTACATGTTGTGACAGAAGGCACATTTTATACTCTGTCATAGTCAGTTTCAAATAAGAATTTCTAGAAAAAGAAAGTCCTTTGAAAGAACAAGAATTCAGTACATACAGTACAAAAATTTCATGTCAGAAGCCTGCCGTTTCAGAATATTCCTAAGAGCAAGGTGACAACACAGACAGTCGTAGTGTTTAAAGAGAATCTTTTCCATGTTTCCTGCCTTTCTAGAATCTTATTTTAACTCATTAATTCTGTGTGATATAAGGTGCTTAAAAGCTAGAGTCCTTCTGATACAAAACTGTGATTCGGGTTCACTGGTTGTGGGTTTATCAGTGGGCTCACATGCATGGTAGGTAGGCACAATGGAATTATTTGCCCTGTAATGGTAGCATATAGCAGGCAGGGTACAGTGTGTCTACTTACACTCCAGTCCAATGACAACACACTGAAAAGCTAAAACCTTCCCTCACCTTCATTTAGGATTTGGAACCTATGACAGAGCCAGACAGGAGTGATAGATGGGCTTGCAGGATCCATAGGGACTACTACATCATGAGATCCGAGAGGCAACACCAGGGTAAATAAACAGGTTTGGGGTTTTTTTTTACCCTTTAAACAACTATCAGTGTGGATACTTTTTATGTAGCTTGGGTGCTGTACTGACCCCAAACAGCGAAACTGCTAAGCATCAACTCTATCAGTCGGACAGTAATTACAACTGAGCCAAACTACTGTCCCTTCACCAATACTAAAACTACCCAATGCTGTGCAGAGCTGCTCTTCGGCACGGGAAGCAGTCCAACTGCAGCAGAGCCTAATCTGCCCTGCAAAGGAAAGGATGCCTTGCTGGAAAATGATGACTTGAGCCTTAATTGAAAAGGATGCAGACAGGAAGCTCTGAGTATCATATACCTGTATGGCCTCCTACATATCCTAAATCAGATTAATACACTAGTACAGCTGGATTAGAAGTGCTTCTGATAGCTGGAACCTCTTCTGAGGCTCGTATGCTCCCTATGACCAGGGGACACCACACCTCTGATTAAAGAAAGCACATGATTTTCATAATTTGTTACGTGGCCAAAAAGGTGATCAGGGATATACCATATTGTAGGCTTCCACATTTGTCATTGAGACTGGAATCCAGTAAACAAGTTAGCCATTTGGCTAGAAGCCAGCATAAACTCTTTCCCTTGCTACCCTCCGCATTTTAGAAGGACGATTTGATCAGCTGGAGTTGGTTGTCAGGCATTTGTTGACTTCCAGTACAAAGAACAAACTACGGGAATGTCACGGCCACCATTCCCTTCAGAAGAATACAGAAGAAGAAAACAAATGTAGGGGAAGTGCTGGCAGATGCTGCTATTTAAAGACAAAACCTTCTATTAATAAACTGCAAATTTATTAGAGTGAGATCTACACAGACACATACTCAAAGAGTAAAGTATGTAACATTCTTCCTATACGGCAGCAGCTTAAAAAAATTTAGCATGGAACTTTGGACTTAATTAGCTTTGAATTCATGAGTATAGCTAAACTAGTACTCTGCAGATAAAATACAGTGCTGAAGTTACTAGCAGCTAGAGCTCTACTTGAAATGAAACGCCATTATGGTTGCCCTCTTGGAGTTATAAAAGAAACAAGATGAGCAGACAAAGAATTACAGGGGCGTAGAAGGGGAGGGAAGGAGTAAGGCAAAAGGCACAAAGATGAAATTTAGAGTTTTGTCTCTCTTTGCAAGAAAACCGCACTGTAAGAACCAGAAGTAAAGGAATGGTGCCTAATCCATGAAACTAACTGCATGTCCTATATGTCTCTTGGTGCTTGTATATGTAAGAACTACGTCTACAAAGGTCATTTTTAAAGCCATTTGCACACACTATTAAAAGAGAGAACCCTGGTACCAATAACGAAAGCAGAAGATAAGCTCTGTCCATGAACCCATTAGAAAAAGTTTCCTGTGTTCAAGAAAGGTGCACTTGCAGCTGCCCTGAGAACCCAGGGGTCAGTCATACATAACAAATCACTGAAAGATACAGAGTGAAAGCCAAAACCAACAGTACTTTGAATTGGTTGAGTAACAGTTAAAATAATTTCCGATTCATCGTGTGAAAGATGGAATTTCTGCTTTTGAAGAGTTTGGGTAAGGAACAAGGAAATTTGAGAGATCAAAACAATGAAAAATTGGAGGATTCATATTAATATCAGGATTTAAGTTAGATCACCATAGTGAAAACAGTGATAAGTGGGGAAAAAAAGTAAATCACAAAGTCAGTGATTCAATCTACAGCACCAGAGTTGAAAACATGAGGATAGTTCTGTAGAGACGATTGATTTCATGGCGTCTACCTTTACAGCTGCTGGCATGGATGAAACTGTGTTTGTTTGGTGGGGGCGGGGGCTGGCTTTTTTTGGCCGCAGTACTGTTGGCATTGACTGGAGATGACTGGAATGAGTTGGAAAGAAAGAGGCCATCTGAAACTGGGCGAGGCTGGCGGGAGGGCTGCTGTGGCTTAAGGGTGGCAGGAGGAAAGTCACCATAAGATTTTCTTGTGCTGGAGTACTTATCCTGACCTGCTAGATTGGAATCCTCCTCCTCCTCATCATCATCATTGTATGCAACAAACTTGGCAGTATAAATCGTGTCAGGGGAGAGGACCTGTGTTTTGAGGTAAGAGGTGTTTCGCTGAGGTGGGGGAGGAGGAGCGTTAGATGAAGGGGTTGGGGATGGGAGTTCATATTCCCGTGGAAGCGGAGGTCTGTACAGACCAGGCTCGTCAGGTTCCAGTAATCTTCGTTCTGCTTCATCGTGCTGCCTGCGCCTTTCAGCCTCTAAGCGACTGTAATACTCCTCTTCCTGTCGCCTCTGCAAGTCCAGAGGAAACAGAAACACAGTGGTCAGAAAGTCAGACGTTTCAATCTAAGAGAGATTTAAGTTTTCCATCACTGAGCTACAAACATCTTTTTTTGTCTCCTTTTCTGGCAATAAGCAGAGCCGTCTATATATGGTCTCATACAAACAATACTTACTACTATGAAAAAAATGGCAGTCGTCCTGTAACACAGCATTTTGCTGTTATTTCCAGGTTTATCACTGCCTGTGGTAACTAAGGCAACTACCTGTGTGAACTAAGGGCAAGTCCAGCATTTATTACTCAAATGTAACTACAGTTAATAAGGGGTAGATTTACTACAGCTGTAGAGAATCTGTGGGAGAGGAAAAATAACCAGAGTTAACTACCACCTTAAAAAAGGCACTTTGTAATTTTTCTGCATGCTTATACAATGTAAATTAATCAACAGAGCCTTGGAATAGATTACTCCTAACAAAGCTTCTAGTGTAAATACCAGCAAAACTGCTTTCACGTACAAATCAAGAACTTTTCTACAACAGACATCGAATAACTGTTTTTTAAAAACATTTATAAAAAAACAAATTAAAAACCCCTATGCTAATGATATTTATATGAGACTGTTGACCATTTAAAAGGCCATGAAATGTCTTCTATGTATTTTTCCAGTTTAAGACTTTTTTACTGTTTTAAAACTACATAGCATTTAATTCTGTTCAGTTCTTGTCTAAGCCACATTGTAAATTAATACAAGGGTCTATTCAGTAGTTTGTTTGATAACGAATGAAAACATGTATTTGGAAACCATATGTTACACAAACTCTTTTGTCTAAGCGTAGTATAACTTCTGCTGGGAATATATGACATTTTGAACAACCATCATTTCTGGTTTTAATCCATGCGTTCAAAAAAAATCCACCTTATCTGCTCGACACCGTTGAGTCAGTTATCCTAAAAAAAATAATAAATCAATCTGATCTTGTTCATCTAGAGCAAAGACATGAAACTCATCTCCTTGTACTACTCTAAAACCATTGTAGGGGTCAGATGGTGCCGAGTTCTGAGTTGGTAGATGTGAGAGTGTCTCAGTCAAGATCTGTCAGTGAAAACCCTTTCAAGCCTGTGACCCAAATGTCATTTGGCTGCGTCATTGTCAGAAATTAAGAAAGCCTCAGTTGGTTTTTTTGGTTGCTTTTTTTAACTTCCTACAGTATATTTTTAAATACTTTCCTCAGTCCAGATACACCTTCCTCACTTCTCACCTATCACCACCCCCAGCTTAGCTTTCCTCTACTCGTCAACCCATACTGCTTATGGAAAAAAATCTAACAAAGCTTGGAAACAAGCTAACAAAACAAATTAACAAAGCAAATATATCTAAGGTGTTTTGTTTATTTGTTTAAATATATTTGCTCATTCTTCCAAGACAAAATTTCTCTCAACATTAAAAGCTAGCCCTCTGTCTTCATTCTGAAGCCAGTGTTACTAACAGGCAAGTCTTCAACCTGAACAAAAGTAACTGTTCTTTCTCTAGGAAGAAGAGGGTCTTAAATACGCTGAGTCAAAGAAGGTGCTTTGTCTTCCAGTTTTGAACAATAAAGCTTCTCAAATTCATGTATAAAGTTTGGAAGGAACCTAGAAGCCTCAATTTTTAGAATCTGATTGCACAGTGACTTATCTGCTGAAATTATCTGCTTCCTTTCTAGAAACCAATTCCCTTTCTTCCCATAGTACAAACATAAAAGACAATATGGAGTACTCATCTCCACTCCACTGCATTTTGTATTTCTCTCTATCTCTATAAAACAATTACTGCAAAAATATTTCAGTGCCATCTCCGAGACAAAGAAAAACCCAACACCACTAACTCAGCAGCCATTATAACAAAGAAGGTAGGCAGGTCATGTTGGGGGCTGAAGGAAACGAGGAGGCAATTGATTTCTGCCATAACTTTCAGAAAAGGCTCTGAAGGCAAGCCCTTGCCACTGCTAAAAACCTGCAGCCGGTAAGCCTACAGTACTATTTCTGCAATACCGGTCAACTCCGGCCACCACAAATGGGCTCTTTGTTTAATTACTTTTTGTTTTATATTGGATAAACTGAAGCCTTGGGCCATGACCCTTATCAGGAGGGCTAGTGTGTTTAACCCCTGCTGACCCAACACTGAGCTGTTGGTGGCCAGGCTAAAGAGGAGAGGCCTGTAAGAAGCCCTGCAGCACTCAGAAGACCACAACCTTTTCTTCAGCCTCTCTTCTGGTCCGCTCCTCCTCTTGCTGTCGGCGCTCTTCTTCCTGCCTGGCCCTGTCTTCTGCTTCTCGTTTGCGCATTTCTTCCAACTGCTGCTGCCGTCTGCGTTCTTCATCCTGTAACTAACAGAGACGCATCTTTAATTTTTTTCGTCACTCATGTGGGTAAGATGGGTCAAAAAAAATGTAACCCGAGTATTTGCATCTAAAAATAACTCATTCAGTAGAAAATGCTATACTACAGAGAAATCAATATAATGTCCAGCTGTTAAGAGTACGCTTTGTTACACTGGTTTCCCTAAAATCCCTTGGGAGGGGTGAACAACAAAAAAATTATAATAAATAAATAAATAAGGGAGATGCACAGAACTACATACATAAAAGAAGCACAACACACACAGGGAGACATTTTTAGCAGTCACATATGAACCCCTAGCAGAAGACTGAGGTGACTCACATTCCAGACAGCTTCAGCAACCACAGCCTCATAGGTACAGTAAAGTGAAATTAAATACTTGGAACCAACAGTCCACAGCTCCAGCAGCCAGTTGGTTTTTCATTTTGGATTAGTACTTAAGCACCGGAAAATCATGACTCATTAGTCAAAGGGTCAATCCATTTAAAGTAACAGGCTCATTCAGCAAGTCTGCAAATAGTCTCGGGAGATAAATAAAATCTCCCACTGCATCTGCAACAGATGTGTTTTGGAAAAAGCAGAGAGTGAGGCAAAGAAGTCTTTGGCTATGGAGGTTCAACAGCTCACATGAACAACTGATGTCCAACAGACAATACTGTTTTATACATGCTTATGATAAACACTGCACAGAAAACTCAACAACAATCCAAACTTTGCATGATTTGCTAAAGCTAACGGTATTGAAGCCCTTGATGGACAGGAATATTCACTGGCACAATAATATTTGCAAGTAGAAATTAACTGGACTTCATGCTGTGTTATTTCTTACTGCAGCATATGTTTTAAAGTGATTCCCTCCCGTGCCCCAAGATCTTTTATACTGATTGGTATAAATCAGTAAATCACTGGATCTTGCTATAAGCTGCATATAACACAGATACTTCTCTACACCTGGATTTGTTTTACAATCCAGTTTCATTTACAGAAAAAGGCCCTAAGACACAAAGCAATAATGACATAGTAGGATAAAATTAGTTTTAATAGACTTTGTGAGGACAACCTTCATGTAGGTATCTCCCCCTATCACTAATTAACAGGAAACGCGCTTTAAAGCAGATTAGGTTTTCTAATAAATTTTCCAACCAATTCTAAAAACAAACTTTTAAAAATTTTTTTTACTGATTTTCTGGTAATTATTTCCCCCACTATTCACATAGTATTTGTGTTATGGGTATCTTATGACCTTGTACAACAGGTAATTTTGAAAACATTTGCCTTGTACATCTTCAAGCAGCTATACAGACTACTTGCAGTGAAAACACCTCCCATTTGAAGTGTTAAAAACCACCATTTTTGAGCATGAAAGCTAAATAACAAAATTAATTAATTTCATTTAGGCAATAATTCGGCAAACATATAGTAGAGGATGCTACCTCCAAGCAAATTCCCCTTATTTAGGGCTAAAATTTTGTAATTCCTAACTGAAAATGACATAGACATCAAGCTCAGTATATACAGTAGAGCAGGGAATAAAGTAGTTAACAAACTCCCTGCTGGAATTAAGACCTCATCTTGTCTTGGTTATTAAAAAGACATTATTTTAGCAAAGGAGATAATATTGCTGTCAAAAGGAAAGACAGCTAGTAATTCAAAAGAGTTTATAGAAAAGAAGTAATTTCCTCTTAAAAAAAAAAAAAAAGGGCGCAAAAACTGCACAGTGACAAAATACAGGAAAACTCCTTCACTCTGTCCCAGCTGCATTCAGAGAAAAAACTCTGAATATGGCAGTTACTGATCCCAGGTTATGGCATGGATGCCTTTTTGCTTAGTAGCAAATTCCTATTCAAATGCACTTAAACAAGAAAATATTTGAAACTAAATTAAAGGGGAAGTAGGACTGGTTTGGTTTATTTTCTTCTAGTCTTAATTAAAGAAAGAAGTGAAAACTGGGGAGGGTGCCCACCTGGGAACTGTTGTCAACATCTGAACCATAATAATCGTGAAGACAACGGTATCCAGGTCAGAGGCTATTCTAAATATAACACCTAGTAAAACGGCCAAAAATTATATGTAAGGCACAAGCGGGAAGAGAGCAACTATTAAAGAGAGTGGCATTTCATTTCTTTCTGATTTGTAACTGGTTTCTACTCTGGAGCATTCCTAGACTAAGACAGGGAGCGGTGGGATGGCGAGGCGTGCCAGAGCGCTTGCAGGCATTTGTGTTTGTAATCATATACAGCAGTACCCAATTCAAACTTCATCCCAAATTTTCAAGACGCTAAGGAAAATTAGCTTCATGTCTTATTTCTAGTAAGAAGGCTATTAGATTCCCAGGTTGAATATTTCAATTCAATACTTCTCTGTCCCAATTAGTTTTTCTCTAGTTAAAAAGTCATGTTTTCATGTGATTTACTGTACTTCCACGGCTTCTCCAAAGCAGTACAGGTTTCTACCTGTTACAATATAAACAACTGATCCGTAGAGCCAGAGTGATGGAGAAGAGTGTTCTCCCAGCTGTAAGCAAGCGAAGCAGCTAAGCACAAAGCACTAATTCTTTCCCCCTGCTTTGTCTCAGCTCTACTGCAAACTGCCAACAGTTCGCTTCGCTGCACGACTCTGTCCCCATCGCCAACGCACGCTTGCAGCACTATTCCTGCCGCGGAGGGCAAAAAAGGCCACCTTTCTTCCGAGCTGTTGGGCCGATGGGCTGATCCGTATCAGAAATGTTAAGATATTCACAGGACTGGCAGGCATCCAGGAAGTCTCAGGTTCCAGACAAAATTCATTTCTCCAAGCGCTGCTTAGAACGCTTTAAAAGACGTTCCAGACGAACTTTAAATTTATACCTATTTATTTATGACAGCTAAAGCTGGGTCAGATCTGTTAGTGACCCAGGGAATTTAAAAAGACAAACACTAGCCAAGTTGACAATTCATGCATTAACTATTCATCACCTTTCACCAGCCTTGTAATTAGCAGAACAGCTATGACCAATGCTCAAGTTAGACATACATAAAAAGCACTGAGCATTTGAAATTGTATTTTTTTTTCTCTAGAAACAAAGTAGCAATCAATTGGGTACATGAAGTGGCATAGCATAGATGCACCTATGCCCAGAAAGTCATGTGAACAGTATGAAAATGATGAAATTAGGAAAAAGAGGTATTTGCTGGGTACAGCATTCAACATCATCTATTTCAGAATTAGCTTGCTTTCTTTTTTTAAAGCTAAACTTATGAGGATAATAAATCCTTGACTGATTCAGGCCATGGATCCATCTAGCACAGTATTCTGCCTCCGACCACAGCAAGAAGAGCTGCACAGGAGCCTGGCCATTTCTTCTAGCATTTCCCCAGCACGCTACTAGAGATGTCAGCTGGTACAGCCTTGTGTAATCCTTTGCGTAGCTGTTTACAGGCATGATGGCTATGCATTTGTCTAATCCATTTTTAAAGCTGATGATACTGTCTGCCTTCACAACCTCCTGTCACAAAAAGATCCAGAAGTTTACAGCCTGCTTAGCAAAGAACCTTGTCTATCAAGTCGCAGGTCTGGGGAAAAAGGCTTAAGAAAAAAAAAAAAAATAGGAGTAGTAATAAGAAAAAATATTGATAGATATTAAGTCTGAAAAATCCATAACTCCTGGCTTGCCCATTAATTCAGAAAGCTGACATGCTTCACCTGTTTCACTGCTGCCAGCTGCTTAACACTTGTACCGGACAGATACAAAACCAAACACCTGAGACAGACTAAGTTATCTGAAGTATGCATTTTAAAAGGTGTTTTGTGTTTTTTTTAGATAAAGCAGTGCTGAATATCCAAATCCATGTTTTGAACAGACATGTTTACAGTTTTTTCCAGGAGCACAAATTAATTATACTAACAGGACTTGCAAGTACTACCCTTCTGTCAAATTGGTATAGTAACTATCTAGAAATACACTTTGAAGGGGATGTATTTCTTCTCTAGAAGACTACAGAACTCTTTTTCCATGTACCCATTTGCAATGAGAGCAATAAAATACAGAATTAGCTGGAGTCATAGCAATTACTGCTCCAATTCAAAAGCCTGTCATGTTTTAGATGTAAGAGAATGGTATTAACCAATTGAAACTGAAGTTATATGGTAACTTAATAATTGCATGTTTATGTGACCTACTTGGAAACACTAGTTCAGAAGTAATTTCTGAGTTTACAATTCATTTTTACTTTAATGAGACAATTGCAACACCTGTAAACAACAGGGTTTCAGCATGTGCTGAAACAGTATGCTGTATTATTAGGCTCTCAGGACAATTTCACTTCAAATTGGAAAGGAATGGTGTTGCTAGAGCTCTTCTAAAACCTGCAGGGGTGGGGAAGGGAAGGGAGGAAATCTTACCTCACAGCCTGTTCATTCAAAGTTATTAGTGAGATTTTATAAACACGACTGCACAAAACATCCAATACACAGTTTTATATTAGACCACTGCTACAACAAACAAATCAAGCCTGCAAGCAGAACACAACATCTAAAAGGAAGGAAACACAGGGAAAGGAGTCACCACATCTGGAAACATTCAAATGCATGCTTACAGTTAACTTACTGCTTATTGTATCACAATGATTTTTGAACACCCAAAGATGCCAAATCATCATGCAAAGCACATAGGGTGGTTATCAATAATATCAGGAATTGAAATGGGAAAGAGAAATTGAAGAGAAAGAAACAAACATACCAAATCTAGAACAGAGATTGCTGGCACAGCAGTCTGCTGCAGGTAGTAAGAAAGGGGGGAAAAAAGAAAGATGCACAGTGAAAATAAAGATAGGTTAGACTTGTGCCATTTCAAAAGCATTTTCTTTTATTTGTTAAGTCAGCTGCTTTAGAACGAGGAACTGAATTGACATAATCCTCAAGTACAGAAGTGAAAACAATCAAATATCTGAAATTTTTATCAGTATTGGTTTGACTCATTCAAAACCTCAGTAATTCTCCAGAGATGCTACTTATTGCATCTCTAGTAGTACAGACAGTGAAATATAACCAAAATGCAAACATGACTTCAGTTCAAGACAACTGTTATGTTTTCGTTTCAAAATGTTCTTCCAGCATTTTGGAACTTTATGCACAAATAGTATTTTAAATCCAGCACTTGCAGAGAAGACTGATAGAATGTTATGCAATACAACTGGCTTTCTATTAACGACACATGGCCTTTTTAGCCTGGCTACAGTAAAATTTTAAATATGCTGGTTTTTAAAATGGCAGTTTTATATGGATTTTTTTTTTTTTTTTATTCCCATAGGTAACTGCCTATGTGCTACAAATTACATGTCAGCAATGCTGGGCTTTAACACAACCTGTTTGCCAAAGATATATTTAGCTTTTCCTTTCTTCAGTTTCCAAGTCTGAGGTATCTATTGTTTTACACAGTAATAAAGTTAGCCACAAGAAAAAAGGAAAGCAATGCAGACTGCAGCAAATATGAAAAGAGTAAGTTTAGGAAATCAAGCTGCCAAAACAACTCTGAACTCAAATACTACTCAAGCAGATAGCTACTTCTGAATGTCAAAATAAGCATGTTCAAGCATTTCTCAAGAATTAAAAATTGCTTATCACAGAATTAAGTCATCTTTTCAAGATAAACAAACAGAAGACACTCAGCATATTACAGAGCTAGTTTTTAAGCCTGTCAAAGCATAGGTATTGGTATGTAACTTTGGTATCCATGCTATTATCCAGAAAAGAAAAAAAAAAACTTTTCCTACAGAAATTGTTTCTCAGTAACAATAGATTTAACAGATTCTGAGAGACAACAGCCGCCAACAGAGTAAAAAAAAAAAAAACCTTTATCATACTGTTCAGTTGTATTATCTTATTACAGACATTATGAGCTTTCACATTACTGAAGCTAAGGTAAGCAAACCTTGTCAGATACCAGTTAAACTGGACACCATGCAAAATCCAGGTACGTACGAGCTGGAGCCCGAGACAGGGTGCATTAGTTGTTACAACACGCAAAAGCACATGGCTCAACCTAATGCCTCCCCCAGCACTCTTGGAGTCACCACTGAGGTGACGGTAAAGGCAGAGGTAGCAGCTGCCTTAAGACCCCAGCCTTTACTTGGAGCAGACCAGCAAGGTGGAATCTCAGTTCAGTTCACTGTTCCCTGGAACCAGCACGCATTCAGTGTCTGTGTTCAGGTCCAAGACTATAAATAAGAACTCTCAGAGGTAAATATATTTGAGGGGCGGGGGAGAGGAAAAAAAAATTGACACTATTTTTGTTCCCGATTCTCTTAGACACTTTCACAGTTACAAATGTTTTTGCTTACCTTCCTGTAAGTAAACTCTTGCCATATTTAACCTTCTAATCCTACTCCAGGTACATTGCAAAATCCCTTTATCCAAAGGAAATTTCTTTCCCCACAACCAGAAAAGTAAATCTGACTGCCAACTTGGATTCTATAATACTTTCATAATATATCACTTAACTGGTGAAGCCACTGTAAGTTCGCAATTTTAAAATTCAAGGTATTGAAGAAAGTTTCATCCTCCTTTACCCTATAAGAACATCAAAATACTCAGACAAAGCGAGAGAACCCACCAATATATGTATTTACAATACTTTTATCTAGAAAGGATTATTCCCTTTTACCCTTGCTCTTCTTTCTGCCTCCAGTCGCTGCATGATGAGCATAGTATCCACATCATCATCCTCCTCTTCATCATCATCTTCATCCTTTTGCTTTGATTCTTGAAGTCGCTTTTGGAACTGCCACTCAAGCATGAGTTTGCGGAGGCGGTCATTTTCTTCTGCTGTACGATCAGGCTTGTTCTGAAGTTCCTGAATCTCTTTACTCAGCATGTCCACAATGTGCATCTGTTGCTGCTTCTCCAGTTTCTCCTTAGCATCCCGTTTCCAGGGATCTGGAGAGAGGCTATCACTAGAGGACAGTTCTTCCTTGCTGATAGTAATGTACTGCAGATCTCTCCGCTCAATAGTCCGAGGCTGCTGTTGGGGCTGCAACTCTCGAATGACTGTTTCTTGAGACCTCTGCAAAGTTGAAGGCTTTTCTGATTTCACTTGTTGAAGGGAAACAGGGGGAACCACAGGCTGAGCAGGAATTAGTGGCTGAGAACGCATTTGGCCAAGTTTTCTCTCCTGCTCACGACGTTTCCTTTCTCGTTCTTCTTCCAAACGTGCCTTTTCCTTTTCATACCACCTCTGATGCTCTTCTCTTTTTTTACGCTCAGCAGCAGCTGCCTGGGAAGATGCTTGTGCCCCTATCTGGTTTGGAGGAGGAGGGGGAGGCAGAGGCAAATCCATTTGTAGTTCATCAAATTCAGCTGCATAATGCACTGGAGGAGGCGGTGGCGGAGGGGGAAGATCTGTTCTGATGGGCTGGGAAATGGCCACGGGAGTTGGCTGGCTAGTAGCTGGAGTTTTCCAACGGCCAGGTCCACTTTTAGTTAAACAAGAACCAGGCGAGACCGGTTTGGATGAATGGTTCAGGTGTTCTTGGCTAGATGTGCTAGAATCCACAGATGAATTCATCCACTGATCGCTGTCTGACTTCCGATCAATGTACTCTACATCCTTCCGTATAACAACTTCCAAACGATTCCTCTCTGGCTGGAAAGCTTTATCTCGGAGCTCTTCCTGGGAACGAGCCACACGCTGGAAAAAATTAAACAAGGCATGTATTTCATAGTCCACCTATATTAAAACATATTTGAAAATGGCTCACAAACTGCATTCTTATTACTGAAGGTAATTACTTTTAGTGAATTTCAGCATTTGCATGTCTAGTAAGTTTCCCAAAACCAACAATAAAATATTCTTCTCGGTCCTTTTAACTCATTCAAGCCATGGAGGACTTTGCACGCTCCAAAATGCCTGGAAACCTGGACTGGGAGGAAAGATGAACGCAAAACGGAGCTTAGGCTGAAAACCTCCCCAGCTCGCCCAAGTTCTCAGGACTATCCCTGACACCCCCTCCTCCACACGCGAGCACAAGAGTGCTGGCAGCTTGGGACCGCAGCTCAGGCGTACCGTACCAGCTCTGCCATTCAGCCTGCAGCTGGCTCGACTGAATGTTTTTCCTTATTGGGAAGGCAAACAGAAAGGCTGCCGAGGAAGAGAGAAGGGAGCCGCTGCCCACCCTCCTCCCGTGAGAGGCGAGACGACCCGCGGGAAGCTCTCACTGCTGCGGCACCGTTCGCGGGTACGGAACCGGGGCGGCCGGGTCTAATTCTGCCTGCTCTTGGGGCACGGGTGTATTGGTCTGCGCTTTTGTTGCTTTTTTAGCGTGTCAAACACCGAGTCTTTTTTTTATACAAGTTCAGGGTCTCGCTGCACTGTACAACCTCCTGAAAAGGAATACTGGACCATAAATTAGGCTTATCAAATCTGTTAATGATTTTCTTGAAGCAAATATTCCTACTTTGAATGTTAGGAACTACTAAGCACTGAACACATAATGTACCAATTATGAACAACTGAGAGAAGACTAACAACGCAAACTCCTTTTCTTTTTCCTCCATCAACGACCTTAACCATGACCTCTGAAGAATGCCTTCTTTGAGATGAACAAGTGTATTTTTTACGCTCTATTAGTCCAGCAGAGCTGAACACACAGCTATTTGTGTTAGATTTGCTGTAAAGATGCACCTAGCCACACAGTTGGCTAAGGCCTTCAGAACAGAAAACAGGCATTTCACATCAGTCAGTAGCTTACGGCAGCTTTTTTTACAAGCCCAGTTCTCACTGTAAAGATTAAAAGGATATTTTGGGGGTTTGATTTTTTTTTTTTTTAAAGTCTGTTTTCCTCTAATTTTCAGCTTAAGAACTATTGTATGGTGGAGCAAAATCGTGTACACTTTCAATGTTTGTAAGGAGCTAAAGCTTCTAGCCATCTGCTTTATAAAAATGCTTTTCTGTACTGCATTCAGCCTGAAGACCATAGCTCAAATTCCATATCTGTCTACAGCTTCCACAGATGGGGTTCATCTCACCAGTTTTAACCACCTCATCTAAGCTACTCACTTAAGCTTGTCTTAAGCAGGGGACAGATGCATGTCCAGGCAGCAATTCATCCCGTTAAAGAGAAATGGGTAGGAACCATTCTCTGGAGGTCCTAGCCTCCCCGTCCCATCACTGACAGAGAGAGCCTAGACATAAACTATGCAGTTAAGATTAGGTTTGAAATCACAAAACGTGAAGGAGTTAAGCACGGAAATTCAGCAAAATATTTCCATAGCTATTTGCCACAGTCATTTAACTTGCAGCATTCTCCTTCAAAATTACCATCCTACTTTGGGTATAACACCTATTTTCTTAACGGCTGAAATAATTAGGATTAGCTATCTATAATACTTAAAAAAAAAAAAAAGGCACTAAGCTTTTATTCAACTGACTTTTTACTGAATTCACTTGCCAATACATGTGTGAGCAATCAATAATCACGCCTTACTTTGCTTCTATGACACAATCTCAAGATAATTTACATGACACTGCTTTTCCAAAAGTGAAACATACTCAGTCTGCTGCAAGGCCCTGCTTTTATCACAAGTTAAGAAATAGCAAAAGTTTTCTCTCTGTATTTTTAAGTCTCTGGTGGATTAGAGAAGAGATGATCCAGTGGCTGGATTTAGTAGATCTAGATTTAATTTCCTGTATGGATTTGAGTAAAGTCGTCATTTACAAAGAGCAGAACAACATTATTTTTTGAATTTATAAAGGTATAGTGGGGGTAAATTCATTTCAGGTCAAGAAGCAGCTGCATGTTGATAATAGATGCAACTTGAATTTTTTTTTTTTTTTTTTTAAACTGAGAGCAGGGAATGTGTTTCAGTGAAGACCTTGGTTAGGTCTCAAAGTACTGTTTTATTTCATTTTTAATACTTCCACTTCGTCACTTAAACAACGCACCCCACAGGCAAAGAGATTTTTCCATATGAACTTTCTTGGAAGACCGAAAGATTTAGTTTGCTTTTCAGAAAACCACAAAACATTTTACAACACAAGCCCTACTACCATCTACACCCCATTACCTCTAACGAGGGGTTAAAACATCCCAGATAACAGGTCCACAGCACATGGTAACATAAATTCTACGGCAGGGGAAGGGTAAGGTTTCTGAACCCAAGCCAATCTTGGCAGAAGTACAGTTGTTCCCCACCCTGTGGTACAGTTTGTCCTCAACAGCTCAGAGATCAGAGTTGACTGTTCTGCAAAAACGTCTCAGCAGTCTGGGAGTGGAAAGCAAGCAGGTTTGTTCTGTTTTTTTCTTATATTGAAAGAAATTACTTCTCACCTGCATTGTAGTATTGATCGAATGATTACTTTCAGCCTGGACCTGTGGTTTTTCTTCATAATTTGGCCACTGACTCTGAGCTGGACCCATTCGATCCTGAGACTTTGAAGCTGGGAATGTGAAATATTCTCTAGTATAGGTCTGTGTTGGGATGGGATAAGCTTCAGGTCGTTGGGGCAGAGTCTGTTCCTGAAAAATGTAGAAAGAACATAAGGTAGAATTTTCTAGTCACACAGATCTATACAGAATATTATTCTAAACATGCATTTTCTAAATGTTTTCTTTGGCTCATAAGAGCATTATTTGTCTGGAACAGGAGATAAAGAGGTTGTCTAGTATCAAATATAATTGTGGTTATGACTCATGTTTTTACGGTCTGAAAACAAGCACGCAATATTGTCCAAACCTAAGAAATCACAAGGACAACTTAATGAACAAAATTTAATAAAATCACTCAAAACTGTCTCAATCTTCCATTTGCCCTAATAAGCAAACCCCCCACCCAATCACTAGCACCAGCATTATGTTCAAATAGTTAAGACAGACACTGGTTTGACTCAAGCACACTTGATGCTATTGATAGCTAAGGAAAGTTTAACAGCCAGCATTTTGCTTGCCACTTCTGACCTCTGTACAAAGATTTCCAGTAGAGACTGAGGTTATTTTGGTGGTAGTTCCAGATGCATAAGCATTCTTTCCTCCGGGGCTTGGAGGCTGATCTGTTGGAAAGTTAAAGGAAGCATTTACATGACTGTTAATAATAATTTACACAACTTAATAAAATAATAGTATTCAGAAAGTAACTACAATTTTTCCTTTGAATAGTTCTAACAAGAGGCTTGCTCCAAATGTTACTACTACGTTGGCATTTTAAACTTAATCCACGTTTAAAAACAATCATCCCCTTTCTGAATTCGACAGCCTGTAAAACTAGCGGAGGAAGCATCTACCCCTAAAAAGAGGATAATCGTACTTACTTGCTACATTGGGACTGGAGCGATGATCAGCTCTGTTCTTCATTAATCTATCATCCCCTGGCAGCTTCTTTGGTTCACTGTACTCTGTCCACGGCAGCTGAGGGCTCTCAGGTGATCCATTTTGAGTGGAGTTATTATACAGCTCAAAACCTTCACTCTTTGGTCGGGGTTTACCTGAGCCACGGCGGTCAGAAACTGTAACAGTTGGATATGTATTTTCCCCCTTTCGCTTATATTAACTACTGTCTAGCATATTCTTTTTCACACCAGAGCTACCTTGCATTTATAATTAAAAATGAGTTCCCAGTAAAGCAAATGCTAGATTTTAAAATCTTCACTTCTTCAGATACACAATCCTACTCTTCTATCAACTATACAGGATTCCTTTGATTTGTATGCTTCAGAAGAACTTTTGAAAAGGTACCACAATATTTGGAAAAGCCAAATGTGCTTTACTGAAAAGTCTCTTGCTGACTCTCAGAGGCATATGGCATCTAGGATGGTGTTGTAAACTGTGCTAATAAGGATTTATTCTTTTAATCCATTCTTTTCTATACCGTAGTACTACCCTATATGTAGAAAAGGTCTTCCTTTATAAAGTTATTTCCTTTACAACATTATTTTGTGTAAGACTTAAATATGTCTTTTGTTATTCACTGAAGTAGGATGATATAAAATTGGGGAAACATCCCAGAACTTCTTATGATCAGACACAGAAACTTAGGAAGATACGTTTCAATATTTCTAGTTTAAAAATCAATCAATCAATCAATGGCATAACATGTTCCAGGGGCTTCTATTTCTATTTATTTCTCCCTTAGTAATTACACTGCACACGCTGGTTACAAGGAAGTCATATTCTGAGAGGAGGAGAGCAGCTTTTATGAAAGGGATAAAAAAAGCCATTGAAGTTCAATGCCCTTTGTATTCATTATATTCCATTTGCTAAAATAAAAATTACTTCAAACCAGAACTGTGTTTAAATACATCACTCAATTTTTGAAAAGGTACATATGCAAAGCATTTATTAATGATTAGACTGGCATAATTTCAAACAATATTTAAAAAGAGATGAACTTTTGATAAGAAAGGAAATGCTTCTTTTCTGTGCAATTATGTTTGTTTTCTGATTTAATGTTTTGGTAATATTTGGCAAGCTATTGTGAATTATTATATTTTCTGCATCCTAAGACTTATAAAGCTGTTACCGACATAAATAATATTAGCATTTTTACCTCTTTGCATCATTGGGGATGGCTGATTAAGCAGGGTTGCCAGACCATGGTAAATTGCCCCTTGCTTTGCTACTTCTAGTGTTACTACAGAACCTGTCCTAGTCATAAGTTCTGCTGCCCTGCAATAAAAGCCAAAGCAAAGAAAATAAAATAAAATTAGGCACTGTATTATTACTTAGTTCTCCTTATTATCAGTTTGTATGTCATGGATTTCTCACATCTATTCCAGTAATCTTTTGTTTGACAAAACACTCTTTTTCTGAGTAATACTTAAAATCACTTTGAAAAAAATTAGATGATGACGAGAAGATACACTTATTACAGACAACACCTACAGGCAAGTACTATTTCCAGTTTCTGCAGTTAAAGGTCAGAAGTCAAAATATTTAAAGTTAGAGCTAAATGACGTTTGCTCAAAACTGAAGCCCAAATGTGTAATACAATCTCTTCTATATAGATAACCCATATC
Organism: Harpia harpyja; assembly: GCF_026419915.1. NCBI lineage: Eukaryota > Metazoa > Chordata > Aves > Accipitriformes > Accipitridae > Harpia > Harpia harpyja. The sequence goes on from NC_068952.1 coordinate 38,414,568, forward strand.
ATATACGGGAAATACTACAGAAACAGTTGACCTTGTTACTAATGTTATTGATAGGCAGTTATAAAAAGCTAAGACAAAGCCTAAAATGTAAAAAAAAGAGCTTTTCAGTATATAACTACTCTAGCACTTTCTTCATGTAAAGACACCCATGGAAAGCATTCCTTACCTTTCCTGGGACAGGCCCACCAAACTTCGACCATCCACACTGAGCAACTGATCCCCTGCAGCCAGACGACCATCCTAAAAACATATCCCAGAGAGAAGAAATTCATACACCAACACTAACATGGTCTAAATTAAAACAATTATTCACACATACAAGTAAAGAAAGGATTCAAAAGCGTTTCCAAAGGATCTTTCTACCTTTGAACTTCTGATGTTTAAGAATATTACTAACCACATCTGCAGCACCTCCTTTCACAACAGACTTGACATATATTCCAAGTTTGTCTTGACCCGCACCCTACAGAGAAAGAGGCATTAATTTATTACAGTTATATTTAATCTCTTAAGCACTCCACAAGTGTTAATCAGTTTTGCATGGCTAGATAAACCTCTACGTTCTCATTACTTTTATATATTCCCAAACTGGAAAAAACCAGTTACACAGAAAAGAGTTGCATTCATTTAAAGTCAAAAGAAAATTTTAATATTAGGCCTATTGAACCTGCAGGCATTGTTAGAAGCAAAGAATATTTGGTCTTAATGCAAGCTTGAATAAGAAAGAAAATACATTAACTAAAACATACTTTAGAAGTTTGTTCTAATCCCCTTCTAATAAGAAATACTTATTTGCACTTCTACATGCATGCTATTATTTTTTATACCTCTATGTATTATGTTCCAAAAGACTGCACTGTTTCCCTTGCTAATACCCAAATGAAACAAGTTATATTGCAGATTACAAGAAAAAGGAATAGAAATGCTTTTTACATTCATTAGGACTGTAAAGGAGCTAGTGTAAAGGAACAAACAGTGCCTCTCATTTTACAATAAACAAGTAAAGTAGACATTATAATTAATAAGTCTTTCAGAGTTGACAGAGGCAATATTTAAGTCTACTGCAAAACCATGCAATTTTTTTCATAAAACATCTGCCTCAACGTACTCCGCTGAACTTTGAAAGGACTGTTAACAGTGAACTTACTGGGAGACAACCAACAGATTCAAGACAAGACAACAGAAGCATCTATTCAAGCCATGCTGTTGTGTCATCCACATGCTCCAATTTACAAGACACCACACAGATCAGTCTAAACGTTAGTATCGCAAACCTTTAAATTGTCACTTATAATGTAAGACAATCACTTGTGATTTCATTATCTACTATAGCAAACGGTGCCATTTTACTCTGCAAGTCACTTGGAAGAAGAGTGCTAAGTAAGTTTTCAACAGAGCACAGTTTTTAATGTAATGTCGTTTCCTAAAATAACCCCCCAAGTTGCTTTGATACTGAATATGCAACTTCCTCCTCCTTTGTTCCCCCACCTTTTCCAACTCTTTTCTTTTGGCAGCAGAAGCATTCATTGCTCCCACTGTTGTAATAAAGTAAAATAAAAATCAAGGTGAAGATTATTTAAAAGCCAGTGTTATACATGGTTTTCTAAGCAACTGAAAGACCTATTTTTATTCATTGAATCTTGAGTTAATCCCAAATGTTTACTCAAAAGCCACAGAAAAGGAATTCCTTCGAGTCCCATGCTTCCAGATTAACATTCTACATGTCTAAATTTTTCACAGTAATTGCTTAAGCTGTACTTACAGAAAAAAAGGGGAAAAAATGCAATAAATAACTGAAGTTAAGGACCCTTTCTTTGTCTGGAAAGAATACAAATGCAATTAAAAAAAAATTAGTTACTTTTTTGTTTTTTTTTTTTTAAAGGGCTCTAAAGAAACATCAAGGTAACTGCAGAACATTTTTATCTTTATACCAGAAAAATCAGTTAAAGTTATGAGAAACACAAGTCAGAAGACAGCTAGATAAATATAATGACAAATGAAATCATGCTTCACAAATCTTTTTTCCCCAAGTAACCAAGAAGCACATGGGGAAGGATGATCCGGTTGACTGAACACCTAGAGTTTCAAGATGGATGTGGCAAGACCTCTTACCAGGAGTTCTTCCAAGACTTTAAGGTGACATGGGCTAAGAAGGAACTTGTCCTTGTGTATTAATAAGTGGTTCAACAATGGATAGAAAGTTGTTAGTTTTCACAAGGAATGGAAATTCAGAGAAGCCCTAAATGAATGTGCTGATCGCCATGCTCATTAAGTGTTCCAGAAAAAGGGCAAACAATAATATAACTAAATTTACCGTACAGAAAACTTATCTAGTAAGACAAAACCAAGAGTTGGAGAAGGATCACATGATGCTGAACACTGGAGCAATAATGGCAGGGGGGGAAACGTATTTCACTGGTCCAAGTGTGAAGGAATGCTCCAACCGTGTAAGGGACTGGTCCCCATCGGGGCACTGTTGGCAGAATCAGTTACCACCTCCCCTTGTTGGGAACTGAAAATTAAGATGATTGGGTTTATACGCTCCTTCCTCTGCCTCCAACCTCTAAATATACCTAGAGGCAAGCTCCTTTAGTTCCAAAGAGTGAAAGAGTTAACAGCAACTCACCCACCCAACCACCCTTGTAGTTACAACCTCATACATCATGTAGTTGTATGTAACTGCAGGGACCTAACAGCAGCTTTTCCTGGAGGCCAGACTGACCAAGACTAACCAGAAGCCTCTGAAGCCACCTGGGATTGACACTGCTTGTATTCAGCCCTAACTTCAAAGGGTGCTAGCAAGAATCTCATCCCCTTGGGCCCAGGAATTCAGACAAAGATCTGCCTAATACAGTCAAAGATCAGGTAAAACCAGCAAGCCTTTGGAATAGCATTGCCACTTAAAACAGCGCACATATTAATCATGTAATTTTGGGATCGTGACTTTGGTACTAATGAATTACATTAGACACTATATTCATACACTTCACCTCTCTTACACTTGATTATGATTGTCAGTGCATGTTAAATGAAGTTGAAACCTTCTCTTTAAGCTCATGATATGTGCAGTGGCTTGCAGATAATGATGAGATAAACATTTGCAGTTGCACCAATATCCATATAATAGTTTCTAAACTGGCTTTAACTCCTTGAGAAAGATCTTTTTAGTCACTGTTTTCAGAGCCATCTTCACATATCAGCTCAAATATCTGGAAGCCAACATAACCAATAGAAAAGAACAAACAAAACAGAAACAACCACGGTCACTAAAAATCTAAAAGGTTCACATTTACAAAACTGTTTATAATTCTGATTACTTCCTTACAAAATGACACCAGCAGAACCATGAGGCTCAGAGGATAACAAGGATGATCAGAAACATGGAATATATTTCTTGAGAGAACCAACTAGACACGGACTCCTCAGCTTAGCAACAATCAAAGAAGTGAAGGTCTACAGGATAATGAGTGGCACAGATTGGATTATTTATCATCTCTCTAATCAGCCAACAGAGGAAGCTTTCTTACTCATGCTACCACAGCTAGCATATTTTAAAAAGTAAAAACCAAAACCAAACAAAACACAACAACAACAACAAAAAACCCCACCAAAACATTTTCTGTAGGATTTCATAATTAAATTGGGGAACTGCCAGGAACAAGACTGCTGTAGATGCCAAAATGCAAACATGCACAAAAAAGATCACCGATTCATGGTACAGCCCTTCAAGGGCTTTCAGAAAAAAAACGAAGATACAGGTATAATGCACTCTGAAAGAAATTCTGAAATTACAGAAAGCTAGAAACTGGGAGGAACATCTTACACTTTTTATGTTCTTTGGCTAAATACCCCACAGCTGGAAATACAGATCAGATGATTTTTGCTCTAACTGTTCCTATACTCTAAGCGTTACAGTAATTCTTCAGTATGATTTGAAGGAGCTGACATTTTACTCCTTGTTCCTTCTTGAAGCCTATACAGTTTGTCAATCCCTTTCCTGTTCTTTTAAGAGAAGTTACCAGCAGATGTGTTAGCTCAAAGTCATCTCACTTAATACAAAGCTAATGAATTTTGAAAGCACAAAAAATGATTTAAAAATATATTTCCTTTCAGATTACATTAAAAAAAAAAAATCTTTATCAGCTACCACATCTACTCACATATTACTAGGACAAATAAGCTCCTTCTCTGCCTAATTCCTGTGCCATTTAATATGTTTCTAATAACGTGCCTGTGCTCTCACTTATGCTTGGGAAGACTTCTCACTAAGTGTCCTCAAAGTTAACTCATCATCTTCCTTCAACTTTTACCCTAAGCTTTATAGACATTTGAATCCAAATTCTAAATTTCTATTGAAACAGACTTAATTTTGCTTCAGTTCCACCTTCCAGGAGACTGCATTAGAAGGAAATATACAGCTATTAAGGACATAAAAAGGATGTTAGTACGCAGTTAGACATGCATACTAGACTCCAAAGTGATGAAAATTCTCATATGCACCATAAAGATTTTTCTCCTATCATTTACTGGCATTACAATAAAACAGGTTTCTTTGTAAACTGCTTATTAACCTGCTTTTCTTTCACAGGAATCTGAAGGTCAACATAACTAAAACTATTCCCCCACAAATAAATCAGAGTGATGACGTGTGTATCAGTAACAATAATATGGTAAACATTCTTTTCAGTTCTCTTTATTTTCTCCAATCCTGAATACCAAAAGCATATGTATCTGTAAAGCTGTTAAACCAAACAGAACACCACAACTGTAGAGAAGTTAGATGACTGTGGAAAGCAAGAATGTAGTAAGCATAAAAAGATGGTTTATTCCCCTCCCCAAGATTAACATACTGGAACCTACAGCACATTTTCTCAAATATGTATAGCCAAATACAAAACCCCCAAAACCTTTACAAGTATTTTCAAAAAATAATACAGCAAATTCTAGGGGGGGGAGTGGTAAAAAAGCCTCATCTACAGTAGTAAACTCTCTAGTGCTACCAATCTACCTGTTTTCTTTCCCACTTGAAGCAACTTTTTCCCACAATCCTTGCAGAAAGTGAAACAATAGTACCTTTCTGAGGAAAACTTTGGGAAATCCTTCCCCTTAAGTAATAATTTAAGGAAAATTTTCAATTTTCACTGGAAAAAACCCACAAACCTACTACTGCTGCTTCAGTTCACCTGGGTGACAATAATCTTGAACTGAACTGCGTGAGCATAACACTCTACTCTGAAGATCTCTTTTGTTTAGCTCTAAATGGTATCTGTTGTTACAATGCATAGCCAAAGCAGAGAACCATAGGGAAAAAAGTTTTGTAAGGAAGGCATTAGCTGATCAGAATTAGACAAATGGTGAATTGTGGACTGAAGAAAGGAAACATGACGTTTAAAAATTCTGACACCTCAAGTACATTAGACCTAAGATTCAAAATGAGAAACACCTCCATTCTGTGCTTTTACAATACAGTTAAATAACCAATAGGGAAGAACAACCAAGATCATAAAAACCACATAAAGCAGAGAGAACTAAATTTGGAGGCCAGAAGCGGAGCACTATTTACACATTTCAGTATTTTTTTTTAAATATTAAATTAATTAGAACGACACTAGCAGTACTCTCATACAGAGTGTCAGAAAGAAACCCACCTGCCTGCTCCCACACTGTCCCACGCTTGGACCTGCACAGGCACTCCTGTGTCATGGCATGTCCCACGACAGTCCTGGCTGAAGGCTAAGCTGGCCCCCATCCCCATCCCTCCTCCTCCCAAATAAAAGCTTTGTTTTCAACCAAATCAGCTTCCTCAAATGGTTTACAGCACGACTGTTCATAACCCTACAGGAAAGGGGGCTGCTGGGAGGGTCAGTCACCGGGGGTGACATTATTCTTGTTAAGCTGTTGTGCCAACTTTTATCAGGTTACGGCAACTGTGTACCTGTGCTAACACAGCCGTAATCGTCAGGGGCTGTGAATACATAGGGCAAATATCAAGTAGGCTTTTCCCATCAGACCCTGAACTGGGCTTTTCACTGCTAGAAACCCGAAAGCCCCCTTTGAGAAGGAAAATAAGAGCCACGAATTGTTCATCTTTTAAATACAAGAACATTCACCCATGTTTAGAGCACATCTGTGAACTTCCACTAGGGAAGTCTTCTTTTTAATAAGCAATACAAAAAAATGCCAACGGAGTTTGACCTAGCAGACAACATTTCAGTTTAAATGCTGCCCAATTCCCAAATGGGTTAAAACAGCATGACATAAAATAATCAGTGTTTCTCTGCTGCAGCCTTAGACTCCACTGTTTGGTGAATAACGTGATTTTCAACCCAACAATTTAAACTGTTTGAATTCCTAGATCCTACTATAGGTCCCCTATTGACTTGCCAAGCAGCTCTGAGCAGTGTCTGCAGAGCAAGTGTGTTCTAGTGGAAGCCAAGTCCCAAAACAATTGCAAAATCAAAAAAAAGGCCACATACATGCAGATTCCCACACAGAGAAACAAACTACACAGCGGAAAAACATTTTCCTTTTAAGCTTTTGATAGCCTGCATGAAAAGCGCACCAAAAGACACTTCCCAACTTTGCCAAGGCCCACCCATTCCCCTTTTAATGTAAAAAATACAAGTCATTCTGACTTTAGCAAGGGATGGAGATGAATAGCGTATCTAGAACTGAAGTAAATGCATCCTGTTAAAAAAACCAACACACCTTTACTGATGTAATTACACAATGGAATAAAAATGTCCCCCTTTTTTTTCCAGGAAGCTTAATCAGGTCTCTGAGTAAAAACATGAAAAGATTCTTGAAAATAATCTTCTCCATGCTTGGGCTTATTCATCTTTAAGACGGACGTACACAGGCAACGCACGTGGGAAACTGAGGAAAATGATTAGGTCCAGTACTCAGAATGAAACCATGCATTTGCATGAGATGCAATACCTGTATAAAGTTTTTCTTATCTTACACTTATCTTAAGAAGCAATTTAATGCTTTAAAACAGCACAAGTTGAAAGATGTTAACATATTGCACTTGCAAATTTGGCATGCACTTGAGTTTAGTCTGAGTATGAGAATAATTAATCCTAAATTTCCTGTGACTTACAGGTTGCTGCAGGAATTCTATGACAATGGGGAACTTTCGCATTTAGATGGAATTTTAATAGATCTTCTAATCCTACTTGGGAGGTAAAGGCAAACACAGGACACTTCTGCATACAGAAGTCTGCTTAGAATGGTAACTCAGGTCTTTATCCTAAATCTAAATGAAGAAAAGAGTGTGTGGGAAAATGTTTGTTTAAGGGACCAGACTACCTTGTAAAAAGTAAATAAACAATGAGTCCTCCTCATTGAAAGTAAGAATAAAAGGAGCTACAAGTCAAGAGGATAAGCAAAAAACTTAAGGTATGAAACACCATCAATAAATCCTGCAATTAAAACTCTTCAGAAGTTCTATTTCCCTTCAATCTGGCTTAATTGCAGCTGTGTGGCCCACATTACACTGTGTAACAATATTTAAAGTGGGACTGAAGAAAGATAGGTAAGCTTTACAAAAGAGGACTAGCTTTATTTTTGTCATAGTAGCCTAGTTTCAAATAGCTCTTATCACAGAACAAAAACATGTTTAGGAAAATCTTACAAGATGGAGTCTAAAATTACAACTTGAGGATATAAATAAAAGCAAGGAAATAAAACACAGAGAGGCTTGTTAAGTTATTACACATTTGGGTGACGATGATTTTGGGGAGTTTCACATCAGTACTGTTCATAGGTCATGCATTGCATAGTCCATGCAAATCTAACTCTTCATTTGAAATTAAATGAAAACTTCAAGTTACTGAAGTGGTACTAATTAGGCCCTAGTTTAGTGTCACCATTGTTCAACAATGTTCAGCCATGTTCTAATCTGTCTAATGCACATATGGAAAACCTAGTTCTAACAAGAGATACTTATTTTTCTGGTGGTTTGTAGCTGCATTGACAAGGGACCTTCTCAAATAACTGAGTAGACCCTACACAGAAACTGACACTGAATCTTCTTCATCTGAAGTCTACGCATGTAATAAATACTGCAATTCAACTCCCAAGCACTGTAAAATACATAAATATTGTAATTCAACTCCAAACTGATCAGAAAAAAGTTGATGTGCCCCCTCTAGTACCTAAACTGAATATTTTATAAAATACTTACAAAACTTCCTAAATCAATTCTTTTCAAAGCAAAACCCCCTGACCTGTCAGAAGAAACTAAAATTGCAGACTATATTCCCAAACTATAAACTATTAAATACTAAAATAGCAGAGGATTTCATAAACAAGAAAGTATACATGTAAGAGAGAAGATTTAGCAGTAAACATAATTTCATTTGTTTCAGAGGATGTTTTATCATTCCTCCGTAACACTGAATCAAAAAAACCAAACAAACTGAAAAACCCCAAACAAAACACCACACACCACCCTCCCCCCCAAAATAAACAAAACCCCCCAAAACCAAAACCCCAATACACTGACAATATCAACAGAACTTCATCTGAAAATACAACCAAAGACTGTGGAGCAGAGCACAGCTAACCAGCTGGAACTTCAGCAAGAGCTTTCAGCTGTTTCAGAAAAAAACCTATCTTATCTCAGAAATTAACGAATTCAGACAGACTGGAGCCCACAAAAAGAGTCAACATTAAAATCTCACCTGAGAGACAGCAACCTTTAAATTTTTTTATTACATATGTAATATAAATAACATTGGTATTTACTGGCATATATGTTTTTATATATACACACACACACACACACACATTCTTCTCTACTAATTAAAAAAAGTACTTGTTAAGTACTTACATTTGGAAAATTAAGAAGTAACAAAAACTCCATGAACTTTCATTCATAAATGTCTTCTAAATAAGCAGTAGGACAAGCAGAAAACTTAAGCTAGTATCCCAGGACATATCACCTGATATAAAGGAATTTAGTAAAGAACTTATTGAATAAACAAATTAATTGACTGAATTACTTTCCTGTAGGACCTGAAAGATTAGAAAAGTTCTGAAAACTCATGCAACTATGGCAATCCATAGGAGTTAAAGAGCAAATTTTGGCACCTCTGGTCAGCACAACTTCAACCTTTAGAATGCCAACACAATATACTTAAGAGTCACAGCACTGACACGGGGGGGGGGGGGGGGGGGGGGCGACCACTAAAAAGAAAAAAAAAAAAAAAGAAAAAAAGGTGCCCAACACTAGAGTCCCTCATTAAAAGAAAACCTGGAAGGTGAAGAAAGTAACACCCCCCCCAAATATTAGGTTTGTTTACAGGATTTCAACTCTTCAAGTCACACAGACTGCAGCCTCAAAAAAAAAAATCTGGCAATTTGCTGGGAGCAGTAGGATGAAAGGAAAAAGTTGATACAACAGAGCCAAGTCAATCACACATTTAATGCGTCCAAAGAAAAAAAAAGTATGCTCAGATGACTAAAATTTATGGCAGACAAAGGTATGCAAAGATTTCATACCTCTTGTCCAAATGGGTATTTGCCCCTTTTAAGCCTGGTACGATTCTCTGCTTGACTACAAAAATTCTGTCAAAGGACTGAGTTGGATAGTGCAATCTAACCTTGGCTTTTGAGACAGCCTAACAAGAAACAAGTCATTTTCCATCACATCCACTTATCATCTGGGCCATCTATCAAACAACACATCAGCGTACAGCAGTCCATACTTGTTTTCACAATTAGCGTTATTTTGCAAGCTCCTCCTTGCTCTAACAGGACTGCGCCCTTAATACTGCATTTGTTTAAGAAATTACTATGAGAAATTTAGAAATAGAAGAGGCAGCATTAAAAAAAATTTACAGCTACTTCTATGGAGTAATCAGACCAATAAGGAAAAGAACAAGATAAACTACAGTGATCTGGAAAAAAAATAAAAACCCAACTACTCCTACATCAGAGGAATGTCAAATTGAGGATGTACAAGACTACAGCAGTAATGAATTAATAAAAATGACAGAATTAAAGGGAGTATTTATGGAGAACAGATTTTATTGCTCGTGTTGCTATGTCGCAAGATGAATTTTATCAGACAACTTTGTCAGTAACAGACACAGGAAACTTTGGCTCGCATACATTACAACAGCCCTAAAATCGGGACACGCCATATAGCGCAACTGTATGTAAAGTAGCAGTTTGAATAACAGGAACATCAGATATAGTCTTCCTAATGGCAGCACCACAGCTAGCCCACGAGCTGGTGACTCAGTCACCACGGAAGCATTAAAAGCAGGCAGAAGAATTCCCGCCCGCTCCTCCTTCCCGTTTGGTATCTGCCAGGACAAGCAGCCGTAACGGCACGGCAGGAACAACAGGCAGCTCCTGCTAGTGAGCTGCGTCACCGCGCAGCGGGGTTCCCAGGAGAGCCACCCGTGCCACGCCACGCGGGGACCTGCCACCAGTGGCACGGTGGGCTGGAGGTGCCGAGACACCAGGCGGCCCCACCAGTACCCCGACCTAAAGGTACCAGGGTGAGAATGAGGGTCCATCTGGTGAGGAGGTGATGGCCTCTGAACAGTGAAGCTACTCCCATCCTCAAACATCATGTCCCACAGCTAGCTTAGGTGGATCACAAACTAGCTGTGTTTTCTCCGAGGTTAATAATATTCTTGCAGTTTTAGCGATCTGTAGGATGAACTAGTTATTTCAATACCTATCATTAGAATTAAAACTATGGAAACTATTACAAAAACACTTTTCCAGTTGTTAGGAATGACAGCAAAATTGTAATATTAAGTAATTAAGGAAAAACTATGCATCTGCAAAACATATTTGCAGGTACGGCACCTAACCAAACCGGTAACACTCCAGACAATTCACAGTAAGGTCTTGTCATTACTTGTTCTAAACCATCATTTGCCCATACCTGTTTAGCTTCACGTACTTTGTTTATCACTCCAATAAAACTGGAGTGATTAACAGCCTCCAATAAAGACTGGCAGAATCACGTTTGACTAAAGAAAAAAAATACACTTCAATAACAAGTTTTTTTTAAATATGTTACATGTATTAAAACCTACTTTCATTTACATAAAATGCAAGAAAGTCTTCCTAATGATCTTTCAATACCGATTTGAAGATTTCCGTCTTAAATACATGAATATTTAAATGGTTTCAAGCTTCACATAAGTAGTAACATGAAAAAGTAGTCCTGAAGTGAAGGAATCTTCACTCCCCAGTGAAAGTTTGACTGAATCCACAAAAAAGTGCCATACAGTTACCAATCTTTTCAAAGTAATATTCCAATTCAAGTGGTTTCAGATACCAAAACTACATGTCAAAACAATCCAACAGTTCACATAAACCATTGGAGAATTTTTAAAAATAAATAGTTTTCAAGGCTTTCTTGGATTTTGCATAATTATGCAAACATTAAAGAAGATTTCATTTTAATAATGTAGATATCACATATATGTGTATGTATATACATACACAAATATACCTTGCTGAAATATTAGGACCTGATATCTCTCATAACATTTCAAGGATGACACTGTTTCCCCAAGTTGGTCTTTTTTGTGAAGCTTCTGTTGTATTTTATAAAAATTAAACAGTTTAAAACCAGAATGAATCCCTGCAACTAAAAACGTCTTTAAACAAAACAGGACAGAAATGTAGCTATCAAGCCTGATACCAGCCATCAGGCCTGAAATCTTTTATCTGTCTACACCCAGAGTAGATTTTACTGATTTTTATCAAGGCTAATTCTGATTCCAGACTCTTAAGTTTACACAGAAGATCTCTTGTAAGTTTTTATAAACATCCTTAAAGGCAAGTTTATGCAACAGAATCAAGTCTCAGTCTGACCTCCCTGGCATTAGTCTAGAAACATTTAAATAACCCAAGCTTGTACGCATTTTAAAGAATATCAGTTTACTAAACTTATGCAGCCAGTTTACAAATGTACTCTCTAGGAGGCAAAAGCAAAGGTTTCTGATCACCCAAACACTCACATTCCCTAAAGCTACATGCATTTTGTAGGTTGTATCTGGATGAGTACGTACTTATCTACTTTAGGTACCAAACATACTACATCTACGACTCATTGAGCTACTTGCTGTCAGCCCGGAGGAATGGGAAAGGCCAACTTTGTAGCTACTGGTCCTGCCTCCAGTGAGGGCAAACTTCTCTGGACTTGAAGATCAGAAAAAAAACCACTTTCTCAAAGGAGGCAAAGGCCTCGGCTGCCTCAAGACCAATGTAGAGGCTTTGGAAATCTGTCATTATTAGACAGAATACTTCATAGCATGCCCTATATAATTTCCAAATATAAATGAGGTGAAGCAGCCTACTGTATGTAAAACTGGTCTGTTAGTTGTGGCTACAGCTGCTCTGAGTCACGTCATACCCTGACTTAAAAAAAAAACAACTTTAGAACTGACCCATGCTCCACATATGTAAGCTTCTGCTTTCCCCTCTCATTATCCTCCATGGTAGGGGGAAAAAACCAAACATTTTTGGAGTTGGACGAACTACTGTCACAAGCAGGCAAACCATTTCCCATTAAACAAAACAGGCAGTGAACTTTGGTGACAATCAACATTATTCACAGGCAAAGAAATATCAAGCATTTAACATCTATGAACAATTCCACTGCAGCTTTTAAGTTGCACTGGGTGGGAAAACAGATGAAAAGTGTCTTACTCTTCAGAGGAAAAAAAGCTAGATTGCAAGCTGTACAGTATCACAGGACTCTGAAGCATCTGATGACCTAGAAACTCCACATCCACTGCATCCAGAAGCTCTATTTACAAATGGCCTCAAAAGGAGTAAGGAGAAAGGACTGAAAAATTTTGTTGTTCTCTTTAATGGAATAGGCGTTACCTGTTAGTTTTTTATAAAAGAATGTTTGCAATCAACATTGACTTGCACCACCCTCTACCTTCCTAAAGCGTGCTTCTCCCAGGAGATAAAAGACCAAAGAACCCAGGATGTTTGGTAATGGACTTCCCAAGATGGCATTAATAAAATATGCAGCAGTATAGTCTTGTGCATATGTAGTCTTTTTTTTTTTTTAAAAAAAAAAACAACACAACAAAACAAACACAAAACAAAACAAAAAAAACCCCTGTGGTATTCAGAAACCTTAATAAGGCAATTAGATAAACATGGAAAGCAGGCATGCTGACACAAATAGCTGCAGTGCCTTCTGTGCTGCACAGAAGTATATCAATTTGTAACAATGTCATTTCTCTCACACTCTGGAAATTGAGTGGTTCTAAAACATACCTTCTTTAATGAAAACCAAAGCAATTAAACAAAGTAGCTAAAGCAATTGGCCTAAAGTCTCATTCTGAGACTGGAATCAAGAATGCAACAGTTCCTACCTAATTGTGCTTTACTCTTGCTCTCACGAAACGGGAAAAGTGGTAAGTAAAGGGAAAATGCTTCATATACAACATTTGTAAAAGACTAAGCAAGTTTTATTCATTAGTCTTTCTTAACCTTTCTGAAAAGGAAGTCTCTTATTATTAGAAATGCTGCAACTTAAGATTCATATGATATTCTACAAATGCATAAAAGCACTCAATTTTTAACTAAAGAAATTAAATACATGAGCCTGTTTGATTTCATTTCTCTTTTGTTTCAAACGAAAAATCTTCTCTTGAACTCAAGGAAAATATATTGCTTAAGCTCTATTTCCCCAAACAAGGGTTAACTTTTTAATGTACATTTGCTATAAATACTCTAGGAGCAATGAAACACTAAGGGCTATTCAGAGTTATGTACCAATCGACAAGTTGTATTGGAGATTCTGTGATGCTCTTCCCCGTTAAGGCAACTGTGAACTAATGTCTCAGCTTAATTACGTCTGTGGATAGGACTTTACAGGCCAGACACACTGAGCAATCTATTTTGGAAAAAAACTATCCTATATCGCTGCACTTTTTTTAAGAAACAGCGCTTGGCTCTATAGCCGAGGACAAATTACAGCCAAGAAAACACCCACAGCAGAATCTTCCACATAATGCTGCTCTGCAGTTTCAGATGGATACAACTTAATCCAGTATCAGTGTGTACACTATCACGTACTAGTAAGCACCTAAGTTTCTACTCCAGTTGAGAGTATTATTCGTACAGGAAAAAGTCTACACAGAATTTGTTCACTTCTGAAAGTCTCTTTCATTAATAAGAGTAAAAAATTTAAAACGAAAATGCCGTATTAACATGTATCTAAACAGAATTTTGGAAGTTATTTGAATGCCAGAATTGCATGAAGTCTGGTAGAGGAATTCTAGCTAAACCATTTGTGTGCTGTAACTTTTCCAGACTTGCTAGCAAGTGCCCGCATACAGAAAGTATTAGCGCAGGGAAGAACTGGCACATAAATTTTAAAACTCACTTTGTTCCAGAAGGCATTAAATACAAATGTCTGGGTGACCCATTTGCAGTATCAATCTAAATACAAGTGAATTAAAAAAAGACAAAAACACTCTACTTGAGCAGAGCTGCGGTCTCACAGCTAGTGAGAAGAAAAATCATGCTGTGCTGGCATAAGCTTTGGTTTTTACACAGCATATGAAAGCATTAGCAAAATTTTATAGAACATCTACAAGGTACCAAAATTTAACCAAAAACCCTGCTGGAAGTCATTTATCAACAAGAAACAGGCAAATTGCTAACACATAGCTACTTATTTGTTCATGATGAAAAATAAACTGGCAACTTACATACTATCTTATTCCTGCAAGACTGAGAAATCTGTGCTGGAAGTGATAATTAAATACTACATTTTTACTTTAAGTTCCTCCTAAGAAGCCTTTTAAGGCAGCATCAGTAGTTCAGACCGCTGATGTGAATTAGCAACGAGCATTAAAAAAAACACCTGAAACAAAACAACTTCTAAATCTTCTTACTCAAACATTTCAATTAATTCATGCTGGGAGGAAAGGGCAAAAATTTTCCTTAAATACTTAGAAAGCACAGTCACAAGACAACTTCAGATAGTGAGGTACCTGAAATCTTAAGAAATCTTAAGACCTGGAACACAAATAAGGAGCTAACAAACAGTTATTAAAAAAAAAAAATCTCATCAACTGTCTATATCAAATTTTTCTATTATGTTACCAGTATGAACTATATACCTAATTTTCAATTTGGGGGGGGGGGGGGGGGGAAATAATTAAATGAATGTTTAAGCCTATTCCTTCTACACAAATCACCTAAAAGATATTTGTAGAACAAACTTTCAGAAAAATTTCACATTGAAATTGATATTCCTCGTAGTCTCAAACCCTCCTTAAATTTAACACCTTTAATTGACTGTTAAATATAAAATTACGAGCAACAGTTTAGAAAATAAAGCAACTTAGAATGACTTAATTAAACCTTAAGAACAAACAAAGTTGCCAAATAATATAAGTTACTCATGGTTAAGATGCCACACACTTGTTTTTAGAAAAGTAAGCCCTTTCCCCAGAATATTTATTGAGGAACTGTCACACTCGGTGTTTGAAATGCTTCTATTAAAAAGAAATACCTTATCACCATCTCATCCTATTTTAGCAAGTGCTATGAAAATATTTAATTTGACCATCCATTAAAAACCCCCCTAGAAAATACACTCTGATTTATATGCCAGTAGGGGCATACACGTATGTATTTTAAGGTGCCTGTATATATTTTAAGGTAGCTGTTTCTGTTCTACTAATAAAAGATGACTGAGCAAGAAGTAGAAGTGTGCCATACTTTAAAGGACTAAATCGTAGCATACTAATGAATATAACCAGCATGTGAAGATTAATCAACAAAACCTGCTCTATCATTCTTGCAGAACATGGGAATTCTTTCTTTTGTGCAGTAAACAGAATTTAAATGCCTTCACTCTGTGAATGTGTTGAACATAAGATATCCTAACTGCAACGTATTTGCATGTTCTGGTCTTTTCAGAAGGGTCTACAGAGTATTAAAAATCCTATATATACTGTCTGGGATGTCAATTTTAATTATTCTACTAAGGCTTTATAAGGGGAAAACAGACTTTTAGAGGAACCTGGATTAAAGCCAACTAATATGACAAGTAAACAGATCACAGGTCATGCTATTCATGCTCTGCCACAGTAAAACAGCAGTTATCACACCTAAAACTTTGAATATTAATAGTCACTTCCACAAAGTTGAGAAGTGCCTATGAAGAACAAGCTAAAAAATTAGTTTTTTTCTTTCTAGATTTTAGAAAGTTAGCTACTAACATCTGACTATATTTAACTGCATGCTGTATTACATTGCTGCTACACGAACAAATAACTACTGGCAGGTTTAAACAAGCAAGAGAGCAGGAGAAAGTACAGGGATAGTATTTAAAACTTCAGAGAAAAACAGTCCCAACAGAAACCTGAACAGACTTACCATGGATTCTGTTCTTCCAACAACAGAAAACCACATTTTGATCTCCGGGACTACAGATCCTTGAAAGAAAAAAAACAATTCTCCACTTCTCTTTCAGCCCTCAACAGCAACCACCACTCTAGTCTGCTGGATTCTCCAAGATACCCATCAAGATAACTGGGAGCTGGATGCTATGACACAGTGTAGCATTTATCAACACCAGCTATAACCAATACAATATTCAGACTCTTACGTAATCAGTTATGCTGTTCTGACTTCCATTTACTTTAGAGGCTTTACTGAACTTTGAAAACTGCTAGAAAAAACAAAAAGGGAGCCCTTTTGTACAAAAGACAAAAAAACCTCCAAATTAAACAGGAAGTAATGTGCTGGCCCACAGATGGCTGAGAAGTCACATGTGAAAGCCCCCAAAAAGCGATATATTTTTAAAGTAAACTGCATGCACACGCTGCTTCCAAATCATCTGGATTTCATAAAAACTCAACCGCAATGTGGTTGGGAGTCAGGCAGCTTTTAACATCAAAACATCTTTCAGGGTTAGAGCAACCAAATTCTGCACACAACCTCAAAAAGCAATACTGTTCCCGATGCCCAACCACTCCTACCAACTACATTTCAATATACCTATTACAAAAGCTACTGCTAATAAAGCTACAGGAGCATTACTGTAAGAAAACATGCAACACCTTCAAAGCAGCAGAACAACCAGTTACCTTTCTGGATCACATCTGAAGCTATACAATTTAACTTTAAATAAAAATAAAAATCTGTGTATTCAGTTTAAGAAATGCTGTTAGGTATTTTCCCAATTTAAAAAACCCAAACAAACCCCATACAAACACAACACTGTTTACAGTGCTCTGGCAGCTAACAGTTGTTTCATAACCAAACTTGTTTTTTCTGGTATGTTTGCATATAATGTACATGCTTACTACATGGTTGCTCAAAGGGGCTCAGGAAACACCCTTACAGCCAGTGAGGTGAACTAGGTGATGCGCAGCATTCCTGCTCTCTCCAGCACTCCTGGCAGGCCTTTAAAACTTCTATTTCACAGCTACTCGTATTTTATTTAATTAAAAAGTAATGCACTTAAACATTTTACCTGTCATTAGGTTGAAAGATGATCAAATAAGGGGTCCCCAGGGACCTAACACCTTCATATACTCCTTGACTTACCTCCTTTGGTTTTGTTTTTACATTAATGTCAATGTGTTTGCAATCACCTCATATCACAAACTGAAATCATCTACCGTAAGAATAAGCAGGTGCACAGCATTTCAATGCAAGTTGCATCACTTCTCTGCTTGTATAAATGCTTCAACTCCAATCAGCTTTTTTGATTGCAGCAGAGAAGGCATGACAGTAGCTTGGTAATTAAGAACATTTGGTGTGGAAGGGGTATGTAAGGTATGATATCTAAATTTCCCCATTAAAAACTCTTAATTGGCACAGACTTTATCTACAAAACCTTGCAAACTAGTAAAAACTCAGAAGAATTATCAAATGATAAATTTGTTACATGTTTCCTTAGAGATGAGCACAGATTACTAGGAAAGTGCACATTTTTTTGCAATGGGTAGAAGGAAGAAAAGCAGTCAGTAGGAATTATTTTTATGATCTCTGAGAATCTGCCCATTTCATCCATCTCTAGAATACCACCAACCTACATTTTAACCAACTTCATCTAAAGCCAGTGACAAGTACAAGGAGCCCAATAAGACTTAACAAGAAAGGCAGGTCAGCACTGACATGCAAAGGCATTCTCACAGCCTGTTACCGGGAGCAACTATTTTGTCACATCACAGAAAAAACCTTCTGTTTTCCTAATCAAAGCTGAATAGATTCAGGGTCATCTTTCACTGGTTGGAGCAGGGCCACCTGTTGACCAGCCGCTGCATCTTCTTTTATTACAGCACTTTTGAAGCACTCTAGAAACCGATAGTTCAAGAAATGTAATTGGGTCAGCAATCAAACTGGGATCCTGTGCATGGCAGCAGTAACTGTGTATTTCTGAAACTGAATATGAGCTTTCATTTCTTCAACTATAAGGTACTTTCATACAAGCATTTGATAGCCAACCTTTTACTATTAAAAAAGTTAGAAAAACCTACGTCTATTCTCACACTCGCCTCTCCCTCTCATTTCAGATATTCTATCCGGTTAATGTTTGGAAAATTTTAACAAATAGTCTACCGGACTTCTTCATCCATTTTCCTCAGCCAAAGGAAAAAAAAGAATTTTAATTTTTATGCTGGTAAAAGATACATGACTGGAGACCTGTTGGAAAAATTATTCGTAAAAGTCAGCAAGATAGGAATGGAAAGAAAAAAAAAAATCCACCCACTATCGCTAGCTTCTCAGTCACACTCACTCAGTTCTCTAATCTGTTCTGCTCTGGCCAGATTGAGAAAATTAATGTCTGTGTATTCTTCCTTACTCTGTTGTTTTTATGAAGCCTATTACAGGAAAAACATGCTATTAATTACTTACAATAAGCAACTTTGAAACCCTGAAATAACCCCTTGAAAATAATCCTATTTAACTACTACAGCAACTTGTTTCGACACTTAATGCAAGACGATTATTTCTATCCAATGGACATTCTGCTGACTTCAAATTTAGCCAAAGTTTCTATTCTACATACACTGAAACTAAAATAAAAATCTGCCTCTTGCTTATTTCAGATCAAGATTTAAGATATAATCGTTTTAAAGTCAGAATTCCAATATTGTGGCAGGCACGCAGCAGCAAGGAGAAATGCAATCACTGCCTGAACCAGTGAGTGTTTCTGCAACTGTGCTGAGAGGAAGACTGCTGCTTCCATCACTGATCACGTTAAAGAAATCATGAAATTGGTTAAATAATTTGTAAAAAACTTTCAAATCAAGCTTACACACTGACCAGTAGCACTGTTACATACTGCTAACGGAAGTTAAAGAGTGTCAGTTGTTAAAACAACATATAGAAGCCAGCCAGCTCCAATGAAAAGGGAAACTTCCCCCCCTGCTATATCCTGCTTCTCTCTACATGAGAAATCAGATTTCACAGTTTAAAGTGGAAAAAAAAATAATTTCCACTACACATTTTGAAACGTTCAACAGAAATGCAGATAGCAGTCAGAAGTTTGGTACATATTTAATCTGGCGTATCTCAAGATCTAGTATTTGCTTCTCAAATTATTAACCCACTCCACCAAAATAACAGCAGAACATTGAGTTACATTTTTCAGATCCTGAATGGTTTCCTCAATAACTGCTGATTGTTAGCAACATACACCTGATACCTGGTATTCCTTCACAGATGTCAGAAATAAATCTTAAAAGCTGATACCATGCAAGATTACTGTTTCAAGAACAGACTACGAAATGAGCAAAGTTGTAGAAAAAAAATAGCGCTGTTTAGAAGCAATTAACTATGTGAGATAACTTAAAAGCAGTAGAACAATCATGTTTTCAGCCCATGCACCAAGTGCCAAGGAGGACTACAGCATTCTGAAGTTTCATGTACTACACAGTGAAGAGACATAGGAAAGACTTGTTTTATCTGTTCCACACCACATAATGACAACAAGGACTATTGGATATCACTGTTGCATAATTTATAACAAGCTTAAAACGCAACGATTTTGTCTGCTATGTGACCCAGTTAATAAAGCAAAACCAACCAACTAGTGGAGTCCTCCATCTGGTGGCTGGAGTTGTATATGCATTCTATACATTACTATCTAGTGCTACTAAGAGTAGCATACACCCACAATTTCAGCAAGTCAGGGCAAGAGATATACCCTCCTTCACAAAGCTACTTAACACACTAGCTCTCTACTATAAAGAAGCAAAACTGAAGTCATACATGCATCTGTACACTGTGCAAAACATAAGGTGTTGTCTTCATAGTAGAAAGTATACAAACTTTAATGTATATATTTATTTTATTTATTCATCAAATTAGAAAAAAAAAGCCACACATTTTATTCTTTATATCTACTGCTTTTCTTTCCTAGACACTTCTGTTACTTTTCAGAAGTGCTAAATAAGACTGTTTATTAATTCCATTTAATAACACTGTCAATTTTTGGCTCTGAAAAATGAGTAAACCTGTAGTAGAGGTTTAAACTTAAATGTCATAACAACTACATCCATATTATGTTTCCTCTTGCATTGTTCACATCTGTGTATTTTACAGAAACATTGCCCAGCCAAAATAAAAGTATGATCAGCATGATGTGCACAACAAACTTAAGGGAAATAGACTTTTCCATTAACATTTTCCACAGCAGGCTGATTTAAAAAAAGCTTTTTTCAATAACACTTAAACAAACTGACTTCCATACCTTGGCAGCAACAATGCTCAGGCCCATTCCATTTTGTTTTTTTAGTGTTACAGTGATAATTTCAGGTTCCTTCCTCAAAGGCTGAGCCTATCAAACAGGGAAGGGGAAAGAAGAAAAAAAACAAGAGTTCATATTCGCTGCCAGGCTAGGAAAATTACTGCGCAAAATAGTTCATCTACAATCAAAACTAAGTTGTTAGTGCAGCAGCAGATCTCGCACCCTAAATATGATGTCTGGTACTCCATTTTAAAAGGTAGAATCTCTAACATTTGATTAACATGGATTCACATTATCAAGTATTACACCTGTGTTATGAACACTGCTGAAGCTTTGAAGCCTACTCATTGCTTCTCTTTCTCTAATTCAGTAAAGAGATTATTAATGATTCAATTTGAAATATAACAGGTCTATAAAACTGTAGTAACTTTTAATGAAAACTGAAGTTCAGACTCAGTAGGCCCCTATTAGAAAGGTGAGGGTGATCTATATGGAGTTCAGTTTTTAGTGCTGCATCTAGAAGATAATAATTCTGCAAAGATATTAAGAGGCCAATTCATTTCAGAGGCAGAGTTAAAGCTTTCAAAGAAAGTTCCAAAAAATTTCACTTCTGAAACCTTTGTAACTCGAATACCACCAGAGCCCCTAACCATGTTCAGTAACTTTCTTTGTATCTTTGCAACATTGCCAGTTCCCACTACTCAAAAAGTTGCCATCACAGCCTTCATTAGCTGAAGCATGTAAGTGAAAGCACCCTAGCTTGTATTCATATTAAAATCTGCTAACTGCAAGTTCCACAAGACGCATGACAAACTAAAAATATAAGCAAAGGAAATTCATTCAAAAAATACTAACACTTTTTGATGAAGTTCAAGTATGAGAAAAGCAAGCGTTTTTTAGGAGTATTTTAGCACTCCTGTGCCAGGGATGGCACAAGAACAGAACCTATTCCAACTTTAGGATTTTTTCCATTAATTTTACTAGAAATGTTATTAAACTAATTCAACAAAAAACATACACACTGGAAAAGGTAAGTCACTGGGAACATGACTTTGCCATCAGTCTATCCTGAATTTCTCTCTTGGTCCACAAACAAAAGAAAATCTTCAGTGAAGATTTGAGGAGGACTGCCTAGCCTGGGCAATTCTCCTGACTGCCAAGAAAAGCAGAATTGTGAGAAGTTTTGACTTGGGAGCGGGGGGCAGGGGGGGGAAGACCTCAGAGCTATAAAATGGAACATTTCCCTACTATTTAGATTATGTAGAGATGTTGCACCAAGAGGTGATTTGTGAACTGGCATTTAGAGCCCTGCTCAGACAGCAAGGCTAAAGACTTCTAGCACTCTCAAGTGTAGCACATTCAATTAACAAACACGCGCCAGAGAGAAAAATGATTAGATCAGGTTATTTGAAGAGTCTTACATGGCATTCATTTCCATGAATGAATGAAATAGTAGCATCCACTCATCCTGCATTTCTTTATCAAGCCTTTTTAAGGAAGACTGGCCAGAACTCTACTTCAGCTTCTTCTTAGTATGAGGAACAGCAAATACCTAGTATGACCTCAGATGATTTGTGTTTCCACTAGCTCTAAAAAAATGCATTTCTTTAGAGTTACAAAGGGAGGAGGAAGAGTATGATGTCTCAAGAATGTCTCTGCTATATTTTCCTCAGTCAAATGCCTGTTTATGGAGACACCAAACCTGCAGAGCTTGGCTTATCAGTTCAAGACTGGGCTCTCCTGTATCAGTCATACAGATTTCAGAGATGCTCTCTTCTGCAAAGTAAATGCGTTCTTTAGGCCACTGCAGCAAGACTGCATAATGTCATCTAACTTATAAACATGAAGCTATTTCTGTTTAGTTGCTCTAAAAATTATTTCACATAAAGCCACCATCTTTCCAAAACCAAGTTGCTCTGTAACTTTGGTATTCTTGGTTATCACATATTCAAAAACAACAACAAAAACCCAAAACAAAACAAAAAACCCTACAATAGAAAAAAAGCCACCTCACACTGAAGTGAAACCCTTCTTAAATAAGTATAATGAAAAGGAAAACTAAAGAATTTTTCCTGAAAACCTAGCAGAAAAAAATACCAGATTACAACTTAATACTAAACACTTAGTTGGTAAATGCCAGTTTATAAATAAAAGCAGCCTGCAGCTCCATTCACATTACAGGTTATTTGGAGGTGCATGTCCATATGTATTTTTGCCGTGTTTAAAAGGAATTTCTTTACTCCCAGGGTGGGGGAACACAACAGACAACGTTTGCTTACATGAGAATTTTATCATGCCACAGCCTAGAAAAACACTTGACTTCAAAAAATCTGCAAGTAGTTACTTCAATTCACCAAATTACTGATGAACTACATGTTTAATTACGAAGCCTGTTCTTCCTAATAAGGATTAAAACTCATCACGTAAAACACAATGGCTTGCCAAGAAATCACTATTCAAGTTTTGACAATTATTCACTGAATCAATACTTACTAGCTCAGCATTTTCATGTGACAGGTGACTTTCATAGTCTGCACCTTCAAAGTATATTGTCCACGTGCCCGGTGACCGTGAATGAGGTGTTAGTCTACAAAAACCTAAATGAGAAAGTAACATCAACATGGTTATTTTCTCAACAGATTAATTAAAATCAAATAGCCTGCCACAAGGAAAGACCAAATCGCAGTATTTATCTTTTTATATTCATTACTATGTTGAATCTTGTATCTTAGATGCCATTATGTGTTCCACTGCAATTTTATGGTATCTACAAAATCCTAGTTTATAGCTGTTGCTTCTGAGAAACATACGTATTTAAAAACACTACAAGCTCATAGAAAACTCTTAGGCTGCAAAATATTGCATGACTCAAGAGAGACATGAAACACCAAGTCATCTTTTAGAATACAAACCACCAGAAAACTCTGAATAAGACAGCACCACAGAAATCTGTTTTGCAGAGTGTCTAGCTAGCTAACCAGTCCAGCATAGATTCGGCAGAGGTGAAGCTTCACCTGGACTCATTACTTTTTTTTAATGCAACTATGCAGTTAAAGTGGGGTTTTATTTGGTGGTTTGGGGTTTTTTTGTTAATTAAGCAATTCCTAGAATTTAAATAAAATGGAGCCACAGCAGCTGAGAGGTATCCAACACTGACTCCTAAATCAGGAACAGTGAGAATCCACATCACAGTCAAATTACAAATCACTCCATCCAAATACATGAGATTCTCCTCCTTGCAAAGACCATCTTTCAGCAATTCATTTTACATTGATTTACTGCAAACCAGCCCCTCAGCATAATTTAAGGGATACCTAAAAACTAAATTTTGAACGTATGCATTAAAAAGCCCTTACTTGTAATAAGTATACAGACATTTGTATGGCAAGTGAATTATATTTATTGATTAAAAAATTTATTCTACTAGTCTTCTTTAGTCTCAAGACTACATCCTCTGTAACTCACTGTACTTTCAAAACAGTCAGTTTCCTACTTTTTTTTTTTTTTTTAAATGAAAGAATATGGCTTTTCTATAAACTGAGTTGGAACTAAAAATTACACAACTTCCCTGTAAGATAGAGTAAGTCTGCTTTGTCGATAGCCTCCTTCGCTGTCCCACCTACCATGATATTCATGTGGAAATTTTTAAACAACTGCTTTTCAAGCAGAAAATTATTAAGAAATTACATAACAAAAAAGCTTCTAATAGAATTGACTAGCACAAGATAAGGATCATAACTTGTTCATTCACTGTAAATGCTCTGAGAGACCCCCTGCTTTACTTTCTCAAGTTTAGGTCACTTTCGCCCAACCACAAGAGCTCTCAACTTGTCATCTGAAATTTCGTTGGACTACAAATGCCCAAACCATACATTCTGACAGTGATGAACATTAAAAGAACCGGTTTTAGCTTGTGTTTTTTTGTTATATGGAAGCAGCTGATGAGTAAAAAAAAAGTGACTTTATTTAATTCACATTAGCTTTAAAAGTTGACTGTGAAATTTTTGAAGCATTAAAAAATTTACATTTATGTAGATTTTTGCTGCTCTAGCACCAAAATCCAAAAAACCCTGGAGCAAAGGCAAAACAAAGTTTCAGTAGGCACTAGTAACTCAGCACTGCTTATTTAGAACTTTGAAAGTGAATGAAAGGGACAGAGAGAAAGGGTAAGGATTAAAAATTCCTGCATACTTTTTATGGGTTGCAAAAGTACACATTTAAAGAACACAGTACAAAAAGACTGAAACATACATAAAGAAAAAGTAAGTAGTCTACATTTAGCTAACATATATTTTGCATTCTGTGTTCGCTACGCCAAAAAAAGAAGATCATTGTACAACAACAGAAGAACTAACCTCTCTGACAGAGTGGATCTAAAAATTCTTGTAAACCACTTGGAACATTTCTGACAACATCACAGGAGTAGCCATCTTCTGGTAAAAGAAAAGGTAGCTGTAAGTCAGGATCCTCTTCCAGTTGGACTTCTCGGCCATCGCTGCGAGCAAGTTCATCAGCCGTATTTTCTGCAACAGTTACTACATTCTCTATCAGTTCCTGGATAGAAGGCAGAAAGACATTGTTACTATAAAGGGATAATTTTCGTTAAAGAAAAAAAACTTAACATTAAGAAAATACTAAGAGTACAAGAAAAAGGACTTTGGAAACCAGATTATCAGATATAAAACTTCTTCAGCTCCACCACACACAGTCAGTACAATGCATTGCTTTATTTGATTAAATCCCATAGATCATGTAGTTAGAGAATATAAGAGCAGCATTTATTTTTCTTCAGTATTTTCAAAACTTATGGTGCATGTTTTTACTTGACATGAGAGCTGTATTTAAAAATACATAGCAGAGAACATGCATGTGCAGAGGCAGAATCACAGGCAGCTTCAAAATTTTCACACTTTGTTGAGTGTATACATACTTCTGTAAGGCTAAATATATAGAAAAGAAACAGACAACTTGTGTAAAACAGGATTTTCAGCTCCATCAGGACACAAACACAGAGGACCAATGGCATATACAGTTCTCTAGTTTGGAAGCTTTATAGAACTAATTGAATTCTACATTTCCTGGGAGCTCAGTATAAAGTGAAGGATCCCTTAATGTAGATATCTATTCTTTACATAACACTGTAGAAACACACAACACATGAGCAGGATCACTCAAGGTGTGGCAGGGAACTTTTAAGTTTTACATTTGGTGCACAACTGTTCCACTTAGCATCACAAAAAGCTCTATGAACCCAGTGTACTTTTCACAAGATAGCTACTGCGGTTGCATGTAGCACACAGTAGTTTTCCTTCTACATTTTAGACAGATCTGTAAGGTTCCAGTAGGATATCTGTTATTAGATCATATGAACTGAGGAAAATTAATTCAGAAGTTAACACAAATCAAATTCCTAACAACTTCGCAAAAAGTAAAGGTCCAAGCAGCACTGTGTTTCTACATTCTTCTATTTATCCCAAACTACTCAGAAGAGTGCACAATGAAAAGGCTCTTCTCTCTCTCTCTCCTCAAGCAGTTCCTCCATTTTTCTGTTCCCTTAAATGCCTTAGGCTGGCCTAAGTTTTAGCTTGAAAGTATTCAATTGTTAAGTGAAATAAAAAAAAGTTACAGGCAACTTTTAAAAAGATATAAGTAGTAATTCTCTGAGCACTCAGTCTGTTCCAAGTTGCATGGTCTGCCTTAGGAACCAAGAAATCACCCCAGGTTTGACTCATCGCTACATTTGAACAAGCAGGTAGCACCAATACTTAAAACTATCTTTACCTCTAGTTAACCACCATTCTTTCGGGAAGAGAACTCACCCCAGAGATGTGTGATTTTGCTGGCATCAAGACAGAATTACTACAACTAATTTATCTGAAGCTGCTACCAATATTACATATAGATTGCTTTACTACAAGTATATGCTTTATCAAAGATTCAGATGTGATTTCCAGTCTCTTTCTACAGCTTCTACTTGGCTCCCAAGACCAGCTTGACAGTTTGGTCTTTATCTCACCCCAGTTACACAAACACGCAACTCAGAATCTGTAAGCTTGATACAACAATTTTATTACTGGAGCACAACGCAGAACACAGTTGAGACAACACAGTGTAAGTGTTCTCATCTGAATGTCCAGTTTCAGCAAATTTCCAGGGGGAAGTCAGATAAATCCAGCCTGTCTTTAGAAGTGCTCTTTGAAAGGGCCTTTTTACCATAAAAGGTGCTAATTTTTAAAAGAATTACATCAAACTAAAGCAAGTAAAAGTAAATACATTTATATTCCTTTGAACAAATTCCAAGCCCTGAAATTTTTCAGATTTGGCAGCAGTAAGTCAGAGTTTCAGTGTACAAGTCTTTTTCATAGCAAGGAGCAAAGAAGTCCCAAATACCACTTCACCACAAGAGGACAAACTAGCCATGTTGTAATCCTCCCTCTGACACAAAGAAGACCAGTCAAATCTAGCACTGTATTTCTTTGGAGGTCCCTAAAGAACAATAATAACAAACTGTGGAATTCTACCTATGTGTAAACATGAAATACAAGCTATGTTCTTCAGCAAAGGACTTTTTGGTTTGGTAGCCAATATATAAAAACATATTGAAGCTACAAGTCTCCCTTAACACCTTTAGAACCATTGTATTGGTACCTTTGATTTAATAAACAGATGTATCCAAAGTTATTAAAAAATAGACATTGTAGACAATGCATTCAGTTATATAAATATTAGAATATCTTCACCTTTTAAGATTTTTGAGATCAGTCAACTAGCCTGTAATCAGGGTTTACCTTAAGAGTTGTCATCCACATATGATTACAATTCTGCAAGGAACACAAAACCTCTTTTGACTTTTGCCAAAAATATGTTTCCCATGGATAAAACTTAGAATAGTCAGTTATGTCTTAAATACCAAAATAAAAAAGTTCTGAAAACAACATCTCTCTCTACATACACGTTCCACGTATCAATCTGTCCATCAAAGGACAATCTGTCTACTGCTTGTATAAAGGGATTCAAGATTCATGGATTTTTACATCCCACGTGTAAAAAAGCTTAGTGTTCCTGCTTCTTTCATTTGATTTCTACAGTCAAAATTTCCATCTTTGTTTCTGTGGTTATACACAGAACTAGCTTTTGGGAGTGCTCTGTGCACCTCTCCTCTACCACCTTACTGGATATTTCATCCACAAATGGTGTAAGGTGCAGTGACACCTCTCTGAGTATGCTCAACATGCAGTGTTATCCTACATTCCAGCCCGGTGTAAGAGAGATTCTTGGTAATACCCTGCTCAAGCTGCAGTGAAGTACTCCCACCAAAGTTGGTGGCCAGAAGCCGGCTGATACCACCGATACTTCTTATTGTATGGAGAGCAGATCGCCCTCTTTGACTCTTCTTGTAACAATTCCAGACCAATCAACAATAAGATAGCTATTTTCAGGCAGTGCTTTTACTTTAAGTCTATATTCCTCAGGTATGTTCAACAGCACAGGAAGCGATAGAAGAGACTTACTGTTGGGATGAGTGGTTCATCTGGAGCGCAGTGATAATTCTGCAACAAAGCTTGTAGCTGCAGAGAATTCAGCTTAAAGCAAGTACTGTTAATATTTGGAACGTCTGCATGTGAATATTTGTCCATGGTAAGCAATGTGGTTGCCTAGGAGAGAAAAAAAAAAAGTCATAGGAGAAAAATCCAGAGCAGAATGGAACCTTAAGCCTGGTTTCTGAGTTTTCTTTAGACGAGAGATAGGAAAAGACAAAGCAAGAATCCAGATTTGTTACAGAAGCAGCATAAATATCCCCCAACCAACCACTAATTATATCTTCTGTACCTGCAAGATGAATTAATACTAAACCTATCATAAATGAGGCATACCAATTTTTCAGTTACTCTGTTCAGCATAGTTATAGCTCAGTCTTATAAACAGAAATTGAACATCCCATTGGTCAAAATCACTAATTATTAATTTCACTTGTAACTTTAATATAAATGATGTTAAAAAACATATGTTGTGTTTTTGCATGCCACCTCAATGTTCCAGGATCGAAACACACAAACTACACTTGTCCACATGCTATTCTCCCGGAACACAGAATATACAAATATTCTCTTTGAATATAAAATTATAGGAGAAATGTTAATCAGAAATACCCACACTCACCTGCACTATTCTGCTCAGGTGGCAATCAGCAGCCAATTCTAAACCCTGTTTTTCCGCCCAGGCTTCAATATGCCCCAACTGTTGACGAACAATAGCTCCCCAGTAATGTGAACATAACCCTGAATCTGGGGCCGTAACTAATCTGTTAAAAAGCCACATGTTGATAAAATGAAACAGCTGGGAGAAGAGTTGTATAGTCAGAGCAGCATTCACTCTACATCGTCGCAAGAGGGACATAGCCCCAGTCAATGTATGCAGCACATCATCTACAAAGATAAAACAAAAAGCAAATCACATTCACATACTGCAATGTACAACTGATTTAGGCCATAAATAATAACACAAAGGCACCTAACCCAGGTTGATAAATGCTAGGCAGAACCTGCATGTATTTAAGTTACAGAAATAAATTCACTGCTTCGTGGTTTTCAAGATGGAGAAACATTAAACTGATAGCTGAAATACGTTTTTTAACTCCTGAAATGAAAATAAATTCTTTTGGGGAAATATTTAATATACAAGTATATAATTGGTTATATCTGACACTTAAATCATGTCCTCACTTGAGTAAACTCATTTTTCTATTATTTTTAATAACAATTTAAAAACTTTATATTCTACTGTTTCAAATGCATATTGCAATTATTCCACAGGTCCTTGCAGTTAAATATCAAATTGTATCAAAAAATTTCAGCAGAAAGTATGTGCATTGCATGATGTACTTTATACATTAGTTTTTTACAATATTATTCAAATTTCCTTTTGCCCATTAGTTCACTGCAATATTATGTAAGAAGCAGTAAGGACCTCCTGTTAGCTTCACCAAGACCAAACATCCCTATATGCTTCTTGGTAGAATGTATGAATGCAAGCAGAACATTTATCTCCAAGCCTTCTTCTAAGGCAATACTTTTATCTGAAATCTCTATTGAAGAGACCACCAAATTAATTTCTTTAGCATTCCATGACTGGAAAAAACTATCTGTATAAGACAGAAATCTATAAAGCAGCTCAAAAGTAACTGAAATAATGAACATCATCTGCCTTTGTTCCAATGTCAGTTTGCTACTTTTTCAGGGTTTGTGTCCCAGAAAGTTCTCTCTGTTACACTACAGGGCACTAAAAAGAAAACAGTACATTTTTATATTCTTCCTTCAATGTTCAACACAGGAAAAAAGCAACTGCAGCAAGCTTAATACCCCAAAGACCAGGAAGTATATATGAATTTTGTATAAATACTCTTTATAGTTGAACAGAATGACTGTACTTAATAGCTCTGCAGATCATCTTTACTTCAATTATTCAGAACGTCGCTATTTTCTTAACTCTTCCTAACATTTTATCCTCGGTTAATTCCCTCAAACTTGAATATTTTTTTATGTTTTCCATTTTCTTTAGTCAACAGGCTACATAATGCAGGAGGCTCTCACACTTTCCCCATGAAAAGCACAAGAGGGGTCCTATCTCAGGGGCCTGTGCGTGAATGTGTTCAGCATGGAAAACAGCAAGAGGCACTGGAAGACTGAGCACAGTCACTGAGCCGGGATTACGGACACAGCAGGATAGCACGCATGACCAGAATGCTCTCATGGACAGAATAGCCCAGGAAGCTTGACATTGCTGCAACACGCTATCATATTTAAAGTATTGTGGCAGGGATCCCTGGCAGGAATCTACAAGGCCAGTCAGCTTCGCCTTAGTACCTGGGAGGTACTTTGTCAGATTCTCCCACAGCATCCTCATAGTGACGTTGCCGTGATAAAGACTGGATAACCAGATGATAAGGTAGGTAGAACATTGGCTGGACCACTGGACTGGGTGGATTTGTGGATAAAAAGTCTAGCTGGCAGTCAGCTATTAGTGGCTTCCCTCATGGATTGAGGCTGGGACTGATACTGTTTAATGACTTTATTAATGACCTGAGTGATTAGGTGGAGTGCATTCTCAGCAAAAATTCACAGACGATACCGAACTGGGGGGAAATACTGATACACTGAAGGGCAGCAGTATTTTTCAGAAGGGCCTCAATAGGCTGGAGAAATGGGCTGACAGGGACTTCATGAAGTTCAAAGGCAACTGCCAAGTCCTGCATCTGGGAAGGAGTAACTCTTTGCAACAGTATAGGCTAGGTGCCATCTGGATAGAAAGCAGCTCTGCTGAAAATGACATAGAGATCCTGGCAAACATCAAGTTGAACGTCATTAAGCAGCATGTCCTTGCTTGAAAGGTAGCCAGTTGCATACTAAGCTATTAAGTTAGCAGCAGTGCAGCTAGCAGAAGGGAGGGAATCCATCCTTCCTATGCACTCAGCATTTGAGAGACTGCATCTGGAGCACAGCAGCCAGTTTTAGACTCCCCAGCACAAGGAGGATACTGATTCAATGGAGCAAATTCAGCAGAGAGCCACCAAGATGATTAGGGGGTTGGAGAAGAGGACATAAAAGAGGGACAGAGAAGTAGACTTGGTTCATCCTGGGGAAAGAGAAGGCTAAGGGCAAAGCTTATCACTGTCTTCATCTACCAAATGGGGGGGTTCAGAACAAGATCCCTCTCAAAGGTACACAGTAGTGATAGCATAGAACAACAGACAAACCAACACAAAAATTGCAACATAGGAAATTCCAATTAGATATAGGAAAAGTATTTTCACCATTAAGGTAGTCAAATGTTGGAACAGGTTACTCGGAGATGTTGTGGCATCTCCATCCCTCAGTGGAGATTCAAAACTCAACTGGGCAATACTCTCAACAACCTGATCCAGTTGCACCTGCCTTGAGCAAGACACTGCATTAGATGACATCCAGAGGTTCCCCTCCAAACTAAATTATTCCATGATTTTTAAACCCAATATAAATCATTGAATGTCACTACTGTCCTTTCTTATCATTCATGCAAAATTGATCCAAACAATTCTCAGGGGTTAGGGCAACTTGTGAATGTCATATCACCGTTCAGAAAAATTCTATTTATTACTAGTTAATTGTATGGTTTAAAAGACACAAGAGAAGATCAAGTAGTCTAACCTATTTTAGGCCTCTGAGGATTATTTTCCTCTGGATCATCAAGGAATGCTGGCATGTAGTTATTAAGTTCTGACTGCAGGCAATGAACGAGGTACCTGGAAGGGAAGGGGGAAAAAAAAAAAAAAAAACAAACCAAAAAAGAAATTTTAAAATCCTGTATGTGTTCATTATGAATGCTTCTAAAGAAAAGAAAACTATCAAATTACAAGATTCCTGAAATCACAGTGTTATGTACATGACTACAGGGAACCAAATAATACTTTTTAAAAGGCCAGAGAGACCAGTTCTCCTGTACCTTTCCTAGAAATGTTGAAAAAATAATTAGGTTATCAGGGAACAGAGCCACTTAAATGCAGTATCACTACCACACTTGTAAGCGAAGGTCATATGCGACATAAAGAGATGCTGTCAGGCCAAACTTTGGTTCTGTAAGACTGCAAAAACAATTTTTTCCAAACAGAAATACACTTTTGTTTTAAAATCTACAAAGAGTAGTATTAAAAAAAAAGATTTTCCTATTCTGAGCCAATGCACAAGATCCTGAAATGGCCCTAGTGTTTTATGTAAACGATTTTTTGATTCTTGTATTTCTCTTACCTTTAACTACAGTGAAACGAAAAGCTTGTTTTATTATTCTTTCTCTTAGTATTAAACAATTTAACACTGATTTTGATAATTCACTTATACATTTTCTGTTAAGAACTGAAACTAAAAGGAAATCAAACTGAAATCACATATGAAGGAAAATATTTCATGGCTTTCTACAACTCCCCTTTCTGTTTCACTGGTAACATTTTTAATGAAATACCCTCAATTGCTACAAAACAAAAGCCATGGTAATTTCAACCAATTCTGGTATATGCCAGTTGTTACCATCAAATAACAATTTCACAGCAGATTTCTTTCTTTTCATGCTCCTGTTGTGCTTTTTTATTTGCCTTCTAAATATATATTCCACAGTTCTCCAAAAGTTTAATACATCCATTTGGAATCTGCCATGTTACAGTGTATACTTAGGGGAGAATTCACACACAGCTAAAATTCAGAAATACCCTTTCACATCCAGCCTGCTCATCATGTACAGGGAAAAATACAGTGCCATTCCTTTCTAGCCACAGCAATATTGTGTCTTCCAATGACTATTTAGCAAATTGAAGTAGCAGAGTTGTTTCAAGACACCAATCCAAAACACTGACCTGTGGCAAAAAGGCATAGCTTCATTAACAGTTAGTAATTTAGAGGTGCTACAAAAATTGAAAGACTTTTGTCAAAATAGCTACTTGCTATACCCTATTTGCCCATAATTCACCAACAGGAAAAAAAAAAAATCCGTGGGAGTACATACAAGGTGGTTTGGTGCATCTCTGACACCTTTCAAAAGTTCAGAAAGCAATTATAAGGTTTCGCATTCTACATTCACATACTACATATTGCTCTTTAGAGCAATACAGCTCCCCTTAAAGCTAAACAGTTAAACCATGGTTAGGTCTCCCAATCCTGTCACAGTATAGAAAGATTATATTCTGTGCTATTACAGAAGTATGAAAAGACTGTATTTAAAATAGACATCCTACAAGTGGGGAAAGGGTGGGTGTAAGTCACCGCTGAGAAATACTTGTTAAATAGTGGCTGGGGGTGTGTGTGTGTGTCTATCTACAAATGAACAACAATTAAGCCTTTCTTGTTGATTAGTGCTGTGCTCACTCAATGTCATCTTTGTTTGAGGACACTTTTCTCAGAGGACTTCCCTTCCCATTGGATACTTCGTTAAATTTTTCTTTTAATCAGTATTGTAATTGCCTGAGCTGATGAGCATAGGTTGATTTTACCCCAAGCCAAAACCTGTCTTTAGTTTTTTTAAGAAAAAACTGAAAAACCCCCACTGTGCAAATTGCTATTTATGTGAATTACGAAAGTAGATAATTAGAAGCCCTTAAAGAGCGCAAGGTTCAATACTTTAGAGATCCATAAATACTGAAGCCTATGTATTTATATATTAACAGCAAAAACCTTTCCTCATATCTCCATAAAAACCTTAAATTAAGAGAAAGCAATCAACACAAAATAAATTTAAATAACATTTCCCTAAAATTTTCATTGACAGCCTCAACTATTGCAAGAACTGCTAACAGATGAAACTCCTTGCCCAGCCCAGTGATCCATATTCATAAAACAAAGTATCTGTCTAAAGAAGTAAGGCTAGCCTCTCTAGTCCTCCTCTCAGATATTTAACAATACACAAAAGACATTATTGCTATACCTAAAATTTAGCAAAAATGTGAAGTTATTCTCAAACCCACAGATACATAGAATATGTTAAGTGCAACAGAAGTTTGATGGCCTTACTTGAATGCCATTTGAACCAAGTGTGCCAAAACATCTTGTGCATCCACAGTAATTCGGCTAAGATCTCTGTCTTGCTTTATGAAATTCAGTAACTCAGATGCATTTGCCATCCAAAAGGCAAGTGCCCCAGCAATATTCTTCTGTTTCTGTAAGCAGAAAGAAGGAAGAAATAACACAGGGAAATAGTCTTCTGATAAAACACGGCAGCTTAAAAAAGCTCCAAAAGATAGACCAGTACCTTTTCCCATTTCACCAAACATATCTCAGATACCAGATATTTGCAAAATGTTTATATGTAAAATTGTAATTGCTGTAACTGGTAGAGTTCAATTTTAACACTTTCACTGAACATATGAAATTCTGTTAAATTGCCAATAGCCATATCAATAAAGCCACAGTACAAGTGTCTAGTTACGCAGCGCTAAGAGCTTAGCGGAATGCAGTATCTGGTAATCTGTGCACTTTTAAGCGCATATTCACTACTGCCCACTGCCACTCTGATACTGCACTCACTGGCTTTGATACCAGGTGATTCAGTATCAAGTACTGATCTATCTCACCATCTCCCGACCACAAATGCCAGGCCAGGCAACCTCAGATGAAATCCAAAGAATAGGAACCACAAACAACAAAAAAAGAAAATAAAGGGAAGAAAAAGAACTTTGGTCATTTCATATCCACATTGAAGTGCGTTAAGCAGAAATTATGGAATGCCATAAAAGTTGCAAAGTCAAAAAAGGATTTTAGTACTGCATGTTCCAGTTGCTGAATGAGTGTTATGAACTGTTTAAGTCCAGCTGTTTGAGTATTGTATTTTGATATGGAAGCAGCATGAGAAACTGAGCTAAGCCAACATAGCTAGGATCAGTTCCCAGCAATATATCCTACCTGATCAACCTGGTCTACCTCCTGGAGAAAAACGGACGAAGGAAATCAAACAGAATAGAAGAAAGAAACTTGTGAACAATCATGATAGCTTTAGAAATCAAACACTAAATATGAAGGTACAACACTTATGTTCACAGTTATACACAGATGCATTAATCAGTAGCTACGATGCAACTGAGCCCCTCTTAAAAAATGAATTATTTTAATAGGACTAGTAGCACAACAGCTAAGAACTGAAGTGCCCACATGTCACAATTAATTCAAGGAATGCCCTATACTAGTTGACATCCCAGACCAGTTGGTTATTCCATGCTCAGTGCACCAGAGAAACCCCGCAGAACTTTTTGCAGGCAACGGGGTAAGTAGCCATCCACATAACAGATCCAGGGAGCTATTTGCCCACACTGCTGCAATGAAGACAATGTACAAACAAAGGGGGACAGAAAAATCCCCATCAGGGAAAAAAAAAAAAAACAACAAAAAAACCACCCAAACAAAAATCACACAAACAAAACCAAACAAAAAACATAAAACACATAGGACAGATTTAATACATGGCTTTTCAATTAAAGAAAAAAAAAAAAAAAAGACTGTTTTAAACAACAAAAGAGTCTAATGAAATACCACACTAAGCTTCTTAAATGCTGGTACAGATAAGCTACACTGAGTTAAGCAAACAACAACAAAAAAACCTCCACCAGGTATGTTTGTCTGATTATTTAAAACTGAGCTCTTACTTAATTCTTTATGGCTTTCTATGCAGACCACTCTCCCCCACCTGCAACACAATGAGCTTAGACGCAAAACTTTGAGGTGTCATTTGCTGTTACTACTATAGTTGCAGCTCAAAATACCAAATTACTACTGCTTTTTTGCTTCTTCCCCCTTTCCAACCAAGGCATTCTGAACTGACTGAAGATGTGTTGGCACAGAACAAAAGGAGATGCTCCTTCTACAAACAAATGTTAAAATTTGCAGAGGATCAGAAATGCCACAGAATGAATTGGGGGGAAAAGAAAAAAAAAAACAAACCAATGAACACACACACACACACACATACCCCCCGGATTAAAAAATTGGCTTTTTTTATATGAATTGGCTTTTTTTATATGAATTAAGTTTCTATTCCTAGATTTTTGTTGAAAGCACTGAGCCCTCTCATAGATCTCTCCGATTTTATCCCTATCTCATATGAAGTCTTCTATAATATTTGCAGACACTAATGCAAAGGCTACAGAAAGTCACAGACTTAGTTTGTTAGCAAGTACTACTTGAGTAACTTCAGAAAGCTATCAAGTCTCCTTATGATCTAAGCAGGCAAAATTAGGATCTAAACAATTTATTTTACTCCCACAGTACAGCACAAGAGCTTGTGCACCCTTTACTTCTGTTTTGGGTGCCTCTCTCCCCTTGCCTCCCATCTGTCTTCTCCGTCTTTCACACCCTCAGATGCCTTTCAGCGCAGGCAGGCTTTACAGTTGAGACATACAAAAAAAGCTATTGTGATACAGCCACTTATTACATGGTAATTTAACTGTGACAGCCATCAATATAACCACTCATTCTACAGCTTAGATGAAGTAATTTGACTTGGCTTAGCTGGTACTGTTTATACTCCACTAAGACAGGTCGAAGCTAATGACATTTTCCTGGTCAAGCTTTAGAATCAATGCATTTCTTTGTCTCCAGCCCATTAACCTTCAAATTCACTGAAGTTCTACTCTTTCATCACATTTGTCATTTTCCCCCTTTCCTCCAGCTTCTTCAGCTTGACATTTGAAAGAACCTCCTCCCAATTTTCTTCAACCTCCAACTCTCTTCAGTTTATTTCTTGCAACTAGATAACACCTTCTACAAACCACACATGCAGCTACCACTTCCTTGTTGATGTCTTCCTTTAATTTTAGGTTGGAGATTAGACTGCAACTATAGAGTTGCAAGGCTGTAGAAATAGCCTTTCACAAAGGACAGTCCAGACAAACACTTGGTTTTAACAGTTTTGCAATACTATTAGCAGGATTATATAAAATACACTTGCTTGCAACAACCACAAGGTCAGACTTAATTTGGGAAGCCCTTCTCAGTGCTGTAAATGAGTGTTTTCACAGGATAATCTATTTTCTAGCTTTGATTTGTTTTCTCATCAAACAGATGTTTGAGTCCACCTCTCCAGTATCTTCTAGCAGCTACATGGTTATCTATTTTAGTTCAACACAAAGAATGCAGAACTTTATCTTTGCTTTCCCACTGTACCCATCCTTGGCACCGCAAGTCTTTTTGGGGTCACTGTCACTCATTTACATTAGTTGTATAAACCAGTGTCTGTCTTTGATTCAGCCCTGTAACTTCCAGATTATATTTGAAGCCTACCCTTTCATTGTTTACTTTCCATTCTCCCAACTAAATTGCTTATGTTCAGGCTCTTTGCATGTCATGTTCTCCACTACTGCCAGAGTATCCCCTCTGAATTTAACAAATTCACTCTTCCACAGCCAGATTTTATTTTTTTTTATAGGAGAACCTGAACGTTTAACTTTTGATACCATTTCAATTTTATCAAATATCCATTTACCACAGCATCAAGACTCAAAGCAATGTGCTAGTTCTTCACTTCAGAGTCAAACTACCTTTCAACCTCTCATCAGCTTCAGAACGTACATGGAAACCTAGTTTGTTTTCTTACTGTCAAGTGTCTTCAACACTGGCATTTTCTCCCATTCTTTCTTGTGAAAGGTGGGAGGCCACTGTGTTTACAGAGCTGTCCAATTACAACATTCTCCCTACTGAAAACACCACTAAATCCTTCCAAAACCTGAACAGTTTTGGTTTACTGTGACACTCATGCCACTCTCTTGTTTACTTTCCTCTTCTCCCTTAATCAACCTGTTGTGTAACACTTGCATCATAAATTCTCTAAACCAGAACTGATGCATTTGTTAGACTTGTACCGTGCCTAGCGCAGCAGGGTCCTTGCTCTATACAGGCTACTATGGCAGTACTTTTTGCAACAAACTTAGGCGTTTTAATAAATATAGAAATATATTTCCATTTTTCCTCTGAGAAAAACCCACAGACAAAAGAAGTTACAACAATTAATTAGTTAGTGAGGATACCTGAACTAGCACTCCTTTTTCAGGAAATGACCATTACATTTTATCAACAGTTACACAATGCAAGGTATTGTCTAATTTCACAGACAATCCAGTGGATCTTATCCTGCATTCCTACACAAAACAGAACTCCCCGTGTTTCTGTAGAAGTCTTGCACGTGTAATAGCAATAGCATCAGACTACATAGAAGATGTCGGAACATTTGAGAAGTTAAATTTCTCTTTATAAAGCAATTGTGTCAGTTTGGTTCAAAAAGTCCAGTTTTATTACTGTTTTTGTGGTTACATAAGTTGTAAAAGTAACAGGATCAAAATTAAAAAGTCATGTTTCTTTTTAATATGTTCACTTCAAGCATCAATCAGCGCAAACAACTGCTATCTATACAATATTCTTTAATAAGCACATCCAACTTGTTTTACAAGAGCTCACGGCCAGAAATGCTTGCAAAGATCTTACCTTCTAGACAAGAGAAGAGTAACTTCTTGTCAGAGAACATATCTTCAGAGCAACAGCCCCTCCCTAACCTCCCACACTGCTCAGGAGAGAGTTTCTTACCACTGACATTACTCATTGAGACAAAAGCAAACCTTCACATGGGCCATCAATACAGGTATTAGCGTTTAACCAACTAAGAAAAAGACTAAGAAGGTTACTAGATAATCTACAACACGTATTTAATTCCCTTGACATTTTTTTGCAGAGAAACTCACCTGTATCACTCCTTCCATCATGTTCACCATCTTGTTGACTATTGCAATGACTTTGTGAGTACGTTCAGCAGGAGTGATGTCAGGTCTGTACTGGCTTGACAATACATACCGACATGTCATATACAAAACATACGTAGGTGACAGCTTAAAATGAACTGTCGAGCTATTTGTGTAATTTATAATGGCAGATAAGAAGGCA
The DNA here is from genome assembly GCF_026419915.1 of Harpia harpyja. Taxonomy (NCBI): domain Eukaryota; kingdom Metazoa; phylum Chordata; class Aves; order Accipitriformes; family Accipitridae; genus Harpia; species Harpia harpyja. The sequence continues at coordinate 38,453,724 of NC_068952.1, forward strand.
TCTTCAGCTGTAGAAAAAGACGAAAAAAACAACATGTCATAAAGCCAAAGACAGAAAGAAAATGAAATAAAACAATTTCATAACTTGCGACATAGAGGATTTCTTTTTAGAGCAAGAGCAGGGGAGAGGGGGAGCAACTTACAGGAATTTGAACTCTAAATTGTCTATTATGTACTACGGTTACTTAGGCACACTAACAACACACTTCCATATGAAGCTAGAAAATCTGATCATCAGGAAACAGTTCTGCACTATTTCCTATCTTTTTGCTGAAAATTTGCATCTTCAAGGGAACAGGAAAATGCAAGGCTTCCCTTGTCCATTCTATTCCTACAAAGCTCCCTTATTATAGGGAGTTTTATACTACTAAAAATCCATCTTTGCTTGATCAAAATCTATTTAGTTTCAAATATTTGAAGTCTGGACAATCTCTGGTATGATATTTTTTCTACCAGATCTGTGACCTTCAAAACCTGGGGACCAAGAAAACAAAAAATGAAATTCTAAATGAAAATGTAAACTTAATCAGATATTACATAAAATGGATTTTGACCAAGATGCAATCTATTATCCAAGGCATGGAGAACTGTATAGAAGAGAATTAATTCAATGTACTGTTGAGGAGGTGGGATTAACAATTTTTTCACAGTTAAATTTGAGTATCTAAAGATAAAGAGTTGAAATGCCATTAGAATTAGATGTGCATGAACCTGCCTCAATACCTGAAGTGTCTGTTCAGCCTCCCCAACAAAATAAGTTATATTGCTGGATTAGCTAACATCTGTTCAGTCAATATTCTTGTCAGTGTTTACTTAAGTTACCCTTAAGTTTTCAAACTGACTGAAATATTACACTATAGAAAAATGTGTCAACAGGTTAGTGTTATAACTTCACAATTTACTCACAGCTTTCCCTGAATTCAATACTGGCAGGTAGTATCAGTTCTGGTCCGTGGGTATCCTGAGGTCTAAAGAAAGAAGACAAAAATTGAAACAAACAATCCACACGGGTGGTATTAATTCCACTGTAAAATGACAGATTTCTGCAAATACACTGGTTCCAGATGCTGACACAACATCCCCAAAATGATCCTTTTTTTACCTTTCCTCTAGAATCATTAAGCTGTATCTGCCCGCAACACAACAGCTCAAAATACAGACTTAAACTGTGGAGTCTGTGATATTAATGAACATCCTCTTCTGTGCTGTATGGCAGACTGACGGGATCAGTTTGCCACCTGCCATTGACAGGATTCAAGTAACAAATTATTCATGGACACATGACAGAAAGTGAATGAAGCTTCATCTGAAACATCAGCTCAGTTACAACAAATGTACTTTGCTATCTTTAATGCCCTCAAAACTGATGAGAACTTGGTCGACTTATTTGTTCTTTCTTTTGATAAGGAGGAAAAGGAGGTAAAAATCTAGCCCCTACCCCCACCTGGCTGTTGCTATGCTAAGAAACAGCAGTCATTCCATGAGCCCCAGAACTACATCCTTACTTAAAACTGACTGCAGTGCTCTTTCTTGTCAGTACCTATCAGAGAATTCACAGAGAAGAAAAATGAACAGAAAATTGATTTTTCTGGTGTCTGCAAAAGGTTAAGCATGTATTTCATTCCTCCCTTAAGCAAAAGCATTAACTGAGCTGTTCTCTGTAGTTAGGCACCTATTTTTAGGGAATTTGTAAAAGCTTAACATCTTCTGCATGCAATAGCCATTTTTAACCACATGTAACACAATAGGTAGCTTTCTACTTTCCTCAGCAGCTTTGATAAAGAAAGGAATGTAACATAATTATATAAAGCCTCATTCTCGTGAGAAATATTAGTTATGTGACAAGGCAGAGATAGGACACTAAAGGCCTTTATTTTGGGTTTGGAGGGGGAGGGGGGTGTTTTTAAACTTGCAAAAACTTAAACCAACAGATAACATAGTTATGCCACCTAGATAATGCTTTATTATGAAAGGTGCTCAGCAAAATGAAGTTCTGGGGAGCTGAAAGTTAAGGAACAGCAGACAGCAGGGTAAGATGTACATAAATTTCTGCCAATTCCGTTACATTTCAAACATGACAGCACACCCTCTTTATGAAGAGTGCTCAGCTGGTGTGTAAATATTAGCATTTCCTCTGGTTTTACTGCTATAGATTTAAGATGAACTGATTTCTCACTATCTCCACGCTGTCCAAGGTGTGTCGTCTTCACTGAGAACTTAACGACTTCTGCAGAAAAATAACTAATACTCACACAGCATTATCAAAATAGAACTATAGTGATAACTCCAGAAAAATTTTTAATCTGTCATTATAGGAATGGTAATAAGACAAAGAAATATTTCAACAAACTGGCTGGTAAACCAGTGACAGATTTCAGCTGATGATTTACTTCCTTTCCTTTAGAACAAAAGGATAGTGATCCTTTTCAGCACAAAGGAAGGAACAGGATTCTCCATCTTCCCTCCAATGGAAGAGAAAGCGGTACATGAGATGAGAACTGATATGGATTAGTGCAAGATTGCTTACAGAATTTTAGAAACTGGCTTCAAGAGAGAAATGAATATGAAGTAGGAAGAGGAAAGACTTCTTTAAAAAAAGTTCATTTAGTTTTACCTGTAAATTAGTTCTCTAGGAACAGATGCAGTAGGTCAATTATTTTAGCTACCTTAGTATGAGTTTCCTTCAACTAATGTACCATTTTCTGCCCTCCCTAAGCACACACAAAAGAAATACTCTCTAATTAAGCTTTGCAAACTGGAAATTTAAGTTAAAATAACTCTCTGTGCTTCTGATATGATAGCAGCTAGCCAACCTGCTTTGTTACTGGATACATTTTAAGTATATATTGTCTTTGTGCTATTGCTTTTATACAAAAATCCTCTCTCTGTGGTGATGAGATTCTCTGAGCTAAACCAGTCTGAAAGTCTAGTTAAGGTATGTGTAGCAAGGCCATAAAATATTGATTAGGGGTTGCCTCATCTCTAAGTATCGTGTCAGGTAATATTACACTTCAAAATTGCATTAAAAACAATACATTCTCTAGATATTTCTGTATTCTCCTAGATTAATTGTCTGCGACAAACTGCATAAAAAAATAAAATATACTCTGTCCTTGTGAGGTTGTTTTAGCCAGCATACTAGCTACGTATAAATTTTGTAAGGCATGTTAAAATTAGGTATTAGGTAAGTGTCTGCATTCCATTAACATCGCTTATATATCACTATTCTCATTTCCAACCGAATGCATTTTTAAGAACTCCTGAAGGGTATCCAACGCAAAAAATGATCTTTTTTTCTTTTTTATTATATGCTTGCTCACGCTAATTGAAGTCAGTTATCTAACAAGGATGTATGACCATAATCCTTAACTAAATAGTCATTATCTTTTATTTCACAGAATCACATTTCAGTCAGAACAACCGTACGCAATAGGTAAAATGGAGCTATGCTCTCAAGATTTCAATTATTTTTTTCCTAGAGACAAAAAAATAAGGCAGCCAAATTCTAATCTTTGGTCTTCAACCCATTCAGTGACTGATGGGAGGAAAGTCTTTTTTGCCTTATTGTTCACCTTTGAACAGCCATGATGAACAGACACAAAAAGAACAGACAAGGACACTTAGTACAGCGGTGGACTAGTTGTACAGTAACAAGAACCTGGAAGTGTTCAGTGAAGATTTTTTGGTTCTTCGAACTAACACAGCAGTTACTTCACCCCATGATTACTGTCCTTACAGTTCACAAAATGAGACCAGAGTATCCCAGAGGAAGCCCAACAGAAGATTCACAAAATACATCCACAAAGGGTATAAAAATTTCACAAAGTTTTGTTGATCTTTCATAAGAGAGGAAAATTATAGGTAAAAGACTAGTAATTCAACAAGAAGGAGTTAAATCTTCGGCAACCTTAATAAAAACAGTTCTGAAAAAGACACTCAAGATGCCCAGGCACTCTAACAAGAGAGTGCAGAGTAGAACCAAGTTGTATTCTCCTGTAACTTCATTGAAAGCATCTAAAAGATGTCCCTGCTACAAAACACTAGAACATTAGGAATTCAGTTCAGGTGGAAGCACAATTTTCTGCTGTGCTGGTTTCAGATAGGATAGAGTTAATTTTCTTCCTAGTAACTGGTACACGGTGTTTTGGATTTAGTGTGAGAATAATGTTGATAACACACTGATGTTTTAGTTGTTGCTAAGTAGCACTTATCCAAAGTTAAAGATTTTTCAGTTTCCCATGCTCTGGCAGCAAGCAGGTATACAAGGAGCTGGGAGGGAGCATGGCCAGGACAGCTGACCCGAACTAGCCAAAGGGATATTCCATATCATAGAACGTCATGCTCAGTATATAAACTGGGGGGAGTTGGCCGGGAAGGGCCGTTCACTGCTCGGGCATCAGTCCGCACATGGTGAGCAATGGCATTGTGCATCACTTGTCTTTTCTTGGGTCTAATTTCTCTCTGTTATATTCCTTTTCATTACAATTATCATTATCATTATTGTCATTATTGTACTTTATTAAACCGTTCTCATCTCAACCCACGAGTTTTACTTCTTTTTTTTCAATTCTTCTCCCCATCCCACTGGGAGGGGGAGGAGGAATGATTGAGTAGCTGCATGGTGCCTAGTTGCCGGCTGGGGTTAAACCATGACGTCTGCCCTTTTTTTTCCCCTTTTTTCTTTTTTCTACCACTCACATCTCTGAACTCTGTCTTCCATCTAGCGAATAATAAATCCACCTAAAGGTACTAGAAGATTTACAGCTTCAATCACTACACTTTTTAACCTGCAGCACATTTACCTTAGTTTGCATCCATTTATCATAGCACTTCATCTAAATTTAAAAGCTGATTTATGTAGACAACAATACCATCTTGTATTTTCCTTAAGATTTGAAAAAAATTATTTTCACAGAATCGCTGAGGTGTGAAGGGACCTCTGGAGATCATCTAGTCCAACTTCCCTGCTCAAAGCAGGGTCAACTACAGCAAGTTGCTCACGACCTTGTCCAGTCAGTTTTTTAGTATCTTCAAGAACAGAGACTCCATACCTTCTCTGGGGAATCTGTTCCAGTGTTCAATCACTTTCACAGTAAAAGAAGTTCCTCCCCTCAGGTATTTACACACATTGATAAGATCTGCCCTGGGCCTTCACTTATCAAGGCTATGTAATTCCAACTCTAGGTACCCAGTCATTCTTCTCCTATGTTCTTTTTATCAGAACTGATTGGACTCCAGAGAAAAAACAATCACACAGAAGCCTAAGTTGAAACAGACCTCTAGAGATCACGTGCCCCAAACTTCTGTTCAAAGCAGGGCTTTATCCAGGGTTATCCAGAGCCTTGTCAAGCAGAACCTTGAAAATTTCCTGAGGAAGATTCTACCAGTTCTCCGGGCAACATATCCCAATATTCACTTGGTCCCAGAGTGAAGATTCTTCCCTGATGCCCCCTACAACCAGACAATTTTCCCCCAAAGCAACTTCTGCTCATTGCCTCTTCACCGGTCAACCAGTATCCTTGTGATGACAGCACCGCCATCTTCTCTGTAACTACCCTTCTAGGTATTGGAAGACTGCAGTTAGATCCACCCTGAGCCACCTTCCCTCTAGACTGAAAAAACCCTATCCTTTTGACCTTTCTTCATACACTGAGTCCTTTAATCCTCCAATCATCTTGGTGGAGATGTCCCTTCGCAGGACCGTTGCCACTTTTCCAACCTCTCTTGGACTGGAGGCACCAAAACTGGACGCAGTATACCAGGTGTGGCCTAACAAGAGCCAAGTAAAGGGGGATAATCACATCCCTTAACCTGCTGGCTGTGTTCTTGCTGATACAGCTCAGGACATAGATTGCCTTCACTGCTGCCTCAAGTTTAGCTTGCTGTACACCAGGACCCCAGGTTCTTTTCAGCAAAGCTACAATCCAGTCAGACTTCAGCCTACGTCTCTCTTGGCATTTTCTACCTCGTGTCCAGGGCCTCACATTTACTTTTCTTAAACTTCATGCAATTCTTGTTGCATAGGTGGCTCTTCTTTGTGGCTTATTTGCTGTCCTCCAAGTTTGGTATTACCCACAAACTTGGTGATGATGCATTCAATCCTGTCACCCAGATAGTTTATACAGTTACTAAGTAGTATCAGATCCAATACTGACCTTGAGAAACTCCATTCACAACCAGCTGCAAAGTTCAGCTTTAAGCCATTAACCATTACCCTTTCAGCCTGGCAGTTTAGCCAGTTTTCCACCCATCTTGCAGTCCACTGATCCAGACCATATCTTTTCAACAAGGATGTTCTGGGAGATTGTGACAATGCCTTGCTAGAATCATATAGATGATATGATGCCCAGAGCTCTCCCCTCATTAACTATGCAAGCTGTTCCACCACAGAAGCCAGTCAGGTGGGTCAAGCATGATTTATCCTTAGTAAATCCACGCTGTCTTTTCTTAACCACTTTCTTGTCCTTTGTGTGCCTTGAAATAGCTTCTACGAGGACTTGTTCTACAATTTTCCCAGGGCCTGAATTAATAATGACTGCTCAGTATTTTCTGGATCTTCCACTTTATCTTTTCTGTAGATGGGTATAATATTTGCCCTTTTCCAGCCATTCAGTACCTCTGATCTCCACGACCTTCCAAAGATGAGACAGTGGCTGACATCATTGCAAAACCAACTCCCACCATGGATGCACCCCATCAGGTCTCCTCTATTTATGATGGAAAATAGAGACAATTTTTGAAGCAATGCTAATATTAAAAGACATTTTCTAACTGGGAGTTGAGTCCTTTTGGATGGGCGCAAACTGAATTCGAACAAGGTATTATGAATACATGGAGACTGAATAGCAAGAAAATGGCATACGATTTGAAGTCAGTGTTTTCCACTATGGCTTTGGAAACAAACTGAATATGCAGGTTATGAAAACTGTCATTCTGTACCTGAAAAAAGGTCTTATGAGCAAAATAGGATAGCATTTATCTACTTACTAACAGCCACTATATCATAAAAGCAAAAATCAAGAAGGAGGTTTTATATGTAATTATAAGTTACATAACTTTACAAGACAAGCATTCAGAGGTAGCTAAAATTCTTGCTCACAAGACTTGCCAACAACACTACTGTAGAAATAGGAATGACTTGGTTATTTTCCTCTCCAGAGTAAATCACATCATCTTGCCACTGACAAATGAAAACTTCAAATAATTGTACTTCTGACCACAAATCAACAATGGTATGACATGACTATCAGCTTGGCTTTACAAAAAGAGAACTACAAATAACAGAATATTGAAACAAAGGAATAATTTTTTTTTTAAGTATTCTGAAGTTTTTTGCTTTGGTTGTTAATCCTGGGTTTTATTTGGAGTGGTATCTCAAAGGAAATCTTATTTTCCATAGGGAAAATCAGGTAGTTTAAAATATTTTAACAAACTGCTTGATCTATCTGAAAAATGTATCCAGTTTTTTTCCATTTTAAGAAGTAATGGATTACACATTTCCTACCTGCTTTCCTGTCTGCGGTAATCTTGCTGCTGTTCTATTCTAATCATCGGCTTCACCATTCCTCGTTCGGCTGTGCTGGATGCTGATGATGTCCTGTCACCATCAAGCCTGCTGGTGCTCTAATTCAAAACAGCGGGACAGGTGCTTAGCATGCAAACACTGGATTAGCCAGTATTTGTGCTTGGCACTATTAAAATGAAGTGTCAATGTGAGGCTTGAAAAGAGATGGGAAAACAGAAGAGAAGAGTACAGCAGAGAATCCAGCAGCTCAGCAGGTGTTTTCACCCCAGCAAAGCATCAAAGAGCACACTTGCAATTCAAAAGCCAACAATGGCCAGCTAGGAGCAACTATTTGTTAATGCATTGCAAGAACATATAATGAAAATCTCAAATGTCTTTATTTAAAAGTTGCATAGTTATCATTACAAAGTAAGAATGAGTTGTTAATGAAAACTTTAGCTAAGCGACAAGGTTAAACATATTAACAGATCTAAAACTGGCTATGCTCCCCTGCCCTGCTTCTGCCATAGCTCCAAGTGCTTCCATTATTGATCCATGCCATAATTTATCCTGTTCTTAAGGAAAGTCTGATCTGCTAGACAATATATAATTTTCCAGGACAAGAAGTGGCAATTCAAACTGCAATTTTTTATGTACAATTTCGTTTGTTTTCTTTCAGGTGTCACAAGTTCCTTAATAGGAAGCTTTTAATTTATGATTTCCAATTACATCGAGCCCTATCAGGAAGGGGAAAAACATGCTGCTTTAAGCAGCAAAATATATAGCAATTATTTTTCCGTAAAAACAGTTGAAAACAAAACATCAGTAAAATATGAAGCATTTCCACATTTCCTAATAAATTTCTCGGACTAAATAATTTGCTTTGACACAAGAAAACCTATCAAAAAGTGCATCTCGGAAAAAGAGTTTGAACAAAATAGTTCTTTCAGTACTGACATGCCAATCCATGAACTACTTTTCACCACCAAGCCTCAGAGAACTTTCATTATTGTTACCCCTTTTCCAAACAGAAAAAGCAAACTCCTAAGAGCAACTGTTAGAAAACAAGTGATTCACCACTGAGTTAACAAGATGTCATGCACATTCTCAAATGGTACAACTAAAAAAAAAAAAAAATTAAATAAAAAAAAATTCCCCAAGCTTCCCTAGGTCCACTAACAGTATTTTTCTAATGAGTCTGAAAAGAATATGAGGTATGCTATATAATAATGTCAGAAACTCCAATTCTGAGCAATTTTAAGGCATTTTAGTAGTTTACAAAGTTTCTTTTTTTTTTCCCCCTTTCAGAATGTCACTAAATAAATTCCTATCAAAGGCAAAGAATGCATCCAAGATAAAAGAAAGTACTGTCACAAGCAAAGCTACAAAGAGAAAAACTGAATCAGAAGTCTGTGGCAAGAAAAAAAAAATTAAAACTAACAAATATATTCAAAAGCTATCAGAGTATTATTAATGTCTACACTGCCACACCAATATCACTAAATTTCTTTACTACTATTTCAATTTGATAATAGTAGTAATAAAACATAAAAGGAAATGCATTTCTGAGAGGACTGCTACATTTCATACTGCTGAAATAATTCATTCTCTCATTTCATCTGAGACATGTGATCACAGCACCAAGAAAGGCATTAACCATTGTGTCATTTTACTCTGTCTGTTTGGACACGCAGTGTGGAAAATGCAACTCTGGCACAGAATTTATTAACAGAAAGACAGTGCAGAAAGCAAGCAAGAAAAGATTATCACCTCATAAAATGTTTATAACTATGACTGCAGAGGCAGTTTGTTTAGTCAGTGTTTGTACACTAGCTCTATTGAAATCAGAAGTCACATCCATTAAATTTTAAAAGCCTAGTTAAACACCCTTTCACATTTTATATAAAACATTTGTTTACCCTACCACAGATGACAATAGCCATATGCTACATACTTAAGATAATGATGTATAATTTCTAACAGGAATCTCTACCTGCATGTAATCTGCCTTCAATAGGTCAGTTTGGGGAGAAACTGGTCTAGGCTTGAGGAATTTCCCTAAAAGAAGCTACTATTCTTGGCATGGAATACATGTCAAATGCTAATACAAACTTAAACAAAACAGTTTTGTGGAAAAAAACAAAACAAAACAAAAACCACCAAAAACCCCATGCTGCACATGATACCCAAGCCCACCCACAAAAGGAAATGGCTGGGGAGAATGATGAACTGGCTGCACTTTACCAAATACTACTGATGTTATAATTTTGACCTAGCTTACACATCTTCTTTTATTATTTATTGATAATTTAGTCATAATATAATACCTTGCTTGCTGGTAATGCTGTTCCACTGTGAACATCTCCCTCCAGATCAAACGTGGTTTCCTGTACAGCTCTAAAAACAAGGTAACATTTCAAGTACTTTTTAGAAATTATATTGTTAAATATTTAACAAACAAGGAACAGAGTAGCTAAAATTAGTGAATTAAAATTCAAGAGGTATACCATGAGTCCAGTTAATATCCACGTTTTAAAAGGGGTTATCAATTCTTTATAGAAAAACACTACAAATATTTATACAGATAGTTTCCTCTGGGAAAACAGATTCCTAGTTATATTTTTTCCCAATCAAGCAAGAAAATATAAATACGCATGAACATAAATAATATAAATATAAAAACACATAAAAATATGTTCAAGGTATTGTATTCACTGTAGTAGACTTGCTACAATTTTTTGCTCAGCTCTTCAGTACTAAATGTACAACAATCTTGATAATGTAAATCATTCATAAATCATAGTAATACATTTTATTATCTGGTTATTCTAAAGATTTAAAAAAAAATATTTGATTGTTCCAGCTGCAATAGCCCTTTGCCAGAGATTTTGCTGTCCAGGTAAAAGCTCTGCAGTAGTGCAGTGCTTTGCAGTTGACTATGTGAACCTGCGAGAGCATTTGATTATTGATCTGTAGGCTAGATGTAGAATGAACTCAAGATTTAAGCAGTAATATTATATGACAGCTAAATGGCTGGAGGTCTTCCTGCAGACAGATCCTACAACAAGCACACAGTGTACTACCACATTAAAATAAAGTGGAGAAAAAATAGTAATGGTTAAACTATACATCTGTATTAACTCAGCAGAAAGACCCTCTTTTCCTAGGTATCCTTCACTCATCTCCAAGCCGCTTTGTTTCTTTTCCAAACCACAGTATACTACAGTAGTAGCCTCATTTGGACCCAGAGAGGATGGAAGATATGATGGGGTTTTTTCCCCATGCTATACAGTCCAATTTTAAGATTGTTTCTCCTGAACATTTCTATAGCCACTGAACAGAATACCTGAGCCCCTACAAGTCACTAAATCTATAATCAGTATTTTTATTAGGCACCTATCAAAAATGTGAATATACACAGAAACAACAGGGTGGACTTCTGGACTGTTAGTCCTTGCAACACAAACTAGAAGATAAGTAATCACACTGTAAAAAGTGGTTGCTATATTGAGACATTTAGTTCCCTATCTTGACAGTATCATTTCGTGACTACCCTACCTAATTTCCAAATCCTTCTAGTGCAATTTTTAAAGTTACCATCTGAGAAAAAAACAAAAACCAGGCTCTCTGAAAACATTCAGCAAATTCTTTACTTTTCCTGGAGGTTGGATGACCTTTGAAATACATTAAAATAAGGCATTCCACTGTTTTTAACACAAAAGTGAGCATCAGGAAAACTTGTCTGAATACTTCATAATGAAAAAGACACTTGCTAATCCTAAAAAAAATCACAAGGTGGAGCTCAAGTATTAAAACAGTTATTATACACTTAACACTTAAATGCAGCTACTCGGAACTCATTTAAACTCACACTCTAGTCACAGGCTGTTTATAATGTGCTCATTCTCTATTTTTTCCAAGGCTCCCCCCTTCACCTCAGCGGGAAGAAAATGAATTTTACTCACCCAGTTTTGTGTCTTGGACCTTTGACCATAAGACTTGCATCAATAGGTCTTTTGGGAATAATATGGTCCTGAGTGGGATCCACAAACTTAAATACATGAGATGACCCAAACTGAACCTTCATTCCACTTTGCAGCATAGTGGTTTCTGAAATACGCTGACCTTCCACGTAGGTTTCGGCATCAATGCTTCTCGGGGTTACAGTAACAACTCCGTCCATATTAGTGAGGTCACAATGATGAGGCTGAATTCCTGGACCAAATAACTGGAAATAGAATTAATCAACATGGAATAAACTAAATTATACAGCAGCAGAAATTAAAACAGAAAGATTGAGCTGCAGCTTATCCTATTTACAGACTAGTAACTTTGCTTTCTTATGAATTTAACACAGATGAGTGGTGCTAAAAATCAGTTGAGTTTCACTTCAATTTTCCTTGCAACAGAGATAATAAAACCCACATTTAACTAATATGTGCAGCAGAAATCCCTTAATGAAAAGTTTTTCACTTTTTTGGTCATATGCTGTTCAGAACTGTTTTCTTCCACTTGCTGTTTTGATGCGAAATCTCACAATGCAAGTATTTACAAGCCAACTGCTGCGCTGACGTGGACCCAGGGTGCTGTAAGAGACTCCCTGGCATGAACTTCATACAACTATGCTTGTTTTATACATTTAAGAAATACTACCTCACTCAAAGGGGTTGAGACTAGGACTTGAAAGCCATTAAGCAGTTGTGATAACACCGATAAATACCATTTGATCCAGTGATGAAAAAGAATACCCCACTTTAAATAATGAAACCCTTACTTTCCTCATAAAGCAAGACAGAGAAAATACAATGAATCAGAGAGCTACGACCATTAACATGAAATTGCAGCAATATTTTAGCCTTCTAGCTTTGAAGGGTATTCACAGAATATTTTACTAGTTTCCACAATTACACTTAACTGACCAGAGATCAGATCAGTTCTGTCATCTGAGTCTGCTTTTTTTCCATACCTGAATAGAATTGTCATCAAATTTTTCGGTTCCAACTTCAGTGACACTTAATTGTAGACGATAGAGCTTTGGCTTATCTCTGGAGTCAGAACCATCTGTACAGCAAGTGACAAATATTAATTTGCAAGCTATTAAAGTTCAAATACACTACTATTGCAACTCTACACTATTGCAATTTAGTTCAGAGTAGCGGTGTTTACCTAAAAAGTAACTGAGTGACATTCTTTCAAGATTTGTTGGGAACTCAGTTGTTCATCGTCATGTAAAACCACTGAAAGTAGACAGAGCCCACTCAGAGTGGCTGTTTTCTACAAGTGCAAAGAGCAAAGTAATCAAGAACCACTATTCTGAACATACTTTGAAGAACTTTCTCTGTTTCCTGAGTACTTTAAGCAATACATTTTTTGTTAATCTCTAAGATTTTTATATGGGTTTATCAATATGGGTTTAAAAGATTTAGAATATAAGATATCTGCAGATCTCTATAGTAATAGTATTTAGAACATGGTTTAGGGGGCATGGTTAATGGTTGGACTCTATGATCTTGAAGGTCTTTTCCAACCAAAATGATTCTATGATTGATCTTACTAGAAGTACACATTATCAGCAATATCTACTGACAGACGGCCAACACACCAAACTTTCCCATTCATCAGATACTGAAATAGGGCCATATTAAAAGAGAATGTTACAAAATGTTTACCTATGACAGCTTTAGTCTTGATATACAGGACTGCAGCACTTCTGGCCTTATCTTTATAGTCCCATTGACCTGTATTTTCATCTCGCAGAAAATGAGGTCAAAGAAAGTTCATTTTCCTCCTCCCCCTCAAAGAACATTGTCCAAATAGAATAAAATTTCAGAAGATACACCAGATGCAGCACAGGGTTTAGCTGCTGCCTTCACAGGCTAACATAGATGGATTTTGGCATACATATAAATCTTCCCTGCTTCCCAGAAAATACCACAACTTTAAATACTATCAGATACTAAACTAATACTGCCACTTCTGACTTCTCTCCAATTTCTCCTCCAAAGGGAAGATGAAAAAAAAGGGAGGCTGCAAGACAAAGAATGTCTTACCTGTGGACATGAACAATGATTTCAAGTCATCACCAAAAAGCATTAGAGAATATTACTAAAGCCATGGCACATACAGTGAAACTGCCTTCAGTAGGATATTAGTCATCTTCAAATTTTAAATGAAAGTCAATATAAACAGAATCTCCATAAATCTAATCGTAAACACCCAGCATTATTATAAGGATGTTAAAAATTAAAATCAGAATGCAAGCCATTTAACCATAAAATTTCACTTAGTCTATGAAGTCCTCTATCAATCCTTCAATGAACATTATTTAAAGGAATTAAAAGTCAACAGCACAGAGAAAATTTAACCTTTAAGAACTATACACTGATTAAAAGCAGGAGATAGAAAGGAAGGCAACAGTACAAAAGAACAGAAAACGCATAGTGAATGGAGGGCGGAAGAAGCTGGGTATCAATGAATAATGATACCAACAGAATTTTACATGTTTCTGACATGGGGAAAAATATAATAGGTGCTTCTAGTAGTAAGCTTCTCCTGGAGGTGTTGTGATGTTATTGGGACATAACGACATCAGGCAGAGACAGTCCATAGACTAGTACTACGAATACCAAAGTTAAGTGCTGACACTATAGTAATAACCAGTTATTGAATATATTTAGAACCACTATTGTAATAGTAGTATGTCATCCATCACAAACCAAGTATTAAACGTAAGAGCACTCAGTCCTCTCGACATTTTTCAGGTACAGGGATAAGCCTTTTATTAAATCCCAATATTTGACTCGATAAAGACATACATCTAATATCACTGTACACTAAAAAAGGTAATGCTAATATACTATCTTCAGCAATTTAAACTGTGTGCAGTTTTTAATACTTAATGATACTAATCAGAAATTACAGAGCTGTATCTTCAATGTCACCAAATGCAGACATGTAATACACTACCGAATACATTTGGCTGCTTACCCCCAATTCTCTGAATTGTTATTACGTCTCCCCACAACTTACACATCAAAACTTAGAGTAGCTCCTTCATTTATTTATTTATGAATCCAAAAGCCAAACATTTCCTCCTCCTATCCACATCCCAGTTTGGTAAAACTGGCACCCAAAAGATACCAGATTCCGTTTGGAGGCAAGGACCCTTATTCAACATGCAAAAATACTGGAATTTCAAAAGTCAGTGGCACAGAAGTCAGGGTTAGCTATTTAGGGCTTTTGTTCTTAATTTCTTTTGGCACTTTCTCCTAAACCCTTTTTATACAGGTTAGAGAACAGGCTTTACAGTCTAGTGATTTCACCTTTATACTAAATATATGCCCCGCCCGCCGTATTTTTTCGTTTTTGTCATCTTAAGAAGAAAAAAAAAAACAAAAGAAACTTAAAAAAATTCCTACATATTTCTGAAATATTCTGTAAAATACACAATAAAATATTATGTTTTTCACATGTTTAAGATAATTTTGGAATCTCATTCCCGAGTTCAGCATTTGTGAATAGTCACTCAATACCGAGTTCCTGCTAATAAATGTTTAGCCTCAAACCACTGTATATCCTCAATATAGGTGCATGTCACGTAAAATGTGCTTTCACACAAGAAATGTATTTTAGTATCACAATGTTTATGCTGAGGCAAATTAAGACTGTTTTGCTTCTCTGGAGTGTCTAATATAACAAGAAAAAAAAAAACTTACTTTAAAACCACAGCACTAGATACAAACTTTTTTTTTTTCTTCCCAGAAAATGAGAAAAATTCAAGGAGTTACGGAAAGTCATTTGGAACACACACATAATCACCCACCAGTAAAAACCCATTTCTACAGTAAAAGGTATCTTAATCTTGAAGAGAATTACTACAAATTCTAAAAAGGATGAAAGGCCTTTTTGTTCTAGGGGAGGGATGCAGGAGGGAAGGAAGGTTGCATTATACTACAGTCTTGTATTTCCTGTTTTTCAACAGCTGGAAGCTCGCCTAAATGTTGTTTGGAATGCATTCTTCAACTCACTGCAGCAGGATACAGATTCTGCCATACCTATGGCAAAGTCCCTGCTCCCCAAACCATGACAGTCCAAGAAGGCTGTTCTTAGCTTCTAAGGACCAAACTTTAAAGACTTCTGATGGTTCAGAAAGGCAGTACATACGATCTAAGTCATACGAGTTAAGGTCCAGAATTTGCAGGGGGAGGGAATAATACATCTGGGGTTTTTATCTGACACAACAATAATTTTCTTTTAATTCAGAAATTTGAAAGATTGAAGTTCTCAGAAAGGTGGGCATTAATAAACAATGCAGAAGAAGCAGGAAGAGGCATAAGGAAAATGTATGAATTCTATACAAACTTGTTCATTTTATATGTGTGCTTAAGTAACACATGGCATGGAAGAAAGATGGCCTGTATTCTATTTATGGCACCCATGACTGAATAACATTAGCATAGCTAGACAGGTACAGAAAATGTCCTGCGGGGGGGGGGGGGGGGGGGGCGGGGGGGGGGTTAAGCCTAGAAAATTGAATTGGAATATGCCTCCCAGATGTGCCTCCAAGACACAAGCTGAAGAAGCAAGAACTATGATTCAAGAGACCAAGTCAGCCACTATTGCATACATTAAACTTCATTATCTAACTGAAAAAGCTTTTCCCAGTGACATCATATGAGGGTTCGAATAAACTTGGTACAGTTTGCATTTGAAATAACTTTCATGAGTTATTCTCCTCCATGACAGAAGTACACATATGAAGATACATAAACATCTATGTATACTGCCTATCACAGATTGAAACCTTGTATTTCAAGAGGTAACCCTCAATCAGAAAGCAGACCTTATCAAAGACCAGGCAGGAAACAGTGTTTTTCAAACACACTAAAGCATGTAAATGTACAGTAAAAACCGCTATAAAACACAGAGTGTGAAGTAAAAAGATGCACAGTATATTACTATTCACCTATAGTCACTAGTGAAATTGTTTATGTAAAATCTGTGAAAACTGTGGCTTTCTGTCAGTTTCCATGCTAAGGATGCAATGTAAATAGATTTCATGACTGGGTTTATGCAGTTACGAGTCAACATTCACACTTCAAATACCAGCGTGTGCTGTGTAGCGAACGTAAGTGAACAATTACTGTAAGCACATCAACTTAGTGATTCATAACGCAAATGTACATTTTTTTATCAACAGAAAAAGACAAGACAGGCTCTCTTCATGGATATATATTTTAAATGCATTACTTCACCACTAAAAGGTAAACCCTACACCACTTTGGAGATGGTAATTTTAAATTGATTTCGCTAATCCAGTGTTTGAAACAATGCTGGGAGATAGTATTGACTTAAAACCAGAAGATCAGATCATAGAAAACAAGTAAGCCCAAAGCTGAACAAAAATGTCCACACAAGGGACTGCACCTATTGACTTAAAAATTAGTTAAATCCACATTTGAAAAGCATCACATTTCCTGCACAAGTTCCTGAGTGCTTAGAATTTAGCCAGCAAGAAGTTTAAGAGATTGGTGGGGCAGGTTTGAAATATCATGTCAAATTCAGGAGATAATTCTGCTATTAAATTTCAGACAAGATGTGCTCTTTCAGCAGAAAGAGCCAATAGCAAACATTTTTGGTAAAGGAAGATTCAGTGAGGAATGTAACAAACGACAAAGCTCCTTCAAACACGTAAAAGTGTTACCACATACCATACTGCAGTTCTGTTCTCAGAAGGAAGGTTGGCCAGGGAAACCACCCTGGTCAAGGCTTTCAAGCTTCTCCAACCTCCTGCAATTCTTCTTTCCGAATTGTTATACCTGCATGTTCTCAGCATCTCCGATTGCTATCAATTCTAAAGCTCAGGGTTGCTTTTTTTGTGATGAGGCAGGAAGAAAAGGCTTAAGGTTTTGCCTTTTTTTTTTTTAAATGCTTTATAATTTTTATTTCAGGCTTGTAGGATAAATCTCAGAGGCTCACATCCTTAAAAAATGGCTTTTTGTCACTTTTCTCAGCCTTTAAATATTATGATTGAACAACTGAAGTTAGTAACATCCCTGAACTCATCAGCAACCATATTTACAGATAACATTGACAGCATCAGCTATTTAAAGTGCTGCCATATCTCACTTCAGTCTATCCAGTCTATCCCTATTACTATCAGATTCACCTCAGTTTATTGGTTCGTTTACGTGACTTGGAAGACAGAGACAATTGCTGACTGCCACATTTACAGCCACAAGCTACTGAAGTGCATCCTCTACCATACTGTGCAGAATCTGATCTTCAGTTTATAAGTCATACAACCAGCAACATCAGCAGCTGTGGAGAAGCAGAAAAACAGGACATACTTCCAGCAGCAAACTTACTGAATTTGTGCAATTGCACAGGGCATGAAACCGAAGTCTGCCAGGTTCTTCTGCAAGAATATAAACAGCCAATGTTTTGACAGAAGGACATTTCTACTGGAGTTATTTCTGTAAGTACAAGTATCCCAAAATGCATTGTGAAAAAGACCTCTTTTTCACACTTGTGAGAAAGATTTAAGATTTTAAGATTTTAATTTTTTTTCCAGTGAGATGCAACCAAATTTCAAGCTTTCTACCCAATGGTCAGGTGTACCTGCAGAACTCGTCTACGCTTATCAGTTCAGCACACTCTACAGAACTTTTCTGCTTTCTGGAATAATGACATTAATGAAATGGAAGTCTGAATTCATCAGAGGTGAGCACTGGAGGCTTAAGTTTGAACAGAGTTCTTTAAACCCCAGTATCGTACTCCACAGCCATGAAAGGGTGAGCAACACCGACAGACATATAGTACTTTCATAGCAGTCTAGAAAATAAAACGAGGAAACGGACACTAACAAACTAAGAAAAGGAAAAGGTATTTTGGTAGATACTTCATGATGAAGAAGAAAGTGGCTTTCTATTCTTGTCTATTTGGCCAAACCAGGACGTATCTGCACATTACTCTAAACTTTAAGGAGAATCAAAAGATCCATAATATTTGTAGGTTAGGTTATCAAATTTCAAATGCTACAGATAAAACTGAACAAGACTTTACTGTCTAATGTGGCTAAATCTCTTTGATGTACACCGTTAATGTTAGACAACACCACAAGCCAGGCAGCAGAAATACCAAAGGATGCTATGGGACACCACAGAGCAGAAAGTGAGGTCACTTTACCAGTGGTCCAAACACTATTTCACATAAAAATCATCACGGATTTCATCTACTGCATCAATGCCATCAAACACTGAGAAGCACAATTAACTTCCATGCCATTTACCCAATTCACTTTTTAACTATGAATTGTGCAAGCAGATGGATCAAAGAACTTTTTTCTTTCTACCACAATACTGCTTGTAAACCACCCTATGAAATTTAGTTGTTAGCTGGAAGGTTGAACTCTTTAGGTGGTAGCACATTCATGATCTATTTGATCTTTGTTCACAGATAGAATAATTAAATGGCAGCTGACAAGACAGATGATTACTTCACAGAATCAGTCCCTTGGAAAAAAGTAAGATAAAAGTAAGATAACCAAGATAGCCTTTCATTTGTCAACAAGAAACAAAAGATTTACAGCCAGCGATATTTTTAGTGACTAATGAGAGAACAGTATTAAATATAGCGTTACCTTCATAAGCGTGATAGTTGTAGTAGGCAAAGTGATTCCTTCTCCCTGGGGTTAGAAACACATGCAGAGGACCCAGGTGAAGGCAGCACCAGCAGGACAGATACCATGCAGAACATGCGGAAGAGGGCAGGAAAAGAAAAAGACAGGAAAGGGTGAAACTGTAGCCAGACAACACTTACTCAATTTCTAAGGATGAAGTGCATTAAACTCTTTCAACTTTAGAAACTGCATAAAGACATCAGTACTACAAAGCTACTGAATGGAACAATCCTTATTGTTTAGAAAAGCGACAACAAGCTGTTAGAAGAAAAACATGAACAATAGGTCAGTCCCACAGGCAACGTGCAAAGGCTTAGTACACAGCTTTGCCACCTGTGGCATTTCAGATTGTTTTTCCTCTCTCAGTTAATGGATGTCTTGCTCCACTGCCCAAGCACAACGTTTTAATACTAAAGCAACTAGACTCCACGAAGAGTAGGAGTTTAGAGCACAAGAAAAGAAATAGAAAGTACTATTAAAACAACCTGAAATATTAATATGCAAATCAAACCTCAGCATATAGAACACAATGTAAAATACACTTAATATATTATGTGTACTGCTAATTTCATCTGGGGTTTTTTTGTTTTGTTCTTTTTAAAACCCACACTATTTGACTATGAATTTAAACTTTTGTTTACAGTTCTGGTCAAAGTTTTTGGCACCAATTTCCAACCTTGCTTCTCAAAAGGTAAACAACCACACTTCAAATTGTAAATCACTTGTCTGGATACCTGAACGTACCCAAGTTACACTCAGTAGGAAAAAGAGCTGCAAATATGAAGACAATAGAAAATCAGAGTAGAAGCTGTATGTGTTTTATCAGTTGTTGTGCTATAAACAATCAAGCTCCCCTGGCTGTTCCCAGATCATAAAGTTAATCATAAATTACAATGTAGCCCAGACAGTTGCAATGATGCCAAAATAAAACCCAGCCTTGCTAGTCTGTTTGAAGGTTCCATACAGGCTGAAAGAAGTTTAGCAAAGAAGTTTGATTTAAAAATTCATGTTCTTGTCCTTGTAAAAATGTATTTTTCATGTATGGCACTGTCAAATATATCTTACTCGGTATGCTACAGTATACTTCTAAATGTAAACCAAAACAGATTTAAGCAGTGCTTTTCTGGTTCCCCCTCCAAGTCACAAGATGACATGTTAAACCATTTTACTTCTTACCAAGTTTTAAACCCCCAAATCCAAAGGAAGATTGAATGATTTTTTTGATTTTGAAACAAAACTTCATACTTGAAACCATGCTAGTAGAGACAAAGGCTTAAGTCAATCATTTTTTTTTTTACTCCAAATATTTGCTACTGAAATTTTGGTATTATAGCAATATGCAGCTCTACTTCTAGAGAGCTCCAATTCAGAATCTGACATCAGAAGAACAATTGATGTGGCATTCACTTACACTGCCAATAGACTTTCTTGTACTTCCAATGAAAGTCTTATTTTTGGAAAATCTAAATGACTATGTAATAATGGAACTTAGATTATTAGATAACCAGAATTCTTACCTGGGCTTAGTTCTACCAGGTATGGTAGTTTCTCAGGAGGAAGGCAAGAGCCATAGCCAGACCCGTCAACTCTGTCCTTCCCCTTTAATGGCTTTCCATCAGTTATTTTCTTGGATTTCTTTGGGACATAATCAGCAGGCCGCCTTTTCAACTGAAAGACTAGTATTCCTAAAACACAGTATTATACATCCTTTGAGTCTCACTATCAATGAACAATCACATACCCAACATCCATTAATTTCTAAGTGTTCCACAGGATTACTAGGTTCCTGACACTTCTTTATGCAGTTATTTTTAAGTTAAAACTACTTAAAAGGTTAACAGCATACTTCTCCACAGTGGATAATTCAGAAACTTTAGGATAAAATGTGGAGGGGGGGGGGGGGGGGGGGAAGTCTAAAGTTGCATTACCAGAAACAGTGCTGAATGAAATAGTAAATAGCTCTAAAAGCACTTAGTATTAAAAGTGCCTGAAAACAAAACACTTTAAAATATATGTTCCAATTTCTTACTTTACAGGGGTCCACACCATGGCTTACAACACCCAAGGCACAAAATCTCTTAAAGCTTTTTAGACATACCTTTATCACTAGGCCACTCCCTGAATATCTGCAGTGGACACTCATCATCATCAAGAATAGTTTCTTTAGCACCTTTATCATCAGAGTGCTGAGCACCAGGAGGCAGCATGACCTAGAAAAGAACCATTATCAGTTTTCAGAGCTGTTAGTAGACAATTAGAACACAGGATTCAAGGGTCTCCCTTCTGATTATTTTTGTTTGTTTATAACAAGAGATAAAACGAAAGAATTCAGTAACTTTAAACGCATCTTGCTTTCCAAGACTTTTTCTAACTCTCTCTCTCTTGCCTCTTGTTATGGTTAAATCACACTTCCCAGAATACCAGATATATTTAAAAAGCAAAGGAAAGCAAGTTACACTTAACATAGACAAGACCATCTTTCAGTAAACAAAAGTATTCCAATTTCTCAACAGCCAAGGGAAAGAAAAAAACCCAAAACCTGTGGAGGTTTTTTATTTTTAAATAAAACTTAAGTTTCCTTTATTATCTCACACTCTGGAATCAGCCTTTCATTTTGCTAATGCCATTCCGCTAAGGCAACATGGAAGTATCTCTAGAAATGGCAAGACAAGCTGGCAAAGCAAATGTCGTGATACCTCCTGCATCCTTGTCTTACCCAACCTTTACCTGATCTACACAGAGATTAGGGGCACGACCGGCGCATTTCACACAATTGCTTCATGCTGCCTAGCTTCAAAGAAGAACCAAAACTAAGTACACTTTGGGAACAGAACCACAGACCATTCATACCTTTTACAGCTGTATCCTTACAAGGTAGAGGAAGGGGAAAACCTTGATTCATGAGTTCTGACTCTAAAGAAGACACAGCCTGTGATTTCATGCACATTTGCATTACTGCTCCCCACAGCAGTCAAACATAAAAAACAATGACAGGCAGTATTACAGTGCATGAGTACCTTCTGAGTTAAAGATAGATCTTTCAAAGCTGAATGAAAAAATAAAATAAATTTTACTCCCTCATTTGTGATCCTAACAGTGTTATTTAAATTCATAGACAGCTCTGTTTTAAACAAACTACTCAAAATTATTCCCATCTCTGAACTATGACCCAGGTAACACCTTCTGAAGTCACGGAGCTATTGGCTACTGCACACTACTATGCTGCAGCCCTCAAGAGGCTTTCCACTCTTACTTGTCGCCTTCTCTCCACACCCATTTCAGTGTTAACTAAGTTCTCACAGATCCACCTCAAACATCCTTTCATCTTCTTCCAAGCAGGAAACAAGTACATTTAACATCAAAAGTATGTAATCGAGTCATTGGCCTTTCCCTAAAACATCTTCTATGCAAAACCTCGCTAAACATAGAACTAATCAAATTATCTGTAATTAGATTTTCAAATAGACAAGATATTATAAAACGAGGAAAACATTAAAATGTATAAACTGAAGGGAAACAGAAACACATCTACACTCAAATCTTATCTTGCCAAACCACTCTATTTCACATCTCAGATTTTAAAATCAATTATACCTACGGGATAATTTTGATTAGCTAATTAAAGTAACACTGTGTTTCAAGCCTTATTCAACAAGCAACAGTTTTTAAATTCCAAAGCCCTCCAGACAGAAGGTACCTAATTACAACACAAGAACTACACGCTACAGCATGTGTACCAGGGGCTGACCAACACTGGACTGGGGAGCAAACCGAAGAAAACCCAAAAGCAGTGAAGTTAGAGGACAGATGAGATAAAAATACATAGGTGCTAATACTTGATACTACTTCTGCCTTGCAACTTGGATGCGCATCTGTACTTGGCATTGGGCTTAAGTAAACTAGACAGGTTAGAGAAGAGGGGTCCCAAAAGCACTAATCGCCTTGTCCTCCCAGCCAGTTACCGTCCCTCCCATCCCTCAGGAAGCGTGAGCTGATAACTCAGGCACACCTCACCTAAAAAAAAGTGCGTGACCTAACCTGCAGAGAGACACAAAACACCACATCCCGGCTTACGCAGGCCAGGAGGCTTCTAATTGTGACGAAGCCATTTTAGAAAACATCTCTATGCTTTAGGCGAATGCTGCCTCAGTGTCACCCCCAAAGCTGAAATGCCTACATTTTAGAGTAACGGAAAAACATGGGAACAAGTTTATATTATGATTGTCTTTCAGCTCATGGGTAGAGATTTGCTTTCATTTTGAAAAACAGAAGATGCAGTTAAATATCCTTTCATGAATTTGAATCCATACAGACTGCTGAGATCAGGCACAGACATTTCCCTGATTTCTGCAACAGCGTAGGAAATGGAGATGGGTAAAACCAGCTTAAGATCACAAGTCTTGGAAGCAGGCTGTCAGCTGACAACCTACAAACTGAAACAAATTCCTAACAGATAATTAGGAAGAATATACTCTGCTTCTTCATAATTGCATTCATGAGCATATACAAATTATCATAAAGTCATTCCAATCTATATTTATTCACTTAAAATGCAGTGAAACTTGCAGAAAGTACAAGCTAAGAAATTTAAATTAAGTCCATAGCAACTTAGGTCTTAACTTCCAATGCATTTGCTGGGATAAACAAGTAAGAAAAGATAATACTCAAATATTTAAGCTGCCTGTGGTAAGTAATAGCTACAGATCAAGTTATCAGATCTAGCCTTAGCAAAACTTTCACACACAAAAACCCCATGCTATAATAGCTCTTCAATAAGCTCTTCTGTCATTTTAATGTTTTTTAAATAAAAAACTCGTATCTACTGTATATTTTAGTATAACTGCTTATTCAAATGAATTAATCCTCCATTCTCCTTACAAGTTGGGAATACAGGCTCCACACATGCCTCTGAAAAAAACCACCAAAACCAATGGAACTTGCTAAAAATATTTAATGTTTGATGTCTGTAATGTCTATTTCTTAAAAACAAAACAACAGAAAAACCCCAAAAAACTCATCAGCATGAACTGCATGGTTTTGCTCGACATTACAAAAAGTTATTCATGCCTTATCCTCAAGTGAAAAATAAGAGCACGCTAAAACAAAAGTCTAACAAAGATTCCACTTTTAAGAGTTAACTGGTTTGCTGCATGCCTGAAGTCTTATGCCCTAAGTGAATATGCACAGGTAGCTTGGAAGACTAGACTGTCTAATTAATTAGACATCTTGAGAGATGTGCAGTGAACCCAGTATTATTCAGGGAAACTCAAACCAAGCAAACTGAAACAAAACGTGTATTGGAACAAACTTGCATTCACTTGATTACACAGAAAAGCATTTTGGAAGTGGGCATAAAGGTACATCCTGATACACCGCAAACCAGGGTATGAGAGCAAGGAACTATCAGGAAATTGCCATTTACAATAAAAAGTTGTCAATGGGAAGTGTTAAGAAAAATTCTTACAATGTTCACCTTTCAACTGAAACTTCAGAAGCAAGCGAACTTTATTACAGGTACTTATGCAGCCTTATAAAAGGTCTTGCCACGTAACTTAAAATTCATCTTAACAGTTAAGTAAATGTCAACTGCTTAAGTCTTTTCTAAAGACACTTCACCTGCCACCCAAAGAGAACAAAACATTTAAAAATCCCAACCAGTAAGAAACTGAAGTTATACATTCCACTGTACACTGTTTTAAACCCAGCAAAAAGTAAAGAATAGGAACATGTGCCAGAAGACTTGTCTTCCACAGAACACTGTAAAGTGTCAGAAGAACAGGGGCAAAAGCCCCACCAGGGGTAAAGAACAGCTATGAGACATCAGTGTAAAGGAGCACCAATGGCCATGACAGCTATGTAGCACTGTATTTGTGAGCTTCCAAAAAAGAAAAGAGTGATGAAAGACACATCAAGCTAAAGCTAGGATATTTTAACATTTCAAGCAAGGAAAGCAACTTCATAAAATATTTGGCAAAAAGTAGATTTTAAAGTTAGGTTAAAAATACTCAACTTTATTAAAAAAGGAAGTATTATCATATTTAAAACCCAAGCACTGTACCAGCAGAGGCGCTGAGAAAGGCGAGGCAGATTTCAGCCAACTACAATGATTTATGGTGAGCAAAACAATAAGGTCTTCTACACTTAAAGGTATAAAAAAAGATCTGCTATTAGCCAATGAAGACCACTCACGTGTGCTTATGTTTACATTTGAAATACAACTTACATCAGTATAGAAACTTACTGTATGAAGACGATGTGTTGCTCAGAAAAGACAAAATATTTTCCAGAAGTGCTTTCCAGAAAACTAATTTAAATCAATTTGCTTCACAGCAGAGACTTTGGTAATCTTTCCCAAGATCAAAGCAACATTCCTTAGACCATTTTCTGCATTAAACATCCCCACACAAGATCAGAATACAAGGGGAGGTGACAGAGACCACCACCACCACAACAGTGACTTGCAAAAGTTTCCCTGGTAAGTTCAATCAGTTCAATAAATTCCCTAAAATATAAATATTTCATAATACGTCATAATACCATCTAACTCTGAACTAAACAGACTGATATAAAACTATCTTCCAAACTCAGTCACAATGTTTCTGCTGTAGCCCACAATTCTCTCAAACCAGCAGAAAAACGAGTGTGTCAAGTCAGCAGCCTATTTAATAAGATCAATGACTGAGAATCAAGAATTTCATTCATAGAACCCACAATATTAAGATAATTGTCATAATTAAAGCTAGACATAAAAAAATACTTCACAGCCAAAACTGAGAATCAATTTTTAATACGCCGTGTCATTAAAAAAAAACAAAAACCTATTACTTACAAAATTATTCCCCTCTATAATAAAAATCTATGTAAAAAATTTTACGGTAGTGAAGTAAAATTAACTTGCACAGTTGGGACCCCAATTACAGGTTAATGAAGACAAAGATAAAATGCCCAGAACGTCATTAAGAATATGTCTAGAACTAAGACAAAACTGTTTAAACAATAAAAACTAAGATTAGTTCACTGCTCCAAAACTACAAAAGCACTACCACCGTACGGTTTCCTTATTAATAATTAGAACAACATTAGAGCAACATGTCAATTCCAAGCTAATTATATCACTAGAGGCTGTAAGCACAGCAAAAGTAGACACTAAGGTTACTCAAAGATATCATAAAAAAACAAATCGGAAAGCAACTTGAAGACCAAAGATATATCCACATCTTTCAGAGCAGCTAGAAAGTGCAGGGAATAGCAAATAATACAAGCTTCCTTACTGTTTTCCAGTGGCACTTTAAGCACTGGAGAAGAGGCAGGGGAAGAGAGTGCAATATGATGAGACACATTTTTCCCTTTCTTTCATCATTTTAAGGAACAACAAATCCAAGTTTATTAGACAAGTAACAGCCAGAAATGTAATCGAAGATTGGACTCAAACAAGGATCAAATGTTTCAAGTCTCACTGTTCTCCTTCAGAAGATGATATGGACAGAAGTTTGTAACTTTTAATCAGTACTGCCTATGGGACTTTTTGGTAAAGCCATACCTCTAAGAAACAGCAATTCTATACAATTCATTTAGAACTCCTAA
This sequence comes from Harpia harpyja, assembly GCF_026419915.1. Lineage (NCBI taxonomy): Eukaryota > Metazoa > Chordata > Aves > Accipitriformes > Accipitridae > Harpia > Harpia harpyja. The sequence continues at coordinate 38,480,491 of NC_068952.1, forward strand.
AATAATTAAATTCTGAAAATAAGCGTAAGTTTCACTTAAATCTTTTCTGATGTGTAATGAGGGTAAGCTACAACTGAAAGGCATAAGGCAACAGCATATAAGATACACCTTTTATAATGGAGTCCATCTTGGCACTTTTGCCTCCGAGCAGGTGCTCTTAGTTCAGGGGAATAGTTTTGTGCACAGACAAATTTAGGTATCTGCAGGATTAACTATTGTTTATATATCTGTGAACCATAAGCACACTTAGTGGTATAAAGTCACTGTGCCAAATACAGAAATAGGTTACTTTCCTTATTCATGTTTATCTATGTAGTAAGTAATAATTTAGCAAGATTGGAAGATTTAGGTTTTAAAAACAAAAAAACTGACAAATCACTTCAGAATTCCTGAGGCTGTTAAATTTAAAGCAAACAAACAAAAGAGTCACAGAACTACCAAAGTCTTTCCATTTAGTTTTAAAGCTACTGCAAGGAACAAAATCAAATATGAAGCACAAGAAGATTGTGACTTTGTAACTTCACTTACACGAGCAATACAATAATCCTTGGGGTTTTCCTTCTCCAGACCATATTTTTCCAGCGCTTCAATAACTGCAAAGTCTGCAGTATCCGTAGTGGACAGCAGGATTGTCTTGTACGGTATATTTGGTTTTAAACTGTCTGCATAAATTCTCAGTGTCCCACCTTGGAAACAAAATTTAATAAACAATGCTGCCAGAGAATAAAAGACAGACATGCCGTTTATTATATTTCTAATGGAATAGAAGAATGAACCCCTTCAGAAATCATTTAGTCAATCCACTAATACAAGAAAAGTTACATAACATCCCTGAAATAAATTTGTCTCCACCATTGGTAAAAACCTCCAGTGATGCTTTCCTAATTTCTCTAAGCATATCTTTTCTCCAGTTTTTCACCATTCTTAATATTACCTGAAGTTAAAATGAAACAGTGACAATGCCTGGATGAAGAACTGACCTTTCCCATCTTGACAGCAAGTTTGTGCTGACCTTCAAGAATCTCCCCTCTGTTTAAAAAGCCCATTAAGATTTCCCTCAGGTGATGTTTTCTACACCTCTAACTCCTTCTTCACTACTCTTCCATGGACAGAATACATCATTTGAGGTTTTATCAGTACTAACATGGCTTCATTCATTAAAACTGATGTTTATACAACCACTGTTGTTGTATCCCCACCCCCAAGAACATGAAATACCTGATCACTGATAGTCACAAGGTCTACCAGAATCCTTTGTGCAGACCTGAACAATCACCCCTTGCCATCCTGTATTTGTGCTACTGGTTGCATTTTTAGTTTCAGGTCATTCAGCTTGTTCTTAGCAAAATGAATGACATTTATTTCAGAAGATTTCCTCAGTTTGTCGGTCTAATAAGCCTAATTCTGTCCTTCCTTCTTTCCCAGTTTAGCACTGTTAGCAAGATCAATAAGCATATTCTCTCCCATCAATTTGCCCATCACTGAAAGCTTTGACTTGTGCTCATCACAGAATACAGTCCTGTGGAATCTTACCTCTACAAATCCTTCATTGTAACACCATAGATAAATTAGCCATGAAGTACGAAGAATGTTGGAGAAAGCAGAAGTTAAGTCAAATTTATGGGAGTTGCTGGCCTTAAAAATACCCTCTCAGTGAACATTTTACTGTTTACGACTTAACCAGAAGAAATCTAAGTACCTGAGTCTGGTCTGCCATCAGAACTGCGAAATTCCTGCATTCTTTTCTCTAGCTTTTGCTGTCGCCGCCGTTTCATAACCACCTCGGGATTGGATATTGTGCGAGTGAAGCTGGTCTCAGGCATATCTTTGTAAACCTCAGCTGCAAGGCGAGAATTCTCACTGTGAAGTTAGTTGAAATAAAAAGAAAAAATTGTCATTAATGGCTTAAAATACATATATCCTCATCACTTCATAAAGGACAAAAGGCTAGTAGAATCCATACACACAGGAGATCAATTAAGTTATTGCAAGATGGTTTCTACAAGAACTTCACTTTTGCTAGGATTAACACTGTTCATGTACCCATGCTCACCTGAAATAGACAATAACCAATTTAAGTACTGATGGTTGCTAGTTTTCAAAGGAAAAAAAGGGGCCCTCTACCTCTTGGGGGGGGGGGGGGAAGAGGCATTAAAGAAACTTTACATTATACCCCCAACTTTAATCTGATTTACAATACTGCAAATCATACGGAAGTAGAGTTAGCATGTGTTTGTAGCACATGCTTTTTCTTTTGCTAATGCACTTAAATGTAATTCTATTTTAATTTAAAAAAATTAAGATCAAGCTAAATAACAGCACAGAATACTGGAAAGATCATGCTGGTATCTGAAGAACATTGCAAACATATCCAGGCAGAGCAGTACTACATATATGAAAAACAACCATGAACTCAAAAAAGAGAAAAATAAACAAATAAATGAAATCATAGAATCATTTAGGTTGGAAAGGACCTTCAAGATCATCAAGCCCAACCATCAACCATGCCCACTAAACCATGTTCTGAAATCAAGCTGAGCAGCTAAATTCTCATTATATGTCAACCAGTCAACTAATTTCTTTCATCTCCGAGAATCTGTTATCAATTAATAAGTTTTCATCATACATTTTCTTTCTGAGTATATCCACCATTAATGATTTTTTTTCCTGGTGTATTACATATGAAACCTACAGAATCTGGTAAGGAGACAAAACTTAATTTAATATAGACCTTTCTCAGCTTTCTAGTTCTACATAGAGTTATTCATGCCTGACTCTTGCGCTCCAGCTTTCTGTACAAGGATTAATGGATGTCCTGCCCTGTCTCAAAAAATAAGACGCAGCAGATTTGGGAGCAAGAGTTGAAGAACCTAGAAGACTGGCTACCAAAATACATCTCAGAGAAAAAACAAACTGATAGTCAGGTGGTAAGTCAAATGCAAACACCTACACGCACTAATTTTTCTGGCAAAAGACAGAACAATCAAACATAGGGAGAGGAATAAACCCACTCTAGAGTAAATGCTCAAAAATAAACATAGTGGGGAAAGTCCATGTCACCAAGCATGTGTCAGTTTCTGTACAAGGACAAAAGAGGTGGGAAAAAAGCTTATTTCATGGTTTAAAAACAAACCTTGCAGTAAAATCTACATACAAACCACAGAAATTGCAATCACATATTTTGGGTTGTGATGCTATTGCACCCATGTCAACTACTTACTTTTGAAAGAAACAGCAACTTATTTGGTAGAAAAGGGGAAACCCTTAAAGTAAGATGTAGGTTATATGAACTGATCACAGTTCAAAACACTTACATATCATCCCCATGAAGAAGTCTATCATCTTTATCTGATGCTTGTCGCAACGCCTCTTTTTCACGCCTCTTTTTTTCTTTTTTTTCTTTTTTTGAGAGAGTTCGTTTGAAATTCTGAATTACTCCCTCTTTTTCTTGTTTTTCGGGACCATTACTCTGCGCCTTCTGAAATAAATGAGTTTAAAACAACTTCCATCATTTTTAGTCCAATGAAAAGTTAGTATTGGTTTTAACTCTCCAGATAAGTCTGATTAAGACATAGTATCACTAACACAAAACCGATACTACAAGCAACAATACTCCATTACACAGGGATGGGACTAATACTCTCCGGAATAACACAGAAGGCGAAAATAATTTCATATTCCAAAGCAGGTATGAACTGATTAAGCACCTTGTACTCAAGACAGCAAAGAAACAGCAGAAGTCTACTTGAATAATGCCTACTATCTACTTAGCCTCAAAGATTAACTGAAGGCTGCAAAACAAATTTCTGCCTCCCAGTAAAAATACTTCACAAAACAACACTGCACTTAATCTGTTTAAGACAACTGTGTTGGAGCATCAGATAAGAATAAACTGCAGAAGGAAAAACATTATAGAGGACATTTCCCCTATGGTGTATTTTTCCGAGTTGTCCTTCCAGTGTTCTCTTCTCCAATTCCTGCTCCTTGCAGACACAAGATACCTGTACTCCTAGGCTCATTTGCCTTCTGTAGAGAAAATAATGGAAGATGAGAGAAAGAAGATGCAGGTTTTTTTACTTCTATCAGGAAGTGAAGAACACAGAGAAGGAAGATTGAAGATTACTTAATTTAATGAATAGGAATAGCAAGTCTGGTAGATGTAGGGCAAGACATCATTAATTTTCTCTCCCCACCTCTAACATGGATGTATCCTGTAGTCAAAAGTATAGTGTAAGAATAGCTCGTGTACCTATACCCAAAATACCTTTAAAATTAACAAGCTCTAATTCCAAGAGCAAAAGAAATTTAGTGCTGAGCCCAAGATGAAAGACTTGTCTGAATATAGCCCACACTGAACAATATGTTTTCCATAGCTATAAGCATCCAAGTTAGATATAATATATATATATTTATATGACTTCATGAGCCAAAGTCTGATCTAATTTAATGTTTAAATAAGTAATATATAAAAAAAAAAAAGCTTTTCTATGGCTGATGTTCGTATGTCCCTCATTTTGCATTTGGAAAGAAAAAAAAAAATCCCAAAAACACACCTCTCCAAAAGGAAACTGTCTCCCATCAGTTTTGTTAAGAAACAGTGTTACCTAGGGAGGTAACAATTTTTTGTTATTTAACTCCCTCTGGCATCCCCTTTTAAAGGTTCTGCAACAGGCAACATTACCTCCTAGGTGTTTGGCATCATATGCTATTTGAGGAAATTCTTAATTCGTCAAATTAGAACAAAGCAAGCTCTAAGTTCTCTGGGCATTACTTGCTCCAGTACTAGACAGCTACATGGATCAAAGCACCACAAGCCATCTGAAAGATCAGAATAATGCTGTGTTGCAAAGATGCATTTTAAGTATTTAAAAAGACTTGCTCCAGATATCAAAGGGCAGCAGCAGCAGTTGTTTTCAGGAATTAGAAAAGTAGAAATTATGTTTTGCTATATAAGCAAGTCCCACACATTTCAAAACTGCTGTTACCACTAGTATACGCCTTAAAGACTCACCTTTGGAGGAAGCGTATCATTTTCATTCTTGAGAACAAATCTTCCCTCTCGATCATCTTTGTTCCAGTTTAATTGTACAACAAGAGGCTTCTCATCTACATCTAATCTTCTTTCTTCTTCAAAAAAATGAAAAGCAGTAACAGTTATTTGGCACCTCAAGAGCAAAGATACTTAAAAATAAGTTATGCTGTTAAAAAAACAAAAGGTTTGCTGAACAGTACACATTGGTTGATGTTTCCCTGTTAAGTATAGGGACAGAAAGCCTGGGGAGGTAGAAATACGCCTCCTTTCCATCAACCAGCCTAAGTGTATTCCCTCTATCTACATAAGCTAAAGGTCCACATAAAGTAGTGTTGCATACCTCCTTTGTCAGAACAAAGTCTGGGAACACAAGATTATCACTCAGGAGGAAAAGTTACATCTACAGTTATAATGTTTCAAACTTTATAACTTCATGAGGCTTCCAAATACTCATTTTCCTTATTTTAAATTTTAGCAGTCTGATTGTGGCCCAAGAACTACTATTCTAGAAAGACTACACAAAAACAAACCAGATTACGAAATTATATATAAAAAAAATCCATTATGCACATATACTAGACAAAACTTCATTTAGTGTATTATATCTATTTCAAGTATATGAAAAAAATCTGAGTGTGGTTAAAAATATTAAACAAGTTTTGCCATTTGATCTGCCTTCTAGAAGTCGGAGACAGCACATATGCATAGCAAGACAATGATGTCTTTGCAGCTACAGTTTACTTAATGAGAAACACGCCTATTGAATGAGGTGCCTCTCTTATGAGCCACATTTTAAACATCAGAAACTTGCTCTGCAAGGAAACCATTTCATTGTGACTACAGGTACAGTGCTAACAGACTTTTAAAGAAACCTGAAGCAGAAAAAACACATACTATTCATTGCTTAAATTAGTGATGACACATGCACTTTTCCCTAATCCCATATAATTCACATCAAGTCATCATTCGTAGACCATGAAAAGTGACACATATCCCAATAAATTTCCCTTCTTTATCTCAAATTATTTTCAGTCTTTCACAAGCAGAATTTAAGGTAGTTAAACCAGTTGTGTAAGCTTCCAAAGTACAAAAAAGAAAAAGCACAACAAAAAGCTCATTTCTCCTATTCCTGTCTCCACCACCACCACACATGCTACCACCTTCCAACCTGAAGCCTTCTACTGGCGCGGAGAGACACAAATGCTAGCAGCATCAAAAGGATATTTAGATATCCAAGTTCTTCACAGGTAATGTGATAGGATCTGTTTAAGAAACGCAGTGGCTTCAAACAATACTATGTTGAACTTCCCCCAATTTAGCAGTAAAGGAACATGCATTATAAGGCTACCTGTCAAAGGCCCACAACATCAAAGAACTTGAGAATGTACTCTTAAGTGCTCCAATTTAACACTCCTGTTCTTCCATTATAAATTTAGTCTTTACCTCCTAGTCCCAAAAATAGCAACTGTCTCACAAATGTCAACAAATTAACAGGATGTCAAGTACAGCATTTACTAGATCATAATCTAAACTTATATAAACTGCAGGCCTGATATGCGTACTTAGATTTTGAAATACCACCACCCTACATAACAGTAGCAACGTACTTAGAACAAAAAACCAAAGTCTTACGTGGTTCAGAAGCTGGGGGCAAACCTAAAGATATTTTGGCGTGGGGTGGATAGGAAACGCGTGGATGCAGGACAGACTTCGTGAATAAATACTAACCTCCGCTGACATGCACCTCATAAAGTGAGTATTTAGGGGACGACAACATTCGCATGTCTGGTCGAAACTTCTCTGCAAGAGTTTCTATCACATCTTGAGTTGTGGCAGTACTAGACACACGGATACATTTTGTTGCAAAATTTCCAGCTGCTTTGTCTTGAAAGTAGAATCTCATTACTCCATGAAACTCCAGATCCTGTAAAGAAATAAAAATACAAATCTGAGTGGTGGCTAATGGTTATAAGGTCCAGAGTTCTTATATTTTCATAATACATTTGTAACAAATAATAAAAGACATTCAAATATTGCACTGATTTTCAAAATTTTGAGGACAGTAGAATTTACTAACTAAGACACCATAAACTTGAAGTAACAACTTCTTTTTATGGAATATCCTTAAGTACTCTATATTACTGGAAATATTTGAAACTTGAACCTTTTAAGTATTCAAATTTACAGCTATCGTCAGGTTTACCTGAAGGAGAATTAATAAAAGCTTTTTTTTTTTAAACCCAGAAATGCATCTTGAGACTGGTCTCAATATATTTTGTTACCCAGAGCAGGCCCCTGTATCCCAAGTCCGTAAGAGTGCAGGCTAAATATGCTCGAGAAACAGCAGCATGTCTCAAAGAGAACAGCTTTCTGTCACAGCAGTCCTGAGCATCACCTTTTCTCTCCTCCTTCCTCCCCTTCACGCGCTCCTCTCTCTTATGTTGGCATCTGTTTGTCCCGGAAAAGAGCATGTTCAGGAAGCTAAATCATTTGTTTGTTTTATTTTATATTTTCAGAAAGGTTAGTCTTCGGTACAGCTCCCTGAACACTCTGGGAGGGAAGAAAAGCTCCAGTACCAACACAAGGTGAAAGGGAGGGAAGAAAGGGACTGCAACTGTTAACCAGATGGCTACACCACAGCTGCAACATCAATCTGTTCAAACTATTGTAAATTCACATCCTCAAATATTTTCCTTAGCCATCAGAGTCCTGTCCTCCGCTCCAGCCTACCAAACTGCAGGAGGATACTAGCTGCTCATGCAACAACATTACTGGTCTGAACACCCAACTCCAAATTCAAATTTTAGTTCCCCAGCAGCCTGCACCTGGCCAACTCCTGCCCTTGCACAAATCCCAGCACTCATGGGGCCCTGCACTCAGGGGGAAGGTTCAAGTGCCTTAGCTGACATCATCAGGTTTACTCTGCAGTTTAATAACCATTGCTCCTGTCTTCGCTTTCCAGAGGCTTTGAAACAGATATATCCTCTGGTGTCGGGTACAGCTGTAGATTTCACGCTAAGCACAGCCCTTTCCAGCACTACCTCTGATCACAGGAAACACATTGCAATGTTTCTCTGAACAGCAAAGAACCTGAGATATTTATTGAAGCTACTCTATCATTCAGAAGACCATTGCAAAGGGAAAAAAAAAAAAAGTGTTAGAACCTACACCAAGACAAACATCTCAGTCACCTAGATATACAAAGAAGTTAAGCACTGTTCTTCCCAGGGCGCTCCCAAGCCTGTGCCAATACAGCAGTCAAATGCAAATGCACCACGGACCTAGACAAGGGCCCATTTTGTTTTATTGTCTGTTGTTATCCTAACAATTTATAGAATTAATCATTCTGAGCCTAAATTGGTGTTCCCACAGGACTATCTATTGTACTCCCAAACTAGCATTCCTTCCTGCAAGGAGTTACAGGTTCCACATGCCTCACTTCAGCTTAACTGCCACCTCCTCATCCACTCTAGACTTAACTGCAATTATTCAAAGGTAGGTCTCAGTTCTTCTACCCTGAATGCTTTTGTAACAGTTACTAGTCACCTCTGAAAAGCATCCTATCCACTTCATTTCTTGTCTTTAATTATCTATCTCTAATTATTAACTAATTATCCATACGAGGACTTACCCCTCTCATGCGGAAGGCTACCGAATGACTTCTGGAAATCCTACCCACCATAGCAAACTGGAACTTACTGACATGTATTCTTGTTAACTTCTTCAGTGAGCCCCAAAAGATTTGAGGCACAACTTCTTTTCACAAAGCTCTGTTGACCTTTCCACAATCTGTTATAATTACCACGTGTCCATGAAGTCTGTATGTTACTGTAGTTTCTAATCAGCAGAGACAACGCTCTGAGTAAACATCCTTTTAATACTGGCCTCACACTGCATTTATATCCAATGACCTAAAGGTGTCTATCTAAAGGAGTCATTATGTACCAGTTAGTAAAATTATTTCATCCCTCACTTTCTATAGAGTCATTGGATGAACTCTGGTTCTAGCAACTTGCTTTCATACTGTCCATTTGTCCTCTAAACTCTTAACAAATTCTGATTTGAGAGCGTTCCTCTGATGAGTTACCCATAAAAGGTTCTTGGCAGGGCAACCTTTCCAAGATTTTCAACAACGAACACAGATGCAAAGCAAAGTTTTTCTGCTACCGCCTTATCTTCTGAAAGTTTCTTTTATAAAGTGATCATCCCACAGCGCTCAGGCTTGTGGCAGGTTTGCTACTACTAGTGTGCTGAAAGGCAGTTATTATTAAAGACTTTTCAAACTTTATTACTCAAATTCTTTTGTTCTAGCTTATGCTTCTATATTGTACTTGCCAGATTTTATATCCTTACAATTTTCCTCATTTGGATACTACTTCAGCTTTCTAATAACTATCTTTGCCTGGTGTTCAGCCATGCCAGCTTCCTTTCACACTTCCCTTGACAGCTGGCATGCTTTTGGTCTGTACCTCCAGCATGGCATCTTTAATTCTCAGCAGGCAGTAAGTACGTTGCTGCTAGTTGCCTCTTTTAGCTTTAACAAGCTTCCCTAGTGTAGCTATGCTGCATTTCCAATCAGGTTGGAAAATTTTGTAGTTCTTGCAAGAAAAATGAATCTAAGAATGTTATGATCTCTAGCACAGAGAGCATTCTGGCAGGTAACATTTTGAGCCACATCCCACACCTTCTTTTGGACCGATTGAAATGGTTGCCTCTTGTGTAAATACTCCTTAACCATGATGTTTCACAAAACAGCCACAGCTATTTTTATAACCAACTTAAGGTTTTGATTCACTTGTCTGATGGTTGCAAAAGAAGATGACACATGAGCTTTCTGCAGAAGTGTCATGAAGCATAATCATATCCCATTTATAACATTTATTTCCCTTTACACAAGGTTTTCCCCACCACTATCTCAAGGTACTGCTGAAGCAATAATTAAGAGAGAAAATGAGCACGCAGCAAATCTCTTTTTTCAGGCATTATGTATTGTGCAAGTTCCTATACACAGGTAAGGTTCCAGTTCATTTTTGAATTTTTTTTTAAGAAGAGGAGATTATTTTACTGAGGACACATACCACTGTCCATTAGCCATGCTTTTAATTCTATACTTTTTTTTTATTTCTCTACAACAACACAGCAGAGACTCAAGAGCAAGGGAGTGCAACATAGATCCATTCAGAGAAGATCTAGAAAACAATTCAAGACTACCACCATGGGTTTATTATTATTTAAAGTTTTATTGCTAAAACTTATTTCTACTTCCAGACACTAACAAAGCAGATGTGACAAAACTGCATTCTGAATATTAAAGACATGATATTAGTATAAAGCCAGTTTTGTTTTCCTTCTAGAAAAGCAGTAATGCGTTCTGAAGAATTATCACTTGAGTTTTGTTTCATTGCTTTGACAACTGGATATGAAAACAACTGAATGCATTCACCACTGACTGTCCATTTCCCCCCCATCCTCACCTATGGCGGCTTCTCGAGCTGTGTGCCTACAGTCCATGACCCCCCCACCCCCGCTCAATTTTCCAAAGTTTCCCACTAAAAAAAAAGAATGCATAACTGCATCACAATGCTCTACCACTTCCCAATATAAAGCTCTAGTTAGTTTAATGTTTCATTTCCCCTAAGTTCCAAACTGTTCCTTTGGGCATCACTAGAGTATTACAGTATTTAAATAAAAGTGTTTGGTGATATGGAAGTAATTGGTTTCACATTTCAAAAAATTAGGAAAATAGGAGACTACAAAAAGAAAAAAAAAAGGCAACAGCCCCCCCCCCTTCTTCATTATTATTATATATCACACGTGTGTTTGTCTGTATATATATATCTCCAGTTCAAGACACATTTAACTTTCTGGCCACGTGCTTAGTAGATCAATAACAGACACACACAGAGACCAATGCCACCACTCACCCTAAGACAACAAGGTAGGCATCACACTTAAATTTCCACTCTCCACTCTAACACTGCATTAAAACGTTTATTTTTCAGAGGTACATTTCATCCTCAAAAACTCACTCACTTCTGAACTTCTTTGTCAAGACTGCCAAGTAGGTTCACTGCAGTTTATAACATGGACTTGTGTCAAGAGAAGAGGCTAAAGAATAAAAATCACTTGTCCTAAACCAAATAGATACACAAATATCTGTAACTGCCTAACATACACTTGGAAGTGGAGAAATCTCCCCAAAACATTTACAAATATCTTAAAACCATCTTTCTCTAAAAGATAAGAACTGCCATTTATAAACTACCAAAAAGAAGTTAAAACGTTTTCTGGATTTCAATTACATACTAATTACATAAGTGTATGAACACCCTTTTAAGTTCCTCTTGAGAGTTTATATGCATCATAAGCAATTTTAGCTTTCTCATCTAATCATATTTTAGATATTTTATGTATCTGCTGTGCAAGCCCATGGCTCCTTAAGTAGGAATGTAAAGATACAGAACAGTCCTCAGCTACACAAGTACAGCCAATTTTCACAAAATTTTAATTCTGATCACCTAGACTGCAAAATACATTTTAAAGAGCACCCAGTGAAAGTCAGCTCTTTTTAAGCCTTTCAAATCATAAAGGCAATTTTCCTTAAATACAAAGCCTGATTATTCTTTTTTATCACTATCAGAAGAACTTAGACTAGTTTCCAAAAGTATATCCTACTCAAAAGAAGGTTCCAACTTACGTAATAAAAAATTACCAGTTAACCATTGTTTCTTGGTTTTACAAACAAAAGTAAGTTGTATCACTTCTTCATTAGGCACAAAAAAAGAGATGATAAAAGTGCTTCAACTAGCTATGACTTTTTGTGTGAAGTCAATGACAGGCAGTAACTGTTTCAAAACCAACAGGTTAAATGTTCCAAAACTGTGTCTTTAGAAAAAGAAAAAAAAAAAAAAAAAACAAAAAACACAACACACACAGAAGCATCAGAATGGCACACTTGAAACAACACTTTCACAATACGAAAAGACTTCAAAATTCTACAGAGTCTTGTGAAAAGCTTTGATGAAACATTCTTAGAAAACATCTGCATTTTCAGTGCTATCCACTTCCTCTGACATCCTCCTCGATGACCTCAGACCATCGTTAACTGAAAAAGAGCACTACAAAAGCAGGAAGCAAACAAACTTTAATATGTAACAGTCACACATATCACTTAAAACTGAAAATGTGACATACAAGTTTTCAAATCAGTCATCGTCAAAGTTTTCCATGAAGCTTCAGCAAAGTGATTCATGTTTCTCAAAAGGGTTTGTTTCATCTTTAAATCTAGCTCCCAGTTACTTACTAGTAAGTAGGTATTTCTGCTTTAAAGCAGTAATCAGTAATAAGCAAGATAATCACTCAGAAGTTATGTTATACAGAAGTGCAAATAAGTAAAAGAGGCAGAGAATTGCGTCTCAAGCTTCCATCTCCGATTACGGAGGCTGGTTACATACACACACGAAAAGTGTTAACAGTTATGGAAGACAGAGTTATTTAATGCTTTGGTTATTTGAAAATCCTCACAGAAAACCAGCTCGCTCTCTTCCAATCATCCCATTCATTTTAGAGAAGAAGAACATAGTCAAGAAGGGATATGAAAAACAAGCAGAAAGAGGTAAAAAGACTGCGCTGTAAGTGATGTTTGGAAAAAGCCTGCAATGTGACACAATGGGATTTGTAGCAGGGCAATCTGGACTTCCTGAAGAATCAGAGAGGCTTCTGCAAACAAAGCACTAATACCCAGGAGCAGTAATCCATAGCCATGCTCACATATGAGAAAGGGAACCCCTCCTTTAAAGTGTCAGAGGAGGTAATGAGAGAGTATTATCCCAATATGCAGGGCATAGCAATGAATGAGACCATCACTATTCCCACAAGCCAAGCAAACAATCCTTGTAGGTTTTTAAACTACTATCCCACCCATATCAATCACAAAGCAATACATACTTCAATACTTAAGCATATTACACACTATCCATTTTGTAAACTATTCAATCTCTTGAGCAGTAGAGAATATACAAGTTTCCCTTCAGAAATCCTCGTTTGTAACTCCTCCAAGAGCCTATCTTTGATCTCTTTTAGCTGCATTGATAACAGTTTGCCTTGCAAGCAGCATTCTGCATGACTGCATCCAGAAAATACCAAAAACCAGCTTTAAGAATGTCACATCTTTCTTCCTGCCCCATTCAAATTCTAAAGGCAAAAATCTACAGAAGACCAACTCCTAACTAAGCTGCAATTATTATTCAGGTACATGTACTTGTTGCTCAGGAGTTTTGCTAATAGAATATAAATCACAATAAAACCAATCCACAGTGCAACAATTAGAATTAAAGCAAATACAAGTTGCTTTCAAATGAATTCAGGTCATAATATTGATATAACAGGTCAGCATAACAACAGTATTATCACTGCAGGATATTCTGAAACATCCACATAATGCCTCTGTACCTGACCCGTTGTCACTCTACAGAGTAAAATGGAATTGCTTCCTTTGCCTCTCCAAAAGCCGTTAAGTATGCAACAAATCTGTGCAATTCTAATGAATACATGAATATTAAGAAAAAAAAAAATTCCTACAAGATTTTAAAACTCAAGCATATTAAATCACTAAGGGAGTGGGCACTGAAATTACATGAGGGTCAGGTTTCTAGCATACATTCCCAGCAGTGAATTCTCAACTCGAAACTAAAGGATAGACAATATTTTCATGCACAGACTCTACAGCAAACTATTAAAAAGGAATTCCGAATAGTCTTAAAAAAAAACCCAAACAAAAACCAACCACACCTGTTAACTATTATAAACTGTTTTACATGTAGTGGAGAAAAGCAATGTTCTTGCTAAGCTACAGTTTTTCAGACACCTTCAAAAAGTGTAGCCTCAAGATTAATAATAGAATACGCTAAATGATTCCAAGAGAAGAGAGGAAAAACAATACAGATGAAAAAACTGCTCCTATAAACATCATTTTCATCAGCTTTATTTCTTCTTCCAAACCTTTGACACCTGGATCAACAAAGACTTTCTTCTACTACAGAATGACTCATTCTGCCACAACAATTTACACACACCATAATGTTGACAGAAGCAGGACCGACAGCTGAGCTTTCTATCAGCGAGAATTATCAATAACCCACAACACAAGGAGCATAACTAAATGAAATCCTCTCTTTATTTTCCTGAAGAAAACTACATCTTAGGAACCAGCCCCACTACAATATGAAACAAAGCCTCAAGATCAAAAACCAAGAGGTACTACAAACATTTTCATAATATAAATGTAATGCAATGAAGTCAGTGCAAAACCCACTGCAATATATGACAAATGCTACACAAATAAAATCTTAAACTAAGACCAAAATTCATGTCTATAAATAACACATACCCTAAAAAAGGATTTACTTTCATAAATGCAGCTTGAATGCCCATGTGACCTTTGAATTACCACTGACATAAATATTCTACCGTATACTTTATATGCATTCTCCCTGCTTCCCGTTACCTATCTGCCCACATAGCAAGACTGATAAATATAATAACTATTGGCAAGAAACAAGCATTACTGTAATCTTGAATATTTTCCTGGTGAGTTACACCTCACAGTTCACAAAAATTAAACTCCAGAACAGACTCATCTACACAAGGTAGATGAACCAAAATATTTCCTATCTACTTAAAAAAAACAAAAACAAAAACAACCAAAAAACAAAAAACAAAAAACAAAGTTGTTTTCAGACTTGTATTTTGCCAAAGCCACCAGACTGGGTATGCAGCCATCAACCATGCTTCATGCTGAAAACACTTAAGTTTTCATAGCCTTCTACAAAAGACGTTGTACAAACAACGTGAAGAGTCTTCTGGGAAGATTTACGACTCCAGAAGCAGCTACCATTAAAAACAAACAAAAATCTGCCAAGGATGCTCCCCGAAAGCATTATGGGCTTTTAACCTTCTAACTCTAATTTTCAAACCTACAGTAAATGGTTGGGAAAAATCTTAACAGCACTTGCAACATACAGCAGTTGTCTGCCACCTGCAGGTTATTTTTTGTTAAACTGCGGTGGACAGCATCATTTAACCTTTCACAATTAAACCAGAGAAAATTTAGATTTTTCTTACAAAATAAAATCTACAACAGTTAACTGAAAACCAAAAATATTTTCAACGATGAGCACTACCAACAGTTCTGTAACTATTTAATCATTCATTAAACTAGACTGCTTAAATTTGAAATGCAACCAATAAAGCTACAGGAGATTAAATCATATCCCTGATTAAATCAGAGCCCCCTTTATACACCGTATTGATGCTGATGCAACAGCCGTTCAGTGACTCTCCCAATACCACAACGGTGAGGATCTGGTAGTCACTGTTGATAGATACTGTGAAAACATGACCCAAAAGAGTAAAAAATAAATAAATAAATTGGAAAATTGTTTGAGGGAGGTGACATGACGGGGAAAAAAAAGGAAAAGTAATTGACACACATTTGGTCTATCAAAATACCCTGAAAGTCTCTAACAACAAAACAGAGATACAGGCAAAGTACAATTATATTTGAAACCAGGTAAAAAGCCAGTCAAACCAAAACAAAGCCTACTTTTAATTACTCTTGCTCTCATCTTTTAAGTATGTCACGAGTAACAAACAGTGATGGCCCTCAAGAATACACCACTTACCTTTCTATTTACCTACAACCGGTCACTGTTGCAGAACTAAGAACCGAATGCTTATAAACAACTCCAGAAAACTTAGGAAGAAAAATTAGGAGTACAGACAATCCACTACAGCTTCTTTCAGATATGTCTTTAAAAAAAGATTTATTTAATCTGAATTCTTTGTATTATTTACTGCATTAAAGACTGTTCCTTTTAAATAGTCTGATTTGGAGGAAGAGGAACACATTATTACATCCACCTCAAACCAAAACACAACAGGAAAATAGTAAAGGGGAGAATGAAAGCTCAGGCACCGCAAGTCTGATTTTTCATTGGCATTGCTACTTGCCAACAACCTGCAGAGCTGCAACCCCTGTATTTAAACATCTTCAGGTGTCCACCAGGCCACAAAAAAGACTGCCCTTACTCACTTCTACATTAAAAGTGTAGGCACACAGTCACTTTAAAGCAGCAGAAACTCTAGCTGCTGCAGAAAGCCCTTCTTCATACCAAGACACTTATTCCCACCTCCTCCCTTACGCCAGACACCAGCATCCTGCAGCTCTACAGCAACATGAATCAGGATAACTGACTTGGAAGGTTTTTTTTTTTCCCCACTCCAGTCAACATGGAGGAAGCTGTCAGTACTAGCAGTTGGATGAAACTGTCCTTCTGCTGGCACCTTGTATTAACTTGAAGGAACCATGAAACAGCAACCTCTGCCAAGCTAGACACTCTATTCCCGCTTTTGCACTAGCATCAGCACATACCAGACCCCGCAGAGACTTTACAGCATTATAAGCCAGCAGATGCTTCTTTTTTTTGTTTCAGGCTATGCTGGCTTGGCATGCCTTGAAGTCTTTGCACAGGTCAGACAAGCACCAGACCAAAGGCCGCAGCAGAAACGCAGCAGCTCATCTATCCAACCTAATCTGACTGCTCTTACTTTCACACCTGCTGAACAGCATGGTAGCAGCAGCAGTGTGTCTGGTTGACTTGACAGCACCCAGGCAACGCTTAATTGTATTTCTGTTTTCTCATGCAGTGTTTATACGTTTCTGAAGGAACAGTTAAGAGTGTAACAGCACAGCAATAAGCTGTTTCTACACACAGTGACAATCCTGCTTTCAAAGTGGAATTTTAAAGCTAGAGGCAAGCAGGTTTTCAAGGGTACATTTTGAATGTTGCATGGAAAACATGAAGATCTGAATGGACATTTTTCAAGGGAAAAAGTAGTTCTAGCTCATCTATACAGTGGCATCATCACCAAAAAAGTTTTCTTGAGTATGCTGACACTGATAAGGTGGAACTGTGTCCTAGCAGAGACTGACAGTCCTGATGAGCTACGTGGAAATTACGGCCTACTACAGGAAGATCAAATATCTCAAATATTTTAAAGACTCATTCAACAAAACACATGTCATTTAGAAAAATAAACAGATTTTTTAAAGTCACAAACTAAAGTTTAGAATACTGTACTCTTAAGGGCATTTCCATAACAGGCATACTGCAAGAGTTATTGGATACTGGAGTGACACGATAATTTCTCTACAATTTAAAGAGATCAAATAGTTTCCTCTATAATAAAACTTCAGTAAAGGAACTTATTACGAATAATCTTAAATCCATAAAAAATGACAGTACAACTAGTTTTCAAATTAAGCAGTGAAACTACTAAAAACTGGAAAGATAGTTTTCACTCAAGAAGCAATAGATATCTCTAACAGAAATGCCGATCTACTTAAAACAGAAAGTTGCATGATCGAAATGCATTTCCACCAGCAATCAAAGTCATGAAGCCTGGTTTCTTGTGGCTGTCCTTCCCAAAGCTGATCACAGTTTTATTACAGGTGGCGCAAATCAAATTATTCCTAACATTTCCATCCTACGTAGATCCTCTCGTGTCCAGAAGTACACACCCTACATAGTGGAAACTAAATCAAGACTGATGTCTCGTCTCTATCTGACCACTTACTGCAGCAACTTCACATTCCTGACATGGGCTGAAGGTTCAATCTAACAACCAACAGATCAATTAAAAACCAAATTTGACAAGATGGTACTCAGCGATAGGCTGACACCAACCAATACACAGAGCAGCTCAGAAACTACCCTCACTTCAACCACCTGACATTTACCCAACAAAGTATTCATTTTTGTTTGCCGTCCATATAACCTGCGTACTGGAAACATACGAAATAAACTCTCATTCCATGACAAAAAAATGTGATAGCAACAATCCTTTAAATAAACAGCTGTCTGGATTAACTTCTTGTAATTAGCACTGCATTTTTACTATTTTAGTATCAGGCTTTAGTATGATGCAACAGGGTATCAAAAGAAACCATAAAAATGGGGTCATTTTTACATAATGCAACCAGGGGTCACGTCATGTATTTATTTTTCTGCTGACACAGGCAGGAAAGACTGACCCAACTTCTACTCTGCAATGATGAACTTGATTGTGTTACATTCGTTTCTCACTCCTGTGGGATGAGCTGGAATCTGCACCACACAGGGTTAAGACACCCAGCTACACTGACTGAACTAGAAAAACGCGGGTGCGATCTGATACTCTGCATGCAAGTGCTCTGGCAACCAGGCTAATTAGTCAGGAGTTTAAAGTAGGAATGCTAACAAGCCGAACAGGAAACAAGCACCTGATTCTCCTGGAGCAGACAAACTGCGGCAGGGAATCTACTTGAAAAAAACCCTGAAGACTTTACAAAAAAAAAAAAAAACCAAAAAAAAAAACCCAACCTCAAAACCAAACAACAAAAAAAAGAAAAATCAAAAACCCGTACAACACCAAAATGTGCTTAGACCCTTACCTTAACACAAAATCTATTCTTGACTAGACAGAGTTCCCAAATGTCCTGCTCTATCCTCTGAGATGGGGTGGGCCCACTTTAAAAACATTTTAAAAGGAGCAAAGCATTTACTTCTTTTCTGGGAGACCTTAGGGTAGCTATGGATATGAAGAATTATACAGCCAAACAAAATGTAAGAGGATGCTATCTGGCAACATGCAAAACTGGCAGGCCGACAAGGGATTATTGTGCACGTAAATTTGGGAAGAAAGGGGTCCCAAACGCAAAAAACCCTCTCAATCTGTGTTCTCTTGTTTACGGCAGTTAAGAGCTCACTGCCAAATCGACATTGCTAAAGGTTTTATAGCAGGTCAAGACCTTGCCAAAAAGCAATGTGATAGCACAGGAATTGCACCGGACTGTTGCCAGCTTCATTAACCTTATTGCCCGTTTTACTACCTCAAGAGACACTAATGTGCAACACTTAAATTCGTTCCAGTTGCACAATTATTGTCACACTGTTTTGGAATTTGGTGTACTATCATGAAATTCATACATTCCAGATCATATTGATTCAAATCCAACATTTGACTGGATTTCAGAAAGTTATTTTCCAAGTAAATTAGGTTAGTCGAGCAGGTTTGAAGGAATAATACCATTTCAAAATGTAGCCTAAAATTCAATTTTGTTGCAACAAATACTATGGAAACAGCAAGAAGGACCTCTTTGTGAGCTATTATTATTTTTCCTCTCTACCTGAAATACTTAACTTCCCCTTTCCTTTTTAAGAACATAACAACTATACTTCAGGGTATATAATCATCAATATCTACAATATTAGTTCTGCAAAAAAACCCCAAACCTAAAATCTGCACTGTTGAATGAAATTTAGTGATAGATATCAGCTGTGTCATAACCAAAGATGCACAACCACAGTGCTTATGTGCAGCTTCACCTTGAGAACACACACACAAAAAGCTAAGACATCCTTCTAGTTACTTCTACCATACATCAAGAAAAAGATTATTCATTCGCTACAGGCACAACCAAACAGGTAGCCAAATGTACACTTGAAAACACCACACAGCTTTAGACATGATTAGAAGCATTAACTGCAACCTTTTTGAACATTTAAAAGAAATATTGAGTCCATGTTGCAACTTCCAAACAGGAGAGAGAGTCCAAAAAACTGGTTATTTTTAATTCTGTCACTCAAAAACTCCTCCAGGAATTATCATTTTGAATGACTTATTTTTTTTATTTAAAGGCATCAGGTCATTTCTTAAAAGCTATGAAGCAGCTTATTAATGCCGTTAGTTATCTTAATGTTGGTTGACAGGACTACCAAGGGCACAGATAGCTTGGAAAAATCTTTACAGTAGTTGTAATACTTTGGCAAAATTTGTCTGTTGATAGCCTTCTCTCTGAAAATCCCACTTAATCCTGTTGTATAATCTTTGGCAACAATTTCACCAAGCACGGTGCTTGGTGAATGACATTCAGCTTCAGTTAGTTGCATTTAAAAACAACTGCTGACAAGTTAAAAAAGAGCTTTCTCTGCAGTAACACCATCTACAGTACCTTCAGACTGATAGTGATTTTGCACTCACTGTTTTGTGAAGCTTTTTTTGGACTGTTCTCATACAACAAACGAATTCCTCCTCCATTCTAACACAAAAGCTCATTCAAAGTAGTCCTAAACATATAAACAGATTTCTTACTAAGGTACTTGCACAACCAAAATACTGCTTTGGTTCCGATTTTACTCCCTCACTACTCTATTTACTTTTAGATTTGAAACAGAAGATACCGTGTAGCTATCAACATAACAATACACTTCAATGTTTTGTCCTTGAGCTGGCACCCTTCTCATTAAAGAAGCATTTTACCTTCCAATTACCTAGCAGTTTCTTTTTCTCCTAGGAGGCTCCACACTTGCTCCCATCTACAACAGTGTCTGTTTTGCCAGACTGGAAGGAAATTCATCGGCTGAAAGGTCTTGCTCTGTAAACAAGTCCATCTAACAAGAAAAATCTCTATACCTGAATGCTCTCTTTTTTGTATCCTCCACGCTGTTATTATCATTAGAACAGAACATGGAATGTACTATTCACATAGACTAGAAATAAATTCCCTGAAAGTCCCTAACTGCTGATTACTGGAAGGTTACGTCAAGAGCAAAATTACTCCATGTGTCCTGTTTGCCCATGGCAGCGAGGGAGAGTATGACATTCGGCTAATCCAATGGCAACTACCAGTTCCATTTGAAGGGGCTTTCCTTTACCTACCCCCCCTCCAGCTACACGTCATTTCATTGCTTCAACACAACCATTTAAATGAACTCTAATGAGCTAGTTCAGAGAGAAAAGCCCAAGGAGAATTAACTCTAGTCTCCCAGCTTTCTTAAGAACTTGAGTCACGTAAGACCCAATGCCAGCATAAAGGACGGATTTAAAAAAAAACATTCAATTGAAGAAGGGGTGAGGGGAGCACTCTTTTGCTGCTAGAAAACCATTTTACTAGCTTAAGCTATAAATACGACATCTCATCCTCATACTTTTCCCTTGTGTAGCTAGCTACTGGTGCCCAAAAAACCCCCAAGAACAATAGTTTACAGAAGCAAGGAATGCCTTTGCAGATCCAGAACCCCAACTAACCAAGAGTATGTTAGAGGCTAGCTTTAACAGCATCTAGTGGTAATACGTTGGTTATCTACGGGAATTCAGGTGTTTTGTCATCCCTGTCTAAACATCTATTTCACTTGTCTAAGGCTCAACAAACAAACACTATGAAAGTAATACTGTATTTGAAACTCAGTATAAAAGGCCTAAGAAAGGCTATTAAAATAAAATCAGTCTATATTTCAATAGAGGACATAGCATCTAATGTCTAAGAGTAGCATTGCATAAAAATAAATACAGCTTTCTATTATTTCAACTAAAAGTAACTTAATAATAACTGAAGTTATCAGATACTAAGCTGATGTTATTTTCTACTGGAAATAACATTTTCCCCAAAACGTCAGGAGCTGCTGAGTACAAAGTACATTAGAACTACAATGACTGGCTGCTAACACTAGCATCTGAAGTATTTTTCATGTCCTGGGCATAAAAAAGACAATACTGACAAGGGTTCAGTTAAAGTAAGAATGACACAAATGGTGGAGGAATTACTCAGTGGTGCCAGAGACCTTCTGCAAAACACTAAGTCAGATGTCATCTCAGATGTTGTCCACACACAAACACTGACAGTGTTTTACAGTCCTGAGAGTCTCTGATGTCCTGCAGAGATCACAGTAGCATCATTTCAAAAAACAAGCCAGAAGAAAAAGGTAAGCAAAACTATTAAGAGAAAATGAGATTTGAGGAAGCGGTCATAATTAAGAAAGTCAGTCCAGAGGTAGAGTGGGTTAAATGTGTTTAAAAAAGCTCAGTTAAACCTGCTAAAACTACCATTTAATTGTGCCACCAAATAGTCATTAAAACAAAGCAGCACTCGAAAGCACCTCATAACTATGGGAGCAAAAATCTACTCTCTTTCTACAATTGCAGTATTTCAGCCATGGCCACTCTATTTTCTCCTTCCCTCCTACTGCTTCAGAGTCTCTTATTCCTCGCTCAGGACAACAATGCAAATGCAGCGACTGTGAGTAATCGCCAATGCTATTCCCGATAGAGGAAACAGCAGTTGACCACTTGATTACACAGGAAGCTCCTCATTTCCTTTACAGTTCTCTTCATAATAGCATAAATAATCTAGAAAAAGGTATCATCTGGTACAAGCATAAAGACCAACTTCAGCAACTTTTTGTCAAAAGGGATTCGGTCAGAAATCACCATTAATTTTTCAAACAATAGAGCTGAGGTATAAAAGTTTAAAAAAAACTTTTTTTTTAAGTTTAAAAAAAAAAGTTTGAGTTACTATTTTCTAGTTGTTGATCTTACTCTCTCAAATGTTTGGGGGTCGAGTCTCTAATTAGATTAAGTGTTCTGTGCAAGACTATTCATGTTTTATGAAAAATTTCTATTTCCAAACAGTAGCAAGGCAGCTCTTTTCCCACTCATAAACACTGATTTTTCATTACTACTTTAAAATGATATAAAGCACCTTGAATTACTGTTTTGTTGCAATACCAGGTAAGATAAGAATCTGGCTTCACTTTTAGTCATGAAGAGGGGCAGAAAGATAAGTATGGGATTGATTCAGTTGATTAAGTGCTCAAAATTTTAAGTAGACAGTCACTTGCTCAATTCTCATTTAAGCATCAGAACAAACCTACTCCAACAGATCAGCAACTAAACCAATACTGCCCCATCATTTTGCAGCGGCTTGCTCCTTGTTTCACAAAGGGTTGCCACTGTCTGCTTACAGAAGAGTGAGGAAGTTTCAGAGGGCAGGTCGGTCAGATCCCCAGTTATGAGACTGGGTGTGTGGAGTTGGGAAGAGATAGGAACAACATAAAGATGACTGAAAAGCTGAATGCTTAATCATCACACACAAGCATCCTTCAAATTACTGCTTTTTTCCTCACCCTTCCTATCCACCCCTGGTCTGGAATAATGCGCTTAAAAATAAACAATACATTTCTGTATTTGTACATTGCTTAGACTAGGCAGCAGCTTCATTCCTAGAATTGAGAGCAGATGGTACAGATCTTACAGAATACAACTCAATAGCTCCTTCAAGAGTTTGTTCATTCAACGGTAAGGATTCATATTGTCATAACACAGGCAGTCTTTCTCCACTGCACACTGCTGCGGCTGTCTTCAGCTGAACTGCTTCCATTTATGAAAGGAGACTTCTGGAAGGTTATTTTTCTTGAGGAACTCCAGATTGTGATCTTTGAACTTCTGGGACAAACCAATCCAGACCTATGGACTTCCCAGAGTGCGCAATAAACCTTTTTAACCATGTTTTTTAGGTGGAAATCCAAGAACAAGCATCTGGACCCAGGGGTTATCAGCTGAAGTGGTAACTTAACTACCTAAGAATGGGTAGCAAGTTTGCATCAAAATAGATTCCAACATAACATGCAGGAAAGGCGATTTAAAGCTTTGTTTAAATTTAATATCAACATATAAAATTTAATGTTGAGGTTTGGGGGTTTTGCTTGCTTGACTTATTTTGAATTCCTGTTATGTTAATACCAGCCTTGGAACATTTACAGAATTAACAGATTAATACTACCCAAGTTTCAAAGTTGTGATTTAAATTTTTATGGTAAAAATGCCCCATTGAAGCAACAAATAGTAATATTAAACATCTGTGGCCAGACGAGATTATAGTCTACTTTCAAAGTCGTACTTCAGCATTTCTTCCACCAAAAACGTTACACTATTAGCACAGCTATATTTCCATGCAATTGACATAATCTCCATATCTAACCAACAATACCAGATGTTTTGAAGTTCTGATACCATGAAAAAAGACCTTTCTGTGGTTAAAATCAACATTTTTTAGATAAAATTTTTTGTTTCTAAACATCACAAATACAAGATACATTCAGCAGCTACCACTTCCCCCAAGCAACGCGTGCTGTTTTTCCGAGACTTTAAGACATCACACAGACACCCATATCACAACAGCAGAATTCAAAACACAAAGAACGTGAGGTTCAGTATGAAGAATTTAACTAGTCAACACACCATACTGCACAAAATACAGTATTATAAAGCTAATAATAATCGGGAGTGAAAGCAAATACTATTCACAATAAACACATATCACCAAAATAATCCAGCATAACTCATTTGCTGCCAAGTATCTATTACAGTAACTCATACAGAAGTGTGATCTGGAGAAGGAGGAAACACAGGAGCAGAAAATGGGAAGAAAACAGAGTGGAATTTAGACAACTTACAATCATTTCTCATCCTGCAGTATTAGGACCTCATCCAATCTCTCCCCCAATCTAACATATAAGCAAAGTATGTTCCCTTCAATGTGTGCCTAAGTCAAAGGATACATAAAGTGATCCTGAAACATTAAGGTACTTTCAGTCATAAAAGTTGGGCAGGAGAGGGGTAAAGAATGCTGTGTTCAACTTCAGAAAGGATCTACGCATTTCAATATTCAAAGCGCTCAAGCACATGCCTAAATGTTTTGCCAGAGGAAGTTCTACAAGGTGGGGGTTTGGGTTTTGTTTTTTGGTAGGGTTTTTTTTGTTTGGTTGGTTTGGTTTTGGGTTTTTTTGCTTTGGTTTTGGTTTGGATTTTTGAGCTGGTTTTTTAGTTCCATGGAATTCAACAAGGACAAATGCAAAGTCCTGCCCCTGAAAGGAGTAATGTCTTGCAACAACACAGGCTCAAGAATGACTGGCTGGGGAGCAGCTCTGCTAAAAAGACCTGGGGATCTTGGTGGACAGCAAGCTGAAGATGATGCAGAAGCATGCCCTGGCAGCAAAGAAGGTCAACAACATCCTGAGGTGTATTAATAGGAGGAATACAGGCTTTAGATCAAGTAAAATGATTACCCTCCTCTACCCATCAGTCCAGTTTTGGGCCACCAATACAGGAAAGACAGAGATAAACTGAAGTTCAGCAGAGGGCCACAAGACGGTCAGGAGGCTGGAGAACTGTCTTAGGAGGAGAGATGGAAGGAACTGGGTTTGCTCCTCCTGGAGAAGAGATGGCTTTGGGGAGACCACAGTACCTACAAGGAGGCCACCAAGAAGATGCAGCAAGGATCTTCACAGTAGTGCATGGTGGGAGGACAAGAGACAATGGACATAAGTTGAAACAATAGAGGCCTTTAAACTGGATATAAGAAAAAGCTTTTTCACTATTAGGACAGTTAAGCAGTGGAAGAGGGTGCCCAGACAGGTCATGTAGTACCTGGCCCTTAGGGGTTTTCAAGACCTTACCAGGTAAAGCCCTGAGGGGCCTCAGGGCTGACCTTGCTTTGAGCAGAAGGTTGGACTAGAAACCTCCTGAGGACTCTTCCAAACCAAGATACCCTATGATCTTACTCAAAATTCTATGGAGGACAGGCTAATTGATTTCCAAAGACCATTCTCCTACAGAAAACACTAATTATTACACCAGCCAGGCAGGCAGATATCCTTAGTTCATGCAAGTTGACCTCCAAGCACAGAATAGAGGACGAGACCAACAGGAGAGCTCTGATACCGAAATGTCCCAACATGTATGGCACAAGGAGGGCCATGACAAAAGAACGGATGAAAAAAGCTAAATAAAGTAGTTTAGCAGCATAACATTTGCAAATTCCTCTTCAGGTATGAGTCCAACTGGTAGAGATTAGAGACAGTAAAGCCTATATAAGTGGTTCTACTACACATATCGAGTCATTTCTCCAACTAAAGCAATGCAATCCATCCCAGATGGAAATAAACTGGAATGGGCACACGTCATTGATCCATCTAGGATCACAGGATAATTCAGGGAGGAAGGAACCTCAGAAGTTTCCAATCCAACCTCCTGCTGAAAGAAAGGTCATCTCTGAGGTCAGATCAGGCTGTTCGCAGCTTTATCCAGTCTGGTCTTAAAAACCTCCATGGACAGAAACTGCATAACCTCCCTGTGCAACCTGTTCCACTACTTGACTATTCACTGGCATCTGAAAAGTTTTATTTTGCAGAACACATTTGTAGTTAGTGAACTGCATAATGATTTCACTTTTAATATAGATAAAGTGAACTCTAAGTCTGAAAACATTTTTTCAAATATTATCATGTGAACCACTGTATAGTGGCTCTAAAATAACCTTGCTTACTCTATTCACCAGTGCAAGACAGTAAGAGTAGCCTCTAACTAATTTTTCCTTTAAGAATACAAAGTGATATAACATAAATAGGTCATCAGGAATTTTCAGGATGATTCTTTTAACATAAGTCCTGTTCATTCTTCAAGAAAGATTATACGACCAAAAAGCAATGAAAGACCAGAAAAAGCAAGACAAACACAGAAATTTAAGGCAAGGACTAGGAAGAAGAGGCTTTAAAAAAAAAAAAAAAATTAAACCCCTAAATATTCCCCAACCTCCCTATATCCTCAAACTGGTGAGATTTCCTTAGGTTGTGTATGTTACTTTTGAACACAGTTCAGTTCTGAAGTTCCAGACAAAGCATCTGAGTGCAACAGGGAAAGTGATTCACTGCCATCAATACCAATTTGTCACTATCCTCTAGTTGCTACAGGGTATGTGGGGCACAGGAGGGCGGGAGTGGGTGGAAATATTATTATTATTAATAATAATAATAATCACATGCTAACCACAGCAGTACAACTTGATTTTGAGGAGAACACCACAACCCAACAGAACATGAGAAGAAAACAAACTCAGAAAGCAGGAATGAAAGGAAAGTGGGGTAGACCAAGACAAAAGAGAGATCAAGAGAAGAATGAAGAAACACTGGTCTAATTACATTAACAGTCTAGTTTCAAGCTTCTCAGTTGTTCACTTCATACAAGTAGACATAGAGGGCAGGAGGAAGGAAAGAGGCCCAAACAGTATCTGAACTTCAGACACTAAGAGAAGCCTCTTTGCTTCAGTGTTCTCGTGAACAATAAACCAAAATGAAATAAAAAGCCCCAAATCCACAAAACAGTTAGAGGATCAGCCTTCCTCCTGCACACTTAAAAAAAAAACAAAAACCAAACTTAGGAAAGATAACAGTCTTATTCCAAGGAGAAGAATGCACTTGTGGTTCACCTTATTATTCTCAAAATATTAGGTACCCAATTCAATTTTAAATCTCTCCTTAATTTCAATTTGCAGATGACAGATCTTATTTTCTGAACCTAAATTAGCTGGCACACCAGTATGTAGCTAATAAGTTGAATGTAACAATAGAAAAAAGTCATGGTCTTATATTCTACATGCCACTGTGTAATTATAGCTGTATGACAATGGAGATACTGTTTATATTATACAGGTCTAGGATCTGCCTTGTGTGAATTTGTCACAGTGCTGGTTCTAGAAACGAACTATAATAAAAATGAAGTTTTTTCCTAATCATTGTCAAAAATTTCATAGTCAAAAATTCCCAAGTAAGTATTTACCCCTGCTGAGAGTCCTACACTAACAATAATAATTCATTGTAAAACCTACATGGCCTGTATCTGCCAGTGATGAGTTTTTTCCAAGCTGTGATCTGGATACCCAGAGCAGCCGACAAGACTGCTCCTCCACAGGGAGCAGTCACGTCACTGACACTACTTTTAACATGCGGATCACCTTGTCATCTTTTAAGAGCAACTTGATATTTAGTAGTTGTTGTCAGGTGATCACTAAATATCTGAAAGTTATGTACATTCACAAAATCACATGGACGAGTCTCTCCGTTTCAGCACTGTAAAAATGTGGTCCTCATTGTCAGAAGTTTGGAAATTCTCAATACAGAAGGCATATGGGCAACTATCAACACAATCTGTACCAGTTTCTTTTCAAATTATTTAATGCAATAATTAAATCACGTTTTTCTTAATGCTAAGTGAGCTACCTGAGCATTGAAGAACTGTTCTTCTGTCAAGCAGAGAAGAACTGTTGGTTTTGTTCAGCTTTTTGATTCATAACTTTCAAACACATATCCAAGAGACAGCACGCATTTCAGCCCCCCAAAAGTTACAGTCCAGCAAATTATTTTTTTGTTTTTTAATTAAAACTAAATACAGCAGGGAAATTAGGAATAATGAAATTGACTAATTAGTTTGACGAATTGTAGAAGACAGGAATCACATTTTTAGTCTTTTGTCCTGAAATCAAACTGCCATACAGTAAAAAACACATTTGGGCCTTTACAAATTGAGATACCTGACCAAACTATACAAAAGACTTGAGCAACTATAAACACTGTTCCCTCTCAAGATCTTAATTTCCAATGATGCCACCTCCACAAGGTCTTCAGCCTAAAATTTTAAAGCTACAGAATGTCTCGAATTGCTAAAGGTAAACAAACGAACAAACAGAAATAGAACATCTTTTCCCCAAAGCCAAATTTTTCAGAGGTTCTGCTGAACAGCAAAAAGGAGCAACTATAATTTTCTCTATAAGGATATAGGTCTCCATTTTGCAAGCTGTTCTGTTTGGACAGACTCATAAAGTGAGATGGACTAATTTGCAACATCAGAGTCAGAAATGCTAATTCCAACATCCATTCATTTTCAAGCTGTGATCAAGAACTACTGAGCTTGGAGACGCAACTCCTCCCTGTGCCACAGGCTACCCACTCTTCATCATCAGTAAGGTTTACACGACTAAGCAATGAAAATTTTCATGCTTGTTTCAAGAATAAAAAGTGATCTCAAGGAGCGTATTTTGACAATAATCAAGTCCAGATCAGATATATTTTTATTAAAACAAGGCAATTTTTTCTTTTAAACTAAAATTTGTTCACTACTAAAAAAATTCCAAACCTCTGGAATACAATTCATCTTTAGGAAAAAAAATGCTTGAAACGGTTTTCAGTCTGAAAATACAATCTAAGCCTTTCAATATACTGAAGTAAATTTTATTTTGCAGTTTTCAGCACTTAAGTTTTCTATAATCTGTCTCAGATATACAGAAAAGACATACATGATTCTTTTTAAAATGTAGAATAACAAAGTGAAAAGCACATCCCCAGTCAGGAAAGTAACTTTGCACTGCAGAATCCACCCATGAACGTGCTCATTTCACCTTTCAAATGGCACATTTGATTACCAAAGGAGCTATCTTCTAAAAAGCGCTACCAGCTCTATTTTAAGGCTTTCTTCTAGAAGACAACAGATTACTGTTTTTATCATGTAGCACTGGCTAACAAAACTGGTCTCTGCAGCTGTGTTAATCAGGAGTTGCCAGAAGAAAGTGTTTGCCAGCGTACTGTGCATGAATTCTTATTCTCAGCAAGTCCTGCACTTCTGCCCAGTAGGTAGTTTTGCAGCCAGTGACATGGCTTGTATGTTTAGTTAACTCCATCTAAAAAATTGCCACCTTTCATTTGTCATCAGTACATTGCAAAAAACTACCAGAAAATGAATCAGTTGCTTACTTTCAAGTATTTTCTTGCTCTAAAAGACAATTCTATCATACCTTAATTTTATTCTTATCAAGGGGACTGTCATTTCAGTGGCACATGGACCAAGGACAAGTTACAATACAAACATTAGTGCAGATGATTAACCGTGAACAGGAGTATTTCGAGTTTAAACAGGCTCAGATTACAAAAGCATTTAGTAACTTGGTTTGGCTTACTCATATATTAAAACATAGTTAATGAAGGCATAAGTGATACTACATGCAAGATTCCAAGTATATTCTGACTCACTATGAAACAATTTAGGCTTTAACTGGTGATATTACCCAAAGAATCTTTGCAGCAAATCAGGATTAATGCAGCTGAAAAGTTACACCAAGACAGGTCTATCCTCTCATTAGTGAGGGAGTATGTCACAAGAATATGGAAAGATTACCTCCCCTAACAACAACAAAAAAATCTGTCAAGAAGCAAAGATTGCAGTACACCGAAATGGAAAGGGATTTAAAAATACAAGGAGTCTCTAGCCTATTTTCCTCTTATTTAATTAACAACCAACATCTCTCTGAGTGTGATGTGTGTGCTGGCTACTGTTTTGTTTCTCTACTACTGAGGACGTAAACTTTTGCAGGCTTATTTGTACAAAAATATTTTATTTGTACAGAAATAAAAACAAACAAACAGACATGCACATTTCATATATTCTTAGTTAACACCACATTACCTGTGCTGTTTATTGTTTGTTATTATCCACAATGAGAAGCAAGTTTTCTTTAGGATTAGGTACTCTGAGTAACTAATTCAAGTTTGTTTGTTTTTTTTTTTTATTATTATTATTATTGCAAAGCATTTGGGGATTTTGAATTTCTTCTGTAGTCAGTATTAACTTTAAGAATGTTAATAAAACATATATACTTGTCTTAATTAACAGTTTATAAGCTTCCTAGCAGTTTGAATACCAGATGGTTACACATGTGGAAAAGGGAAATTATTCATCAAGTTCAAAACTTAAGTTACCTATTTACTGAAATGAGGCAGTCACGTGTAGATTTGATATCTAAGTATTTTTGAAACAAAAAAATAAAACCAAAGATTAAAATTATTCAAGTTTTCTGTGAAGATACATAACCTATTTCTCACTGTATGCAGGTACCAAATAGAGAAAAGGGGCATTCTGTCCTATACAATACCAGTCAGCTTAAGATTTAAACTGTGGGGGGCGGGGTATGGTAGTGGTGGTGTATGACATCCTAAGTGTAATTATCTCCTCCCCTCCGCCCTATATTTTATAAGTTGAAATCTCAAATTAGCATGATCCAGCAAATAGGAAACTGCATACATGCACAAAAATCTGGCTTCTCTTTATGGCTCTGTAGTAACCAAGTTTACAACACAGTTTTCAACACATTACTTCATGTATCTGCATTGCTGTTTTCCCATCCCATTGTCCCGGGAGACATTATAACAAAGTGGGAATGCTAGATCTCTTTTATACAAACACAAGACAGTTTAAGAAGTTAAGTATGATCTAAATAATCTCATCTCATTTAATATCATCTTGCAGAAGCACTCTAAGAAAAAAAAAAATTGCAAGTAATATCATTGGTTTCCAAACATTTTTGATTGAGCATTGCCTACTTTCAAGAATTAGACTCGAAATTGCTCATTACATAAAAAAACACATCACATACGTTCCACCTGCAAAACTGTTTTAGATCAATAGTCAATGTAAGGAAAAAGTCAGACTACCACGTTATTTTGGACTGGCATATATAAACAGGAAAGCTCAGTAATACAAAAAAAAAAGTCCACTTGTGTATAGCAAGTAAGCAGCTTTTCCCAACAAACACAGTAAGATTTAGCAAAACCTAAACTTGTCAAAACTTTTCTTCATTTGACACAGATTTCACGTATGTAAATATGGAAAGAAATTTGTGAAATAAACTAAGCACTGATTAAAACATTGTCAACATTTCATGACATTTAAGTCAAATGGACATTGGGGGTGGAAGACAAGGCAGAGATAGGGCTGGCCAAAGTTTTTGAAAGCCACAGTAAATACCAACAGACAAATTTAACTGCTACTATTCAGTATTTCTGGATGCTGTAGAAGTGGTAAGGATCAGCTCAAAGCAACTGCTAAACGTTAGTAGCAGAAAAACCCATCGCTGCCTTTGGCTATCATCAACACCATAGAGCTGGAAGAAAATCTAAGATGGACAGAGTTCTGTGTTGCAGAAGACAACCCCAATGATGGCAATCAGATGGCAGTGATGGGGGGAAGAGGGTCAACACTACCAGCTTGCTTTTTGTGCCTCAGAAGTGCCAAAAGGTGGGCGAAGTGGCTGCAGAACAGATTATGTACATACATGTGAAACTACTCGTCCTCTTTTACAGCTGCTGAGGTGGAAAAGGCTTCAGATTACTTAAGCATCTATCGGCCATGCCAAAGAACAGTGCTCTTCAATATTTTACTTCAGAAATTAAGGGTATAAAGGTATCAGAAATATGCTGATATCTCACTCTTCTTGCAGACTTCTACTACTACTGATAATGTCATGGTATTACCTTGGAAGGAAGGGAGTTGGAACTAGGAAAAAGGCATGCGTATCAAGGATCAGAGAAATTGCCTCAGCTATTTTGCTCCATAAAGAAACACCCTGTTTATCCTCAGGATTTGGCTAAATTTAGCTCTACCTGCTGTAAGTACCATTCTAATTACCTTTGAGGTGGTTAGAAGGAATTTCTCCCCTTGGTGCAAGATTCCCTTCTCAACAGCTGAGGAATTCAGTGCAAGGTTAAGCCAGAAAACTCATTCTGTCTCCAGCTAGCAGGTACCCAGAACAGATGACACTGAGGCTGAAAGCATACTAGAAAAGGGAATCCTCTCCAAAATAAGGAAGACATTATCTATGGTTATAATAGTACAGCAAGCAAGAAATAAACATCTTTTCTCCCCACTCCCTTAAAAGAAAACCCCACTATCACAGCCACCATCAGCACAGGGTCTAGCTAGTTATAAAGAGGCCCAACTGCAACGGTCTGGCCGTTCCAAACTCCAAAGTCCACATGGCACGTACTAGAGGACTGGCTGATCAGTAACCTCACGGGAAGCTACTGACAAAGCTGGACAGTCATAAAGTCATGCTCCCGGGGTCTTTCTGAAGCCTACGTAGCAGAATGAACACATCCAAAGACTGTTGTAATTGGCATTTTTCACCCTAAGTAGAAGATTGGGGTGTCTGGTTTAGGGCTGTGGATTTGAGACTTTTGGGGCAGAGTAGTGAGGGGGGGGAATGTGGAAGAAAAGGGTTCTACATAGGCAGGTTTACTGAGAGCTAGATCAGTGCATTTATAATGATATACAAGATATATATTAGCATCCGTGCACACACAGATGCTCAAAGACCTGGAGCCTAATGTGGAACACCGAAGATAAGACAGACACTTAAGGTAAGTGCTGAGTTTCAATAGGTTTTAACAAATTTCAGACTGCCACTATCAAGAGCGTTGTACAATACTTTCCTGCAGTACAACACTGTCTCACATCGGTACAATGCTATCCAAGCAAGTACTGCCACTTGACACTTATCACTCAACATGAATAGAGATTACTTTGAGAAGGCAAAGTTTTCAAATTTGGCTAATCTCTCATAAATTTGATGCACTGATTTTCCGAGTTCATGCTTAATCTTAATAATGCAGGTGAGAAAGCAAAATGTGAAACAAAAGTATTCTGGAGCTTGCAGTACACTGCAAACAATTTCTTTCCAATAACAAGAATTAGTAGCTTCTTCAGAACTACTAATACTCAAGATACTGAGGCAGTATCAAATTGTTAAGAGATCTTCTTGGTTACTACTTCAGAAAATTCTACTACGATTTTGAACACTGTAAAATTCAAACACTTTAAGGTCATCACAGATCCTACCTTACAGGCCAACTTTAGTCAAAAGCTACACAGACAGAAATCAGAATGCAACAGAAAACCAGATTCTTCACTGTAAATCCTGACAAAGGCTTTAGGATAGAGATAATGCCTTTCTTCTTCCACATTTTTTTCCTATTAAATGGCTAGAACACCTGAGACAGACTGCAAACCCAGCTCATGTCTTGAGCATTTCCTGTGACTGTAATAATTTCATCACTTTGGGATGGTTAGGTCTCTAGATGCTTGTAGATGGCTTCAGTGAATATGCCAATAGTCGGTACATAAAATTACTTCATTGTTCTCTTCTTTTTGTCTATATATGAATCCTTATCTGCCTGAAAACAGTTTGTTATAGGCATAACAGCTGAATTTATTGAAACGGTCCTTGTTGCACTATGGCAACAACTAGAACACTCTTGTAATACTGGGTACAATTTCAGTATTTCTGGAGATTTTATCAAAAATATTCCTATACATCTCTTACACAAAACAAAGGCGGCCTTTGTTAGAGCACTTTACCAATTTTTGAAGGCGGCAACAGTTGTTTGGCCCTTTTTTTTTTTTTATAAAGGCTTCAAAGCTAAATAATTAGATAATAAAATGCACTAATCTTAAGTAATTCCACCTTTGAGTTTCCTCACTATACAGCAAACACTGGACATAATAGGCAATCCACCAAAACCAATTAGCAGGATTGAGCAATGTTTTCATTAGTAAACATTGTCTTTCCATCAGAATTTTCAAATTATTTTCCTTTTCCAGATATGAAAACAATCTATCCCAGTCTTTCAATAGCCAGAATAAATACTACGTGTTAAAGAACTGTTTTAAAACTTCCATTCTGTCTACATTGCAAATAAGTAGTATTCATGTTCAGTAAGGCTATCACTTTAAATGGGAACAACTTAACATGTTTCCTAGTAAAACGGCCAGCATTCTATAAGAAGTATGCAATGCTTGGATATGATCCGAACGCAGTAAATATTATCAAACTATACATGAAA
The DNA here is from genome assembly GCF_026419915.1 of Harpia harpyja. Classification (NCBI taxonomy): domain Eukaryota; kingdom Metazoa; phylum Chordata; class Aves; order Accipitriformes; family Accipitridae; genus Harpia; species Harpia harpyja. The sequence continues at coordinate 38,514,901 of NC_068952.1, forward strand.
GGTGAATACAAGCCAGATTTCTCAACATAAAAGAAATGATATTATAAAAAACATTTTATCAATGCAAAGCTTTCTAAAACACAACCTGGTACAATCTGGTCTGTTTCCACATAAACATCTTCCTGTCCAGCAGGACACTGCATCACAGACAGCATTTAATAAAAAAATTAATTTTTTAAATTAAGAACATGGAATAATTGTTTTTACTAAAATTGAGAACAAGAAAATGGTTAAAGGACCCTTTTTAACTTCAAACTGATGCATTGCTCAAAGTAGAGCACCTTCTGGGAGGGCAGAGGGAAGGAGATCTTTTCTTGTAGTCATTGGGGGAGGGTTTCTTTGTTGTTTGAACTCTTTTGCCCAACTGCAGACTATGCAACAGCCACTAATCTTCATTAAGAAGGGGGATTCTGATCTTCCACTGGGTTTTGTGAGCAATACAATATATGTGTAAAAGCATGACACTGCGATTAAGCTGTCTATCTGCCTGTAAGAAAATACTTGAGTGTGGACTGACAAAACTCATCTGACAAATAAAAAGCTCTCTGAAACAGCTCATGGGGTGCTTGAAAAATCTAGGCACTGAAACTTTAGTTCATAGATACTGCTACGGGCAACATACTTTGCTGGCCAAATACATATTGTTGCCAGACAACCCATTCTTTCCCTTTTCCCCGCTATAAAGGTGCTTTCATTACAGAATAGACCCAAAATTCAGCCATGCCCTGGGACACAATTCACCAAGGGCAAGCCTTAAAACAGTTCATCAAGAAACTGTACTCTAGTACTAGGCAGTAAGCTATTGTGAGAGCTTTCATATTGCTTAGTTCTAGTAACAACAGAGTACAACATATCAAAGCAGCAATAAAAACAATGAACAAATAAAACAAAAAACCCACCCTGGAGCCATTAACATACAACATCACTTGGACTTAGGTCAAAGCAGATTTTTTTAGTCTTACTAGAGAACCAAACTAGACAGCAATGAAAGGCAGAATTGCAATTTGATGATTGAGGGCAACGAATCACATCGAAAACTTACCCTCCCACTGCAAAAAGTTATGTTATGACCATATACATTTGTTCATTAATAGTAAGCTCACAGGGAATGGTACAGTCCAGGAAGATAGCTTGAATGTTACTGCTAGACCTGAACTGCTTCTCATCAATAGAGTTTTATCTCTGTTGCCTCCTGTTTTCATCTTGGATTATCAAACTTCTAGACAGGGACAGTTACAGAAAAGCAGTAAGTAACTTTTACCTGCAATTAAAGAGTAAGGGTGGGAGAGGGGACTCTCTGCAGAGTGTTTACCTAGAATTATGAGCTAAATCATGTATACATCCAGAAGAACTATCTAATACCTAGTTTGGTTTATCCTGGTAACGGTCACTGGGGGCAGGCGGGCAGGGGGGAGGGATTTAGCTAAAGAGTATTTCTAAGCCCCGCAGTCATAAAGATAAACGAAGACAAAGAATAAGTTGGCCCTGATACACACTTTGACTACAGAAAACACTGAGCAACAACTCGGGAAAAAAGATATGAACATTTGCTTTACAGAGGCCACTGACTTGAATGAAAATGCTAAAAATTAGTGTTGCTACTGTAAATTTTAGCTCCAATTTCCACATTCTTGATTGCTTAGCAAACAATAAAAATCAAAGGAGCATCTCGATACAAATCAGTAAAGTTTACATTTCCTTCCTTGAAAACAAGAGAGGAGCATGAAGAAGTAAGGAAACAAACAAGCGGAGAGAAAAGAAAGCAAAGGAAACCCAATAAATTAGAAAAAGCTATGGTCCTTGATCATTTTCATTTTTAATGATCTTGATTCTATCCAGAAAGAGAAATCTATTGTACTCTATTTTTACAAAAACCTCAAAAAATTTCCAGGGACATGTGTGTTCAACATTATTTATCATTTCTAATCTTGATGTACAAAACTAGACAGCAGAAACCCCACACTAATTGTTTATACAGCAGTTCTTAACTCTGCTATGAGCTAGACCTAATGCAACATGTTGCCCACTTATCTTCATCTCAACTACTTGACAAACATAATTATGTAAATACATTGCTTAACAGCTACTGAAATCATTCCTACATTGGGATTTTATATCCCGTTTAAAAAACTATCCTCCTAAAACGTTATTGTATTTAACTGCTAGCAGCTGATTTTTTAAGGTAAAACTTAATGTTACAAGGAGAAAAGATCTCCAAAATCAACGTAACAACCTTAACAGCAGAAATTAACAGGCTCTATCCTTTTCACAAGCTAAAAGTAAAATCCCATACATCTCTATTCACTGGAATGAGCATCACTCAAAATATACTTTATACATAAATATTTTTCCTAGCCAAAAATTAAAAAAAAAAAAAAAAAAAATCAAGAATTACCTAAGTAGTCCTTTACTCAAATATACTTCAGAAGAGGCTTCCATTAGCCTGAAGTTCATGTTGAAAGACAGAGCAAATACTCCATTACTTCATAGAATCATAGAATGGTTTGGGTTGGAAGGGACCTTAAAGATCATCTAGTTCCAACCCCCCTGCCACGGGCAGGGACACCTTCCACTAGTCCAGGTTGCTCTTACCTGGAACGTCTGCTAAATTTGACTTCACTTAAGTTTATCGTAACATTCAGTTTACTACCCCACACCGTAATTTTCAATTCCACCTTCATCAGAACCACTGGTCAAGACCAGAAGTTATTCTTCATGCAATGCTCTAAATTTTGCATAGCCACCATCTATTTCCCGTCATTTGCAACAAAGCAACTTTTCAAACAAATACTGTCATAAATTCGGAGTGGTTTCTTATGATCTACATTCTTATCACAAACACCAGTTCATGTCAATTTTTAACAACTTCCAGCTAAGTTTTTGGTTTTCTTACCCCATTTAGATGAATATTTCTCATGGACAAAAGCAAAATTTTAGTAGCTATAAAGCAAGGTTTTTCTCAAAAATCATAGAAGTGTATTCCATTTTGAAAGACAAATAATTCTGTCAGAAAAAAGCAGCACACTTGTGAAAACAAAGTAAATCCATAACATGTCCAGAGGACTAGGGGTTTTTTTCAATTGAAAAATAATGCTTGTCAATAGCATTTTAGGCAGGGAACAGATTCACACATCAGGAGGGAATTCTTAAAGCCAGTATGCCTGAATTGTATGGACCTAATTAGCCACTAACTCAAGAAATAACTTCCATAAGGAATATTAAAAGCACAGCATAAAGTTTCTGCCTAGAAATATTTTCATGCCATTATGTCTACAGATTGTGGTCAAAATCTTAATTCAAACTTATCACTCTCTAGATAGTAGCGATTATATTTCATTTGTAAAGACAGACTATTCGCTTTTACTCAGTTAAAGGAAAACTGGTCTCCAAGTAGTCCTTTTGATGCAAATGAGCAGACCTGCCTCCATGACTTTTTTTCTCCAGCCATTTCAATGGAGAACTAGAACTCAACAGACTCAGCCTTTTTACCTCCTCTTGAACTGTGCCTGTTCAGTAGTAGTAATTATTGGAAAACATTCTACTCACTAAAAAGTGCAGGCACCAGTCCTTAAAGACTACAAGACACCTTCCCAGACTGTCTAAATATTGGCTTAAACATTCGTTGCAAAGAGAATTTATCTTCCATTTCATAGGTTTAGTACACTTAAAAAGACAGTATTTTCAGATATATTCCTCAGCTTCTTGATATCTATATAGTTTGCAGAGTTGCACTCGTTAAAACTACTGAAAGCTGTAGAGTCCAATGTGTGGAGAAAGTTCAAGCATCTCTACCGTCGATATGGTGTTTTCCTACCTCCAGACTTGTGCTTCCACTACTAGCTTCACCTGTAATGCAACAGGCATAGTCACTGGTAATCCCAATCTTAACACACAAGTCCTTTTAAAGTCTCAGAGCCAGATTTTTAAAAGCCTATGAGTGAGCAACCATGCAGCCAGGTTTTTAAATGCCCTGTAGATTCCTAAAAGATCCCTAATTCTTACTGCTTTAACTAGATTTAAGTAATGAGCTTGCATAACTACTTTGAAAAGACAACGAATTTATGTCATGTATCAGTCTTCCCTATGACCCTTAATGAACCAGAATCAGATCTGAACCCAAAGAATAAAGACAAAAATTGCACTAACTTTAAAATATCCTGTCATCCAGCATCCTGCATAACATCTTCCATAAATAGATTGCTTATTTGTATTTAAAGCCAGCGAAAAGAATTTAAAACATACTGCCTAGACCAAATATATGTAACACCAGAACAGGGGGAAAGTCAATATAAAAAACCAACAAAAAAAACCCCACACCAAACAAAAAAAACACCCACCCTCATTCTGAAGTTATTCCTCATACCTTGATGCAAAGCCTACAGAAGTGATTGGGGGGGGGATTAAAAAAAAAAAAATCATCAAATAGCCATAAAGACCTTCCAAATTCCTCATTTTTAAAAATTTTTTTAAACTACGGCTGTTAACTACAGATGTTAAACTCTCTATTAGTAGTAATTCTTAACGCAAAGAATGCTATTTGTCCAAGCTATTTGATTAGACCTTTCTACTTTTGTTAACACGTAGATATATTAGATCAGTTTAGAACAGCTTTCTCCATCAGAAAACAAAACTACAACAGATCAATGTTTCCGACAACAATACCCGAGCTGTTGGGCAACCATCAAAAAACCCCCCACCTGTTCTAAAAAGTGTCTTTCTCAAAAAATTAAATGCAATTCACATTCCTAACCCACAAATCATGTTCAGAAAAACACAGTGCTTCTCTTCCTCTCATATACAGTTATCAAAGCATACATTAAAGATGAAACCTCATTTTGTCATCAAGATCAACAGTAATTATAATGCCTAGTTCACTTATGGCATCTTAAACAAACAAATCCTAAATGCTTTCAGAAGGATTTATATTTATTCTATCCAACACACTAGTCTGCAGTGCCTTGGCATTCCTTGCTCTCGCCCAAAACATCCATATACAGTTATTTTATACAATCAATCACTTAATTCCAATAAGCACTTTCATTGGGGGGGGGGGGGGGGGGAAGGAAAAGTGTATAAATGCAAATAATTTCTTATCTGCAAGCTTCTGAACAACTCTATGTACTTGTTACCAAATCATTAATTCAAACTTATTCCTTTTTGAAAAGTTGGGTACTATAATCACCCAAGACTTAAATCAAGATCAAAATATCAACTTATCTCCTACTGCAAAAGGTCTGAAGTCTTTTTGCTTTCTATCCTTGATCAAAAAAAAGGGAAAAAAAAAGGAAAAAGCAAGCCAAATATTAAAAGCATCCAAAAACTTGCTAATAAGTGGAACAAAGGCAAGGAGAAAGTGGAATGTAAGGGGAGACAGACTTAAAGAGAAGGGTTAACATACTGTTTCATTTTGAATTTCACTGTTATCTACAAACAAAAACATGATTCACCCCACATTTCCCCCAAACCTTCTGTATCTGCTTTAGACTTGAAAAAGTGAGTAGCTACCTCATCATTTGAAGTAGATACAGTAAAGCTTAATCAAGTTTAAATTAATACCAGCATTACAGAGCTATTTAGCAGAGGTCTGTCTGTACCTAGCATCACTCCTGACACCACTAGAGTTTAACGAGTATTAACTCAAGCTTTAGAAAACAGATGTTTGGGTTTGTTCATTCATAAGCTTCTCAAGCCACAGAGCTTCTCTCAGCTACTTTCTGAATAAAAAATAAAATCTTCAAAATGAAAATAATGCAAACTATTAACAGATTTCTCAGAATAGCAACAAGTGTTAAAATAGGTAAATACCTAACAAAGTTAAAATTACCACCTTGCTCTCAAGCATGAGTCCACAAGTGACTTCAGTGAGAGCACAAATGAAGATACAAAACCCTCACTCCCAAGAAGTCTTCAATCTTCTTCACATGGGATACAGACAGAGGAATATCCAACTTTGAGCATGCAACAGAAAGTTCCCGTCATCCCTGTTTTTTTGCTGGGACAAAGTAGCACTGAATGACTTGGTTAACTGTTCATACCATTTAAGTTAGGAAAAAGTAACGGAACTCTACACTATGCCCTACCCAAGGCTCTTGCTTTTCACTATCTTACTGGTGATATACTTTAAGAAATAATTTGCGCCTAACTCTCAAAAGAGACAAGTGGATCGCTAATCCCTTAGGACTAGTCTACACCATGCAATACTAACAGGAATTCAAGCCGATTCATTTCATGAAGCACTTCTCTGAAAAAAACCCACACATTTAAACTCCTGTCAAAATCCTACTCTATGCATTCAAAACCCAGTCACATTTCACACTCTCCGTTAAAGGGATGGGGACCCCATGGACTTAGAGCAATTGTGTCTCACTGAAGAATTAGACCTTTCAAACTAACACTGAGGTACATCAGTAGGTCACATGAGAATACCTTTCACTGTCACTGCCTACGCTATACTGTCACAACTCTAGTCAATTTACATGAGATTTCACTCTTCTCTTCTGAGTATACAAATCTCCCCAAAACCCTACTAGTAAGGAAGTGATTAGCTCCTTTGGAAAATCCAGCCCTCTCTGTAAAGGAGACTTAAAATTAAACCAGATTTTTTACACTGAAGAAATGCCTGGAGAATCACTATAATGCATCAAGTCTTGGTATTCTAAACATGATACATACAACCAGAAGGTCCTGGGTGACAGTTTGCAGTATGGGCACGTGCTAGCTGCAAAGTTAACCCAGCAGGCCAACAACCATATCTGAACAGTTTAAAATGATCCAGTTCGACCCAGCTCAGGCACACCCAACCGCATCCAGGTTACTGCATCTTCACAGATGCCACGCTCCCTGCAGCCCCTACAATAAGCAAGATGTGCCTTATGGCCAAGCTGAGCCTGGAAAAGGAGGGAAAACAACAGAGGATCGTCAGCTCTCAAGCAGTCTAGTAAAAGGGCTTTCATTTAAGCTGATAAATAGTACACACGTAAATCACACCATCATCTGGGTTGAAAAAATTGCCAAATTTGGGTCAGCTCACGGTAAGGGTGAAAAAAATGTGAACATTTGTATTTAATTATCTGGAAGGAAAATATATTTTATCTATAAAACTGTTACCTACTGCCATGGTTTGTTGTAAACACACCTGCAGTCTTATCAAACATTTTTAGAACTAGTAGACTAAAAAGCTCAGACGTTCAAAGAGATAGGCGTGCACTTAATTTTTACTATCAGTAGTTCAACTGAAATAAATGTCATCGTTGACAGTGGTTAAGTATGCTCCTGTACAGGTTCAGAGGCTGAACTGCAGAAGTGTGGAGCTAATGCAAGTAAAATTATTATTTCTTTTCATAACAACTATAATGAAGCTGGTAGCTTTTGTGCAAAGTCTAGTTAATTATGATAAACATGTAAAGCTGACCTAAAAAATGGTAAGATTTGTTGAACTACCTACTAACAAAACTACAGAAGCACAATCTGCCATAAAGATGAAGAAAACAAGTTGGAGTTAAGAGTGCATTGGGAATGGACAAATGCATTAATCAGACAAAAAATAAGCCACCGACAGTTAGCAGTCAACCTGCAATTCCAGAAAGACTGTGCTATGTCCTCAAACACAATCACAAAGGCTCCTTCATGCTAGCATCAGGCCACTTTTTTGAACAAGCGACTGTCAGCCAACAGTGATATTGTTAGAACCTAACCAATACAAGCAAGGAGCTCTAATTGTGATAAATACTGCAAGACGTAGGGAATGATCACAGAAAACCCTCATCGTGGCGTTCAAGAAACAGTTTGCAACAAGCAGAACTGAAAATACCCAAAGCAATTCTTTTCAAGCTATCACAGACTTAAAAATCTTAAGACTTGCTTTCAAGACTTTTTCGTGGCTGCGCTAGCAGCCAGCACCTGGGTGCAGGCAAAGGAGCAAGCTCCAAGACCGAGCCAACTCGATTTCTCAGAGGCTTGTGTTAATAAACAACCAGGGCCAGGCCAAGAGCAAGTGTGAATTTCCTCCTTTTCCCCGGGAACAGGCGCACGATCGGCCTCCACCCTCTGAGCAGGGAGCACCGTCACACACCAACAGGGCTGGAACCTGCCTCCCCAGCCCTCCCCCCCCGCCGCTTTCAAACCCGCCGCACAGCACTGACCAGCCAAAGGGAACATGACAAGGGGCAGCGGCAGGGTGTGGTTCGCCCATTACTTTTTTTTTTTTTTTTTTAAAAAGGAGTAAAACCCAGCCCCTCTCAGCCATCAGAAACACCCATTTCATTAGGAAGAAATTACCCGCTGTGTTTTTCCGGTACAACATGTGAACTCGGGACTGCCAACCTGCTCTTGATATTTACTCGAGGCTGAGGGCTGGCAGCCTGCGGACGCGGCGAGCCCGGCGTTCCCTCCGTCGCGGCGGGGGGGAAGGCTAACCCCGCAGAGCCCAGCAGCGGCCGGGAGAGCCGCCGAAGCGGAGCGGGTTGCTTTGCAAGAGGCGCCTGCTGCACAAAGCTGAGTATTTAAAGACACAAGCAAGCAGCAACGAAAAAAGAAAGAAGCCCACCACCAGGCTCCTCAGTCCTCCCCTTCCACCAGCCGCTTTTCGGCTCCGTTTAAGTCACAGACGGACAAAAAAAGGCCCACAGAGATAACCCGTTTCGGGGCCGGGGGGGGGGGGGGGTTCGCTTCTGCACCGCCACCGCTGCCCGCCCCCTTTCGCCACCTCCAGCTCCCAGAGGGTTTCCCGCCTGGGAGCCGTCCGGCCCGCAGCCTCGGGCCGGCATGTGCCTGCGGGAGCGGAGGGAGGCGGGGAGGGCTCCGGCCCCGCGCTCCCTTTCTCTCCCCGGCCGCTGCAACCTGCCCGGCAAGGAGCCCGACGCTCGCTCCCCGGCCCTCCCCGCCGAGAAGCGGAGCCTCCTCCCCGGCCAGAGCGGGCCGCGCCTCACCGGAGCTCGGGGGGAGGCCTGTGCCCGAGCCCCCCCACCCCCGCCGGCCGGGGGGGTGTGTGGGGGGGGCGGCGTGGGGGGCCAGGCTGACCGCGGGCCGCGGGGCGGAGGCGGGCGAGGCCTGGCCCCGGGCTCGGTGTCTCACCTCCCGGGCGGGCCGGGCCGCGGCGGGCCGGCCGGAGGGGGGGGGGGGGGGCCGCGGCGGGGTCGCTCACCTCGGTGGGGTCGCTGATCTCGAACAGGTCCAGCCGGTTCGCGTTCCAGTGGTTGATGATGTCGGCGAGTTTGCGCCGCTCCTCCTCCCGGCTGCCACCGCCGCCCGACATCCTCGCCGAGCCCGCCGCCGGGGAGCCGAGCCGGGGCCGGGCCCTCTCCGCCGAGCCCCGGCGAGGGGCGGAGGCAGGGACGGAGCGGAGGGGTCCCTCAGTCCCGGCCGCGGAGGGGAGGGGCCGGCGCTCCCCTCGGCCGCTGCCGGCACGGGCGCCGCGGAAACGCCCCGGGATCGCGCCGCCGGTAGCGATCGGCCCCGGAGGACAGCGGGGAAGGAGAGAAAAGAGAACGGGGGAGGGGCGAGGAGGAGGACGAAGGATGCCCCGGGTCGGCGGCGGCGGCCGCCGCGTCTCCCGGCTCGGCACCGTCTGTCCCCGTTCGCCTGCCCTGAGCCGAGCGGAGCCGCCGCTACCGCCTTTCTCCGCCCCGGTATCGCCCTCCCCTCGCCCGCTCGCTCCCTCACACACCGTCCCGTGCGCGCCCCCGCCCGGCCGCCCGCCCTCCCTCCCTCCTCCTCCCCCCCCTCCCCCTCCCGCGGCGGGCACGCGGGGCGCGCTCCCGCCAGCCGGTTCCCCTCCCGGCGGCGGCCGCGCGCCTCAAGAGGGCGCCCCCTACCGCCGCCGCTCCCCCCGGCGCGGGGAGGGGGCCGGGGCGCGGCCAGGTGCGGCGGGTGCTCCCGCGCGGGGGAGGGGCGGCGGCCGTTGGCGGGAAGGGGGGGGGGGGTGTTGCCGGTAGGAGGCCCCTCAGCCGGCAGCGGGAGCCGGAGCCCCGGCTGCCGCGCCGGGCCCGCGGTCGGGCGCTCGCAGCAACAAAGGGCCTGGGCCGGCTCGGCGGCGGGAACAAAGACCCTGCGGGGCGGAGGCTGGCGCGGCCCCGCCGTGGCCTCTCCGCGTCAGGGCCGGCGGGTGGGCTGGCGGGCACGCCGCCCCCCCCCCCCGGTTCGCAGGCCGCTCTCCCCAACCCCTCGGTGGCCGCGGGCGGAGGTCAGGGCGCACAGCCGAGGCGGGGGGAACCGGGTCAAGGCCGCCGCGGAGCGGAGCGGTGCCGCCCGCTCGCTCGCTCGCCCTGCGGCCTGCCGCCCGCCACCGAGCCTGCCTGCGCCTCAGCCGTTCCCGGCGAGGCGAGGAGAGCAAGGCTCCGCTGCTTCCCCGGGTGCTGCTGAGCTTAGTAACGGTCATGGCGTGTTTTCGGAGAGCCGCGAAATTGTCGAAAAAGACTCTATTGGCAGAAATCTCCACAGCTGGGGACGAAGTTAAAGCATCAGCTGTGCTTTAATGGGCTTTAGGTATATGATTTATGTGTGGTTTCTCACAGAATGTGCCCGCTGTCTGTAAGAGGCATCGCCCATTGTATAGACTCGGGAATCCAGTACAGCTCTGGGGGTTTGGCTTTGGTTTCTAACCCGCTGAAGTAGGTGATAATGCATCTGATCATTCAGCGGCCGAATCTGTTTTGCATTGGGTATCCTCTGAAACTTAGCCCTTGAACAGTCGCACTCGAACTCAGTTGTCCGAGTGTGTATCTTTTCTGGTTTCTTCAGGTGGTTAAAAAGGGGGAAATACTGTTTCTTCTTAGTGTACCTGGCAAAGTATTTCAAGTTCCTCTTTGCTGAGGGAGTTCAGATGAGTGGGTTTTGCTGATGAAGTTTTGATTGGCTGGGTTATTTGAAGAAGGAGATTCCTCAGAGGCCTTGTCTACATTAAGCAATTAAATTATTGTTTTTATCCAGCAGTATAGCTCCTCTGTAAGTACCAGCAGTTCTGGTTTTACGGGTGAAGGTCAGTTATACTTTTGCCCTACATCCGTAACTGTGCCATAGTAGAGCTTCACAGTTCCAAGGACGGAAGAGATCCTATTTCTTGGGTCCCAGACTCTGGGAGGTGTTGAAAGCCCTTCCGAGAGCCCCTGGAGAACTAGGAGGGGGGGACAAAACCTCAAGTTCTTGTAATATCATCATCCTAAAACTATACTATATTCCTTTTAGAAGTAAAGTGTAGAGAGGGGAAGGAAATAAACAAACAAACATAACTCTTCTTACATAAATGGGAAAAAAAACGATGCTGGATTTTTTTTTTCCATATCCAGAGTGTGCTACGAGATAACTTTGGATGTTCTGGCAGTGCCTACAAAGATCAAGAAACCACGTAAAATCTGTGATGCAATAGTCCACAACCAAGGCAGATAGCTGCATGCTCTGTCACAGATGACATTTGCAGAGTGGTGTGCTGATTTGGATGCTTGGCTCTGGATGTTGGTGAAATGGGATTGTTCAAGACACGGGATGAGAAGCAGCAGCTGTATTACTTCAGGATTAGGAAGGAGACTGGTGGGTACAGGGTGTGCATAGATCACCATTTTGCTATTACAAGCTACGTAGAGAAAATTGTTTTTCCTGGGGAAAAGAGGCAGTTGCTCTGAGAAAACTGGCTACTGAAAGTAGTTGATTTAGCATTGCTGGCATGCCTGGGTTTTCATGCCGAGGAGCACCAGGAATAAAATTATCACTGTGCTGGACCCACGTGGTGTATATAATCAGCTGTGAATTTATTTATTTCTATTTTAACTGCAGCTAGTCAGCATTTCTAAACCGTAGCTAGACTCCAGCCTGGATACAAACAAATCCCTCAAACTGAGCAGAACTGGAGCAGGCTAATAATGTTTAGATGTCATTTCGCAGAAATCCCAAGTCACTACCATGTATTTCTGTAGTGACAGGAGCAACGGAAATGCTGCTGATGGTCAGATACCACCAGCGACCACGCTGCTGACTAGCTCTGCGCTGAGCTGGACAGTGCTGAAGCAGTATTGAAAGAAACCAGGCCCGCTTGTACCTGCAGAACAAGCTGTTGCCGTCAACAGTCAAATGGCAGCAGCTTTAGTACAGCATCAGGGTTTAAGAAAAATCATAATGTAGACAAGAATTTAGCTGTCTGAGTGAACCAGCAGGACAGCATGTGTATGGAGATTGTGCTGTGGGAGATAAAGCATAAGCCCTGATCTCCTTGGAAAAGCTAGTGCGCAGAGAGCTAAAGCATGAAATTATAGTGTACCAGCTAGTTTACAATGGAAAGTGTGTGCTGCTGCACTTTCAATCCCTGTTTTTTTCATAGGGCTGTTGCAAGGGGAAGTAAAACAGCTGCTGTAAAGGCTAGCAAGTGACATGATTCCTGTCAACAGTTGTAAAAAAAAATTCAGAGATATTTGTGAATAGAAAGCATTATACACATAAAATACATTATAAACAGGATTGTGTGTTTGAGCTATCATCAAGGCATCTTGCATTTAAGGTATTGCATAAAGTTACTTGAAACCATTAAATTAAATTTTCCTCTGTATTCTTTCTGAGTTTTTTATCATTTACGTAGTGAGAAGACAGAATCCTATTTGAGGAGTTTCCAATTCAGCCCAGCATTCCTGTAGGTAGTCCCACTGAAGCCAGTGGCAGGGTTAGATTTAACTCTATAAATGATCACATACTTGATAAGAAATAATAGGGTGAGAGAAGCAAAAGAACAGGGAGCAAAAACTGCTGTACTTGCAAATGATAATGAACGATGTTTTTTACTTCTTTCCTCGCTGAACAGCGTTCTTTTCTTTTGAGGTGCTTAAGATAACTAAGCTACCGTAAGCCATTATTGTGATTGATTGTTCAGCACTCAAAGTATAATATGCATTTTACAGAACAAATAAGATAAATGCTTGCAAGCTAAATTTTGTCACAGGTGAGAGCAACAACTAGAAGAGAGATCCATAAGGAAGAAACAGAGATGCACAAGGAGGCCTTTGCAATCCTCTCTGTTCCCCGAGACATCAGAAGTGCGGTGCCCATGTGGTTACCTCCCGCAAGGGGGTCGTGTCTGTGCAGCTTCTCTCATTAATTATATTGGCGTACATCTGTCCCTGGGGGATCTGATGGTTATAAGCAACAACAACGTACAGGATCCCTTTATTTCTGCTCCTTGGCTAGTGCAGTTCAAGCAAACAGTTCTCTTGCACAGGGAAGGTTTGCGTGAAGGTAGGGTCGTGCTCTGCTGGTCTTCTGGCTGCTCGCCAGCTGCCCATATGGTTGCCAGAATGCAGCATTAATTTTCTGAGGCAGCATGCATCTGATGTATAGTGCCACGCTGTATAAATCAGCACGCTATTGGAAGTTATAAATTCATAGATAAGACTGAAATTATTAAAGTAACCCTGCTCGTGGCTTCCCAAGTGTGCATGTGTTTCTAGAGCAGAAGTATTGGAGCTGTAATTTTGCATAACGCAATGCAAAAGCTTATGTTAGAGCAACATTAACATTGCAAACCTGGGTCATCAAACTGCAGTCCTTACATAGACGACACACCCACTGAGGTAAATAAATTAGCTGGAATAAGGATTGCAGCTTTGGACACTATAAACACACATGAGTCAAGGACGGAAAAGAAGTTTTTCATTGCACCATTATCTCACCCGCATGAACTGCACACACTGTGTACATCAAAGTATCAATTTCAGAGTCTAATTGGTAAACAAAGATAGTGCATATAGGCTATGTGGGCAAATTCATGCTGCATGAAAAACATTTACTGTATGTTTAGATCCTGCTTTTCTTACTGTATGAATGTAGGAGCTTATGTTTAATAACCTTGACCTCTTTAAAATACAAGTAAGGAAGGGGGAGGGGGAAGTAGAGGGGAAAACAGGGCAAGTGTGGCAAGTAATGTAATTGGTTTTCGGAAATCTTTAGGTTTTCAGTTCAATTATCCTCGCTCTATTTTTAGGGAAAGGGAAGCACAAAACTGTATAAATGGCAGCTATCTTAATAAATGTATCTTTCTTTTGGTTTATGTATGGATGAATTACAAAAACTGTCAAGAAAATTCCCTTAAGGAACATGCTTAATTTTTATTATGTATAGAAGATCTTTCAAAGTAATTTATTGGTAAACGCTTCTTGGGTCAAGACCCCTCAAATTGTATTTGTACTAATAAAATAGACAGTGTAAGGGTCTTTCTCCAGCCCGACGGCCAGCTGACCTGGCCTGGCCACCTCCATGGTTTTAAATGGTTTTAGCTCTAAACCGGGCTGGCTGCATGCAAATCGCCTGCTGAAGTGGTCGCTGGCACATGCTGACTCCTAGTCTGTGCCCAGGAGTTGCCTGTGAGCTATCCGGTTCCTAGCCAGGCTATGCCAACGATTTAACTTACAGATGGTCGGGCACAAAGGAGTGGATCTGGATGTCGAAATGGCCCGGTGGACCATTTGGCAGTGGAGAAAGAGCCTGGAAGCTCTTCTTGCGCAGCTGGCTTCAAGGCAGGGTCCTCTGCCTGGATGGGGTGCTCGGGCATACTTCTGTTTGTAGGTTCAAAGCACGCGCAGCCTCTGTCCTATCTTTGCTGAAGTGTGGTCTTTGATCCACGTTCAACAAGGTGGATGAAAGTTTGACTGTCTTGCAGCATGTGAGCATTCGTGTTGACTTCAGCAAGATGTATGTTTGTCTTCAGGTGAACTGCTCCTGGAAATCAGAAACACATGGGAAGGGGGTCAGGTCCCAGTTAAAGGTTTGCAGTCGATGTCAGCCTAATACTGGAATCCTGCTGGATTCATCCTTAAATGAATACTGGATGCTTTTCTGGAAAACCCTTTTTATCCAGGGAGTGCTGTTCTCAACGTAGAGGTATTGAGGAGAAATTTACTGGCTGGTATACACGTTAGATTATCAGGTGATCTCTCCTGGCCTTATCCCATATAATTTTAAATGCAATCAGTTAAAACAAAGTTCAGAGCTGCTGCAGGTACCACAAGAGCTTTTTGATAGTTTTTATTTTTAATTGCAGATCTCTACTTTAAAGTATTTTCTCTCAAACTGCTGTGTTGTGAAAGAAGGTGAGAATGGCCGACCGTAAGAAGGGAAAGGAAGAAACAGAGTCTATGTAAAATTGTCAAGTGGACAGTATAAATAAACTGACATCCCCTGTCTCCAGAAATTTAGCTAATCTCTCTCTGGTACACAGCACTATTTGTAAAAATGGTAAAGATGCTTAGATAGAAGTTAGGCATTTCTTTTAAGTTGAGGGTAGCTCTCCAATCAGTGGTCCAAACTAGGCTGTTAGTTACAACAATGCGTAATCATTTCAAGGCTCTTTGAGCAAGATGTAGTGGGTGTTTGGTCTTGTAATTAACCTGCTGCCATTGGCCACGCATTCTCTCTACCCTGTAATTACTTGACTAAAAAAATAACAACGCCATTCAAAGCATACATTGTATAGAAAATTAAAAGAGCAGACATTTTAATCTGTTTTCACTCTCACGCGATGACTATAGCTCATACATACAGTTCACGTAGGAGCAGAAGTCATTTGGCCACATCTGAGCAGTTTTTGTTATAAAAGTTTGATTTGGAAGCAAACTGGGTCAGCATGCCATTGGCTTTTTGTTTTTATTTCACTTTTTTAGAACCAATCCAAAAGTACTGAAAGGTCAGTCACTTAAAAATACCTTACCACTGAGCTAAGAATGTAATGGATATTCAATTATTTGCTCCAACAATCACTGTTCTTTTAAATCATATAACTTGCATAAGTCCTGCGTGTGGAGAGCTTTAGCCTCAAAACCAAATACTTCAGGAAGCTTGTAAGTGAAAACATTGATGTAAACCCGTGAAATGAAAGTGCCTGCTCAGAGAAAAAAGCCAGTCCTTCCCTCGGCAAGTTTTCCTTAGTAATGCTCCTGCGTTTTTGAGGTCGTTGTCCAGAACAAGTATGGAATAGAAGTGGGGTTTGTATGTACGAATGAAAAGCAACAGAAAGCATCAGGGAACTTCTCTGTAGAACCTGCAGTGGGATTTATTTTATCTAACCTGAATTGTCTGAAAGTTAGACCAAGAGGTGTGAGTGTCGACTCACTCTATAGGTAGTGGAGAGAAGCAAGCCATTTCCAGAAAGCAGTTGACACGTATCTTGTGGCAGGGATTAAACCCTAACATTTAGATGGCTACGGAGAAGTGAGGTGAACCACTCCTTGAGAGTAATGCTGCCATCCCACAGCTTCTTCAAAGCTTCAGTCTTTTGATTGTGGCATAGGCTTCACTTCCAAGCCCACCATTGCTTTAGCCAATGATGCCAATTCTGATCAGGCATGATACAGCTGTATTGGTCATCTCATTCATACAAAGACGAGGAGTTCTTCCACCTCTGTTAAACCGAATGCATCAAACTCAAAGAAGGACCTGTTTTTCAGTTGATGGATGTCACAGGTCAGTCCTGCCCAACCTGGGTAAAGAAGGGAATAGCTGGGGGGGGGGGGGGGGGGGGGGGGCATATTAGGGAGTATATTTACATGGCAGAACGTGAAACAGATACTTGGGCTCCATTTAAAAATGCACCCTTTTCAGCTGGCTGAACTTGTGCACGTGAAATTCTCTCCTGCCTCACCTCCTAGACAGCTAGCTGGGTGTGTGTGCT
Source organism: Harpia harpyja (assembly GCF_026419915.1). Taxonomy (NCBI): domain Eukaryota; kingdom Metazoa; phylum Chordata; class Aves; order Accipitriformes; family Accipitridae; genus Harpia; species Harpia harpyja. The sequence goes on from NC_068952.1 coordinate 38,531,540, forward strand.
CAACACCACATCTGCCAGTGTAGGAATACTCAATAATTACACTTTGAAATAACTGAGCCCTGACTCTGCTCTGTGAGACCAACCTTTAATACCATGTTGTGCATTTTTTTCCTCAACCACCCTCACCTTTCATCCCATGCCACTCCTTGATTGTGGGAAGAGACCCAGCCCAAAATCACAAAGGTACTTCCTTCAGATGCTTCTAAATTCACTACAGTCATGAAGCTCGTGAACTACTAGCCTGTGGATAAGGCACTTGGTGTGCTGTGACCTCTGCTTGTTATGCTAACCGCAAGCCTCACATTTTTACTGTGTTTTCTGCATCTTTCACCCTTTCTGTCTGGTCATGATATTCCTTTCCTCCTTACTGTGTTTCAATATGTGCAGGGTTTGCATATTTAATTTGAAGCAGGGACCATCTTCTTGTGCACATGTGCAGCAGTTAGCTCAAAACGGTAGGGGGCGAGATGCATCACCATGTAATAAATATTAAAACTTGTTGGGAAAGCAAGCATGACTACCAGACCTGGTACAATAATCATCAGCATTTTGTATCCTTGGCTCCTTCTCACCATGAGTAGCAATTTTTGTACAACAACAGGGAATGGAAGAACCAGACCATCTCCTGGCAGTACGGGCAGGCTGACGCACTGGACAGCTAGAGCTTGTTGTTAATGACCCTGTCATGCACAACATACAGCCTCACAGGTAATTTAAGAAATGTGTAAGAGCGTCCTTGCTTAAGTGTTACCCAGCAAGGGCACTGTGGGGATCTATTTAAGCAAGTCCTAAAGACAGCATACTCTACCTTGTAAGCACCTTCAGGGTCAACACCTCCCAGACAAACTTTCCCGTATGCAGTTTTTCTAAGTGCAAGATTTGTCCTTACATTGTTTTCACATTGTAAAAGTGCGTTTAGATGTTATCAAACAAAAACCCCAGACCATAAACACTTTGGGAGTAGATCTGACATAAACAAAGTACGGTTACCACGGCATATATCCCAAGGAAGGTTACCCAGATCCACCACTGCAGGCCAATCAAATGAGAAACCAAGAATTAGAAGGTTGTTGCAGGCAAAGATTATGGAGGGAGTACACCTCTCTGGGTGAAGGATCTCCTGAATCACATTACTTCTACATTTCAAAACGGGAAGATCACTGCTCTCACTCTTTCAGACTAAAGTTAGAAACACATGCACAGAAATAGGCCGCCTAGATTAATGACCTGTTTTCTAAAATGCTGTAAATTCCCAGCCATCAAAGGCACCTTTGAATCTTCACTTACAAATTTAGACCACGAGGCATGAAAAGGCGTCCTTTGCCTCCCAACAGCAGCTATCCCAATATGGGAATTCAACAGAAAGGCTCGCAAAAAAACTTCACCCGACGTGATTACGACAGGTAGATGTAAACCGCTTCATGGGACAAATGGCCGGAGTCCGGAGGCGCTGCTCCGAAGCCGGGGCGTGCTGCTGCTCTGCCGTTGGGGTATATCGCTAGCAGCATATTAAAGCTAGGGCAGGGTAGTCATGCCAAGACACGGGCACTTCAGCTTGAGTAGGGTGTCTGGAAATCCCCCGGCCTACGCTGGACTTCCTTGTCAGTTACCGATCTGATCTGACCGTCAGAATTACCGTCATGGGGAGAAGGCAGCGTGGTGAGATTACAGCTCCTTCTCGCTGTAACTTTGGATTGACAGCGGGCTAAGAAAACATCATCTGCTAAGGAGATTGTAATACAAAATACCCTGCTGCAGGCATGAGCCGTGGCACAAGTGCCCCAGTTGCAGCGGGAGCAATGGGAAGACTCGCCTATATTCCAGCAGATCATGAGGCAGAATGAGCAGCAGATCTGTTCTGGCTTGGTTTAATACAAACTGTAGAACTGAATTTGGCTGGTCTTTTGGATTAATTCAGTGACTTACATTTAGGGGAAGTCCAATCTTTCATAAAGACTTGAACTGAAGATGGCAAGAGACAGAGGATAAAGAACCTCACAGGGTTTGTTCCAGCCGTTAATCATCCTCCCCGCTAAAAGGTGTGTCGTATCCAATGTGTCCAGATTCGGCTTCCAGGCGCTAGCTCTTGTCACACTTCTCTGTTTTTTTCAATAGCCCTTTTGGTACTTCATATTTTCTCCCTTTTAAGACACTCCTATCTTACCTGCTGTTTTATAAAGATACCACTTTATCTTCTTCTTTTTAACTAGCTAAACAGATAACCCTCTTTCTCACTGTAAACTCACTTCCTAGCTTGGGGAGTAAGCTCTAAGGCGGTTCACTGCACTTGCAAGCATATCTTGACTTTTCTGAAAGGGGGATGCTAGCATCCAGCAACACAACAATTCATCTTTCTGGCTGCAGGAGCTGGAGCACTCACCACCTCCTTCGGGGCCTCCTGGCACGAAGGTTAGCTCTGCATAAATCGGCCTTACTTCTCATATCAAGTTCTTCCTGAATCTTTGGGCTGTATTGTATTGTTTCAGTTGATGAGTACAGAGCATTACCAGATTAATAAAAAAAAGTACATATTAAGACAACATTGCTTCATGTGGACAGTGGCGTTCTTTCTAGCCATACATCTTTTTAACAAATGTAAAATATTTTAAGGAGGAACCTTTAAAATTCTATCTGCAGTAATACAACTGATTTCATTCCTTAAAACCTGGGCTTTTTGGTGTCTGGCAGTGCAAAGGAGCTTCTAAACACTTACAAATCTCTCTAAATAGAAACAAATATATGTAGTCAATGCTTCATTTTTTTTCCCATGTCATGCTTTTAGGCCAAGAAGTGATTGTGTTAAGTTACATCAGGGATGCTTTGGAGCTCAGTCCTAATGATATGATGATGGGTTGTATGTAGAGAAAATGCTAAGACAACCTTAAGGAAAGCAGTGGTGGTTGTTTTCAGTGATCACAGATTGCTTGCAATGGCTCTAAAGACTGTGTATATTGACATATATATATGATAACTCCTCTTTGTTAAGGATTTATAGACTGTTCTGTTGCTTGTTAAACGCAGTAGGAGCGTTACTGCAGGTCAGAGCGGACTGTCATTGGTAAAAATTCCCTGCCATCCATAGCTTTGCTCAATGGCTAATTTTGGGGTTTCTGTCTCAGAACAAGGCTACAGCACATACACTTCAAGAAGGGAGAAAAAATATGCAGGGATATGAAATGCGCTTTCAGAAATATTTACAGGTCTCCCAAAGTCCTAGTTACTTGCATTTGTCCGTGGAAAGCAGATATACTAGTGTTGCAGCCCTCAGCCTTTCAGCAAGGGTAAGAAATTGAAACAGATTTAAAGAAAATAATAGTTTAATACTGTCATATGCAAATGAAGTCTTGAGCTGAAAGGGCTCCATTAGACTGAGCAGAGAAAAATAGAAGTCCTTCAGAAATTATTATGCCTTTTAAATTAATTACTTTCCTTAAGGAACATCTTAAAGAGACTGCAACTGCCCGGCCTTGCTGTGGTATCTGTACAGCAGCCTGTTGGATTAACTGTACAGGAGAATTTAAAAGGGTTATTCCAGGTTTCGCACCAGTGCTGGAAAAATAAAATTACACCAGACCCAAACTGAATTAAGTAGTTAAGAACCCAGCCTAACACGGTGAAAATGACCTTCTTGCTATCAATGTAATGTTTTTCATGCAAAGACATGATCCTTAGCCACTGGTGTAAATGGATTTGCTATTTGACTGTAGCAAAAACAAAACAGAGGCTCATTTGTGGTTCAGGACTGCTTGCAGAGGGATTTGGCACACTTAATGCATAGTGATATAAACAAAAGCAACATTGAACCTGTAATAGATATACAGAGAAGGGACAAGAGTAGAATAAAATAAAAGGTTGTCCATTTATAGAAGAAAGACCCCCTTCCCTCTCC